>NC_077242.1:0-1200000 GCF_947179165.1 Solanum dulcamara
AATATTAATAATAATAATAATAATAATAATAATAATAATAATAATAATAATAATAATAATAATAATAATAATAATAATAATAATAATAATAATAATAATAATAATAATAATAATAATAATAATAATAATAATAATAATAATAATAATAATAATAATAATAATAATAATAATAATAATAATAATAATAATAATAATAATAATAATAATAATAATAATAATAATAATAATAATAATAATAATAATAATAATAATAATAATAATAATAATAATAATAATAATAATAATAATAATAATAATAATAATAATAATAATAATAATAATAATAATAATAATAATAATAATAATAATAATAATAATAATAATAATAATAATAATAATAATAATAATAATAATAATAATAATAATAATAATAATAATAATAATAATAATAATAATAATAATAATAATAATAATAATAATAATAATAATAATAATAATAATAATAATAATAATAATAATAATAATAATAATAATAATAATAATAATAATAATAATAATAATAATAATAATAATAATAATAATAATAATAATAATAATAATAATAATAATAATAATAATAATAATAATAATAATAATAATAATAATAATAATAATAATAATAATAATAATAATAATAATAATAATAATAATAATAATAATAATAATAATAATAATAATAATAATAATAATAATAATAATAATAATAATAATAATAATAATAATAATAATAATAATAATAATAATAATAATAATAATAATAATAATAATAATAATAATAATAATAATAATAATAATAATAATAATAATAATAATAATAATAATAATAATAATAATAATAATAATAATAATAATAATAATAATAATAATAATAATAATAATAATAATAATAATAATAATAATAATAATAATAATAATAATAATAATAATAATAATAATAATAACCAACATTATGTCATATATCATATCTTTTCAACTGCGCTTGGGTCACACTTCTTTTTAACCATTATGTCATTTAATTGGTAAAATTATTATCGAGTGATTATGAGGTTATAAGTTTGAATAGTAAAAATTAGATTTGCGTATTTGATCGGTCAGATTTATAGACATGTTAATTTATTATAAAATTATTAAAATATCAATTCATCTGTTAAGTTATCGATTTAACCGTTAAGATTTTATACACAAGAAAATCATTAAAAATCACTTAGAAACAAGGTGACAAACCAAATGAATCATGCACAAGATTAGTTGACAGTTTGTATCTTGCTCAAAAATAAACAATTCAATGACACCTTGTAGGATAATCGAAAGTTTGAGACAGTCAGAAATGAAATTATGAAACTAAACATTAAGTGAAGGACTTTATATATCGAATAATATAAATATAATTTATGAATTTACTATAAGGTTATCGGTTGATCCATTGAGAAAAATCTCACACCATTAACAACAGATCATCCGATACAAAAAAAAAATCAAAACAACTACCGATATCACTAAATCATTATCGATGCATCAATAAAAAATTTTCAACTCGAGTTATTGATTTCGATTCGATTTTGAACTACACTAGTAAAATACAGTCTCTTGCAAAAATGCTTTAACTTTATGGAAAGATAAAGGTATAATGCATAAATATGACCCTTAACTAACTTAGATTTAACTGACAACTATGACATTTAACTTTATTAGTGAACAAGTTGGCACTTTAGCTATCTAAAATGTGAACAAATAGACACATTCAGTCCTACATGACATTTTATGACAATTTTGTGTCCTAAGTGGCATCGTACGTGTATTATGCCACTTAGGACATATATGTCTACTTGTTTAATTTTATACAAATTTAAGTATTTACTTGTGTATAACCAAAATTAAATGGCATAGAGGACAACCGAAATCAAGTTAAAGATAATATATTTATGTATTATGCCAAAAGATAAAATATTTATTTGGCAAAAACATATCATCCACGTGTTGGTCCAATTGATTGTCTTTGCTCCACCTTTCCTAATATGAATATGAATATCAGTTCCATCAACACTGACTATTCAGCTATAACTGTTATACCCTCTCCCATTTCATGACCGGAGCCGTGCGAGAAGAATAAAAAAGCACCATGTCTATGTTGTTACGCAAGGTATGGGAATCGATGTTAACTCGCAACTCGAATTCGAGTTCAAGTCCTAACTCGGTCTATCGGTTCGACCAGATGATGATGTATATACAGACGGCGTCGACCGGAGAATTTGATCGGATACCGTTGGATATTTTCATTCAAATTTTGAAGATTTTAGGGCCAAAAGAGTCGGCGAAGTTGAGTTCTGTGTGTAAATCGTGGAAATTCATTGTTTCTGATAATCGGTTGTGGATTTATTTTCTTCAGAATCAGCATGAACCTTGGGATTCTACTTTTTTCGCTGAAACTCATTTGAGATCTGGTCCTCTTCGGTAAATTCCTTTTTACAATTGTTACTTAATCGAAAATTGTACTCCCTACTTCCCAAATTAGTTGTGCTTCTGAAAGTCAAACTAGGTGAACTTTGATCAATCACTTTGAAATGTATTTTTTTTCATCAAATTGACATGAGGAAAGTTGCAATTGATTTAATCTAATTTAGCTTCGAAAGTTAAACTATGGAGAACTGAAATATGACAACTAATTTGGGACGTATGACATAAAAGAGTGAATTATAGATAAGGAAATCAGTGATAAGGAAGTTAGTGAGGGTTCTGTTTGTAGCTGGTTTGATAAGCTGTATGATTGTAGGACATTTCCAAATTCAGTACCGGAATTGTCATTCATGAGTATTTATGGTCAACGTGCTCAAGTACCCGGTGCTATTATCATCGACGGTGCGTGCCTTTCTATGTGTTACAGTACAGTCAATCTTCTAGTTGGCACAATGCTCTAGTTGTTTTTAGATAAATTCTAATTTAACAGTGTATTATGTGGAACATGACAAAGAGAAATGATTTCTTGGAGCTTATTTGTCTTTTTTATTTTTCTCATTAAAAGGTGGGTCAGGCTATTGCAAATTTGGTTGGAGTAAATATAGTGCTCCATCAGGGAGATCAGCGACATTCTTGGTTAGCTTTCTTACGAGTTAACAGTTGGTTGTTAATTTGTGAAAATCATTCTCACATTCGATTTGAGGCCTTGTTTTTCAAACTATTTGTTGTGTTCCATGTGCTCGACAAATTCTCGACTTAATTCTTCCTGAAAACTTGTCTCGTTGACAGGAGTTTGGTAACATTGAATCTCCAATGTATTCTAGATTGAGACACTTCTTTTCAACAATATATACCAGGTTTGTGTTCCATTCATTTTTGTTGTCATTTTACATTGGTCCCATCTGGCAATGTACCTTTTGTCTTTAAGGTGCTTGACCGTCTAAACCAACATCCATGGTTGAGCAATCTAAATAGGTTTTTGGTTCTCAAACATAATTTGCTCTTCATAAAATGCTTTTTAACACCATAATAACAGACACTCTATGATATTTTTTTACATTATTAATTGATTGTAATATGGACATCTGGTTGCCAAAGAAGAATCTGTGTCAAAATTTTATCTATGAAAGGACTCTCTTTATCATTATGTTGCCAAAGTGGCACATATCCTGATTGAATATCATATAATTCACTAACAAGGTTTCCTGTATTTATATTATAAATCACCAGTTTTACCCACTAAGAGAGCAAAAGGTATAAGAGGCTGGATTCACGATGACTTCCAGAATTTGACTAAACCACCTTGATTGTAATATGGACATCTGGTTGCCAAAGAAGAATCTGTGTCAAAACTTTATCTATGAAAGGACTCTCTTTATCATTATGTTGCCAAAGTGGCACATATCCTGATTGAATATCATATAATTCACTAACAAGGTTTCCTCTATTTATATTATAAATCACCAGTTTTACCCACTAAGAGAGCAAAAGGTATAAGAGGCTGGATTAACGATGACCTCCAGAATTTGACTAAACCACCTTGCATCTTTTTTAGAGTATTACATAGAGGTCCCTACAAGCCGGAATTAGAAGATAAGATATGAGCTTGTTACTGAGACCCAAGGTTGCTGGAATCCTTTTCTAAATTTTTTTCTTTTGCTGTTATGGATTCTAAGCAGGATGCAGGTGAAAACTTCAACACAACCAATCATTGTGTCCATTCCAATTTGCCATTATGATGGTCAGTTGCTATTTCGGCGTTCCTGAAAAATCCAGTCAAATTTCTATTCTAACCTATCAATGACTCAATTTTCTGTTTAGAGGACGAATACCATTTCACAATATATGCATATATGTCCATTTATACTTGATGAATCAGCTCATGCAGCTCTATTGCTGAACATTCTTTCATTTGACTTTTGAGGGAGAGAGTAAGGTGCTATATAGGTTTGAATTGTATATCTCACTCAATTGAATCTTTAACTACTAAAAAGTGATGCTTAGAGCATAGTAAGAAATTTTCAGTGGCTCTTGGTGCACGTACCAGGGTGTAGTTGGGTTCTCAAAGTTCATCGCTATGTTTGATCTATTATTTTTCTTTCTAACTTTTCTTTACCTATACAGATACTGAATCTGATAAAGCAGCTAGAACGCAGTTAAAAGACGCGATCCATTCTGCATTATTTGACATGAATGTTCCTGCTGTTTGTGCTGTCAACCAGGTAGAACTTACTCATTTCCTTCAACTTCTGTTGGATTTCCGGAGGCGATTAAAGTTGTTATTTTTTTATAATCTTGGTTGTACTTTTAAAAGTTTTAAACTCTTAGCAAAATTTTGTTAGATCGAGGAAGTAAGAAGAAAACATTTATGTCGTTGTTGAGCAACATTTATCAACAAGATTTATATAAAGCAGAATCTGTTCCTTTCATAAGCAAGTGTACGATGCTGTAATATCTGCAGATAAGCTTCTTTTTTTCACAGTTACCGTGTGCCCCTTTCCTTAGCCGGGCATTCGCCTGCTTGCTGTTGTGGCATGTCCTGGTCCTTAAAGAAAAGATGCAGCCCTTATTTTTCTAAAGAGAATTGTCCCCCCCCCCCCCAAAAAAAAAAGCATTTTTAATTTCACTAATGGTTTTGTCTATACGAAGGGGAGCCTTGGAGTAATTGGTAAAATTGCCTCCATGTGACCAGGAGGTCACGGGTTCAAGCCTTGAAAACAGCCTCTGGCAGAAATGCAAGGTATGGCTGCGTAAAATAGACCCTTGTGGTCAGGCCCGTCCCCGGACCCTGCCCATAGCGGGAGCCTTAGTGCACCGGGCTGCCCTTTTTTTTTTAATGGTTTTTTCTATACCCAGAGGACAGTTATTGTTTTATCTTTTCACTTGGAAGAGGGAATAAAAGAACTAGACAAATTTATTGGATTTAATCTTTCGTGCTAAGGCATTGGGCTACTGGGCACTACTACCACCAATTTAGTACATACCCATGTAGTCTCATTCAAATATACTTAATTACTTTTGCTAATTACAGTAGTTTTCCATCCCTGAAAATTTTAATTAACATAAAATAACAGTACATATTTCTCTTATTTTTGCTGTTATGGACTTTGTTCAGTCAAATAGCCCCACTTCTTGCTTTTCACTTATCATATCTGATACATATTTGACTAACTAATGAAGTACTTGATGCTTTCTATTCAGTGGCGGACCCAGGAATTTTATGAAGGGTTCAAAAAAAATTAAATACGCTAATCAGAAAAAAAATGTGCTTATTCGGATTCGAACCCACAAGTTGAGACAAGCTAAGGCGAAATATTGAACCTCATTTGCCACTGAGCTAGTCCTTTGGCTTATGCTCAGGGGGTTCAATCTTAAATATATACACATAAATTAAAAATTTTATCTTATATATACTGTGTAATTTTTTAACGAAGGGGGTTCGGATGAACCCCCTCAACTACACGTGGGTCCGCCCCTGTTTCTATTGTTAACGGAAAAAACTAAATAGAATTAACATGGGGCGAGAAAATGATCAGAATGTCAGGAGAAACTTGGCAAACTTCTCCTGTTCTCTTTCTTAGATTGTATTACACACTACCAAAGATTTCTTCCGAATTTTTGGTGATAATCTGGTTTTGGATTTTTAATAGTATCATAATGTCTTTCTTTCAAAAATTATAGGCTGTTTTAGCTTTATTTGCTGCAAGGAAAGTTTCAGGAATAGTAGTCAACATTGGGTTTAATCAGACATCTATTGTTCCAAGTAAGATTTTTATTCATGTACCGGACTTATTTGGTTGTTCTTTGACTTTATTATAAACTCGTCTTTGTAGAACTCGTATTCATTTATAATTCTTTGAACTGTGATATACTTTTTTTGTTTTCTAAGTCGTTAGTAGGATATTTTAGAAAGTAAGTTTGTATTCGCCAGCTTTCTGAGTTAATCAGCGGCGACCAGACAACTGCTGAGATGAATCACAGATGGGTTCCAATGTTTCTTGTCTATTAATTTCATCTCACATTTGCTTTACTCCTTTTGAATTAACTTATCAAAAAGAAAGTTTGTGTTCTCTAATTGTTTATTCTCTCTGATGATTTAATTTAATCTTAAATTCCTTCATGAACAACTTACATGGATTGCATGTTTTTATTTCTCTCTATGTCTGCAATTTGATTGCATTGTTTCAATAATTTATGTGTAGCCACTTTGTTGGTCTTTTACAGTTCTTCACGGTAAAGTCATGCACCAAATGGGTGTAGAAGTTGTGGGAATTGGAGCGTTGAAGCTTACAGGATTCCTTAAGGAGCAGATGCAACAAAAGAATATTTATTTTGGGTCACTTTACACTGTGCGGACACTGAAAGAGGTATCGACTTTCTGGCCATAGAACATTTAGGGTGGAAGGGAGGTTGTTTCCCCTAGACATGATTCATTGCACTGTTTCTACCTCGCAAGTTAACAGTTATCAATTTAAAAAAGATGTCTTGGTAACATTTTTGTTACTGGAAACCATTTTGTTGTGCATAAACTTTTGAACTGTCATGTCCCTCTAAATACCACATCCTTGTGAAGTGCTTCGGGTAGTCATAGATTTTCACCTGTTAAATGGTAGCTGCAGCACTATTTCATATGGACTAGCTGCTGATAACCTCAATAAACCATGTTAAATGCAAATCTTAGTTGAGTGAGTTCTTTGTGACTTTCTTCTTTACTACATATGGTCCAATTACAATAATCAATGTAAGGATTTCAAAGTAATCCAAGTTTAAGTTTTCCAAAACCATGTTAAATGCAAATCTTAGTTGTGTATGCTACACTTTTTCACTTTTTCTTCACCGTATTTTGTTCATTCAAAAATAAAGAAGCTACTAGTGTACAAGTTACTCTGTTCTTTTTAGCTTAATAACACAAATCATGATAGATTCAATTATTATTGACCCTGTGATCAAACATAGACTTGACAAGCCTAGCTGCATGAGAGTTATGGTTATTTTTTATTTCATAGTGAGGTTTTCAAGTATATTTTCTGAGGTCCATTTGGTTGGAATTGCAGAACCTTTGTTATGTTGCACTCGATTATGAAGCTGAGCTATCCAAAGATACCAACGCATCTTTTCAGATCGCGTCTGAAGGTTGCTTTACACTTTCAGAAGAGCGCTTTAAAACAGGAGAGATTCTGTTCCAGCCTCGCATTGCAGGAATGTACGTCCATATTACCTTATTCTGGGAACTTTAGTAAGAATTATTGAACAACTCCCATTTTCAACTACTTCTCTAGGGTATAAAGGTCTTGAAAAGACTGGAGTCGATCCTGCACATGACAAAGTGGATTTAGTCTATTTAGTCAAGTGGAACCCTGTTGCATCAGGTCTTTCCTGAAACTTATTTTCTTAATTGAGAATGGAGAGAGGGATTTGTACTCTAGATGGGTGGGGGCAGTTCTAGACATAGTATTATCATTTTGAGGTTTCACTCTACTGTGGTTGACTGATAACGCCAATTTCTTGGCTCCTATTGTTTAGACGAAGTGGTGCTTTTGTGGATATAAATGGTGAAACAAAATTGATCCCCACCACCATCCAATTGCCCCCCCAAAAGAACAAGGATCTGTCGTATGGAAAATTAGTAGATCTGTGGTCTTGTTTCAGGCGTGCTATGGGTTTGCAAAATGCTGTGGCGCTGTGCATGGAGCACTGCCAGGACGCTGAATTAATGGCTGATGATAGCTGGTACAAAACAGTAGTTTTGGCTGGGGGAAGTGCATGTTTGCCTGGATTAGCAGGTGAATTGCAACTTATGCTCCTTTTCCCTATACAATGTATCTGATGGAATCATATGTTTGTCTGTGTTCTTCTAATTTAGGGAAGTGTTAACAGACGAAATAAAGATGAAATTCAATCTTCAAGGAAACTACTATTTTTTCTTATTATGAACTTTATTGCAGAAAGATTAGAGAAGGAGTTGTGTGGACTTCTTCCCCCATGCATGAGTAATGGAATGAGAGTACTTCCTCCCCCATATGGCGTAGATTCTGCTTGGTATGGGGCTAAGCTGATTGGCAATGTAAGATACCCTTTCTGAACATAATTTGATGATATAGTTTTGCTCATGCTTATTGACAAACTTAACTTTGACATGATGCCTTGAATTGAGAAATTAATTAATGTTTTACTTCCGGTAGAAATCGTATTCAATTTGCATTATAAAATGTAGAAGTCACTCTACCTGCTTAGGTGAAGAATGTTTCGCTTGCCTCTTGGTTGGTTGTTCTTTTTGTTTTAAAAAAAATTCCCTACTTCTGATTTGCCTATGATCTCTTCTTTTGAGGGGAGTTGGTGTAGGAAAAAATGTGCAATTATCATCAAACTGACAATTAACCTGTACTTGATTATGAATATTTTGTTCTTGCCGTCATTGAACTAATTTTTATCATATACCTGATTATGATACAAATTCTTTTGTCTGTGTACTACAGCTGAGCACCTTCCCCACTTCCTGGTGTGTGATGAGAAAGCAATTTCGTCATAGGTCAAGACGCAAGTTTATGTGGTGATTAATATGTCAGCGGTACTACAGATGGTATTGCCAAAGATTAAGAGTTTTGTTGTGCCTCATGGCTGAAGATCAACTATTGTATCAATGATTAGATCATTGTTAAAGATACAAATATAAGGCTATCTATACATCATGTGTAATGTCATTCAGTCGTGCAGATTTGCTAAGCATATAATGTATGAAATCTTAGATTGTTGAGGTAGTTCCAAATAGATTGAATAATTGTAAGTTAGACATATAGACAATAATAAAGGAGCACCTTTTTCAGGTTATGTGTTGATATAATTGCTTGTCATTGGTTAGACACTTGTAGAACTGACTGGGTTTTCGTTGCTTCATATCCTGTTGGATCTGAAGTTGAATGATGTCGTGTAAACATCAATGAGGAATTCTTATTGGTATCACCAAATCGCTTCGACTATATGAATATGAGATTGCTCTTACATTAGGTTGTGCTTCTTTTGAGGTACTTAACTACTTATCCAGTCTATTTTAGGGTGCAGATCCATCCAACTGTGATTATGTTCTTAAGCCACGTGTTGTAATCATGTGGTCCTTTTAATATTTCCTGCAGGTACTTTGATTACATTCTGCTGCACTGCGCACACTCTAACTGCAGTTACTGTGATTACATTCTGCTGCACCATGCGCACACTCTGTTCTATTCTGCTTAAAGGATGCCCTTTCTCCTTCAATGTCGAACTCTCATCTCTGTGGGGGGTTAGCAGCTGTGGAAGAGTGTAATTTTACTACATTGGGGTCACTTGTCAGGGTCAATCAGCAGCAGCTATCTTTTCGCTCAGCTACGTTTTTTCACAGTCAACGTATCAAGCAAGCTGGTAATATTTGCATTTGCACTAGCTTTTGCGCATTTTGTTGTGCTTAAATTTAATCTGGTAGATTATTGTATCTTCAAAGGATGTATAGTCTTCTCCAGCAACAGATTTTTACTTTTTATTGAACTTTAAAATCTTAACAGAAGCCTCCACACATCAAATGAGTTCACCAGCTTTGTTGATCTGCTATCCTCCTAATGTCTCATAGACATCTTGAGCTCTGTTGTTCGCGATATCACTGACCATGAACTCATGATCAACCCCATCAACCTGGATATTGCTCAAGCCACATCTAGTTTCGAAAATTTTATCCTTGAGCAACTTTCTGATCTCATAATCTTCTCCATTATTAGCAAACAGAGACACTGCTAGTTTATATCGATCAGGTGAGGGTTCCAAACTGATTAGCCGCTTGAATAGGGGCCTCCCCCTTTCAACATCGTTATGGATTCTACAAGCATTAAACAATGCACCCAATATGACCGAGTTAGGTTCTTCTGGCATCGATAAAATGAGCTGTTCTGCTTCTGCAAGCCTCCCAGCTCGGCCAAGAAGATCCACCATGCATCCAAAATGCTCAATGGATGGTCTAATTCCGAACTGATGTACCATTTGATCGAAATAGTGACATCCCAGTTCGACGAGCCCAGCATGAGAACAGGCAGAGAGTATAGCTACAAATACAACTCCATTTGGCTCAACTCTGGACTCGATCATCTCATCAAACAATTGGAAACATACCTTGGCTTGTCCATGTGTTGCAAAACTCGAAATGATCACTCCCCAAGTTACAACATCTCTCTGAGGCATTTGCTCGAACAGCTGGTAACTAAACTCAATGCACCCACACTTAGCATACATGTCAACTAAAGCAGTACCAAGATTAACACTCATTACAATTTCCCTCTTGTTTATGATATATTTGTGTATCCACCTTCCTTGATCCAAAGCTCCCAACTCTCCACAGGCTGATAGAGTGCACACAAGTGAAGATTCATTCAATGGAACATTACAACTCATCATTTTCTGAAAGGTTACAAGCACGTCTTCGTGCATACCATTCTTAACATACCCTGATAACATCGCGCTCCAAGTTACTGTATCCTTATTTCCCATTGTATCGAAGATCTCAATTGCCTCTTCTACCAGACCTTCGTTCATATAACCAGTTATCATGGAGTTAAAGGGGCAAATGCCATTTTTGTGCTCTGAGAATTCATCAAGAATTTGTTTTGCAGATACCATATTACCAGCATAGGAGTACATAGAGATTAAAGAGCTACAGATGTGGGTGTTTGGTTCCATTCCATTCTTGATTATCTGTGCATGTACTGCTTTACCTTCAAGAACAGCTTTCAACTGGGAACAAGCTTTGAGAACAAAAGTATACGTATGACTATCCGGTAATAGGCCATCTGTTACTAATCGTTCATACAAAAACAGCGACTCCATAGGGCGTTTGCTAAGAATCAACCCTCTGATCATAACATTATAAGCAAATGTATCAGGTGATTGAATTGATGACTTGAAGACTAACAATGCATCATCAGTTTCAGACACTCCAACATAGGATTCTACAAGCTTTGCTGCGTTTGGAAAACGATGAATTAATCCATTGAGAATAAGTTGGCCATGCAATTGCTTGACTTCCTTGTTTTCGCGACACATCTGGAGTAACAGAACACTGCTTGGGATTTTATTCCTCTTTCCGCGTTGCAATTCTGGAAAGTTTTGCACTGGTACACGAGCGCTTGTTGAAGCAGCAGCCATTTATTGTAACTTGTTAGAACTTTCCGCTTGTGTTTTATCCTTTTTCATTTCCAGAGGAATAGAATTATACTTGGCTGATGAAAGTGAATTTTGTCCAATGCTCCTTGAACTGGCTTATATGTTCTATCGTGTATCCTCAACCACAAAAGTCTTATCCAAACAAACAAACATGATAGCAAATATGAAATACATGATGTATACAAGATATACTATTTTAACTAAATATAATAGACCAAGATAGGAGTAAGGCATGCGTAAACACTATCCGGTTAGAAAGCAGGACTGTGATGCAGATACTCATTTGTCAAAGCTCATCATGCTGGACAAACTATTATCTGGAAGCAGAAATGTCAATAATCAACACTACAACATATCCTAATCGTCCCCGGTTCACAGGGGTTTGAACAAGAAATGGGAAAAGGAAGAACAAGAAAAGCATTTACGATGGCTCATACTGAAAATACAACAAAATTAAATAATATTGAACAAATGATATTTAACAAATCCCTGGGTTACCAAGGAGAGTCATTTTCAATACACAAATATCAGCAGTAACTGCTGTTGTAATATAACAAGAATTACAAGAGGAGGCTCAAAGGAGTTGCTTGTTCATCGTTAATCAGTGGTAACGTGGTAGAAGAAAATCCGGAGTCCAAACAATATTTGACAATAAAGAATACAGAGAAACTACGCCAAAAAACTTTAAAGAGATCTTCAGAGAAGCAACAATAACAAGCCCGTAAAGGCTGTTGCAATCATCAGGATCGGTGATAGTTTACAGCTCATCCGACTATTATTAGCATTGGCAGATTCTGATGGTCCTAAGTCAGGACAGGGTAGACCACTTTTGTCACCTTTGCACTCGCTGGCGAAAAGACCGGGTGGGTACTTCCCGTGAAGATTAATGTAGCTGAACATGGTAGAGGCGCAATCAGTTGTCAAATCATTCACATAGTCTGAATACGGACAGGCAAACTGTGTAAGGGCCTCACAACATTGTTTGGCTGGGTATTGCGGTCCTCTGCATTGGCTAGTGATGACAGTGTAGTTTTGAAACTCGAAGCTGATAGGACAAGCTGCATAATATTGAAGCAAAACATTCTTCAGCAAGCATTTCAAGCTCATGAGGTAAAAGTTTTAAGCAAACAGAAATCTTCCGAGTCACTGTAAAGTAATCATCAGCAAGTCACAAACATGCAAAAACTATGTGCGTCGTACGAGCAAATAAACAAGTTATCAAGCAACTCAGGGTGTCAAATTACACTGGTTAACAAAATTGTTGAACTTCCCTGTTTCAGGTACATCAATATTTTTAAGTTGCTTGATGGAGGAAAACAAGATTAAATTGCTTCTAAGTCACCAACAAGATAGCGATTTCTAAATATCCTAGCTGGAAGGACGACTTAGTTGAACACCACATGTGGAAACATATATTTTGTGAGAGATCAGCAAAACTTTACGAACTACCATCATTCATGTTTTCCTTGATTTGACTCATCTCAAGTTAATTTTTGGTTTTCCTTCTTGCCCTCTAGCCATCAAATTTATATTTTGATTGACAGATGCTATGAATTATAGTTCCCACCACCAAGGTATTATCTACCATGACACGTTTGCTGTCATTCTTAAAAGTTATTATACCTTTTAACAGTTTGCCATTTTTGACCTAAGAAATATCCAGTACCACCATAAACATTATCCTTATCAACGAGCTCTCTTTACATACTTCAACTCAAATAATAAGCAGTCCTAGATGCCATTTCCATCACATGGTAGTTGGATACACACCTAAGCTGCAATACCAGATAATATACTTCACATTTATACCATCTGGCATGTCGTTCCCTTTCCATTTTCCATCACCGTGGATGAACGAAGCATACAAGAAGATCCACATCCCACAAAACAGAGTGTCATTGAACACAAGCACGACCTATAGGTTCGTACGTAGCTTAGTATCATCAAACAGACACTCCTGGCACAGTATCAAAAAAAAAATGGAAAAAATATCTCTATTGAACCCATGTGGTGCTATGCAGAACTTCAGAGAGCAAGAATACGCAAGAGATTGCAGCACATCCTACTGTTTATTGAACTTTGCACAGAGCAATAAAAATGACATAGCGAACTATTACATGATATCAACTACAAAATCATATGGAAATGTCACACGTTGCTCAAATTGAGCATTCACAATCCTAAAAAGTTTGGTTTTGTCCTTATATTTGCAATAACCTACTTAACATAATTACAGGATAACGCAATCGTCGCATGTTGCTAAAATTTTCTTCCTTACTAGGAAGGCATTCAAGCATGTTAAAACAAAACCTGACTGTAAGAACATAACAGAGACAAAACAACAACAAACGGTCTGGGGAGGGTAGAGTGTACGCAGACCTTACCCCTACCCCTACCCCTACTTTGAGAAGGTAGAGAGGCTGTTTTCGGATAGACCTCGGCTCAAAGAACTATCAAAAAGAGGCACCAGAAACAACAAGAAGATAGTAACATAACCGAGGCTAAAAGAACAACATGTAGAAATAGAAATCGAAAAATAATTAAAAACAAGAATAATACTAATGCATAGAGATGGACCAAAAAGAACATTATCCATCTTCAACTACAAAAGGGTTCCTCTCACCCCACCTCAAACATAAGGGAAAATGACACATCTGGATCTCAAAAAACATAAACAGAAGAAAATAAGCTGAAATACAAGAACACCCAACAGCTATTTCACAAATTTAGTTTCAATTTCAGCAATAATTATACCTGAAGAACAAACCCCACTTAACAGATCTTTAGTCAAACTAATTAGATGATACAAAATTTAACAAAATACCCATAAATCTAGCTCCTAAGACTACAAAATAAAAGCAATAATGCTGATCAAGAGCTTACGTTTCTTGGCCTGAAGTAGATTCCTCCCAGTTAAACCTTGATTAACAAAAATCCCATCTGTATAATAAAATATGTAAGAACATTCATAGCAGAAACCAAATTGGAAAAAAAAACAGTAACAAAAAACACAAACCTGATAAAGAAGCTGAAGCTGAAGCTGAAATGAAGTAAGAAAAAAGTAGAAAAATACAAGAAAAACAATGCCTCCACTCCATTATTATAAAATGAGCTAAACCCTCAAAATATAAAAGTGAAAAGATGAGTTCTTGGAAGAAAATCTCAATAAAAACCCAGAAAAAAGTGATCTTTGAGAGAAACTTAGAAATAGAAATAGAAAGAGATCTCTCTGTTCTCTTTCCTTTTTAACAAAAGTTATCTATGTTCTTGCCAGCTAATTGTTCACAGTAAGTTTGAGTTCATTGTGGAATTATTTATATTCATATATTATTTTAAAAAAAAAATTGGGTTTAATAACGACATAAAATTAAGAAGAAAAAAAGTTAGGAGTGGGTACAGCACCTACAGCTAGCGCAGTTCTACGCGTAAATTGGTTTTCTTATGACCGCGTCTTCTTAAATTTGGATGAAAATATTTAGAGTCGATAATAAATTATTTGAGATTGAGACTTATTTTTATTTTTTATTATTTGAGTTATTCTTTCACCTGTCAATGGTGAAAAGAGGAAAATAGAAAAGGTAAAGGTTAAAGATTTAAACTTGTATGCAATGATAGAATTGAAAGGTTTAGTTAGAATTTTGAGTAAATATCTTTTTACTATTTATAGAGAGATAGTTGTTGAATTAGTTATTCATTAAGAAGTGTGTGATCAAGGGAGTTCTTATATGCTATCTCAAATTCTCAATTACTGCATACTATTTATTGGTTGTCATTTTGTTTAATACTAATTCCATAATTAGCTTGAAATTATTATAGAGAAAGATTCAAGACTTAAAAATAGCATCGAATTTTGACATTGTTCTTTTTCTAGATTTCCAATTCTCAAAAGAAAATAAAAAAGTAAAGAAGAGGGAAAGTTTTAACAATTACAATATATATATATAACTTGCCAATAATAAGTACGTCCATAAGGCCCAAGGGTGCTTTAAAAACTCATTAGAATAAATATAGTAATTACTGTTAATCATAATCTTTCGAAAATCCGTGAGTTATCGTTTACCTTGTACCCATTATATTTGTTTCGTATAGTTTTTCGTGTTCTTTCAAAGTGGACTTGCTATTCAAAAAATAAGATAGAAAAATCTATTTCGTATAAGGGATTAAATTATGTTTGATTATTTTAAGTTATGTACTTAGATACACAATGGATAATGAAAATCGTGATTTGACCAACAACGTGTTGGCCACTTGCCTTGACTAATTAATTAATTAATTAGCAGGAAATTAATTTTTTATGAGCTGTGCAAATTGAATTACACAACTAAAACCAACAGACATCCACTTGAAGTTTCCTTAACGACGACTGATGTTTTTTTAGAAAGGCTTGTCTTTTAACCCTTTGTCCATGTCTGCAATAACACTTTTTCCGAACCATCCGATAACTCGATATCAATAAACCAATAACATTCTATTCAATTTATCGGTTAATAGAAACTTAAACCTATGATAAGGGAAAAGTAACAACCAAATGGGATGGAGGAATAGAAATAAGATGGTATACATATTGCTTCTAAACCCTCAAAAAGGCTTTCTTTTAAGCTTTTCCTTTAAGATGTTTAACAGTACAGTATAATCAACATCATCTTGCAGTACCATAACTGCAAGTTCTGAATGGCATTGTACAAAAAAAGAAAAAAGAAAAAAAGGAAAACTTTGTCACCACTGCTGGAGGTGCATAAGCTAACATCTCCTTTTGCAGCATAGTTAGCAGTTATAACTTCTCAACTTCTCATCGCATTGTCAGGTACTCGAATCTCCAGCCTTTCAATATTCAACAGCACAACCTCCGCCTCTGCAACAAAACATCACCAGATCTCAGATTTTTGTCCGCGAAGGATTAATTGAAACAATATACTTCCAGAAAGAAAGATAATATAAGTTGCAAGAGTAAAGAAAATAAGATATGTCATATGTAGCCATATTTATACGAGTCATATTAGAAATACCCACCATTTAGCTTTCATATTTTTGTTATGACTTAAAAATGTGTCCTACCAGTGTCCCTTCAGAAGAAATGTGATTGTACAAAATAAAAGATTCAGGATTTATACTGAATATCTTGCAAATAGCTCAAGAGGATCTCACACATATCAAACCAATATACTGGTAAATGAGGCCATGCTTCCTGGCCTTGTAATAAACTCATCTTTCAATCATCATCTCGGTAGTGGATCAATAGAGATTATCAGATGAACTCCATGAAATGCCATTTTATCAGAACTTCACCGCCTCATCTCACCCGCTCCTTTCCTCTTTTCCCGTTTCCACCATGATGGCAATGTTACCAGCAACAGACGCTCTGGGAGTCTAACTCCCATCTACTTCCCAGGCCTTTGCAGGAAGGATGCTAAAGCATGATAATAGACAATCATAACAGCAAGAAGCCAACATAATGAGTTGCCTTCATTTTAGTTTTCCATTAATAAAAATTTTAAAAAATAGCATACAGATAGACATACTATATCAAGATAGATGCAAACATTATCACATGACAGGACAATAAATCAGCTAAGCACATATATAGTGATTGACTGTAGAGCTGACAAGATAATGATGACCAACAAAATGTTCATATTGTTATGTGATGCTTACATGAAAGCTCGACTCTTTAAGGTTTTCCAATAACTCTGCAATTTCAAGTTGCTTCAACACCGTCGCATGCAATACCTGTTGAACATGTAAAACATAATAAGGGAACACTGCCAAGCTCAAAGTTTTACAAACCTTTCTTTATAAGGAATATTTTATGTGAAAAAAGTCTTACAAGACTCACTGATGAGCCCTTACCCTTTTTGTTTTTTCTAGGTCAACCTCTACTGACTTGATCCTGTTAAGTGATTGATGAAGCATTCGGTCCTTCTCTGCTGGGATCTCAGCAGGCTTTTTGTTTATTTCTTCCAATAAATTTTCCAATTTATGAAGACGCTGCATGCATGGATTGATCTCCCTTACTCTTTGAACTGCTTCATCATTAATGGATGAACTGCTCCCATGCCGTTCTTCCAATGCATTAGTTGGGAAAACATTTGTCTGTTTCCTCCAGTACTCAAAGGGCAGACTACGAATAAATGCAAAGAGTTTAAGTATGAAAGGAATCAGTTTCCTTTCCAAACAACTGAAACAGCTGCTCAGAATCTTCTCTTGGATTCTTTCACACCAATTAATTGTCCAGGTACCTAAACAGAACATGAATAATGGACATGAATCCCACGATGTATAAATTTACCAATCTAGCATGAGTCTTAGCTTGGAAGAACTCAGAACTCAATTGACTTGACTACAAAGATATACATGGCTAAGCACGTCATTGCAGAGTGTGTACACAAATGATGAAAATGAGTAGCAAAAGATGGATAGAGTATAGGTTGTGGAGTTTTCAATAAGGAAAAAACACTAGGTGGACATGCAATGGCCGAAAACAAACCAGGTGAGCACATCCACTAATCAAAGGAGACTTTTAGCGAGGAAAATAAGACTTGAAACAAGAAGTTTCTCATTTCCCAATTCCTTTCACATGCCAAAAGGAAAAAGGGTTTTGAGGCAAGAGAAATCCCACTTCTGAAATTCATCCACATAAGAGTCATTCTTTCCTTTAGCTTTTCTTTTCCTTGGAAGGTGGAGAAGTGTGGCGAGGCAGTATAACTTCCTCTCAAGGTTATTATAACTTCAGACACAACCCATTCGCACTATGGAATTCCACTATCTTTCTTGCTATTATTATCAAGAATTCTTCTTTTCTTTTGGGACAGAACTGAGGCTAATAGTGTTCTCTAATTAGTCCGCTATGATTTCTACTGTTGTTTAACATTTTGTACTGGAGTGGAGTTACAATCCAGAGGAAAACTTGTATGTGCCTACAATCATACATTATTTTATCAGTTGATTTGAAAAATGTAAAACTAAGAATGTAGACTATCAAAATTTAGAAGGAATGTTCACATGAATTTAATAAGAGAAGTTAATATCCTAGAAATAAGTTCAGTGACTTGGTTCATAAATTTTAGATAAAGCGACTCTGGTCCACTAATTGGAAGTCTAGCCCAAATGTTTACAACTAACTAGAAAGAAATTCCACGTTTAATGTTTGAAAGGGAAAGATAATGTAATTGTCAAGGCATACAAAATACTCCATTTGTCTTCTTATTTTAACAAGTTGATAAAGCCAAGGACCATGGTAAGCTCAAACCCTTTAATGAAGGACCTTCGTGTAATTTCAATAAGTGAAGCTCTAAAGTTATAAGAAACATTGAAGGGGTAAGTGAAATTATCTCAAAGGATTAGAAGTTGAAAATTTTGAAACACAAATTTTACATAAATTTCACAGCATGACTGACGATCACCTATAAAAGGTAAAAGGGAAGTATCAGATAGCAACTTTTAGCATTAAAACAAGAGGAAAGTAAGATCTGAGAAAAATCTGGATAACATGGTCAGAGGAGATATGCTGATTTTGAATGATGAAGTATGATTAGCCCTAGGTGATCATGAAAACAGATGATCATATATGAAAACAGAGGATCATATCATGGAATTGAGAATTGATTTTATAATTCTCGTGGTGTCTTTATAAACCAAGCCACGTCTTACAGCACACTAGTGAGTAGTGAAGGTAGCTATCGTTTAAAGGTTCTTTTAATAACAAATACCTCCAGAATTAGGCAATGTATTAGTGGACCAACTCATTGGATTGCTCACAGGAGACTGCTCTTGCCAACGCAACGATCCATGCTCATTAGTGACACTTCGATCACCTAGGCTGAATTCATCATCACAGCTACAATAGGCTGTTGAATCTGATGACCTAGCCTACGAAACCAATGATTATAAGTCAAAAAAAGGAGTGATATATAAAGAAGCGCAAGTGCACATGTGTGCACTGCAACTACATATTAGCAGAGGAGCATTACGGGAGTTGGATGAAACAAACAAAAGTACACTATGTTTTGCAAAACTCACTTCTTCATCAACCGGGGTCAGCCTCAAAATTGAGCTACTACTTCCTCTAATTGGTGAAAACGAGTCATCAGCATCCGATACTGAATCACTTGTGGATGTGTCGCTACTCCTTCCCTGAACACAATTAAATTGTGTCATACAGAGGAAGAGACAAATAAAAAAGAAAAAAGGATCATGCCAAAGTAAAAATTTACCTTTGAAGGGCGCATCTGTATATAGGATTCAATCTTCGTTTGGTCGCCAATTTTTCTAGAGATTTCCTTCACAGTTGTTGCCTCTACGTTATACAAAAGCTAAAGAAGAGAAAATAACAGGTTATTACAAACTAATTCTCACCTCCAGGATTAGTTAAAGCTTACCAAGATGAAGAATATGTCATTGAAGAAAAATAGAATCGAACTAGCATAGCACACCTTCATTACTTCAGGATCACTCCATGGACCCTTGTTAGACCTGAGGCAGCCACCCTCATCAGAACAGGTACAAGAGCCACCTAAAAAGTCGGGCAATTGACTTTTGAGAGAGAGAGAGAGAGAAAGAGAGAACCAATCAGATAAACGGTTGAATGATTTTATTCTTCAAAGGGAAAACATTGAACAAAACAAACAATGAACCTCGGGTCAATAACTTCAAGTAGTTTACCCAAAGATTTGGAATCGAGCACCTACAAAAGTAAAGATTGGAACACAGAAATTCAGTCGATTGTAGTTAGAGAGAGTGCAAAAAAAAACATGATTTCCTCTACTACCTGTATCTTGGCAATAGTCTTTGCATCCAGAAATTTTTGAGCTGCTGGCCAGAGCATCTTCTTGAAGCCAGGGCCAGCATTGACAATGAACATCCGATGCAGTGTCTACAAAGAAATGTTGGATATTATTAAAGGTATGCCATGACAATAGAGTCTGGATAAATTGCTTGGACAGTCTCATTTATAGATGTTCACAGTTAACAGCTATACCTCAGGATAATAGCTATTATCAATTTTTGCCATGGCCGCCAAAAGACTAGCAGCTGTCCTTGTGAAATTCTTTATCCCCTGCATCGATAGCATACCATATTAAAAGTTGAACTTGAATAATAACCAATCGTAGTAATAAAACAGGAGGTACAAAACTCTAAAAAACTTGACACAGAAAAATTTCTCGATTGACAGTGATTGGTAATGGAAACGGCGAACACAAAATTGTATTAATGCAAAAAAAATACTCATAATATCTTCACTGCTGTATAAGGGCACCACTAACACAAGTTGGAAGAAAAAGAGATCTGATTTCTTTTGTCTATGATCAAGTTGGAAAAATGATGAAAATAATTGATCCAGACCCAAGTAAAACCACCCATGGGCAAGCTAGCTATTTGTAATACCACTCGGATGCTTCATGCATGTCAATACGACCTTGTAATTTTAAAAATAGGTCCCTAGTCAATGCAGTTAAGTCCGTAAGTGTTCAAAATGGTTCAGACCATGTAGATTAGAAAGCCATACAAGTTAGAAACAACATCAATTTAGTAAATTAGCCAATGATAGAATTAACATACTAAGCCTTGCACATCCAAAATTGTAGTTGTTGAGCAGATTCTTTTCTTTGCGGCAATAGAACACGCAGGGAACTTCTCATGTAGTGCCCTTTCAAATTCTCGGACATGATATTTCAAGTAGCGATCAATTGTGGTTATCCGCATTAGTTTGTTCGGATTAGCGTGTCCAAGCCTTTCGATATAAACAGGCCTTCCCTCCCTATCAACTCCATGATATCCTTGTGGGTAAAACTGCAATACTTTCTCCAACTCTTCAAAGTCAAAATCCTGAGTGGTCACAAGTTTCAATTAGAATCTACAAATGCACAGAACAATAGTGAAATTAGTGTTGTGGTAATGGTATTAACTATTAAATACCTGCAATATTGTGTCTGCTCCAAACTCTTTCCTCCAGTTAAGCATTTCTTCCCACATCGGAATACTTTTCTCAACATTGAGATCTCTTGCCTTTAAGAATCTACACAAAATTAATGTTGATAAAATTAGGTTAAAATTCTGGCCGCAAGATATAAGGAATATGCAGGTGCAGAAAACAAACAGCAATGTAACTGTAAGCAAACTCTCAAGAGAGTTAGTAGGGAAAATCAAAAGATGTTTAAGAATGCATCTTCATCAAATAATACTGCTTCTTCATCCATATTTCTAATGAAACAACTGCCATTGCTAGCTAGGTATTCACACGCATGGAAAATTAGCTGAATAAATTTTCAGAAAAAAATGTACCTCAACAACGTATGGTAGTCATCATGTCTGGGTGGCAACAAATTCAGCTCAAGGAGCCTTTGACGCAATTCACAGACAGCATTCTCCTCTTTTGCATCACGTACATCCTCTATCGAAACTGAAGGGAACCTGTAGTCCACTTTCCTTTTTCCTCTTTTCTTCAGAGAGTGAGTAAACTTGTTTGAAGCATTTAATGCCTTTTTCTTGAAAACACCAATTCTTGAACGTCGCCTTTCGTCCTCTGAAACCTCAAAGTCTGATCTTCTTTCTCTTGCGTCATCATAAGCATCCAACCATTCTAGAATACAAGATATTAAGCAGAATGTGTGTACGTGAGTATAAAGATAAAATGTACAAACCAGATTATCCATAACAGTTTTTACAGTCAATTATTAAATGGGAAGCACAAACCTGACATCCTTGCGACAAACAGGATGTAAGAATGATGAAGGAAATGTGGCTCTTAATGTTTAAGGCAATCTAAGCTGTTTGCAGGAAAACCATCCGAGCTCAAGTTGCACTACTACATATGGAACAAGAAGAGTAACTCCAATCAAAATCTCAACTTTGCACGGAGCAGAAAGAAATGAAAAATGACACATTAACTAATGTCTGGAAGATTAGAAGAATATTAATTGATGAAAGTGGCATGTATCTTCCTATAAATTTGAAACACATTCTTCCTACATTTACTAGAGGTCCTTATATTTCAATGGAAGTGCCCGTACAACATCGCGCAATGACTAGAACAGCATATACATTATAATGAAGTAGTGATGTCATGAGGACGAGAACCAATAGAAGTTGGGAAAATGAAAATTCATTTCCTGTCAGTTTTCTCCCTATAAATTAAATTGCCTTCACAGATCTGAAGTCCAAAATGCATAACGGCATAGTTGATTTCTCAGATGGTCACTAAAACAGCATATACATTTTCTTTGTTCGAGAAAATTGGAATGAAAAAAGATGACTTTCTGAGATGATAACTTTTACTCGAGTGACAATCTAAGAAATCAACCCCACAACCACACAATGTGTGCATTGTCAAACACTCCACACCTACATATCCAATTAATCAATCAACTATGCCTCAAATCACAAACTAGCTGAGATTTACTACATCACATAACCCAAATTGCATTGAGCACCATGAACATTTCTTAAACTGATTACTACATTCACTGAAATGCTAAGTTTTCATCCATCAAAACTAATTTAGGTCCCAAAAAAGGGGCAAAAAATCACTAATTTTGAGAATACAAATTCAGCAAATTGATGATCACAAGGAAAAAAAGAAACTCAACCAACTGTTTCAAACCAGTAAATTTAGTTCAGATCTCACAACCCCACATCAAGATTAATCCCAATTAATAATAAAAATCATCTAAGCCATCAAAACACACAATAAAAAAACAGAACTTTTTAGTTTTTAACTCATATAAACAAAAACCCACAAAAAAAAACTCACCTGAACCCTAACATAACCCAAGCTAAATCGGCAATTAAACGAAGCTTTTGCATTGATTTTTTTTCATGAAATCAAGCAATTGAACGAAACCTCAATAAAACTCCAGAAGCTTTAACTGCTGAACATCATAAATTTCTTGAAAAATTTGTGCTCTTCAGCTGAGAGAATGAATGAATAATATGGAAGAACGAAAAAGAGATTTTCTTTCACTGTAATCTAAATAGAATATATATACATACACACAATTACACATGGCTTTTTCTCTCTCTTCACTTTCTCTCTCTATATATATAGATTCTCTCTCTATATGTATAGATGCGGAGAGAGTATCTTTTTCTCTCTCTCACTCAACCAATTTGCTGAAGTTTCCAGCGCCACTTTTTTATATTCTGATTTGCTTTTTCTTTATTTTTTTTAATCTTTACGTGTTGCTTTTTAAGCATAAAAATCAAAATAAGAGAAAAAGTAAACAGCGTGCTTAAAAAACTTTTATTTAAATATTACTTTCATCTTCTATTTATTTTTTATTTTGTTTCCCATATAAGGTATATTAAAACTCGACTAATTCATATTATATAGAGTCCACTCGAAATAGGTACACTCTATATAGTGGTGGAATTAAAATTTTAATTAAGAAGTGTCAATATATAAAAAAGTAAAATTGTTAGAAGCAAAGAAGTGTCAATATATAATATATATATATATACAAAATTATTTTTACTTAGCTATACACTGTAATTTTCTGACGAAACGATGCCCCTCAAGTTATATGGCTACCCCACTGTCTCTATCAAAGATTTTTCGAACTCGAAATTGAATTTTCTAATTAGAAAGTAGCAACCTCATCCGATGCATATTATATATCTTATCGTATCTTGTTAGTTACTTTCTCCAAAAATTACATTAAAATGCTAATTATAATTTTTTTTTTGAAATAATACTTTATGTTTCAATTAATGTGATTATTTTACAAGCTTAAACAAGTTATTCATTATAGTTTTTTTTTTCAAAATATAAAGCAATATCATTCTTTAAAAAAAATGTGTCACATTATTGAAACAGAGGAAGAGAAGACTAATCAAGTAAAACATTGCTTATATATTTGAATTTTAAAAATATTAATTCATCTGAAAATAGACTTCTTTATAAAAACGTTATAGAAGAGGCAGAGTCCAAAATCATTCAGTGATGAAATATTTATATAATAGAAGGTCATTTAATTTTCTATGTCAATATTTAATTGAGCATTAATTTTTAAAAAAAATTATAACCTTAAATATGACATGTTAGTATAAATATATATTAATATTCTCAAGGACAATTTGATGTAAGCGATAAACATAAATAGTTCTATGATAAAAAAATAATGTAGAGATAAAACTTTAATGTCTTGTTTGGTTGATAAATTTGGGATAATTTATCCCGTTATTTATATTATAGTAATGAAATAAATAACTTGTTTCCAATCAAACAAACGACACCGAATGTTTACTTTTTGTAGGTCAAAGTCAAAAGGGTATAATTTTTTGTATCTAAAGTAAAACAAATTTTACTTTTTTTATTTCTATTATTATTTTTATTTTTAAAAAATGAAGTAAAAGGGAGAACAGTTCTTTTCTGTTGAGCTACTGTTGCCGCTATTTTCTGAATCTCCTCGTTTGACTCGCTTTAATTTGTTTTACTCTATTTAAGCCTAAAAAAAACGATACTGGAAAAGAAAATTAAATTTTTCTAATTTTTTTAACTTATAAATTAAATGTTTTACTAATTTTTTCATTCGGAAATTAAAAATATAAGATAATGTTTTCCTTGTTATGATAATTAAGTCTAGATTACGTTATCCGAAAACTTTGCCAGATTGGAAATGAAAATAAAAAATTGTTATTTGAGGCTCTTAAATATATTCACATTATTTCCTTTCAATTCAATAATTGTTGGTATTTTTTTTTTATCTTTGATTAAGCAAGTTTTAATATACAACTCACATATTTGATCATTTTAATTTGATGTATTTTGGAGTCACTTCTATAAATTTATTTATACTACTTTTAGAATAAACGGAAATGAAATTAAAAAACTGTTACATTTGGATATGATGTATAAGAGGGAAGTCATTAATGAAAGAGGCTCTTAAATATATTCACATTATTTGAGCTGTGAATTTATTATATCCAATTTAATATACATGTATTTTGGTTAAGATTTTAATTTTTATGTATTATAATTATTATATAAAGAGTTTTTATTTAAGTCGATTTAGTTAAACGCTTATATCAAAAGTGCATGAGTAAGTAAATTATCATAATCAAATTAGTACTTCTTCTAGTTTCATTTTACTTCGATTCAAGATTTTTTTAAAAAAAATCAAATATCAAATCAACATGTATCGAGTAAAATAAAACGAAAAGTGTATTAGATTATGTATAATTATTGAAAACTATTAGGATTATGGCAACTAATTTGTTACGTTACCTAATAAACTCATTTGACCTTTGACTTATGACTGTTTTTTTTTTTTTTTTTTTTTTTGTGAAAAGTCTATTATAGTATTATTGTAGATCCAGGGATGAAAGGGAGGAGAAGATAAAAGTATACATAAAAATAACGGAGAAAACAATAGGTCAAACATATATCGTAAATTTTTTTATAATAATGTTGTTTATTCAGATATTTTTGAAATACAAATAAGAAAAATAGTAGAAAAAACGATAGGTCAAACATATACCGTCAAAATTTGTTGAAGCACTGTTATTTGTCCAAATATTTTTGGGTTATTATAGGAAATGTTATTATAGAAAATATATAATATAATATAATATAATATAAAAAATTAATTTTAAATAAACTTGATCGTTATAGTGAAATGTTCATTAGCTTTGAGTTCATTATTGTTCTTTTAATTTTCTTTTAATTTAGTAAAAAGATATATTCAACGTGCTCGTCCTCATTTAATAGATTAATTTTTTTGTTACGGTTATTGTTATAAAGAGGTCCGATTGCACCTATTTACATTTCATTTGAATTAAAAAGTCTAAATTTACTAAAATATTTTAGGTCTTTAGGAAATATATTAGTTTTATCCTCTATTAAATCTTAGGGGTATCATATAGTTATTGTTAGCAAATCATCTCATATTAACGGAGAATAAATTAAAATACTATCATATAATAAAATATATTAACCCTTTTAATCATGCAATTTATGTTGTTCTACTTCATTCTTATGTGTGATTATACTCGAATGAAGCGCACAAAATAGCCATTATTATTTGTATTTGTACTATGTAAACGTGTTAACTTTGTTAACTGTTATAACATACAAAACATAAAAATAGATTGATTTAATGATGTTGGTGGGCTGAAACCCATCTAGTTGAATTTATTTTGGTGAAATTAGTTGGTTGTTACACCTTATTATAGACAAAAAGATTTTGTATAATTTTAGGAATCATATAGTGTAGGGAAGCAAATTATATTTTATTCCTATCCTTTATTAATTTATAAAAAAAAATTCAAATTTATTCCATTCAGATACATAACAGTCACCCAAATACATAAATGTTGATACATTATAGAACTTGTCTGTTGAGCTTCAATAGAAAATAAAAGGTAAAATTAAATGTCAATTCCACAAATCATTCAAAACAAATTGTTATCAATCTCTCTCAAAACTTTAAAAACTTCAAACAATTCAAATTTCAAATTTTCTTCTTCTTTTTCTTCCTCATCATCCATTTTTTTCTTTCTAGTCATCTTTCTTTTAAAAAAAAAAAATCGGAACAGGACGTCTTATAAATGCATAGATCAAAAAACACAATGATCACTCAGCAAATCTTATGGCTATGATGTACTCTATCATTTTTTTAATTTTTTTTTAGCTTTCTCATCTACAAATTTCTGATATATATGGATGATACTCTATCTTTTAGTAGTGTGATTATCCAATTAATTAGAGAAGGATGCATCTTCAACTTTTAAAATCGACTGCGAAAAATTATACAAAAAGAAAGAAAAAAGGTCGAGTGGTCGGTGGTTTAGGTAAGGACTTTGAGTCAAGATCCATGAATGACCATTGTTGAAAGTGTAAAAAAATTACAGGCGTTGGTACAGAGCAAAGAAGAAAGTGTAGAAGAATTTTGTCATCACGTTGTTTTGCTTTCAACAAATCAAATTGTTAAAAAATAAAATAAAATTTGTTGTTCATCTTTTTGTGATATATATAGGTTCAGATTTTTTATGTGTCTAGTTGTCTTTCTTTCTTAGATTAATGTATCATGCCTTTATTTCAATATTATAATACATTACATTTTTATCATGCACAATGTATTGTGTTCAAATATTAAATTTGATACATAACCTTAATTTATTAAAACACAAATTAGTATATATCATGTTCATAGTTATATATTTGATACATAACTATTACAATTTTTTTTTATTTTTTACTATCAGATACATACACCTTAACTTATTCAACTAGAAGGTTATGTATCTGTAGACATTATCAAATATAATTGTAGATATATAAACACTAATATTTTTATAACAATATCAGTTTGTATCGTATTCATTGTTATGTATATGACACAACATTGATAGAACAACTGGTTGATTTTTTATTATTAATCTTTTTATGATACATATGAGTTCTGGACATGATGCATAAATTTAAATTTATAATAAATGTGTTTAATTTTTTATATTTTTTGAAACGATAGAGAAAATAAAAAAATTTGGTAAAAAAAAAGTGTGTAGGTAAATATTTTTTCCAAAGATTTTATGACAACCTCCTCAAGGAAAATGTTAATTCTTTATAATATTTAATTTTGATATTCAAAATTTAGAATCCACTTGAGGAGAACACTCTTTATAAAAGGTTATTTCTATTTTTTGGGTTTGAATAAAAAATCTGTAATTAAAAGTAAAGAAATTCAATTAATTTAATTGCATCTTATGTTAATAAATATAAGATATATTATCATTTAACATTTAAAATAATTATTTTTTCGGGATTAAAAATTCATCGATCCGATATTATCTGTAGAATCATGCTGATCTAGAATTTATTTGAGGAAAAACACTCTTTATAAAAAGTTATTTCTATATTCTTAATTTGAACTCGATATCTATAATTAAAAATAAAAGAAATTTCGTCCATCTATCCAACCGCATCTCATTATCATATAACCTTCAAAAAAATATTATTTAATATTTTTATTTAATCATTCAATATTCAAAATTTATTTATCCTCATAATATAAGGGAACATTCGTTAATTATTATAAAATTTTCTCATTTTCAGAGTTTGAACTCAACTGAGGAATTAGATCTCCATCCATTCGTTTATCAATATGTCAATTAATATCATAGATCCATCTTTGCGATAAAATAAATCCTTTTTTTTTGTGGATAAAAGAAAAACAATAATATTTTAAGGATATTGGGATGACATGTAATCACAAAAAATGTGATTTATTAGTGGCACAAATCATCAGTAGCCAAGTGGTTGAATAAAAGAGCACAATGAAAAAAGGCAAAATTTCATTAGGGGATCAAATCTTTTGAAATAATGTCATAACCATATCTATCCATAAAGAAAAGTCACCACTAATTCTTCTTTATATTTATGAAAAGAGAAAGAAGAAAGAAACAAAACTCCAATAACTTTTAAAGTTCAAAAAAAAAACATTTAAATTGTTTGGAGGAAAAGAAAGAGATGCAATAATGTACTTACAATTTCACAAAAGTAATTGAGACATCATAGAAGACAACAACATGTGAGAATCTGAAACCTTTTCTGAAGTATAATATCCCTAGAAGATTTCGTTACCCCATTTTCCCTCTAAATCTAAACACCATTTTTACCTTCATAAAATCTAACCTAATCTAAAATGGCAGTCTTTTATACATAAAATATCTCGTATTAACAGAATGTTCGAAAGGATACAATACAAAAAAAAATTAAAGAATCATTCATTCTAATATTATTTTCACCTGAGCGACTGTATACTTAACTTCGAAATTCTGATGAAATTCGATGTTTTGTTTAGCTAATAAATTAACAAGGAAGTAAAAATCTACCATACTACTTGGAAAGTTGGAAGTATTATTTAGTAGTATAATTTTCTTAGCTTGTACTATGTTGTCAAGAATTTTTATTTTTTTGTTTGTTTTTTTTATTCATGTCTGACATTTGTTTTAGCTCCTCATTAATTTGAATTCACGCTACTAAGGGTTTCTTTTTTAACTTCCAACTCTTTACAATAACTTTTCAAATTATTTTGTATCTTGTTATTTTGCTGTTATTCTTTTCTTATAACCTTCTTTCGTAAATTTCTCTTTTGAGCCGAGCGTTTATCAAAAATAATTTTTCTATGCATCCCACAAAAGTCATGCAACTCTGTGTATATCGTATCCTTCTTAGAGCCCATTTGGATTAGCTTATAAGTTGTTTTTAGTTTTTTTGAGTGTTTAACTGACCAGCTTAAAGTCAATTTGTGCTTAAAATAAGCCAAAAAAATAAGTTGGCTTATCCCACCTTTTTTTTAAGCTTATAATAAACATTTTTTTAGCTTATAAACAATTTAAAAAATATTTATCCAAACAGACTCTTAGACTAATTTATTTATAAAATTATACTAAATATATTATTATTATTATTATTGCCGAAGAATAGTAGTTTCAAGTACCTTGGGTCTATCATGCAAGGCAGCGGGGAGATTGACTATGATGTCACACATCGTATTGGGGCAGGGTGGATGAAATGAAGGCTCGTTTCCGGTGTGCTAGAAGGTGCCACCACAACTTAAGGGCAAGTTCTACAAAGTGGTGATTAGACCGGCTATGTTATATAGGGCGGAGTGTTGGCCAGTTAAGGTCTCTCACGTTCAAAAGATGAAAGTAGCCGAGATGAGAATGTTGAGATGGATGTGTGGGCATACCAGGAGCGATAGGATTAGAAATGAGGTTATTCGGAACAAGGTAGGAGTGGCCTCGACGGAAGACAAGATGCGAAAAATGCGACTAAGATGGTTTGGACATGTGAAGAGGAGAGACACAGATGCCCTAGTGCGGAGGTGTGAGAGGTTGGCCATGAATGGTTTCAGAAGAGGTAGGGGTAGGCCGAAGAAATATTGAGGAGAGGTGATTAAACAGGACATGACGTAGTTACAGCTTACCGATGACGTGACCTTAGATAGGAGGGTGTGGAGGACCCATATTAGGGTAGAAGACTAGTACATAGTCTTGTTATTCCTCCATATTAGTAGGAGCATTAACGCAATATAATTTCTTGTGCTCTGACTTCTATTATTATCTTTGTATTACTTTCTGTACTTTGATTACTCTATTTTATCTGTGTCGCTTTCGTTATTTGCGTTATTCATTATTTTCTTTCTCATATCGCTTTGAACTTCTTAGTATTATCTGACCAGGGGCGGAACTACAGGGGTGCGAGGGGTGGCCACCGAACCCCCTTCGTCGAAAAATTGCACTATATATATATACTGTGAATTTTTTTATTCATGTACAAATATTATTTTTGCATCCCCTTAACAAATGGAGATTGTGGATTAGTGGATAAGGTGCATGTGATTAAGCCTGCGGTCGTGGGTTTGATTCTCAACAATGACACATTTTTTTACTTTTTTCATCCAGTCCCTTATTTTTTAATTTTCTTGAACCCCCTTATCAAATATTCTGATTCCACCCCTGTATCTGACCTCTTTTTATGCTTTTTTTGAGTCAAAAATCTCTCGAAAACAGTCATCATACCATGATAGAAATAAAGTCTGTATTGACTCACGTTGTGAAATTTTACTCGATTGTTATTGTTGTATTGCCAAAGAAATTAAAGAGTATCTAATGAGTGCAGTAGTGTAGTGATATATGAGGCGCAATAACCAAGACAAAGAGGTTAAAAAGGAAAGAAAGTCAGAGAATTGAGAGAAAATGGAAAGAGATAGACAAGTCACAATCAAAACATTACAGTAAAAGACAAAGACCACTGTAAAAGAACAACCCTATCTGTCTTCTTTTACAGTTTTACAACTAGTCTCCATCAAAATTTCTGCACAATTCCCCTTTTTTTACTTGGATATTCTTTTTAATTTAATGTCAAACATAAATTAGTTTATTTGCTACACCTACCCTAAAGATTACTTTTGCACTTGAATACATGATCGCAATTTCACCTTATTGAGAATCTAAATATACAAATTATAAGGTAGAAAATTAATAGGTAATTTGTAGTCTAATTTTGAATATTGTTTTATTTATCCTTCTATAATAGTGAGTGTAGTTACTCTTGATTCTCATAAAATTTATATATACTCTATTATTTTTAAATTTCACTTACAAACAACAACAATAATATATTTAATGAAATCTTATTAAATAGGATCTGAAAAGAATAAAGTGTACACAAATTTTATCACTATCTTACAAAAAAAAACAACTATTTTTAAATAAATTTCACTTACGAAATTATATGAAATATGTTGCTATATATAGTAGGACAGGGTTTAGATGGACACCCCCACATGTTAGCAATAAATAAAATAAGAGGACAAAACACAGATCTTTTGAGCTATCTTTTTCACAAGGGGTACGGTACGGTTTTGTTTACAGCTTATTACAATAATTTAATGTTGTGTCACTATTATATAACATTTGCAATTCTTTTAGCATATAGTTTCTCTTCTGACACAATATTAATTAAAGGTACCTTGGTAAACTTTTTTCGAAAAAATTCTCTATTGATTGACTCTGCTTTAATCACTTTCCTTTTTCTGTTTTTCTTTTTAAAGGGTGTTGGTTATTATAAGGTTGGTGAACTTATTTTTGGTATTAAATATTTTTTTGTCCTCTAATATTCGCTAGTCGAAATCTCGATTAATTTGAATTTATCGTGTAAAATTTGTTAATGGAACACATTTTATATGATGATTTTATTTTATTTTTAGAAATTGAATCTGAAATATATAATTAAGAATGAGAGACTCTATTCATCATACTAAAATCTCACGTGATAACGAAAAATAACAAATATCTAGTAGAAAAATTGAGGTTCTAGCTGCGTAAGACCCATTAAAAGAACAAACACTCCACATCAACATATTTCTCATTCTTAGAACTCAAATCTAAGACATTTAGTTAAGTTTGAAGAAATCTTATCAGTCCCACTACACTATTGTATTTAGGGGTGTTCATCGGTCGCTTCAGTTCGGTTTTATGTATTATCGGTTCGGTTTTATTGGTTCGGTTTATTAGTTTTCCATTTTTAAATATGCCAAACCAATAAGATATTTTTTATCAGTTTTTGATTTATCGATTTTTGATTTACCCAATAAGAAAATGCTCATAAAATAAATATATGTATTCACACTTCTCTAATAGTTTTTCGGTAAGCCTATAAATGCTTTGATATACTAAAATAAAAAAGATAATGAGAAATTGCATCAATAAAAGCATATATAGTACAAAGGCTACAATTATATGTTACAACCAAAACATAATATGAAATTTTTGATGTTAACCAAATTATATACGTTTACGAACTTGCAAAAGCTACAATTACAAAGTAAAACTAAAACTAAAACCAAGCAGTCAAACAAGACAATCTTGAATAATCTTAATTCTTATTTTAATCTTTAAGTTTTGTGTAAATACTAAAGCGGCCTAGTGTGAAGTAGAAATACTGTGAAGACTAGCATACTGTTATGTTAAATTATTACTCATATTTAATATTTATGAAGAGTAAAGTAGTATAATACTACTGTCTTAATGAGTTATCCATTTACCTAATAATTCAATACTAAAAATCGATAATGAACCGATAATTCGATAAATTTTTTATAAAACCAATAAGAACCCATTAACCCAATAACATTTTTTTTGGTTCGATTTATTGGTAGGTTCGATTTTTGTACACCCTTAGTTGTATTGGCCGAATATAACAAATATATATCTAATAAAACAATCGAGTTCGCACCTTTTAAAACCCATTGAAGGAACAAACATTCCCAATCAAAATTTTGTTTTCATATATACAACTCCTATCCCTGACATCTAGTTTAAGTTCAAAGAATTTTTTTTATCTTACTATAATCTTTATATCAACCAAAAAAATAAATTGAGGTTCACGTAAGCTGGCATGAATAAGATTTTCTTATAACAGTTTTTTTTTTTGAAAGGGTAATTAATTTTTGTAGTCCATATTGATGTACCTTTTCAACTGGGGCAAGCCAACATGCCATTTCTTCCTACATCTGACCACCCATCACAGGTCTTGTTTCTTTGTGACTATTTTTTTTTTAAAATCATATTCTTCATACTTTTACTCCCAAAGTCACTTTCTAAAATTTCCTGCAAGGTTTACGACAAGTTATATCTTTAATTCATCAACAATGATATATGGAAGATTATTCTACTAATTAATTAAACCTTTCACTAACATATTGTCACTTAACTTTGGTTTCGTGTAATATTAAAATTCAAATGCAAAGAAAATATCATGCCGACAAGGCAAAGACACGTGTCTTCATATCTTTCACTAAGCGCTGAACATTTTTTTGTTTGATCATTCGATGCTCAAAATTCACTGATCTTACTAATTTATAATCGTGCAATAAAAAAATTACTATGGATAGCTTTAGTACTTTTATTTTTAAAATTCAAACTCAAACCTCGAGTTAAAGGTAATTTTTTTTTTACCATATTTGAAAATTGAAATAGCATTTTCAATAGTACAATAACAACATACTCAATATAAATTGATAAATAAAGTTTGAGGAGAGAAATATATACACATCTTACGTGTATTTTTGTGGGATAAAAAGACTATTTCTAATACAACCTGTCTCAATTCAAAAGAATAGTTGTAGAAATTTGGAAGTACATGAAAAGACATTTTGAAAAGAAAAAAAACAAATGTATGAAGTGAATTTGATTAGTTTTTTAATGATTTTACTCCAATAGAGACTTCTACTTTACTTCTGTCCTCCCATATGCCAATTTTATGCCGACATCTTTGTAATCTTGTTAGTTTTTTTTACTCATATATAGCTGGCTAAACTTAAAAATATGTCAACACTCTGATACAGTAGAGAAGATGGAGAGGACCACTTTACCTATTTGTATACATCTAAATAGTATATTTACATATTCTTTTTGCTTTGTGCTAACCAGAGAAAGAAGCTTAAAGATTTTCAAATTCTTTCTCCATACTTAGTACATAAGAACAAGAAATTTGAAAGATGAAGGTGACATTTCCTTTGTGGTCCAATTCATAGGATATTGTAAAATTCCTTTCGTCTTCTGTAATATAATGTTACCAAGTTTGTTCTTACTGGACTCTTTGTTTTACATGCCAACTTTTCCACCTTACCTTTGTGTAGCTGGATAAAGTTTCTTCTCTTTTTCTGCCTAAAAAGCAAAAACTACCAAACTATATTTGACCAAATTTGGCCCATTAGCCAAACAGCCAACAACGTTACCCCATTCTTTGGCGAACGTTAACCAACTCTGAACAAATAGTCACTTGTTCAATCCCTGTAATTGAAAACTAACCACTATCATCGAGTTTCGACATTAAACAACAAAGTCCTCGAATGATTGTACAAGAATGCAGAAGATCATTATATAAAACACATGAAATCTTTTTCGAATCCTATTTTGATCAAAGTGTAACTGATCACAAGAGATGATTCCTTCTCAGAGCAAGCCATAGTTAAGGCTTTCAACCAATTAGTTGAGCAGTTGAGAAGCAGACCAAGCCCAAAACAAAGGCTGAGAATGGACACAGGCTGATGGGGAGATTTTTGGGCTGGTACTTGTGCATAAAATCCTCATACAAGTTATAAAAAAAATATTGCAACGCAAAGAGATGTATCCATATGTCAACAAAAACATATCTGAACTTTACCAAATGATAAATCTTTAACCAGTCAAACACTAAAGGGCCAAAATACCAGAAAACCAAAAACACCAATATCAGAAAATTGTGCACCATGTCTATTTTTATTTACTACAATAGAATAAAGGTCCGATGATATTCATGGAAGTAGAACCAAACGTGTTCAACCCATGGCGTATTTCTGGGTCCATGATCTGGCAGTGCTCTCATACTTCACTCTGTCTGTCTTGTACATGTGAGCAATCTCTGGCACTAAAGGATCATCTGGATTTGGATCAGTAAGCAAGGAGCAAATGGAAAGCAGCACCTGCGATTTACCAGTATAATCGTCACCAAAATGTATAAATGATGCAGAAACTTTAGAGATGAGCCAAGTATGATATACTTTACCTTGGATACAGTAAGGGCAGGGCTCCATTGTTCCTTTAGGATATCAAGACAAATACTACCATTACTGTTGATGTTCGGGTGGAAGACTTTAGTTTTGAAGGAGACCTACAATATTCATAGCCAAAAGAAAGTAGACATTGAAAATCCAATCACTAAAAGCAGGACCTTGCAACAAATTAAGAATTGTGAAATACAAGGAAACTGGCTTTTGCTGGTATTTACATGTAACAAGCAAAAACAATAGCACTTCTTTTCGTGAATAAAACAAAAACAATAGCGCTTTCACATACCTGTCCTTGGATATTCCAAGGAAGCAGAAAAGTCTTATTTAGTGAAACTCGAGTATAAATCATTAAAGCAAGGACTACAGAAAACACATCAAGGGCAAATAAAAGTATGGCCAACATCCATACTTAAATCAACAAGACAAAAATGAACAACACCAATGGTTGTCTAGGAATGTAGATGCAGCCTGCAGGATTCTGCGTCTCCTGAACAATCCTAGGTGGCTTGAAGTACTCCATTTCCGTGTTCCTTGGTTTAATATTTTTTACCAGTGTAGCCCTCCATCTCAAAGTTTGTGGATGGATATCATGGTGCAGGATCATTTCCTACTGCTTACTGGACTGTGATATGATGAGAACTCTTACAGGAAAGCTACCAAAAAACATAATTTAAACTTTATTAGGGAATATGAGTGAAGCTTACTTGGTTACCATCACAGCAAATATTGGAACATTAAGTTAGCATACAACAACAAAAACAACAAAAATCCAGTGTAATCCCACTAGTGAGGTTTGGAGAGGGTGGTGCGCGCACAGCCTTACCACTACCTTGTGAAGGTAGAGAGATTATTTCCAATAAGACCCTCAGCTCAAATAAAGCATATCAAATAACAAATATGTAAAACAAATACATTGGAGATCAGATTTAATCGACTGGAAACTCTTGCAGTAAATAGTTTTAGTCCATTGGAGAGACAGAATTGCTAAGGTAAGGAATGTTGGAAATAGGAGCAAGAGAACTTTTACAAAAAAAGAAAAAGAGAGAGACAATATTTGGCAAGACTTTAAAACTACCTTTGGGGGCTTGAATGGATAATCTGGGGGAAAATGGATGGACACAAGGAAAACACCTCCAGAAAACGGACTGTCAGATGGACCCATTATGGTAGCTTGCCAATGGAACATATCCTCACCAACAGGACCTGCAAGAAGCAAAACATTATTTCATTCTAAAACAACATCCAAGTTAAAATTATCCAATTTTCACAAATTCCAGCGCAAGTGCAGACATGTCCAACAAAATATTAACAGTCAAAAGAATTGTCACCTGTTACTCTGTCAATCCTACCCCAACCCACAGCAAAAATAAGGGGGAAAAGGGAAACAAAGAAGAAGAGGACCCAAATGAACAGAAAGTAATGACTACCCATCAGAGGGTGAGGGGAAGATATCAGATTATTTCCAGCACATATCTGATGTATCTTAAATATATTCCAACATAATCCAAGCTGCAGACGTGGAGAAAAGACAAGTTCTTAAGGAACAGCAATCGTAGAGGGGATACCTGCAACATGGAAATAAAGAGACATTAAGCAGCACAAGTAACATTCATATATACCTGCACTGCAAGAAGCAGGGGGGTCTTTCTGCAAGTCCTTCAATTCCTTCTGAATCCTCTTTGAAGCCATAACGAATTTGAAATCGACTTCTCACTGCAAATAGAAACCTAAATTGTTAATGCCAAAGGAAGGTCAAATCAGTAATTATAACAAGATATTAGCAAAATTTTGCAAAAAGATGATTACACTTCAAAATAATTTCACAGAAGCTGTAACTATTACACCTTTTTGGGGTAAAAGTATTGTATTAAGGAGAAGCAAACTACTGCAAAGTATTTAAATAGGAGTTGTAAATATATATACTTGGTGCTGCTCCTGGAAGTGCAGAGGGAGAGCAGGCAAGAACTATGATACATTATTTGGCAATCTCAGGTAAGAGGACAGGCAATGAAGTTCCAAACCAATGTAAAACACTTTCCCCACCTTAAAAAAGGATTTTTACCATAATCAATGGCCTCAAAATAATACAAAACATCAATAACAACAGAAACAATCACATCCTAGTCTCTATCTAAGAGATAATGATCCGAAGTTTATACTTGGAACAGGAAATGAAATAAATTAGTAAACTACTATAACTAATGGCATCAAATTACTACCATTAACACCAACAACAAGGGCAACTATTACATCCTAGTTTTTATAACACATATAATGATCAGAGACGTTCCCCACAACCTCTTCATCCCAAAATCTCTAGACAGTCAACACAACTAATGCTGGCATAGCCAAAACAACGTCTTCCTCCCATAATCTCTTAGATAGTTAACACAACTAATGCTGGCATAGCCAAAATTTCATTAAGAGGATCCAAAAATTCGAAAAGCAAATATACAAAAAAGCCAACGGATTCAACATCTACTATATATACATAAAAAAATAATTTTTAACCATGCACATACAAGAAAGGGGGTTCGTATTAACCCCTTCACCCTACCTAACTCCGCTCCTGCAGTAATGCATACTAACCCAAAACAAGAATCTCCAAAAAAAAAAAAAAAAAAAAAAACTCCTTTTTTTTCTTTTTTGTGTTGAAGAAAGTGAAAACTTAAAAAATTAACTTTTTTTTATTCAGTACATCAATTCCTCAAAATTAACAATCAACTAACTACTACTACTATATCTCTATACAAAAACTAAACGCAAACAGCTTTATGAATACTCTTTTCATCACGCCGCTCTATCCATTAAAAATTAACAAAACAGAGAACATCGACTACTTTATTCACATGAAAAAACAAAAACAAAACTTGGGCAAACCATCATATAAATCCACAAAAATTACAGCAAAAAGATTAACAAAAAAATAACAAACATCAAATTAAAACAACATGGTATAACAGTAATGATCGATTTGAAAAGAAAGCAGAGAAATCGATAGGGTTAAAAAATTCTTAAGGGTTACGAACCTTTTTTTGAGAGAGAATAGTTTTTCGTAGGAGACTGCTAAGAATAAGAATTTTACGACCTCAATATAAATAAGTAGGCAATTTTGACTCAGAAATATAATTATTATTATTATTATAATATATAGAAGGTAGAATTTTTTTTTTTTTTTTTTAAAAAAAAGAATTATATTTGGAAAAGGAAGAGTTTCCTCTAGGCGGTGGACACCTCATGCCATGCACGTGTTTTTACGACGCTTTTTTGCCTTTTCATTTTGCCTCTTTATTTTATTTTATTTTCGTATATTAGAAAAAGAAAGGGCTTTTCTATCTTATTAGGAATTTTGGTCCTTTGTAATATATGGGACAAGCTTGATGGTTTATTAGTAGTACTATTTTTGTAGTTTCTGATTTTTCAATTTTGATTATTATTGATGTTTTTATTTTCTTTTTAAAATTATTTGGCATGTTTTATTTAAATTGGAGTCTATAAAAACACTCTCTAAATACTACAAAGTAAAAGTAAAATTTGCGTAAACTTTATCTTCTCATATTAAATATGTTGGTGTTTGCGTATTGTATTTTTTTATTAATTGACGTGTTTCGAGTGGTTCTTTCAAAAAAGTCTTTTTACCATCACAATTAAAGATAAAATTTGTGTACATTCTATATTTTCAAGAATCCACTTATGAAATTGCACTAAATATTTGTGTTATTATTTTATATTTGTAGATAATATATTTTGAAAATAATTTAAATGTTATTTCGTGTCTAAATAAAAGAACCAACATAACAACATACCCAGTAAAATCCTATAAGTAGAATCTGAAAAGGATAAAATGTACTCAAACCATAGTCATACCTCGTGGAGGTAACGAGGTAAGGAGATTGTTTCTAAAGTACCTCAGATCGAGTATAACATATCAAAAATAATGAAATATGAAAACGACACTGGCGAAACAAAATTGCTTGAACTACAGTTAAAAGGAAATATTTTAAACTTACTCCAAATACAACCAACAAGGTATACAAACAGAAACTGAACTCAAACCATAAATAAATGGTGTCAAGTGCTTTGATGTTCACAAGATTTAGAAGAATGCTCTCCTAAAATAATACATAATGTTCCAAAGGAGAGCAGAAAAGGAACCAACTGCAGAGACACTATAAACATAGATCTTCACCTCACCTTCTCTCTCTCTCTTTTTTTTTCTTTTCTTTTTCAGTACAGACACGCCTCGCTAGCAATACAGGCATTCCCACACCTTCAAATCACAAACTAGAAATTAATGGAATAATACAATGGCGTTGGTAAGACAGCGCTCTGGCGACATCAAGCAAACCCCTAAGCGGTCCACAACTATGGCTTTTACTGTTACTAAATCTTCCCCAACCAGAACATAAACACACTTCATATCATTATAGAGACAAGTTAGAACTGGCACAGAACAGCACCAGTGCCCCGATGGCAGTGCGAGGCATCTGACGTTATAGCAACATCTGTTGCATAGGACCTGCTGGTTAGTGGTGTGTATCAATGCACAAGCTCCAAATCCCACTAGATAAAGGTATTGATCACACTCTGGTTTTAGCCCTCTTCATCCCAAGACTGTTGTGGAAGGGGGAAACAGAACCAGACATTTGAGAACCTTCTTCACGAAGAGTGCCATTGAGCATTGCAAGTTCGCGCAACTGCTGTTTTTTGTAGAAATCCTGTGACTCATCCTGCATTTGGAGGAAAGTGGAGAAATAATAATGAACATCTCTCAATTTTGAAAATGTGTAATACTAGACAAAAAATGACAACTTGCAATCTACGTTGAATTTACCATAGGCTTTAGCAGATCTTCCAATATCTCACGTGCTTGCAATAGCCGAGCATCAATGATCTCCACTGGCAGTTCAGCTTCCACAATAACATGAAGAGGCTCATTCAGGTGCTCATACCCTGGTTTGCCTCTCATCATTTCTTCCTTCAATTGACAAAAGTAAATTCTTACATTACATGTTTGAGAAAGATGATTCCAGATGGCAAAATTTTACAAATTACAACCTGAGTACCACCTCAGACTATCCAATGCCACTAACAAGAGTTACCAACAATTCTAATGACTGGATTCAAAATTTGACCTCTACCAAAAATACTTTTGATACATCAACTTTGTACCAACCTATGGAGGTAAGTGTCAACCTTCATATCACAGATGAATCAACTAAATAAGCCAGAAAAACGGAAACTTTCAATTTATTAAGAACTTCAAAAGCATCATCAACCAATAGGAACAGACTGGAATAGAGACCTACATAAGAAATAAGAACATACTACAAGGAGCTTCAGCCTATTAATTAATGGCCAAAAAAAGTGAACAGGTGGCTTCATTTTATTACCACAGCTACTGGCTGGCAAAAAAATCAACCGGGAATGCATCTTGGGTGGGTGGGGGTATAGAAGTGAGGAGAGGTTGACTCTCGTGATTATTTCATGGGCTCTCAAATACTACATCAATTCATATTATTACCTTTACTGGATCTTTGATGCTTCCACGTCCTCTTATCAGAACCCGGCATTCAGTAGTAGCTTCAACTCGCTTTAGAGAGTTCCCTCTAGGGCCCAGGAGTCGGCCCACGAAATTGTACTGCAAATGTAACTAAAACACACCCTCAACATGATGTAGCCAAAGCATGAATAACAGAATGAGATAATAGATAATAGTCCATACACTAGGATATTGATCCACAGGTATATCAATTCTGAGTGTTCGCTTCACTATGAGGCCTGATGAGTTACTTTGAGTATTAAGCCAGTTTTGAGTCGACGGGGACTGCATTAAACCTGATATCTGGATATGATAACCACAAAATTGGTTAAACAGGGAAATCAACACCTTTTGCTCTCTCTTTTGCACTACACGATAGATAAACCCGGCAGCCTCCTTTTTGTGAGATAACTAACCCTGAACCTCCTTATGATTCAGAACATTTAAGACATTCCAAATCCAAGAATACAAGAGGAATAAGAGAGCACACACTAGCTCTACGCAAGTTAAAACAAATAAAGACAATAAGCTACTAATCACAAATGCAACATTAACAGAGAGAAGATAGACATCTACTACAAGAGGAATAAGAAAGCACACCCTTGAAAACATAACAGATCGTGATGACTCAAATAAATTGGAAATAACGAGCTTATGATTTTCAATTTCCAGTGTTTCAGAATGGAAGCATCTGATAAGTGTTAGCAGAATTGAAGGTAAGGATATGCTCCTGTGGAGTCATGGACATCTAGATCGCATCTCATATGTGTTAGCAGAATTCTGTGGAACAAGCCCCTCACATTCTACTGAGATAACTATTTGAATCAACATAGAAGGAGATGCTTTTGTTGTGTCATAGACATCTAGATCTCATCGGAAAATTTAGCTGGCTGTCAGTACTCCTAGTAACTAAAAGCAAAATTCTAAATCAGATGCTCAGCTTAAACTATTTATCAATCTTGCGGTTGTTAGCTTCAACTACCTGTCACGAGACCAGTGGAGATTAAAGTTAAAACACTTAAAAAGAAATCAAGTTAGCATGGAAATTAGAACTTTTGTCAGAAAAGCTTTTCAAACATAAAAAACTAGATCTAAAAGAGGTTATGTTAATAGTTAGTATCCATACTTCTGATTGAAATGGTGATGCCCATCTGTCCACATTAGCTCCTCCGTTTGAAAACATTCCTCCTGAAGCCAGGGGGCTAGCATGTTCAAGCCCATTTTGATCTAAAACTGATGCATTCCCCAACAGTGTAGTAACACGCAAAAGTTCTGCTTCAAAAAGGTCAATTTCCAAGAATAAGACGTACCAGTTAGCAGTGGTTAATAAATCAGTTAGCAGCCACCACAATATGGACAACAAGACGGATCCTTCATTGGTTAGTTATCTCACGGATTTTATAGAAAAAAATGATTTGTTAAAGCAATCAGTTAAATGTTATGGACAGAAGAGACTCCTAAGATTACTAATTCGTGGATGAATGGTTAAAACATGGGGAACAGTAGGGATGGGAAGCATGGGGCAGAAAATCTACGACGCAAAGGTACAATTAGAGGGGAAAGAAGACCCATCGCATTAATACAGGCAATTTAAGGCACCTTTTTTCCAGGTGAAGATGCCAAACTTTGATATCAAGGTATATACAATCTTCTCTATAACAAATAAAAAAAAACTGCCATTTAAGTGATTCAGTGTGATACTAGACAGCAACTAGGAGCAACATTGTTTTTATAAAAAGAAGTCCCGAAGATGACGACCAGACGGAGGAAGGAGGAGGATGTCTAACCTAATTGAAGGAGAGAATTTAGGCAGACAACAGTTAAAAAATCACATATAAGTTAGGACAGTTTTGGTTTGTTAGTCGTTATTAAAAAAGAAAGTTACTCCTTAAATGTCCAACTTGTCTTTGGACATATCCTCCGCCTTTCCAAGATATATTTAGAAATTGTATGAAAAGAAAAAGAATTTCCTTAGAAGTCTAACATGTCCTTGACCATGCAATCCACCATTTCCAAACACATTTACAAGAGAAATAACATGCCCAGTATGACCTCTTACTATGATAAGATATCCCAAAATGCAGGTCCATCGCTCAAACTTGAATGTTATTTCTTATCACACAACGATTCAACCCTCCCCTTAATACTAAACAAGCTTCACACAATGCACATCACGAGCTTCTTATACTTCAAGGACCAATTTCGAAGTCCTCATCTTAATCTTGTATACTACTAGTGTTGGGCAGTCAGTCATATTAAAGAATCCATTTTCCTTTTCATCAACACCTCTATACAATAAGTGGAGCTCCTTCTATTCCAGATCCATTACAGGTTACAACACTAAATAGTACTTGAAAACTTCCCGATACGGCTAAGAATATATATGGCAGGCTGCTGGTGAAATAAGCTGGGATTTTTGCATTGAAGACTATTGGCAAACTTTCTACGATCTGGCCAAGAGATAATTTCAATAACACCTTCCATCTAAAACTTACGAGGCTCGCAAGGATATATGTGTGTTTACACAGTTTAAATCGTAATGAAGCATATCATAAATGTGAAGAAACAAACCTATAGGATACTGGGGGGATAAAAAAAATGGATAATGAAGTTCTTTTTTTCAAAAACTGGAATGGGACAATGTAACGTTTATTTCCAGCATATAGGAAATAAACATGGATTCAATACCATGACTCTCTCAAACTCTTCTCCTTCTTGCTAGTGGGTGGTTTCAACATTATTTATAAACAAATTTGTGACAAGCTCCCCGATTAAATTAAATGTAAACCCCTTGATCTCACACCTATTACATGTAGGTCTTTAATACACTCTCGGTAAGCAGAAAATCCACAGCTGACCATAGAAAAAGGAATTCTTTATTTTTATTTTAAACTGCATAGAACAAGGAATTAGAGATACTAATACCCGTTTTATGGGCCAAATATATAGTTAAACATGAATAACAAAAAGACAATCATGGAATATACAAATAGAGATGGGAATTGTCCAGAAAAAAAGTGCTCACCAACTTTACAAAAAAGACTCAAACTTGACCTAAACTTCCACCCAATTAACAAAAACAGAAGCATACAATGGATTTATCATCTTTATTGTGCTGAAAAGGATGTACCCATTAACTTAAAATATTATTCAACCTCAATCTCTAATCTTTGACTTCTCTCTTGTTGAGCAATAAAAATTACTTTTGATATCAGAAGCACAAGTGGCTGAACTAATCAAATTTCAACTTCCTACTCACCCTGATTCAGCAATCGATAGCAATGAGGAAGAACGGGCACAAATGGGCCGAGTTTGTGACGTTCCGCAAGTAACTCTGAGAGATACCTGTTAACACACATTGACAAATTAAATACTCGCAGCAATTTATGGTATAGGTACACACAATAAGAAAACCAGCAGTATTTCTATCAAACAACAGTTATTCCAAGTTTGATAGTCCAATGAATTGGTTTATGCTATTGTAAATTTTCTGAAGATCGAAAAAAACAGTGCACATAGTGCAACGAGATCTCCTTGTTAGGTCTAGTACATAAAGATGCACTAGAATAAGCAAAAATAAGCTGTTATTTTCTGTGAGATAGAACCAAAATGCAAATCGAAAGGACAGAGTTGCAGTATTTGGTCAGTGGGTGCAACAGCTTGAATCATATACAAAAAGTTGCATCGACCACCACAAAGTAGTAGTGGGTGCAGAGGTACTCCACACCTGCCAACTTAAAATCCCAGATCCACTTCTATCAATCAGTATAGTAGGGGAAAAGGGATCTTAGAATAAATGCAATTGTAAGATGGGAGTACTAAAGTTTTTTGGGGGTTATCAATGCCCGAGTAGTTCAAGCAAGGAAGTGAATCTTTTCTTTACAACTGCTACTCTAAATTTCTTAGGAGAAGATTGGACAAAATCCTAACATCCCATGGAAGCAAAGAAACCAACTTTTCTGAAGCAACAGACCAAATAAAAAAGTATTTGAATTGACAAAATGATCTGAAGGAAGAGGAAACAGTAACAATCAACATCCGGTAGAAGCAAAGAAATGAACTTTTCGAAGCAACCCACCGAATAAAAGTATTTGAATAAGACAAAATGTTCTGAAGGAAGAAGAAACAGTAACAATCAACTTCCGATAAGAGCAAAGAAACCAACTTAATCAAAGTATTCGAATTGATACAAGGAATTCATATAGCCAATACTGACTGTTTGGAATTACAGCAAAGTATATTGAACCTAAAACTACTGCTTTGAACTAAGCAAGATGACAGCTAAACCAGATCTTTCATATTGGAGAAATCAACTTTCAAATCATTCAACCAAAAGAAGGTAAATCAAGTCACAATTCACAACCACAGAGTTAAATTAAAGCAACAGATTAAGGGAGACAAAAATTGAAGATCGAATTTAGGCTTAGCCAATTTCAGTACGATCCACTGAATCAACAAAGACGAAGACTTCAAACAAAAAAAAAAAAAAAAGTTGTTAGAGAAAAGGGAAAAACGCACTTCTCTTGCTCGGCGATGGCAGAGGAAGCAGAGCGAAGTCCGGCGATATGAGGTGACTGCGGAGCAGATGGAGATGGTGAGTAAGCCATGTACCTTCCGGACGACATCTTCACCGGCGGCGGTAGAATCCGATGACGACGAGATTCACCTACTTTTCACTTTCCAAAAGGAGCCCCTCTGTTTTCCCCTCTTTTGGACTGGCAATGACCTGGTATACTACTACATTTAATATAATCGTCGGTGGATAGATAGAGAGAGTGAAATTTTTGTGTTTTCCCCCACAAAATTTTACTTTTAAATTTTCGATATTATTTTTTAAATTCAATTAATTTAAATTTACATATAAAAGTTTCATATTATTTATTTAAAAGATATTTTCTTCAATTATTCATCATTCAAGAAAAAAGAAGAAGAGATTACACATAATGCTAAATGAAGAAAGATGGAAAAAGTTTACAACCTTTTACTGTAGAACCAATCGTCCTTGTACTTCACGCCTTGGTGGATTTTGTGGTAGGTGGCTTCTGGTCCTTTTTTAAAAAATAAAAAGGAATTTTATTCGGTGTGTTTAATGTATATATTTAATTTTAATTAATTTAAAGAAAAGTAAAAATTATATTCAAAACTTAAATCTTTAATTATGAGTAAAAAAAATTTATCCATCCGAACACAATTTTTATTGGTTGGCTTCTGGTCCTAGCTCTCTAATGCTCCTTTCTCCCCCATTACTTCTGCTCCTCAATTTTCAACCATTTATGAGCCTGTAGGAATTTTTACTTTTGACCTAAATACCTACTACTTCTTTTATTTTAATTTAGCATCTGATATTTGAGTCAATTTGCGCACATTTAGATTAATTTCACAATGTACCTTGTCACCTTCTTTCTAATTGTAAGTCTTCTGAAATATATGACGAATTATTAAGTGTTAATCATTCAACTATTAATATATTATGTTGATTTTATATTATTACTCCATGTTTGAAGGTAATATAATCTAAATATACATATTTATTTATAGATAGAAAATTATACTTAATTAACTATTATACAGACTAAAATTATCAATAATTGAGAGAATAAAGGTGGAATTATCCCTAATAGTACTCTTGAATGGATGATATTGGACTTTCTCCACGTTTTTAGGAAGTTGATTGAACCTTTTATTTTAATATATATATATTTTTTAATTCTTTAAATTGCTTTTTTGAAATAGATGGGCAAGCTACTTAGTTTTATTTCTGATCCAATCACATTCATTAGTTTCCAAAAATTTTGGGAAAGGAGAAAATATCACTTGTTCAAACTTTTGAATTGAATTAAAAATCATTGAAAATGTAGTCTTGCTCAAAAGTCATAATTGTACAGTTTTATCAATTATTTGATAGGTGCTGGTATTTTGGCATATTTCAATCAATAGAATAAATAAATAAATAAAGGGTATTATTTTGAAGAACATTTGACTTAGGACTTATGGAAAAATATAGTTATTTTTTTTTTAGAAAAGTAAAACACAATGACTCGATAACAAATGTTAGTGCACGCAAAAATTCCAAATAAAATCACCTTTGACCAACTTAAAAAATGTACAATTAAATATTTATATGATTAATGTTCTTCGCAATTATTGGACAAAAAATTATCAAGGATGGATTTTTTTTTTTAAAAAAAAACAAAGTTAGAATATAATTTGATTTTGACCTTTTTTCAAATATAAATAATTAATTATTTGCTACATAATATAAGAATTATAATTATGGTAAATCAATGAATCTTAAATGCGGAAATTGATAAAAATGATCCCTTGTGTCATGGGCAGGTTTAAAATGATCATTAGATATACACCTAAATAATTTGAAGGGGAGCCTTGGAGTAACTGGTAAAGTTGTTGTCATGTGATTAGGAGGTCACAGATTCAAGCCTTGGAAACAGACTCTAGTAGAAATGCGTGTACGAACTTTAAGAGGAGCAAAAACACACTGACTGATCTGTTCTACTCAATGGCCAAATCCTACAGAAATGAAGACTTTGAAAAATTGATGGCTAAGGTAGAAAATATTGATTACAGGGTTAAGGAGTACCTTGAGGTAGCTGGAGATGAAAAATGGTCAAGAATTCATGCAACAATAAGCAGAGGAAGAATAATGACTTCAAACATCGCCGAATGTATCAATGGGTGTCTTGTTGAGGCACGACAACTACCTATATTGGAGTTCTTAAAGATGGCTAAAATTCTATTTGGTTCTTGGCACTTCAAAAATAGAGAAATTTCCTCATACACAAAGGAAACATTAGGGAGAAATAATAAAAGAGAAATTTTTGATATATTTATAATTGATAGGAAAAAATAGTAAATATAAATATATTAGGTGTATAGTTAAATAATTTTTTTCATAATATTATCTATGATAAATTTAACTTGTGAAACATGCAAGTCATTTAAATCAAGAGAAAATCATTGGAACAATCTTTTATAGATTCAATTCTCTAAATTCATACGTTAACAAAAATGTCACACAAATCAATTGAATTCTCTGTTTACCTCATTCAACCATCAATTATATAAAATAAAAAATAAATTAATACTTTTTTTCATATTTCATTTAAAACATCAATATCATGTTTCATCGATAAGATCTCAGGGATATAATGTTTTTAAAAAGGTTCAAGTTGGAAAAATAAATCGTGAAAAAACGCTTTAGTTAAAAAAAAAAAAAATCAGTTTAAAGGCTCACGTACTTCTCACGAGCTAGTTTCATAAACATAACTAGTGGCTACCGTCGTGTATCGAAATCAAAAGTGCTCAATTTCGACAGTATAAAGGACTATTTTGCACAAATTCTCAAACATAAGGGACTAGTCTATCATTTTCTCGACCTTAAAACATTGAATGAACATGAAACGACTACATTGGGTGTCGTTTAGTTCGTCTTCTAAACAAGGAAAAAAAATATTGAGGGAAGTGAAGGGAGCAACAAGCAGAGAGCAATGGCGGAAACAATACCCTTCAAAAACCTCCATAGCAGAGAATACCAGGGACACAAGAAGAAGGTTTTTTTCTCTCTAAAATATTCCTTCATTTCACTGTTAACAACAACAACCCTAACTTCGCTTTTCCCTTTTATGAACACTGTGATTAGATGAATTGACTATGTGATATACTTTATCTTCTATGTTATCTGTGTTGGAATGGAATAAAGGTGCATTCGGTGGCATGGAACTGCAGTGGCACAAAATTAGCCTCAGGTTCTGTGGATCAAACAGCTCGTATTTGGCAAATTGAGCCTCATGGTCATGTAAGCTTCCTCAGCTTATCTTTTTGTTTTCAGTTAACTTTTGATGCTGGAAAAAGGCTAGATTTTGTTATTGTTGCCTTTTTCTGTCCACCTTCTATGATTTCTGATGGTTCTACTGAAGTGGGAAACTGGATGTTGTAAATAAACTAGATAAATTCGTTGAAATGAGATTTTTCTGATATATGCATGAACTTAGGCACCTAAATTTTCTCCAGAGTTAAGAAGCTGTTGTCTCACTTTAGTTGATTCTACCAACGTCTCGTTCTATGTGGTATGAGTTGAGGAAGCTATGCTAGTACTGCTTGTTGCAGTTAGGTTTTAAAAAGGGGGTTTTGTTACTTATCAAAGGTAGGGGTAAGGTCTGCGCTATGCGACCCTCCCTAGACCTCGCTCACTGTGGTTTTTTTATGACAAGGGAAACCACAGTTGCTACCCTTTTAGGTGCGTACAGGGTAAACCTTTCTTCGTGCAATAGCTCACAAACCACATAGGCGAGGTAGTAAACCAGATTAGGCAAACTCCGTGCAGCGAGCTCGACCCAGAAGGCCAATCCCTATTGTCGCAAGCCAGAGGTTTCAAACTTGAGACTTCCATTATGGATGTCCCAAGCCAAATCATCCGATGCTTTGAGTTTAGAGTTGGGGAATAAAAAAGTGTTCTCTATTAAGTCCTTCTATGAAAAGCTTCTAGCTCGGGGGGAAGTTTGTTTTCTGTATGACTCCGTATGGATACCTAAGGTGCCGAGGAAGGTGTATTTCTTCTCGTGGTTAACTACTAGACAGGTGATATTGACGGTGGAGAATCTTAAGAAACGAAAGGGGGTGTGCTTAAGCTGTCATTTCCTGTGTAAGGAGGCAGGAGAGGATGTCGATCATATCTTGCTACATTGCAAAAAAACATGAGGTTATGGTGCGTTATCTTTAGATGGTTTGGTGTTTCTTGGGCAATGACAAGATCCGTGAATGAGTTGATGTTCAATTGGAAGAGTGGTATTAGGATAAGAAGACACAAGGTGTGGATTGTTACTCCTCTTGCAGTAATGTGGGTCATTTGGAAAGAGAGAAATAGGATAGCTTTTGAAAGGGTGGATATGAGCTTTGCTCAATTGAGGAGTAGTCTCCGATCACTTATTTTCTTTTGGTGTACCCATGTAATTCTTGTTTGTATAGAGGATTGAGTGTCTTTTGGAGAATCATATTTTGTAGGTTTCTCCTTTTTTGGTATACTCCTTTTATATGACCAAGATGGTCTTGTTGTTATCAATTAAGTCTTTTACTTGGTCCTAGAAAAAAAGGATGGGTTTGTCACTTGCAAATGGGAGGCTTGTTCTTCACGAGAGGGAGAAAGAGAGGGGGAGGGGGTGGTGGTGTCTGAAGTGTCTTTGCAGGACCCGATAAATTTATACTTTGTTAGTGGATCGTGTGCTTCATAACTCTATCATGTCTCATTTCTCGTTATCAAGGCTAACATACTTTTATCTTGTTTCATATCACAAATCCTAAGTTCCTCAGCTTTGGAATTTGTATGAAGATTGAAGGATATTTTGCCTTTGCTGCTACGTGCTCTATAACTCTAATGATAACATGTCTCATTTCTCTGTATCAAGGCTATAAACGTACTTTTATCTTGTTTCCTAGTCAGAAATCCTAAGTTCCTCAACTTTGGAACTTGCATGAAGATTTTTGTATATTTTGCTTTGCTTGCAAAACCCTGGACCGTTAATAGCTTGCCACCATACACACGACTACTCTAAAAGGATTACGCCCTATCTATGTTTGATTTCAATATTCCAGTCTTTCTCATTCTTGAGAGGTGGAGTATGAAACCTCTTATGTCTGTGTACACTCCAAGTCTCTGATAGCTCTTTTGCAGGGGAAGGTGAAAGATGTTGAATTAAAGGGTCACACCGACAGTGTTGACCAGTTATGTTGGGATCCCAAACATGCAGAATTGATAGCTACGGCATCTGGTGACAAGACAGTTCGATTATGGGATGCTCGTAGTAAGTTTATATTATTTTGCCAGCAATAAGCTGCCAAAGTACTGTATGGAATAATGAGTTGGAATTTAAAGAATGCAATGCTATAAGAGCCTATGTCTATTGGTTACTTGAGGACTTATACTATATTTATTCCCATAAAGTAACCATTCCAAGAACAATATTATTCCTGTTTCGAAAAGAATTGAAGGGGTCTAGAGTACATGGGTCAAACCTTCTAATTTTCGGTCTAATTTATCCATCAGTTTCTTATTTTTAGAACAATTTTATATTATCAGAAACTAGAAAAGAATATTACAAATTACACCTTTTAATAATTAATTTTTTTAAAGTAGTAGTATATGAAAATATTTTTGGTCAAAAAAAAGTTATTTGACTGCTTAGAAACGTGTCATGTAAAGTGGAACGCGTGGGATTGGGGTTGGGGTTGGGTATGAGTTGAGTAACTCTACATGCACTTTCTTCTTTATAACTACACTTTCAGTGCCTAGTTTCCAGTCAAATTGCCAGGGAGTTGCAGATATTTTATTTTTTTATTGGTCAGGATGTTGCAGATGCTAAAACATTTGGTCTCCAATTGGCAGGTGGGAAATGCTCACAACAAGTTGAACTCAGTGGGGAAAATATTAATATCACTTACAAGCCTGATGGGACACATGTAGCTGTTGGGAACAGGGTACTCATTATTTCCTTTTATCATTTATTAATTCCTAAAATCAGCACTTCTATCTTCTATCATCTTAGCTGCTTCTAGATATGTATGTAGTCAAAATGAGTGCAGACACAAAAATGCTACATATGTATTACTCTTCTTCTCTTTTTTGAAACTGGTAACTTATTACTCTTCATCTCTTTTAATTGATGGTGAACTTTGTTGGTGATATTCTGTGGAGTTCCCTACTATCTGCCTATCATGGAAATTAATTCGGTGCACATTCTTATTCAGTTATTATATGGTGCAGGATGATGAGCTAACAATATTGGATGTTCGCAAGTTTAAGCCTATTCATAAGCGCAAATTTAATTATGAGGTAGTCTCTCCCCCAGCTAAGTTTAAGGCGATTCATAAGCCCATGTAGCAGGTTATCAAAAGTTATGTAAACTTGAATTGTGATGTACTGGGTTTAAGCCTACTGCATTGTTCCGTCTCTTTCTCCTACTGCTGGCCCTTGCTTTTGTGTTGCAAGTGTTTCAATGTGAATCAAGTGTTGCAAGTGTCTCAGATGTGTTGCTGCAAGTTTTGACCTTTATCTACTGTGGTGTAACTAATTGTCAAAGTAGCTATCTGTTTAACATTCCGAAAAAGAACTTGAAATCACAAAACATCAGTTCTTCTTCCTCTTAGGTTTGATCTTTTCTCCCCCTCCAAGGGTGTAGAGACAATTACTTGTTAATGCAGAAAAATCATGTGTGATGCATGTATTTCTCTCCTAACTTGCTGTTCTTGTGGTATGACTAAATAACAATTTCCTCTTAAACTTAGAGATGCTCTTCAAGCATGGGTGAATGCTGCTGCTTCTCAGCACAAGTCTTTTAAATCTAATTTACCGAAGCTCTTCATATCTGTTCATTTCATCTGTATTCTTGACCATGCATGTAACCAGCCTCTTGTTTCTGGAATTAGTTGCAAAGTGTTTACCTGTTAAGAAAAGTAATTAGTTGCTCAATGCATTGAGTCATATTCCTACTTCGGCATTCAGCATGATGGGTTCCATACTGTTAACACTTTTGTACTCCCCCAATTTCCCATTGTTACACTTTTGCCTCATCAGGTAAATGAGATTGCATGGAACACGAGTGGCGATATGTTCTTTCTTACAACTGGAAATGGTGAGTACCAATTAGTGAGTTGGCTTTGCTGGCATTCAGAAAGAGAAGGTATCCAATATGAACTCTTCTCAGTGTCAAAGTTTTTCTGCTTGTCATATAGGAACTGTGGAAGTCTTAGCTTATCCATCTCTACAAGCCGTTAACACGCTTAATGCTCACACTGCTGGTTGTTACTGCATTGCAATTGATCCACTAGGAAGGTGAGCTGCTTGATATTTTGCTGCAAGTGTGCTACTTTTGTGCTATGGTTTAAATGAGACTTAAAGAGGTCTCAGATAGCTCTAGAATATCCGACATTCCCTTCTATTAATGGGAGAATTCTTTGGCGGTGGTTCCAAGTATCCAGTAGCTTCTGTAGCACTATGATATCAATAAGGCTTTTGTCAAAGGACCATGCATAGGGCTTACTCTATGATGTCATTATGAGTCTTAGCATGAGTTGGGGTTTTCATCTATACTAATAATAATACCTTATTTTGATTTAATATTACTCAAGATATTTTGCTGTTGGAAGTGCTGATTCATTGGTCAGCCTTTGGAGCATTAAGGAGATGCTATGTCTTCGAACATTTACAAAGCTTGAGTAAGTTCTCAAGTATGTTTGCGTCCATCTTATTATTTACACAAGTTTCCTGGGACAGGCGTCTGATTTTTAAATTTTTTTTTTTTTGCTACTCAGGTGGCCAGTTCGAACAATTAGTTTCAATCACACAGGAGACTACATTGCCTCTGCTAGTGAAGATTTGTTTGTTGATATTGTATGTAATCGAGAACCTGTATTCTACAGAGAGAATCTCTTTAACCTTTCAACAACTTAGCCATTATTTTCCACAGGCTAATGTCCAAACTGGACGGTCAGTTCACCAGATTCCATGTCGTGCTGCTATGAACAGTGTTGAATGGAATCCAAAACACAACTTGCTTGCCTTTGCTGGGGATGATAAGAACAAGTACCAGGCTGATGAAGGTGCCTTTCTGACCTAAGAAAGAACTGACACCCCCTTTCCTTTTCTCTACGAGGGCTAATAATTTTTTTACTTCTATAACTGACACCCCCTTTCCTTTTCTCTACGAGGGCTAATAATTTTTTTACTTCTATGTAGGCGTGTTTCGCATATTTGGCCTTGAGAGTGCATAAGGCCCCAAAAGGTCACTTTTTATCAAAAAAGGTCTTTGTATAATCTGAAAAGAGAGAGCAAATTTTTCAGATGAACAACTTGTTTACATTTATTCTGTAACATTCCGCACATGGTAATCCAGACTCAAATAGTACTGTACTGCATTTTTGAAAAAGTCCGTACACATTATGAAAGATACGTTACAACTCGGGTAGTGTTTTCAGCATTACTTCATAGCTGTATTTCCCAAATCTGCAAACTTGAAAAGTGTCGACTCTGGAAACTCTAGATCTCTGCTCTTAAGCTTGTGCAGTGAGCCTGATATTCCAAGGACTAGGATTATAAATTCAGCAGAGTCGAGAGGCCCCAAGAAGATGGTGAGCAAACCTCCAATACTGATGTCATTGCAGCAGGATCAAATACAAGTAAAAAGGGAGCCTTGGACTGTGAATGCGGAATACTTCGTGCATTGAGACTGAGCTGCCCTTTTTATCTCCACTGGCTTGCACCTTCCTTGTACTACCATGATGTCCTTGGGGCCACTATTTCCCTTCTCCATCTCCGATAATGTGGGCCAATTCCTTCTTGCCTTGTCTTGCTTAACATCAATTTTGAGACTTCTCAAAGCTTGTATGTGCTAAAAACTTGCTTGGGGAGTGGAGAGTATGCAGCTATATATCCCCTGAAATGGTAACAAAAGGTAAGAAACAAATGAGATCACAATTTGCATACTGAAGAAGGTACACTATAAGGTGAATGAATCAATCTAAAAATAACCATTTACCATCTTTTTCGCATACAAATTCCACGCGACTTTGATGTCTGTATGCTGTTTGGATCAAAGTGCAAACTTCCCAGATTCCAAATTGCTGGTTTGTGTATGAACAGGGACTGAAGACGAAGAAGATCAAGCGCAAAGGACGAGCCTTGAAGCAGGGAAGACCAATCCTGTAAAACAAAGAAGACAAATAGTTACTGCATACTGAGACAACCAAGTTAATGGCTTCCATTTGATCTCCACACTAGAGCTCTTCATCTTCTTCCCAATCTGTGGCTCTTTCGACAGATCAAAACTCGCCCCTTTCATCCTCAATTCCGAAATGCACCTCGTCAGTGCTCTACCATTCCCCCTCTCCCTCTGCAACTGCTTCGACACCTTCCAAAACCTGTAAAGTTTCACCTGCACCAAAAACACAATACAAAACGAAGTACAAACTGACAGAATCGACGGAATCCACCATTTTTGACAAACAACATCATCATCACGGTGGTTCTCCGAAACAGAGGTGAACAGAATCGTAAAAAACAGAGCATGAAAGATAAAGAAAAAACAACAGATCTGAAATATTTCTCTCCTAATACTGTCCATTCGTGTCTCTTTGGCCGCAATTCTGCGGCCAGAGAGATCCTCTTCTCTTTGCCAAAGCTTGAGAAGCAAAAGATGACCTGGACTTTTTGAGATTTCCATTAATGGGTGGTTTTGAATTGCAGTTATGGTAGTAATGGCTGAAGAAAGTTTTTGCTGATGCTCTTCGTCGACCGGGATTTCGACAATGACATGGCAATCCTTTGATTCTGCCATTGATGGAAACTTTCTTGAAAAATTGAAAACTGAAATGAAGTACTAATAGAACAGCAAAACAAAAACACTAACAATAAGATGAATTAAGAAAGCTTCAAAGAGATAAATTAGATAGCTTTAGGCGAAATTGCAGTTAGTATAAGAGATGATTGTGATAGCTTTTGATGTCCGAAATAGAGGGGATAACCAGATATTTAAACTGAGTGTTACAACGGTCACTTTTTCTTCCTCCATTGGTGGCAACCCCAACGGTCGGATTGCCTTGTACATGAATGCTCTCCTCCATTGAGTTTTACTTAAAAGAAACTTTTGAAAAAATAATAAATAGAATGACAATTAATGTACAAGTAAAAATAAATGAAGAGAGAATTATATTAATTCCTTAATTTAGGTGTATTTTAATAAATAATTAGTGAAAGTTCAACTAGAAAAAATGAACACGTGATAATACATGTGAAAAACCTATAAAAAAGATGATACTTACGTGTGTGTTTAACTATTATCCCTTGTTGTTACAAAGAAAAATTAAGGTTAGATTTGTCTTTGTTGACTAATGTCTACTTGAATACATAGTTGAGAGGTAAGTTTGAATCATTTTGCATAGTTTAGCCTATTTTGTAAGAAATTATAAAAAATGACACGCCTCGATATGAACCTAGTCTAGAGTAATTTTTGAATATTCTTTGCCACTTTATTTTTTGAAGAAGGGTATTTAATTAAACTCCTTTATCACAACCTAGGTTCACCTCTACGCTAAGCTTGTAGAAAAATTAAGATCCACCCCTAAAATGTTGCACATCTTATGATGAAAAGTAACTTAAAATGACTCTAGGTATCATATATTCCAATTTTTTTTTAAAAAAATGGAGTTGTGTTTGATTTACTATTTATTAAAAGAAATCGAAATAACATTCATGCTCTAATGTACTCAAACACTATTGTTAAAAGTAAAAAGTGAATCGAAAACACATGTTATAAGTTGTTTTTCAAATTTGTAATACAACATCAAATTTAATTTAAATTTTTTCAGACCAACAATAATTTTCTAAAAAAACTAAAAAAATTAAATAATTTTTATGATCAAACTTGTCCCAATTCACGGTTTGAGTACATAGACATTGCAACTTGGGGGAGAATTGTAAAGCAAAAGGGTAATGGGAAATCTTTTTGGTAATATTCTGATGTTTATGTTAATGCGCATCGAATTTAAGGCTTAGGATAAAAGTTCCAAAAGGTGGTAATATAATATAATTTTTTTTTTCAACAAGTGGCAAATGTTAATATTTGGAAAGCAATAAAATACTTTAGTATATACTTACATGTGGCATGCATCATAGTTCTTGTGGCTTTATAATTCCTTCTTTTACTTTATATGGCTCATATTTACTTAATGGCATGTATTCATAACAAGTAGATGCATTCGTAACTTTAGAAAAAATGTATTATGTCTAAAACTATAAACACATATTTTATCACACATTTTTTTTGACGCAAAAACAAGATAGGAACTTCAATCTTGAAGCATGGGAGCTTCTTAAGATGTGCATGAACAACTGCAGGCACGCAATGGTCGAAATCTTAACTCTTCTTATTAATTTGAAGGATTTTGGTGGGCGAAAAATGGTGTTTACAACCATTACCCCTCACATAGTAAGCATTACCAATTAATGTCGTTTAAGTTGTAGTTCATATATTAGTACATTAGTTTCATGTGTGCTTAACAAATTTATCAGACGAAGTAATATTGCGTGAAGTGATGTACATTTGCTTTTAGAGTTTGTTTGGATGAACTTATGATTTATAATTCAAAAGGCATAAGTCAGAAATTTTAACTTATGACTTTTGATTTATTTTTCTTATTCTAACTTAAGAATGAGTGCTAAAAAATATTTTTTTATTTCATCCAATTACTATAAAAATATTTAAAATATGTTTTAACTTGAAAGCACCTAAAATAATCCAACAATAGAAATATCTTGCCATATTTAAGACACTAATGCTTAAGGGTACTTTTGGTATATACTTGAATTTTTGTTTTATTGTTAAAATTGATTTTCACTTAAATACTATTTTGTTATTTAATTTATGTGATGATATTTGCTGGATATGAAATTTAATATTCACGCGTTTTACGTGTATTATGCTATATAATATGTGCGTTTATTTATTCAATTTTATAAAAATTTAAGTCATTATTTTTACACATTTAAAATTAAAAAACATAAATATCATACACATTTATATATTATAACTTGTGTATTTATATTTAAAAATTACATTCAATATATATAAATAATTCTAAATTTCCGTTCCTCCTCAAACTCCAACTTTGGTACTTATTGGTCAAAATTTGTCTTGGGAAGAAAGAAAGGAAGACTCTCCCTTGCTATAAATATCCCCCGCTGAAGAAGAGGGGTTTTTCACATTTTCTATTTCTCCATTGTTTAGAGAATTCAGTTCAATTCTCAGATAGAAATGCACTTGTATAACGCTTGGTTGCCACCGCCGGTGGCAGAAGAAACGAACAAGGAGAAACAATCTTTTGCCAAAGTACTGAAATCAGTTAAAGAATCGTACAAGTCGGATGATCCCGATTCAGTTTATGCTACCCTCAAATGGGTTTCCGTTATTGACCTGTAAGTTTCAATCTTTCACTCCTAGTTTTTACGTAATTACTTGTGTGTATGCTGAATTCCTTTGCTCGTTGACTTTGATCAGTCACTTACAAGTCCAATTTTTGATTTTGGCATGATGGGGTTGCTGTTACTTTCACTTCTTTAGTGTGGGGTTGTGTGAATTGTACTGCTTGTTTGGTTTCCTAGTCTGCTGTTTTTGAATTTCTTGAGTTTAAGTGAACTGATTGGTTTGTTAATGGAAATGAAAAGAGTAATAAACAGGAAAAGGGAACAGTTTCATCGCGTAGACCCAATTGCTATTACAATCAAGTATATAAGCTCCTCCTCCTCATCTTTATGAGCCTTCTAACAAGCTAATAACAATATGAACAGCTTATCAGGACTCAAATGGACTAATAGATAATACTTAACTACTCTCATTTCATATTATAATGGTTAATAGCTACGTACAACCTAAAATGCTTGAATTACAATCGCTGGATGCTACATTTGGGAAATTTCCCTCGAAACATTGGATTTCTAGTCCCCAAAACTTGGAAATTGTGACTTAACAAATTGTAGTCTTCCCATTTAGCTCCTTCAGGAGATAGATTGGCTCATTGCATCAGAATTTGCACATCAACAACATTCCCATGCTTCGTAATTCTTCTGTCCAAAATAGCTACAGTTTCATTGAGCAACTTACCATCTTCAATAGTTAAAGATGGATCTACAGAGGGCACCACAACATTCCCAAACCTTTTGAGTTGAGACTTATGGAAAACAAAAATGGATTTGAGTGAGAGGGTAACTGCAACTCATTTGTACAAGACAAATCATCCTTAGTATCTTGTAGGGATCATTGTATTTTGCAGCTAGTTTCAAACTCTTTTTGACAACTACAGATGATTGTCTATGGGGTTGGAGTTTGACCCTATGTCCAACCTAAAGTTCACTTTCAGGGTTGTAAGCACCAATAGAGGTCTTCATCATGTTCTGAGCTTTCCTCACACAGTGTTTGATCCTATCTCCAACCTAAAGTTCCCTTTCAGACCCGTGAGCACCAACAAAGGTCTTCATCATGTTCTGAGCTTTTCTCAAACGGTGTTGCAAGTGACTGGCTGAGACCTGCCTCTTCTTCACAAGCTCCTGTACTGCACCTACTTTGGACTGATGGAGCAGGTTAAATGTGAACTGGGGTTGTTTGTAACTATAGAAAGCTTCGAATGGGATCATTTGTGATGCATTATGGAAGTGGTAACTGGTAAAACACAACATATAATATATCTCACTTAAATGTGGATTTTGAATCATTATTTGAACTCTCAACACCTTAAACTTCTCTTGGTAAGCTTGCACAATGCCCTCCATTGTTTGAGTTTGCTGAACTTATCTACTATAACAATGCATTTTTGTTACCATGAGATATATTGGCAGCCGCCATATTTGATTGGGCTGAAATTTGGAAGGCGCGCACGGGACAATATGAATCATTTGAAAAACAAACGTATAGGTTCTATACCAACAAGATCTCTTATCCCAGCATCCGTTCATTTCACACCAACTAAAGGGAACTTAATCATCAAGTTAGAGTTGTATAAAGCCCTAATGTAACTGAACGAAGTAGAAAACCCGTTATAGAGCAAAAACTTTCTGTGTCTAAGAAGAAAAGCAAGATCGAGTGTCCCATGATGCCTGACCCATATGATAAATCATATAGGTCTTAAAATTTTTGACTGATATACATTGAAATGTAGATCACCTTTTGAGCTGCATGTACTTGGTAAATTTCAAAGTGCCTATCACATCTTCTCAATCAAACCCTTTGGATTGAATTTATTGAATTCAGGGAATCGAGTTTAGCACTATCGCCATTGAAAAGTTTATTAAAGTATCAAAAAGGAATATTGGGTATAGGCGCTGGTATTGGAACTGAGGTTGCGACTGAAAGTGTAGAGTTGAGAAATTAGGTTGTGGAAAAGGTATAGTAGGTGTTTGTGAATTACCCCTTGGGGTTAAATGGATGCAGGAACTGTTGGAAGTACCACTCTTTTACTAGTTGAGGAGACTCGTGTGCCTTAGAACAGTAGAATAGACAGACATAGGACCAAAATGTTAGAGGAACTAAAGGAGGTGTTACCTTGCAACATTACAGCTGCGTATGACCTTGAGGCATCATCCAATGAATTTCTGTGATCTCTTTTGCAGTCACTTGAAATTCGGGATTCTCATACTAAGGCTTCTCCAATCTCTCTGACCTCTGAACCTGGGAGAGTTGTGCCTCCACCTTCCTCTGTCCTTCATCCAAACTTAGTCTAGCAGAGAGTCCGGAAGGAATTGATGGGTCTGATACCAACTGTTACGCTAACTAGGATTAGTGTAACTAACCAGAAGTGGAATTGACAGAATAATAAACAGGGAAGAAGAGAAATAAAGTGAAGGAACCAATGTCATTACATAAACCCAATTTCTATTACAATCATGTATAAGACCTCACTGAGCTTGTGAACCTTTTACAAACTGATAACACTTTGGACGTCTCACCAGGACTCAAATGGACTAAGTAGATAATTGTGGGCTAAGTGTAATAGTAGAAAATACATAACTAATCTCATTTTATATTTTAACTGTCAATGGCTATGTGCAACCTAGAATGCCTGAGGTACCATCTCCGGGTTCTACATGGTTTTACTCCCTGGTTTGCACTCTCTTTCACTTTTTTAGTCTGGGTTCTTTGAATTTCTTGAATTCAAGTAACATGATTAATTGTACTGTTTTATTTGACTACAGAATCAAAAAACCATGCTAATCCTGATACAAGATGGCACAACTTAAGAAAAAAATATCTTGATTTAGAAAAAACTTGTTATTCCTGACTAAAGAAAAACTTATCTCTTGAAACCTGTGCAAACTGAACACAAATAGAACACGGACTTGTTGAATTATATAAACCTATTTACTAATGGACTTACCTGCAGCTTCATAAAAGCAAAAAGTGAACTATCTCTGGAGGATGTTACAGAAGTAGTTGAAGTTGGATTGGAATTGTTCCGTATATCAGAAAATAAACTTTATGCTCAGGTAATTTCTTCAGAAAGATACATATTCGTGCATATCCTTTTTGATGGCTGTCTATCGACGTAGTTAAGGTCATTTGCTCTCATCAGGTTAGATGGGGAAATATCTTGGTAAAGCTACTGAATAAATACCGGAAAAAGTTGTCCTTGGAAGTTCAATGGCGCCCTTTATATGATACTCTGATTCACACACATTTCACAAGGCAAGTTCCCTACTTTTCTTTTATTTGTAACCTTTTGTTCCTTAATTAGCTTGCTTTTTATTGCCTTTTCTGTATGGACGTTGTACTTAATTCATTTGTCGTCTTGTTACCGTTCTCAAAAATTAATTAATTTATCAGTTTCAAAAAAATAAATAAAAATTAATTCATTTGTGGTCACAACTTAAGACACCTGGATTTTATATCAGATAAAAACTTCTTGCCTGAACCTAAATCTGAATGCCTTTGCAGCTAATATGCGATATACCCTCTTGAGGTTTGTGAAACCTAATAGTTGCTGGTCAATAGCTTAGGAGTATGGTCTCCTTTCATGGCTTTGAAAACTTCATCAGGGCACACACTCATTTGCTGTTTAATTGGTGTGATGTAAAAGTGATAAGAGCCTTGAATTATTCCTCAATCTTGTATTCAAGATGAGTAAATTTGCAAATAGTTGAGGGTACTTTACAAAATTCTCCAAATGGAGTTTGAAGATTCATCTCTTATTCTCATCTTTCTTAACTCATAGTGGGTGCCTCATGTTTCCATAGATTATTGATGGGAGGGTAATTCAAATAAGGAATGATCCTTTTTGATGGTCTTTGTCAATGCGTCACTCACAATTTAATGAATGTAAGATGTTAGTAGTTAATCTGGATGGGAAGTAAAAATATGACTATGATCCTTTTTGATGATCTTTGTCAATGCGTCACTCACAATTTAATGAATGTAAGATGTTATTAGTTAATCTGGATGGGAAGTAAAAATATGACAATCAGCAGCAATATTAGAAATGTAAGAAGTTTCCAAAAAGTGGTGTTATCAATCCATTCTGAAGTTTGATGTTTATATGCATAATATCTTATAAATCTGACTGCTCACGTACTACATATTTCTGTCTTTTTGGAGGTTAGAGTTGATACATGTTTCTTTTTTGTTATTACTTTTCTACACAAACTAATGGGATCTGTACTTTAATCAGTTTATTACAAATCTAAATCTCATTGTCAGATACTTAATATGTATATTTTGTATCATTAAAATTTAACCCAGCAACTGTTCTTTTTAATACACTTATATGCTGATTTGTTGAACTACTTTATTTGCTAAAGGAATACAGGCCCAGAAGGGTGGAGAATAAGACAGCGACATTTTGAGACCGTTACTTCTCTTGTTCGATCCTGCCGGAGGTTTTTCCCTCCAGGCTCTGCATTAGAGATATGGTCCGAGTTCGGGTAAGATTTTACTTCCTGGGATTAGGCTCTGGGAGTGCTAAAATTGACAGTAATTTGGTGTGTTTGTTGTACTTCTTTCCTTGGGATCATTGAAAACGAGAATCTCTTAAAAGAGAAGCTAATGTTTCTCTTAGCTTGGAGTATGTAGTGATCTAAGTTCAGAACATACTAGTTCATTTATGCAGACATATATATTACTCTAGGCCCATGTGGTAATTATGGGTGGTGGAGAACTTTTGATTAGTGCATTTTTTGTTGTATGTACGATACTTTTCCCTTGGCATGCTCTTATTCAAGTGAAGACTGGTGGATTTGGAATCCTTTAAGATAATTGGAGAACTTGTCTGACCTTATGTGATGGTCAGATTCAGGTGATTTATTAAAATCAGAATTTTGCGCTTTGCACAATTAACGCACTATGATTTATTGTACTCTGATTTATGTTATTTATGTTATGTATGTTATGTTATCTTATGTTATTTATGGTATTTATGCTATTATTGGACGATATCTACTGTTTTTTTTGGTGCTTTGACTATACTATTGTTTGGAACTCTTTCGTTATCTACTTTCCTACCATTAATATTCTTGTCTGATCTTTTTTCCTATGCTTCTATTGAGCCGAGGGTCTTTCGGAAACAGCCGTCCTACATTGGTAGGAGTCAGGTCTGCGTACACTTTACCCTCCCCAGACCCCACGATGTGGGATTTCACTGGGTTGTTGTTGTTGTTGTTGTTGTTGCGCTTTGCACAATCTGCAGTATCATGGTGAACTCTTTTTGGTTATAAAAAGATTAATGTGGTATTTAGAGGGGTTTATCTTATTGAAATTGGACTACGCACCCAAGGGTATGGCCTAGTGGTCACTGAAGTGGTTGAGAGCCATGAGGTTAGGTTCGAATCCCAACAAAGACAAAAACACTAGGTTATTCTTCCCATCTGTCCTAGCCTTGGTAGACGGAGTTACCTGATACCTGGTGTGGGTGGGAGGTGGCAGGTATTCTGTGGAATTAGTCGAGGTTCGTGTTATAAAAATAAAATACAATAAAATAAAAAAGTATAAAAAGTTGGACTACTCTGTGTTTACACTTTTGGGGGCTTGAATCTCCTTTGGGATTATGAATTAATAGGTAGGACTTTACTTGCACTTCGAAGCTGTTAAGTCTCACATTGATTGAGGGAATGAGTTGTAGTCTCCTTATATGGTCTTAGACAATTTTTCTCTTATGAGCTAGTTTTTGGGATTAGGCGCCGGTCCATTTCTTCACATGGTATCAGAGCCAAGATCCATCAACCATTATTGTTGTGTTTCTCAATGTTGGGCCCCACACTATGTTATCCACGGTCTAGTTCCAGTCCTACACATGTGCGGAGTGTTAAGTCCCACATTCATTGAGGGACTGGATTGTGGTTTCCTTGTATGGATAACTCTCCTCTCATGAGGTAATTTTTAGGGTTGAATTTGGCTTGTTTAGGTCCTCATTCATTAATGGAAAGCATTTTGCAGATCTTTGCTTGAAAATACATGGCACAATTCATCCTTTGAGGGTGCTGGTTTTGTAAGACTGTTCCTTCCTACCAATAGAGACAACCAGGATTTCTTTTCTCAGTAAGGACGATCAACTTCTTCTGAAGATCTTTTCACTTTCATCTCACTACATGAGTAAACTGATTTTCTTTTTGGTTTTATGACAGCACATGGATTGTTACGTGTTTAGTCCACTGGGATTCCGTACCAAATTCCCAGTTCTGGAACAGCCAGTGGGCCTCTGTTACAGCTCGTGTGATAAAGAACTATAGCTTCATTGACTGGGAACATTTCTTCCCAGTTATTTTCAATAAATACTTGAATATGTTTGAGGTAGGTTATGTACTTATATTGCATAGACTTTATCTTTGTTGCTTGAAGAGATTTTCTTAGCAAATGAGCATGTGCAAACAAGTTTGTCTTATTACTATGCTTTGTATAGAAGATCATATTCCATCATATTTGTATATTGAAAGGTTCCTTATCTTAGGAAAAGAGGAACTCATTGCCCTCCTGTTTCTCCCGTAATATTTTTTTCATCTTTGTTCGCAGGTTCCCGTTGCAAATGGCAGTGGGTCAAATCCATTCTCTGTGGATGTCCCCAGAAACACAAGATTCTTATTCTCAAATAGAACAATCACTCCATCAAAAGCCATTGCTAAATCTATAGTAAGCACACTTGTTTAAGTGATCATAAGAATACATCTGCATGTTCCCAAAATGACCTCTGTTTTTGTCGATGCAAATGCAGGTTTATCTACTAAAACCTGGTGGTTCTGCCCAAGAACATTTGGAGAAATTGGTCAACCTCTTGGAACAGTTTGTTTTCTAGACGGATTTTATATCACCTTACTCTCACAAATTTTGCCTTGTAAAATTTTGTAAACCATCTCTTTTTGTTGTTTTAGGTATTACCATCCTTCTAATGGTGGTCGCTGGACTTATTCCTTAGAGCGATTCTTGTTCCACTTAGTAAATATATTTCAGAAACGATTGCAAAATGAGCAACAGTAAGAATTTTTAATCTATCATAGTAATTCTAGATACTATATGGGAATATGTAGCCTCTGTCTGACCGTGAGACTGTGGGCTCAGGAGAAAAGATGATGGCGAGCAGTCTGAAATCTTCCTAGGGCAATCAGAGAGGGTTGCTTTTGTGAATTCTATTCTCAAGCTAATTGATCGTGGACAGTATAGCAAAAATGAACACCTTTCTGAAACAGTTGCAGCTGCCACTTCTATCCTTTCATATGTTGAACCATCTCTGGTTCTTCCCTTTCTATCATCTCGCTTTCGTATGGCCTTAGAGACGGTGAGTTTGTTTAAGAATGAATCTTGGCAATTTGGATTTACACTCCTTTTGAACTGTTTCAAATAAATAGCTCCTGCTTGGCTGAAGAGTTAATATTGTTTGAGTTAGATTGATGATTTTACTCCCTTATTACAATTTTCTGAATAGATGACAGCCACTCACCAGTTGAAAAGTGCTGTGACGTCTGTAGCATATGCTGGTCGATCTCTTCTCCTGACTACCTTGTCAGCTTCATCCATGGCTGTGGACGTTGTTGATCCTTCTGATTCACTTGTTGACCTGATGATGATTTCCTTGTCTAATGCATTGCTTGGGATGGATGCCAATGACCCACCTAAAACCTTAGCAACAATGCAACTAATTGGCTCCTTGTTCTCCAATGTATGTACCAATTTTAGAAGTTCTTCCTAGTTATGTCTTGATCCACAAAAGGATTATGCTTATTTGTCTTACCTTGCAGATGGCTATACTGGAAGAGACTATGGACCAGTCCTCACTCATGCCGGGATTTCACTTTTCAGAATGGCTTGACGAGTTCTTGTTCCGCTTATTTTCGTTACTTCAGAATTTGGAAGCTAACAGTGTTGTGTAAGTATCACTAGTTAGATTCTTTTTGGGTCATAATTTCCATTTTTAATGGTACAAACTTGAGCACAAGTAAATGAAGTCAATTGGATAACTACTGCTTCAGGAATGAAGGTCTTCATTCGCCAGCAACTTCAGGAACTTTCCTGGTAGAAGATGGTCCATTTTATTTTTGCATGCTGGAAATCTTGCTTGGGAGGCTTTCAGAATCACTATACAAGAAGGTATCTTTTTCTGGATTTCTAAATGATTGTGATAGTTCTGAGATTTACGATTTCTATTGATGTAAACTTCTATTTTACTGAGCAGGCTCTTAAAAAAATTTCCAAGTTTGTCACAACAAATATTCTTCCTGGGGCTATTGCAGAGGTTGGACTGCTTTGCTGTGCCTGTGTTCACTCTAACCCCGACGAGGCAATGTCTCAGCTTATCAAACCCCTGTTGGAGTCTGCTCTATCATCCTTAAAAGGAACGCCTGTTACAGGATTTGGTGGAAGAGGAGCTTTTAAAACTTCTGAAGCAAGCAAGGTTCTCTTCTTTAACTAATGATTATTGTAACATGCTTCAGGATTCCACTTACGGTCTGCATTGATTTCTCATTTTTCAATTCTCCAGGCAAAGCCAATGGTCTCTCCCGCTCTTGAAACTGCAATTGAATATCATTTGAAAGTTTTATCTATTGCAATTAGCTATGGAGGTCCATCACTTCTTCATTACAAAGATGAATTCAAGGAAGCTATTTTTGATGCCTTCGATTCGCCATCTTGGAAGGTTTTTTTCCAACTATATATCCTTTTTTGATGATTACCTTTTTATTGTTATAAACCCTTGATTGTACCCACATTAATCAAATATTTAGGTTGCTGTCTCATTATACAGTGTTGGACAATCCTCACCTCTTGGGTTGAGTTACGCATAAGGTCCACTTTTGTACCACGATATCAAGACTAGACCCATTTTTATTCTTGGTTTTCCAATGTTGGACCCTTATATTATGTTGCTTCCATGCTCCAGAAGTCCAAACATGAGCATGTAGTGCTTGCGTTCAGGTCTTAGAGTCCAATACTATCAAGTATATAAGGTTGTTAACAATCCTCACCTCATGAGCCAATTTTTGTGCTTGATTAAGCTACAAGTCAATATTTTTGACAATAATTATCCCCGAAAAAGGTAATAAACCCTTAATCATTTCATTTCATTTGCAGTAGTGTGGGTTCCACCTGTCTTGGAAGTAGACACTTCTCAACTTTTGTCCGTCATGAACTGTTTGATTGTCTTCTATACTAGCCTAGTCCACTGGGTGGATTCTTGTCTAACTTCCTCGCTCTTGTGGACTGTATATTCACTTTTTTTTTCCAGTGGAATTATAAGGTTGTACACTTGAAACATAAGTAACATTGCGGTAACCCGGTCACGTAAGTAATCATGATTCCAGTAACCCCTCATGTTCCATTCTCCAAATAAATGATCCTATTAGGAATAGCAGCCTCCCATCTGTTGAAACCCAAGATACTTGCAAAGATCCCGGGGAGCACTACCTATTGCCCAGCTGTGTGGTTTGGTGATCAAATGTTTTCCAAGTCCTGATATCAAATTTATTAGGGAAAAGAGGATGATCGCTATATATATGCCTAGTCTCAAAAAAAAAAGAGCCAAAGGCTTAGCAATATCATCTCTTGATTGAGGATACATTGATTACATCTACATATTTGGAAACTCTTTCAAGCAAATACGCATTGCAAACATACAATGATTCGCAGGTAGAGGCATATGATTTTATTTTTTTTGCCTATTCGATTATTCCTTTATAAACATATTCAGTAAGGATCTCTCTGGTATATTCAAGTTACCTAACCTCTTGCCTCCACACCATGCATCCCATGAACAAAGATCTAAGAGAAAGTTTTTGCACACAATGTGGAAGCATATTAGCCTTTTAATTCTTCTTTCTCTCTCTCTCTCTCTCTCTCTTCCTGTTTTCACCTTTCACATGTTGCTCTTGGGTAGTAATAAACTAAGAATTATAGTTAACAGCATATATGTTTATTTATCGATCAGTTAGTCCTGGTAGACCATAGTTCATATGAAACTTTGAACCAAAGTATTTCCGGTTCTTCAACTTTATCTGATAAGTTTAGTTGTAAATGACAGGTTAATGGTGCTGGTGATCATCTCCTTCGATCTCTCCTTGGAAATCTTGTTCTTTACTATCCCATCAATCAGTACAAGTACGTGAAGCTTTAATCTGGTTAAGAATTTTATATATTCACCATTCAGTTTTTTTCTATTTTATTTTTGGTCAAAATATACGAGACAAGTGTTTTCTATAGATGACTTTTCATCACCACTTCCAAATACCAGGTGTGTTTTGCACCATGCTGCTGCCCCTGCACTGGAGGAATGGATCAGCACAAAAGATTTTACTGAAGATAAACCCTGGTTACCCCCTAAGTGGCATGTCCCTTGCTCTGAAGAAATTCATTTTGCAAATGAACTCTTGAAGCTGCATCTTGATTCTGCTTTAGATGACCTTTTGAAAATATGCAAATCCAAAATACATTCTGATCCAGGTAACTATTATTTTTTATTACAATTCTGATTATTGAAAGTGCAATCTGCCAATTGGATGAATCATACCACTTGTTATGATAGACTTTATGGAGATTCTCTATTCCTCTACTGAATGAAGGCATAGCATTTTGCTGAATGATACTTGCATAGATCATTAAGCTTGGAACGAGTTCTTAAATTTATTACCGGAAGATCCAAACTTGTTAGGTATTGGTTTCAATATGAAGTTGGGGTCGGTTAGATGAATTCTCTATATCCATTTTGCTCTATTCAAACCCAACACATGTATCATTTGTTTAGAAAAAGATATAATGCATGCATAAAAAAAGAAGAAAAAAGAATAGTTCAGAGTTGTCTAACTAAATTGCATTAGACTTTTTTTGTTTCTGGTGTAAACAAATATATTTAGAGGATACTGACTCAATTAGACATCCTAGGATCTTGTTAGTAATTGAGTCAGCTCTCTGTTTTTTTAATTATGCTGTAAATATGGTTTCAGTGCAACCCATGTACCGACTTGTCAATGTGTACACAAATGTTACCTTCTCAAAAAAAGAAGAAGAGTTGTCTACCTTTTCTTTTTCCAGTTGAAAATATGTGCTGTTTATGTATCCTTTTCTGTAAGTTGACTTACTGTTCTTTTACTTTGTGATTGCAGGCATAGAGAAGGAACACTTGAAAGTGACCCTTCTACGTATTGATTCATCACTTCAAGGTGTTTTATCGTGTCTACCTGATTTCAGACCATCCTATAGGAACGGGATGGCTGAAGAGCAATCTGACATTCCTTTCGTAATTGCTGGAGCGACTGGTTCATGTGTTGGCACTATGGAATTGCGAGCAAAGGCTGCTGACATTATTCATGCAACCTGCCAGTATTCATCTTATCTCTTCAAAAATTTTCTTGCTTCTTCTTTCCCTGGGTTTCATGTGGTGAATTTGACCTCTATTGCTGTGACAGATACTTACTGGAGGAAAAATCAGATGATAGCATTCTATTGCTGCTTCTCATTCGTATAATTGACTCCTTGGGGAACTACGGTAGTTGAATTTTCTTTGCACAGTCTTCTTTTTCTTGTTATGGGTCTTCCATAACTTGCATCTTAAGTTATTGAGATGGTCAACAGGGAGTTCAGAATACGATGAGTGGTCAAATCACAGGCAGTCCTGGAAACTAGAATCCTCTTCCATAATAGAACCTCCAGTTAATTTTATTGTGTCATCTCATTCGAAAGGGAAAAAAAGGTATGCTATGCTTTTGTATGTAGGACTAACGGCCATATTGAATATGTTGTTTTCGGATTTGAAGATAATGCCAATTTCGCAGGCCTAGGTGGGCACTTATTGACAAAGCATACATGCATAGTACTTGGAGAGCCTCACAATCATCATATCATATCTTCCGGCTGAGTGCGAATGTATCTCCTTCAGAGCATATCATTCATTTGACGGATGATCTTCTTACTCTCTCCTTGCATAGTTATGAAACAGTCCGTGGGTAAGTTCTAATCTTTCACTCATAGTGTCTGAAAATATCAGTGGAATTTGGAAGAGTGTCTTTGATGAGATACTTGCAGATGTGTGATCATAGGTTCAAAGACATGAGTTATAGCGACATCTGTAACAATTTTGGTCAGGTCTGATAGTGTATGATTAACCTACCTGATATGGTTTAAAGAGAGTTTAGGTGGTATTTGCTTGACTTAATTTTTCATGATATCTATCCATGTGTCCTCTTTGCCTTAACTGAGTATTATAAATTCATTGAATTTTTTCATCAACGACTAGCAGCTTCACAAGTCGATCTATATTGGACGCACTTCCTGCCTTTAAACCTTTTGCTCATTCACTTAGTACCCATATATTGTATAAGTGCTAAAGCTAATATAATTCCATGCTATTTTATCCTGTTGTAGGAAAGTCATGGAAGTAGAATAATGATATCATCTTTGAGTGATTTAAGCAATACAATGAGGAGTACTAACTGTGGGCTTATCTCTCATGGTCATTGTCCTGTCATTCTTAATTTCTATTGGAAAGACCAATTTTATGTTGATTGCTAATGATTAGGTCCCATAACCAAGTTGCATCTTCTGGAAGATCTTTTGTATCTCATCTATCTACTCTCCATTTCCTCAGACTTGCTGGAAAATCTCTCTTGAAGATGATGAAGAGATGGCCCTCTACAATCTCAAAGTCTGTGCTCAGTCTCAGTCAGAACTTGAAAAATTCTAGCTCACCAGAATGTGCAGTCTTAGGTTCCTGTGCAGTCCTTGCAACACAAACTGTTCTTAAATGTTTAACAATGGTATTGATCTTCAGACTATATGCATTACTCTTTAAGAAGTGAGTACCTGACTCTGTTTTTACTCTTCATGAATCAAGGATTTGAAGGCACTTTCTTCCTTCCTGCTTGGAATTCTGTCAAGGTAAATTCTTATGCTTGCATCTGTTTAGCTTGTGATTCCTTATAGCACAATGTTGGTGTTGACTGTGTGTTACTGAATCTTTATTGCTCAAGCTCTCATCATGAAACACTAAAAGCTCAGAAAGCCATCAATGAGGTGAGATATACATTCAAAGTCGAGTCTTTTCATTTCTCTTTTCTATATTGACAAAAGAAAGTTGATTTTTTAATTGGATATCTGACAGCTTTTCATTAAGTACAACATTCATTTTTCTGGAGTATCCAGAAACATGTTTAAGGCATCAGGCAATTCAGAAGGAACAGATTTTGGAGTGTTGGTTTCTGAGATAGGTTCTTTGAGTTTTGAGAGCTCCAACTTGCACTGGCGGTAAGAAAGCTTTATGTAATGTCCTCCCTCCTCCCCCCCTCCCCCCCCAAATGCACACGCAGTTTCAGAGTTCCTCTAAGTTTATGTGTCTCAATTGGACCATCACACCTAGGAATGACAAGGGCTGGGTGTGGCAGGTCTTAACTTCCACCGCAACCACTTCACCGTACAAGCTTTTTGTATAGTGCAGGGTGTGGCAGGTTTCGACTTCCGCTGTAACAGTGTACACTACACCCCTCTTCACCGCACAACCTCTTTTCTCCCTGTAAAATCCCCACCCCACACTGCCTGCATGCTGCAACATTTTTCTGTTCGAGCATACCTATCTTGAACATTAAGAAAAGTTCAACATAATGCTTCAAGATTGTCAAAACATCAAGGAAATGAAAATAGATATCAAAGCCAATAATACCATTAAAAACCATTAATTTTTCATTGTGATCTAAAATGTAATCCTGTGAATGACGTTGCATCTAAACTTTATGTCGTCTTCTTAATATCTGCAGAACTCTAAGCTTTATATTAGCTTGTCGTTTTCTCTATCTTGTGAGAAATTGTATACTGATTTTGGGGAAAGAAAGAGTTGTGGGTGAGAGACTTCAATGAGAAGTTCAAACATGGATATTGCTGGAGGCTAATTACGGGCAGTGGGTGGTATTGCCAGCAATTAACTTTGGTTGCTGTTGTCATGAGAGACGAAGAGGTCTTTAGAGATGTAGAATCTCTATTTCAGCATTTGCCCACAATGCCACAACCAGCTCTGCCCCACAATTTTCTTACAACAACATACCCAGTGTAATCCCACAAGTGGGGCACCTCACAATTTTCTTAAAAAGAATATTCTCTCTCATGACCTGCCTCTACTTCCATCTCTAATTATAGATATGTAGATGATAGATTAACTGCAGGACTGGTTTTGTCTTCCTATTGTCAATAACACTCATTTTTCCTTCTATGCATAAATAAGAAATATTTTATTCCTCCATTTCTTTCAGGTACAATCTGATGGCTAATCGAGTACTGCTGCTGTTGGCTATGGCCTCTAGAAATGATCCTAACTCGTCCTCCAAAATTCTGAGTGAAACTGCTGGTTAGTTAAGTTTTTCCTTAGGTTTTCTTTGTTTTTTGCTTCAATACATTTCGTTAATTGGACATTTCTGCTAGTATTCTTTTTACCTTAATAGGCAAGAAATAGAAACTCCTAGTATTTTTTTTTGTTTTTTGGTGGTCACATTCTTCTCCTTGTGGTATTCTCGTTCTCTGAATATGATCAATCATAACAAGCACTCAAAATGATTGCTATCTCCAATAACGTACCATTGTAATCCCACCAGTGGGGTCTGAGGAGGGTCGTGTGGACGCAGACCTTACCCCCCTACATTGAGAGGTAGAGAGGCTGTTTCGATAGAACAAAAAAAATTCTTTTACTTGTTAAAAACAAGGGTAAAGAAAGCCTTAATTCACCTTTATTACTGTGTTTCTTTTGTGATCTAAAGTAAGCAGCATTATGTTTCATGTTTAAATTTATCTTCAGATTTTGAGAATTTCTCATCTTATGATTAATCTTGTCAGGTCACTTCTTACAGAGTTTAAAAAGCCAACTACCGCAGACAAGAATTTTGGCAATCTCAGCTCTAAATACTTTGCTGAAAGAATCACCTTACAAGCTCTCTGAGGACCGGCCCATTTGCTCTACTAACCGGCAGGATAAATCCAAGTCTTCTCTCGAAGAAGCTTTAAGTAATATATTCCAGGAAGAGGGTTTTTTCAATGAAACTCTGAATAGTCTTTCTCACGTTCATATAATTGACACTGATGGTGCTTCTTCTAAAAGAAATCATGGAACCTCTTCATTTCAGAGTGTGGCTGACAAATCCATTACTCGTTTTTATTTTGAATTTTCTTCATCATGGCCCCGTACTCCCAATTGGATATCTTTGTTTGGAAATGACACTTTCTACTCAAGCTTTGCCCGTATTTTCAAACGTCTAGTCCAGGAATGTGGTGCTCCAGTTATACTGGCACTAAAAGATGCATTAGCAGACTACATAAATGCAAAGGAGAGGACAAAGCAGTGTGTTGCTGCTGAAGCAGTGGCCGGTGTGCTACATTCTGATGTTTATGGTGTTTCAGAAGCATGGGATAGCTGGTTGATGACCCATCTTCAGAATATTATTCAAGCACAAACGGTTGAGTCCATACCTGAGTGGGCAGCTTGTATTCGTTATGCAGTTACTGGGAAAGGAAAGCATGGAACAAAAATTCCACTTTTGAGACAAAAGGTCATGGACTGTTTAATGAACCCCTTGCCTGAAACAGTTAGTACTACAGTAGTTGCCAAGCGATACATGTTTCTTTCAGCTGCACTAATAGAAGTTTCCCCACCAAAAATGCCAGTTACTGAACTAGCGCTTCACTATAAGCTTCTTGAAGAATTGCTTGGCAGTATGAGCCATTCATCTCCACAAGTGAGTGTTCAACATTTTGATTTTATGCTTGGGATCATAATCTATTATTTTCTGTCTACTGTGTAATTTTTCTGGTTATGTTAAGAATTGCTTGGTTACGTGAACCATTTGATATATGATTTGATTGCCAAAGGAAGCATAAGGATTATTTGTAGATCAACTCAAATTGCATACCTCTTTTGATGAGTTGCTTTGCTTGATAGATTCTTTCTTATTTGTAGATCAACTCAAATTGCATACCTCTTTTGATGAGTTGCTTTGCTTGATAGATTCTTTCTTTCCTTGCTCGACCCGTTTTAGTTTTATAAGTCTGGTTCTAAAGCTTTTTAGTCTCAGATTTTCCAGATTAATTGATTCAGCTCTGAACATCATTGTTGGGTCCCTTCTAAGATTTTTTAAAATGTATTTTTCAATAACCTTTTGGCACTTCTCATGGTTATTGCTCCACATCAGATCTTGATCCCATTGTTTTTGCGCTTCATCTCTTTGCATCTCGAAGGCATTATGACCCCCACGCACATTCTCTTTGACCATTCTTCTTTCCAAGTTGTACATACATTGAGGCTATATCTTTGAGCTGATCTCGACTTTCATAGTTTCATTATATTCCTTGTATTCTAAGTTGTTGAACTTTGAGTATCAAAAAAGTGATCTTTGACTACTGTTCACAAAAAAGATCTTTGACTGCAATTTTTGAATGTATCATTTGTTTTTTTGTTTTTGTTTAAGATAATGTCGTCATTTGTAAATGAGAATATTGTAAGTTATTGTTCTTCTCATCTAGTTTCTAACAAAAAGTTTATCTTCAAAAGACAAATTAATCTATGTTTAAGGCTGGAAATTGGTAAAATTTACAACGGACCACCCCAAAAAAAGGAATGAATCCTTTACTTTTTCATCAACCCCCTTCAAAGTCTTCTGTAGAGTTTGTTGTCTCTATAGTGACAGCTAATGAAATGATTTCTGGAACAGGTCAGGGAATCCATTGGTGTCACCCTCTGTGTTTTATGCTCAAACATTCGGCTTCAGGTGTCCTGTAATCAAGTTCATCCACATGAAGTAGGGACAAATAATGTGCACAGGAAAGCTGAAGCAGAGAATTGGGATCATTATCTAGTAGAACGTGCATCTGAGCTTGTGGTGAAGATACAAAGTTTTAGCCAGTCAGACACGCTGGATGTGCAAACGGACAGAATTTCTGACAATCGAGTATCAAGCGAACAGTCTCATGATGATGTTAAATGGATGGAGACGGTACAATAGCCAACTCATCTATTGGACTTTTTGCTCCTAACACCTTTTATTGATTGGCTTGTTTTGGTGATGTGCAGCTATTTCATTTCCTTATCTCATCTCTAAAGTCTGGAAGATCCTCAGTTCTGCTGGATGTTGTTGTTGGTCTTTTGTATCCTGTAATATCTTTACAGGTAAGTAAGTTGCAAAGTTGCATCTTTCCTGTTGCTTGTCTATTTTAATTGTTTTTGACATTTTGAATGGATTAAATTACTGTTTGAAGAACTTGCATATACACGCTTCCCCTCCATTTACTGATGAAAGTGGTAAAACTTGTAACTGACGTCTCTTGGAGAAAATAAATTTTGATTTTTGTTTTTTGTCAAAAATTGTGACCGAGATCTCTTAAAGAACAAACTTTTGACAAAATTGATAAGAAGCATCTTGTTTATCTCGTGGTCAAAAGGTTAGACTTTGATTTTTCTGTTTTTTCCTGATCTTTAACTGCTATTTCTTGCAGTTCCTCACATTTGACTGGTTGTTCTTCTCTTTTTACCAACTACATATTTATACTGTTGGAACTGGAAGTATGCCTTGCTTAGGTGACGAAGATGGAAAAAGCTATGAAGGCTGGATATTATTGGAAATAGATGATTGGAGTTGGTTGTTTCCATAGTTGAAAGATAAGAGGACCTTTTGTGAGCCAAATTAATAGGCTGAACACACTGACATATTACATGTTTTCTCTTCTTCTTCTTTTTCCTCCTCTCATCATTTGGCCTCTAAGATAGTTTTTCTCGAGTTACTGCTTTTTCTAGCTTGTTCAAGCTTTTCCAAATGAGTGTACTAAATGTTGAGACCTGAGAAAATAACTAAATATCTCCTCTCTGTAAGGGCTTAAGATTCTAGATGAGGTGACACCAATTAGGTTCGATTCTCATTCCTATTCGTCATCCTCACTTGCCTATAAGAGTTAAGCCTGCATACCAGTGGTATTGATGAAATCTTTTAAGAAATGAATCTCTGAACTTTAACAATATAGCTTTTAGGGAAGGTATAGTCACATGATTAATCAATATAAGAACTATTGCATTAAACTATTGTCACATAAACTTCTCCTTACCGAGTTTTGATTCTAATCTCTCTCCGAGTCTTTACCTAATTACCTTTTACTACCGACCTTCTCCCTTAGCTGACTGGAGCTATTGTATATCAACAAGAATGGATTAAATTGAAAAGACTCCTGTTGAAGACTTTCGTGTCTGGATTAAATTCTGACTGCAAGGCATCTCCATCGCCAATTTCCCATGGTTTTATGCTTGGTACACGATCCATGACCATTGAACTTGAATCCTGTACAAAGTAGGAGAATTGCGAGTCTCTGCTTCCTTCATGTTTTGGTGATATTTCTGTGTATATAATATCCCAGACCATGTCAAATCTGCATGTGTACTCTTAGTTCTTTTGTTCAGTTTTAGTCTTTGATATATAGCTACATACGAAGTAAATCCTAGTTGAAATGTTGTTCAAATGAATGATACTGAAAATTCAAATTCTTGACATTTTTGCAGCTGTTACACACGTGAAGAAATTGATACACTATATAAATTAATATATGCTCATTGGAGGTGTTTATAAGAGGAAGTGCATTTCTCTTTTGATACTGTTGGATTTCTTGTAGGAGACATCAAATAAGGATTTGTCAACACTGGCCAAAACAGCTTTTGAATTGCTAAAGTGGAGAGTTTATTCAGAGTCCCATTTGAGGAAAGTTGTACTCACCATTCTTTCTATAGCCAATGATGCCAATTGGCGCACAAGATCTATGACTCTGACCTATTTGCGGAGTTTCATGTATAGGTATGATCTTTCCATTTTGATCTTCATGCTCCTTTTCTCCTCCTTTGAGGAAAAAAAATCCTTAATTTGGTTCTTGAAGAGAAAATGAGGTACTTTGAAAGAAAAAAGTATTGTTATCATCACTTTTAATTGAATCATTATCATTTTGATCTCAAACTCAGTCTTCAGGTATAACTCATTGTCTTGTTACGGTGGTCTAGAATGGCTAAATAATGCAAAAATAAACTTGTAATATCCTGAAGAATTGAGTTGCTATCTTGTTGCATCATACAGGCACACTTTCGTCCTCTCTAAGGTGGACAAACAACAAATTTGGCAAACTGTTGAGAAGCTACTCTCAGATAATCAAGTTGAGGTAAGTTCACATAAATTTTAGCTGAAATATTTGAGGTATCAACTATGTAAATAATTAAAATGTCGTGGATTATCATATGATTTCTAGTCTTGGAGAAATAAGTAGATCTCTCTGATGCTTTTTGCTTGTTTTGTCCAATGGTTGATCTAGAACAAATACATTCTTGATTTCTCGAATCCCATACCCCTATAATAATGATGTAGTAAGGGGTGGACCCAAAGCAGAATTAACCGGTGGTGCTTGGTCGAAGCTCCATTAGGTAGCTTTTTTTTTGCTTTTTTAATTGGGATAATTATGCCACATGGCCATTCGGCAAAAATAATTACCAAAAAAATGGCCATTCGATGTATAAGTATGTATAGTCAGTGTATATTTCATGTATAGTCAAGCTATATTCAGTTTTTGAGTGTATCATAATGTATGTTCAGTGTATAGTTCATGTATAAGTAATGTAAATAAAACATGGCTATATTTGCAGTAAACTAATTAGTTTATTGTATATATTTGAAATTGTCCCTTTTTAATTTCCTAAACTTACTGGGTCATATTTGATTACATAGAATATGAAAGGCTAGGATAGAATACAATTTCCCCGTCTGTCCTATCATATGTTTGATGCAACAAAAGACAACTTTTTTTCAAAGATCGCTTCTGCTTCTCCTATGTCTTGTTCAATGCTATATGGTAGTATCAAATACATCCATTTTTCATATGGCCGTCCCTCTTCTATTGCCGTAGCCTGTAAGTGTGTCATGTGCTTAAAGCATCAGAGAGGATGAGACAGGATACTGTGTCATCAGGGAATGCAATACGGTATGATGATGATATAGGTAGTAGGTGTTATGTGTTTGATTATAGTCTTTTTTCAACCCTTTGTGTTCAGATCAAGTGAGATAATTATGCTTTAAAGTTACTTGGTGTCCGAAAGTTCTTTAGCTTGAACTTACAATTGATTATTGCACCCCCATTCCACTTAAGGCTTCATGTCCCACTACTAAGGTCTTGCATTTTAACTTATGAGTCAAAAGATAATGACATCTAGCAGGGTGAACAAGGATAAGCTCAATGAGTTGTTTGTCCAAGAGATTTCACCCGATGCACTACAAAATGGGATCAAGCTTAAGAAAAACCAGCCAGAGGTGTGTGAACTTAGCTGTCACACCAGACCAACTGTTACATTGTATAAGTGCCGGGAGCCACCATCTCTGGAACTGCCTTGGTGGTTCATGCTTGTGTCTAATTAGAACATCAGTACTTCAACCAGGAGGGAATATGATGTGACATCCCACATCAAATAAGAAACAGTTATTTAAGACATTCTTTCTGTTTGAAGAAGTTGACCTGCTTTACTTGCTTCGTTGTTTTCAAGATGAAATCTTAAAATGTTCGCAAGTGTTTAATGCATTCATTGGTATTTCCTAAGAAACAAGACAGATGCATTTCAAGTAGTCATGTTTTGTCCTTTTTATAATAAAAATAGCTTTAATTCTCTCTGAATTACTTAAATATGGAGATTATGTGATTTAAAGAAGTTCATTTGAATTCTTCTGAACATTTTTTCTAGGTAAGAGAGCATGCAGCAGCAGTTTTGGCTGGCCTAATGAAGGGTGGAGATGAAGATTTAGCCCAGGATTTCCGTCATAGAGCTTATACAGAAGCAAGTATCATTCAGAAGAAGAGAAAGCAAAGGTTCTTTTATTTTTTTAGTTTTACTCAATTTTGGCTAGTTGTTGTTACTATGCTTTTATTATTTGTTGGGTCATTACTGATGATCATCCTAGAGAGGTCACACCTATCTTTATATTCTAACACCATTCACCTGGGACGGTCTTATTACATTACTGATGATAAACTTAGAGAGATCAAGCCTGTCCTTATGATATTCTCAAAAAGAAATTGCTATTGCAGAAGCATGCGTTCTGGATTCTCTGTAGCATCCTTACATGGACAGATACTTGCTTTGGTGGCTTGTGTGCTATCAGTTCCTTATGATATTCCCAGGTATGTCCATTTTCTAATATTGTTTCATATATTCAAGATATATTTCACTATCAGTTCCTTATGATATTCCGAGGCATGCCAAATTCATATGTTCAAAGATATATTTGACCAAGTGTTATCTTAGGGAGGAGTTCCTGGAAGTAGCACTCCACAGCAGGAATGATAAACAACATTTTAACTTGTCACAAAAGATGAAGTAAAATAAAACAAAATGGAACTTAAATAGTATTTGAGATGATCCTGATGATTAGGGCCAGCAATATTATAAATTATTGAATTGATCAACTTATGCTGGTAAACTAATCAAGTATGTGTAGAGATCGTGCTTAGTGTTTTGAAATATTCTAGAAGACAGTTTCTTTCAAGCAGTCTTTACAGAAGTGCAGGATAATCGTGTTTATGGACTTCACATTCCTAAGTATGGGGTCATAATTGTCGGTAACAAGAGACGTTAAATTTTTTTCCCACATGGTATATTGCTTTAAATTTCCGTTGTATTACCTAATCAATCTTATTTTGTTATATCTACCTGAACGTAGATAGTAATTTTGTTAATACAAAAGAGTCAAGTTACTTGCCATGCATTACATTTTATTAGTCGAGTTTCATATGCCACTCAATGTATTGAATAGTAGCTGCTAGCTAGTGTCTTTCTTTTTCAATTTTTTGGTTTTAATTATATAACTAAGTTTTGTTAAAAGAAAATAAAATAAAATTATATAGCTAAATTTTTTTCTTTAATTTAGAGAATTAAAGGTTTTTATACTTGATGGAAATATTGTATTTGTCTCAAGTATTGTTTCCATGATTATGATAGTATTAAACAGTAAATAAATATGTTTGGTGGTTGTTTGGTTCATGGATTGATAATAACATAAGGATTATTATGCGGTGAAATAATAGAGACACTGTTATGCAGGGATTACCTGCTATAAGGGCATTTTTGACTTTAGATACTCTTATAAATATATTGCTAATACACTTGCTCCCTTCGGGGTGGCCCAGTGGTTTGGGCTTGGGACTTCCATGTTGGAGGTCTCAAGTTCGAAATTCCTTACTAGCGAAAGCAAGGGGTTTGCCTTCTGGGTTGAGCTTTTCGCACCGGGCTTGCCTAGTGCGGGTTACCTCTCTTGTGTGGTTTGCGAGCTATTGCACAGGAGCAGGGGTTTTACCCTGTGCACACCCAAAGGGTAGCGGCTACAGGTTTTCATTGTCATCAAAAAAAAAATCTATTGCTAATACACTTGTTCTTATTACCCATTATATCCCGCATTAAATAATACTCCTTCCATCCCATTTTGTGTGATGTTGTTTAGTTATGCATGAAATTTAATAAAGAAATGAAGAAAGACTTTTGAAACTTGTTGTTTAAAGGAAGCCTGAGATATTTGTGTGGCTACAAATCATCTCATTAAAAGAAATGTGTTATTTCACTTTTGGTGTAAAAAGGAATATGTAAATGAGGCGGAAGCTTTGCTAGAACTCATAGAGGCCCTCAAGGATTAGAAGAGGGCCAGGCCATATTTTGGTGTTTTTGCTCACTGTACAGAAATTCCAGCACGAACTTTATCTGTTTACAAATACAATTTTTACCTTTTCAAAATATTGATCTTTTGAAGTTAAATTTTTTCTTTATTTAGAATGATATCGCTATTCTTTTTGAGATGGTCCAAAGTAGTATACTATGAAACTAAGATATCTCCAGTCTTGAGAAATGTTTCTCACTAGTGACAAATTGCCAAATTTTATCGCAGTTGGTTGCCAGGACACGTCACACTATTGGCTCAATTTGTTTCTGAATCATCACCTGTAAAATCTACCGTGACAAAAGCTGTGGCAGAGTTTCGACGCACTCATGCGGACACATGGAACGTTCAGAAAGACTCCTTCACTGAAGAACAACTTGAGGTATGTTCACGCGTACATTTATTGTTATTTTGTACATTTAGCTGATGTAGGATCCTCTCCAATCTAATTCTTTAACCAAAATATTGACATACAAGTAGAGGCGAATTCAAAATTTAGATCCATGGCTATGACATAGTTGAGATCTTATGGCGTAGGGGACTCTATATTGGATTCCATCCAAAACTAGTTATTTGTTTAATGTGAAAAGGAAGTATTTTATTTTTTTTGAAATTCTATAAAAGACTTCAATTTTTTTATATCAAATCCTAAAAATAGACTCTATATTGGATTCCATCCAAAACTAGTTGTGTAATGTGAAAAGGAAGTTTTTTTTTTTTTCAAGTTCAATTTTTTAAATATCAAATCCTAGTTCCAGATGGGGATCAGATATTGGCAAAACGACCAGAAGATTGGAATAGTTCTTGAATAATTTTAAGCAAGCCACCTCTATAATTGATGTAATTAATAGGTGCTTTCTTAGCTGACAAGATCATTTGTGACTTCTTTGCAGGTCCTGGCTGATACATCATCATCCTCATCATACTTTGCCTGACATTCATGGTTTGCCTTACATGAGGAGATAGAATAAAGATAAAATGTTAAGAAGAATAGACATTCATTTTTTAAAGTTTTGACCATTGATGAAGTTTATCCCGTGATTATTCTCTCTTTTGATAATGATGACAATTTTTTGGCTCAGCCTATTTAGATATTCCAAAAAACTATTTTATCTAGTGGATTTGTGAGATATACAGATTATCTCTTCCGTAGAACACAATCTGAGTTGAAAATTATTGATACATTTCTGGTTTCTTTTTGATCCTCTGAATCCTAGTGGTTTTCAACATCAAGTTTCTTGTGCAACTGACCTTGCTGGTCTTCTGCATGCGCTTTGTTGTGGAACAGTGCCCCTCTGGGATCTTATAAGGCTTGTTGAGGATAGCAAGTCAGGCTCGTAACTACCCTTGATGTTCTCTAATGTTTCATTTTATCTTCATGTGTGACACTGGTAGTTGGCACGCCAAACCTTGTTTTGTTAACTATTTCCTCAAGGAAATTGAGCTTAAAAGGGAAACTATTTTGCTGAAGTAAGAGCAGTATCAACGATTTAGGAAAATCTGTAGGGGTAAAGTTGCTGGTGGTGAAATCTTAGTTAGGAGACAATGATTGGAAGTCGAATAGTATACTTTAGTTATAGTCATAGATCTCTAGTTTTGTAAGTTTTAAGGTTTTTGCTGTCTCTTATTTCCTGCATTCTCTGGCTTTGTGCACAACCAAAGGGTATGCTCAATAAAAGAGATAAAGGGTAACAAACATACTTGCATTACCCCAAGAATGTCTACACTTCATGGTATATTTTCAAGGAAAAGCATTGTTTACATAATAGGCACTTTAAAACTATTAATAATTCATTTACACTTCTTCTATAAACAAACATATCCAGTGTAATCCCACAAGTGGGATCTAGAAAAGGGTAGTGTGTACACAAACCTTCTCCTATTGTGGAAGGTAAAGAGGATGTTTCCGATAGACCCTCGGCTCAAGAAGGGATGTAAAGAAGCATTTTTACCCAAACCTAGCAACTATCACTCCTCTGATAGACCCAACAAATGCGTACAATATCACAACCAGGCATACCATTGTGAAGACGCGAAGAGCGATAGCTTTGCTTTTCCAACTTTCAATTTTTTTCTGAGTTAAGTACATCTCTACAGGGAAATAAACGACGATAGGCCAAAATGTTATTGCTCCGGACACCCCTATGACCTGGTTAAAGTAAGGAAACAATACAGCAATCCCAGTCATTAATGCAACATACGCTGTTCGGAAGAATAATCTCATAAAATTCAATCGAAGTGGCAGCATTGATAGAGGTTTCAGAGTGTGATTTTTGTGAACAAACTTGCTTTCTGGGAATTTTCTGTAAAGCCATCTCTCAACATCTGCAAATATTGGCTGGCTGAAAACCTATAAAGCATATTCAAGTCAATACAAAAAATGATCAACCACAAGGAAGTAATTTGCAGTTTTGTAAAGAAAATATAACTTAAGGCGTAATTAGCGGGCGGAGCTAGAATTTTTACTTAGGGGATTCATAATATAAAGAAGTAAACAGACGAAGAATTCAAGGTGATTCAACATCTACTGTTTATAAAATAATTTCGACCTTATATATACCGTGTAATTAAGTCGACGAACGGGGTTCAGATGAACCCCTTGCATACCCCTAGCTCTCCCATGGGCGTAACTCAAAAAAACTAGCTAGTGAGATGAGAATTGTCCAAAATGATATAAAGAGATAACAACACATCCCCTCAACTAATATGGGACACTATAACAACCCTACCGCCCGGGATTGGATAATTGGAGCATCGATAACATAACTTACGGGCTCAATATTGTGAAACACAACAACAAGAAGAATGGATTTGCTTTGTAAACAAATCTGCCTAACTCAAGAACAAAAGCTAGCTCGGGCCCCAATGTTAAACTTGACAGACATTTAGGTGAAAGTACCTGATATCCACCAACAAGATGAAGAATAACACATGCATTAGCAAAGTCTACAAGCCAATATGGTTCATAGAAACCAAACCCTGTCAAGAGATTCCCTGGTGTGGAATTACCAAAGGCTGCATAACCAAATCCTCCACAGCAAAGGTAGAAAAAAGTTGTAACACAGGCTGCCATTATTGAGACCTTCTTCATGGTGATCTTTTCTGGAGGAGGTGCCTTTAATGTGTCCTACATATTTTTGGAAGTTTTCATTAATTGTTTCAGTGTTGCTTAATTCTGTTTAAGAATATTATTTAATGAAAAAAGCCAAGTTACAGCACCTGAACCTCCAGAAATATAAGAGAGAATGGAAAGGCAAAGGCAATGTTCCCGAGCGCTTGAGCAACCAACCATACTTTCTCAGCAACTGTAGAACTTGGCAGTCCTGTAATGCTGCCTTTGATTTCTCCATTTTCTGCATATCAAGATTCCAGAATGGAATTTTAGAAAGTTGCAAGTTTGATCAACTATATTACCTGAGATCCAGTCCTGTACATGCTTGTTATTGTGAAGATTTTGTGACTATAAAGACATGCAATAAGAACCTACCTATTACTTTGGCTAAGCCAAGTGCTGATCCGATAATTGAATATGTGAAGGACATGACAGCAGCAACTATGGAGAGCCACTTCATATTCGGAAAATCAGGAATTTGAGACACTATAACTTGGATTAATCCAAATATTACCATATAACTAGTACTTTCATATCCACAGGTAGTCTCGTGACCCTGATCATGATAGCAGTTTGATTTCTGGATAGCTCTGGAAGCATTTAGAGGATGCATTATTAATATCAACTTTAGATAAAACCCTCCAAATAGATAATTTGAGAATGCGCGCGAGTAACAACTCTCAGCTCTTATGTATATGTGCTATGCAACATAGCCTTATTTACTATGATTCATTATTTCATTAGTTATATGAGACTCCTAATATCATTTAGGGACACATTTCCTTAATCCAATAATAGATATCGAGTGTGAGTTTAATTTTGAGAAGTATATTTATACTATGTAATGTGTATCCTTCTTCAAAATGGATTCCTAATCCCATTGGTTTTGGAACTTTTATCTCCTTGATAGTGGAACACAAATCCTAATTTCACTAATTATCAGATATACTGTCCTTATCCCCCTGTAATTATCTGATTAGAATGATGACATGAATACAAATCTCTGCTTATAACTAGATTCGGAAGGTTCACACCATATTGTTCGGAAATTCTTGAAGCCTTGAGATTCCGCAACAAGTTTATATTTGAGTTGTTAATGGTTAAAAGAATCTCAGAAGATAGTTTGGTCCGGTGCACACCCTTTGCGGGATAAGTATGTGGTGTACAGAGGTTAAATGTTAGCTATTATGAGTGTATATTTAGTTTTGCACACCCTTAACACAACTGAGAAGAAAATCTTCACACTCCTCACCAAACTTCTGGCTCCGCCACTGGATTTTAGAGAAGATAATAGGTCTGAATCATGAATTCGACAAGGGTTCATTAAATAATCATCCAAAAATTAAGTTGTCAGATAGTATGGAAATGCAACCATGGAATCTAGGACAACCCAAACAAAAATTCAGTATGATAAGCAGCAAAGCTCATAAAGGAATTGTATGTGCAGAAATTGTTGAAAGGAGACATTGATAATAGTAACAATACTAGTAGAGAAAAGATCAATGACATACTGTATACTGGAGGCGGATGTAATCGTATATATAATTGCAAGCTTGATGAAATTTACACGAACAGCAATTCCACAAAACCAGGCATTTCTTTTTCCTGAGATGCCAGAAGAAAAGAATTTTCTGTGTAAGCCCAAGTTTATAACAACCCTCGAGTTCAGTAAGGTAAGAAGAAACTTGCTGCCAAGCCAAGTTCTACACAAGGACAGGTAATTTTGGCATCCTGCAAACTATTCAGTTGAAGCTCCAATTAAGGGAAAACTAAAGTTTTACGATGGTTAGGCCACCATGCCCTTAAAGTCTTATATGCAATAGATAGACTCCTGGAACCACGACAATTTGTTAACAACAAAATACATACCCAATGAAATCCCACAAGTAGGTAGTATGTACGCAGACCTTAGCCCTACCTCGCGAAAGTAGAGAGGCTGTTTTCAAAAAACCTTCGCCTCAAGTGCAACAAATCAAGTAGTTATGAAGAGAAAAAATGTTAGTAAAAGAAACAAGACAACTATTAAGGAAAGCAGTACAAAACATTCAGAAGAGGAACAATAACAACAACAAATTAGTGCGATAACCGAAACACAATGGACAAACGATGGTAACAGATATCAAAAGCAAGAAACTACAAGAATAAGGCTAATACTATGACATACATGGTGCTCTAGACTACCACCAAGCCTAATCTCGTCGAAAAGCAAGACTACATTCAACTACTTACTGACCCTCTTTACTAATCCGTAACCTCCATACCCTCCTATCTAAGATAAATAAAGGGAAAAAAAAATAGACAGAGAAGGAAACTTTGTTTACTTGTACATAATTTATTTCCACGAAAAAAAGAGTAAGGAAATGGTTTATCAGAACTGAAAAAAGTACAGGAGGGGGACACAAGATTTTTTCTAATATCACCATAGCTTGAAATTCTCACCTAAAATCTTCTGTACAGCATCAAGATAGCAGCCATTCCTATTGGGGCCAATTTCTGGATCAGGAGACTTATAGCAATTGCAGAGAAGAAATGCAGAAGTAAGACTGACACAAGTAAATACGAGCATAGTCAATGGACCAGCAATCCAACCTAGCTGTGCCATGCTCCATGCTAGTGATAGGACCCCAGAACCTATTACTGCTGTAATTATATGTGCCAAAGCTGTCCATTCATTTCCTAAATTCTCACGGTGAGTACACATATTAGCTTCTGTCAGTAAAATCTACTTGCAAAGGTTTCAATTATTGAAAGAAACTACTAGAAACTAATACTAGTAAATTATCTATTTTGTTAGGGAAAGCAAGAAATGATCAAGATGATTACACTTTTTACAGCTTGTTTAGATGGTTTACCTATTGTATTGTATAGTATTGTTGCTTACATTATTTGTTTTTATTGCTACTTAAAATTTACTTTATTATTGCATTGTCTTGTCTAATTCATTGATATGTAACGGCGAAAAGTGTCATCTTCTATAAGGACCAATTTGGTGTGATCCCCTCATTGCTTTTTTTTTTTCTTCAACTTGCTCTTATTATTTAACAATAATATTAATAATCCAATTTACCTTTTACTTTACCTTAAGCTTATATTTCATATTGCTGGTGGTCAGCATTATGAAATGAGGAAAAACAATACAATCTATCCAAATGTGTGTTCACCAGAACAATATAATACAATACAATACAATACAACACGATACATTATGCGATGAGTAACAACCATCCAAACAAACTGAAGACAAATCTCCTTCAATAAGCAGAGATGGGACAGCACCAGTTGCAGAGGACAAGTTAAATCAAGATTCTTGAGATGGGTTCACTATGGACCCAATTTATTATTGTCAAGATTCAAACTTTTTTGGTAAAATGAAGCTTAAATGGTAAAATGGAGATAAAGGGGTTTGCATAAAAAAGGAAAAACTGAAGTATGAGACAAAAAAAAGATTGACCTTGTATTGTGAAAAATACCATGTAAAAATTGAAGAAAAGAAGATGGGAAAAAAAAAAGAAACTTTTGGTACCTGTTCTCTTGAGGGCAAGCGTAGATGATGGGGTAGAAGAAGAAGAAGAAGAAGAAACATAATTTGGGTCCAAAAATGGCATCTGAGAGTCAACTTCTTCATCAAACCCCATAGCCCCAGTTGTCAGTATGATTCAATTTTGATTATTTTCCAAGTTTAATGGAAAGTTCTTTTTTTACAAATTTGTCAATATTAATACTGCTTAAATAGAGATAATACTATTTTTCAGTCCCTCAAATCTTGGTAAAATCTAAGTTTGGTCCTTAGGAGCTTTGAATAAGCCCATTTAATATTTATTCCCTTTGTTTCAATTTATTTATTCGATTTTGACTTCAAACGAAATTTAAAAAGAAAAAAGTATTTTTACATCTTATAATTTTTTTTGAAACGTACTAAAAATGAAAGTAAGACAAATAAATTAAAATGAAAAAATAATTAATTAAAATATGTATTATTATTTTTATTATGTAGGAAGAAAATATGTTAGATTGAGATTATATTTAGAACTATATTATCATATCATATGAAGTAACATTATAAGCTTATTACAATACATGAGTAATTAAATAATTATTATAAATTTGTAGATATTCACTAGCGAAGAGATCGAAAGTTCATATTTTGAAAGACTCAAATATGTTTATGATAATAAGGATCAAATATGGAATTTACTAATAATCGAGGGGACAAAAATGTGACTACTTTTTAATATTTCAAAGAAATTGACCCATGTTTATATTTTTGAAATTATTTAATTTTCGTATTTGTATCAGGCCTTTAGTGGAGTAGGATATTTTTCTAAATTTGAAAAGGAGGGCCAATACTTTTTGTATGATAGATACATTACTGCCTTTCCAACATCTACGTCAAATAATCAACTATTAAGTGCGAGTTCGATCGTGAAAATCAAAAAAAAATAAAAAAAATTAGATTTTTTAGTGTAAAAGTCACAATTGTTTTTGGTTATTTTTTTTATAAAAAAATATTTAGAATTTGAAATATGATATATTTTTTAAAAATATTACTATACCCCAATTTTTTAAAAACTTGCAAAATTACTTGATTAATTTACTTGAAATATATAATCAAATAGGCTCTAAAAGAGTAACACTTCAAAATAGATAGTCACATAATGTTATACATTAGATTCCATATACGAGCTAGGGCTGTACATGACAAACCGACAAACCGCATCAAACCGACAAACCGAACCAAATCGGAAAAAAAACCCGACTAGTGGTTTGGTTTGACTTGGTTTGGTGTTTGAAAAAAAAAACCCGACCATTATAGGGTTGGTTTGGTTTTAACTAAAAAAAGTCAAACCGAATCCAAACCGACCCGATTATAGATATACTACTTTTAAATTATGTTATACATAAAAATATTTATTAAAATGTAATTTATAAATATTTTTAAAATTTTTTTCATAATTTTTGTTTTCTTTCTTACATTTAGATTTGGACTTGAGTAGCTCATCTAAATAATATACAAAAAAAACTTATCTTACAAAGTTATATTATAAAGTTAAAACTTCAAACAGAGTTGTGCCTCCATCTTATATGTTGATATTTTGTACTAGAACTCTTTTTAAGAAGCACTGCTCTGTGCTTTTTATTAGATACTATGAGAAACTCGAAAAAATCCGAAAAAACCCAAAAAACCCGAGAAACCCGAAAAACCCGAAAAAACCCGAAAAACCCGAGAAAAATTGATATCGAAAAACCCGACTTTTATTGGTTTGGTTTGGTTTATAGATTTAATAACCCGACACAAATGGTTTGGTTTGGTTTGTAAAAAATCCGAACCAACCCGGTCCATGTACACCCCTAATACGAGCTATGTTATTATCAATATTTTTTACTTTATTTGAAATTTTTGAAGTTGGAGTTGTATTTGGTTATAATTTTGGCATATAAATATGGGGTAATTATTGTTATACTCCAAAAAAGAAAACTATTTCTCATTGAATACCCCATTACTTTCATACCCCTTATTTTTAACTATTTCGCGCATTTGATATCATAAGAGTATATAATATACTATGATAGTATCAAGAAGAGCAGTAATGTTGGCGTTAGCATGACGTCATGCGCGAAATTAAAAGAAAAAGTAGGGTAAGAGGGTAAATATTTTGGGTCATGAGTCTATTAAGAGTAAATAATTTGGGTTGAATCCAATTTGAATAAATAATTTCACAATTGGTCTATCGGATGTAATTTTCCCTATAAAAACACGAATATGATTTAAACATGAAATATAATTTAAATGAGATCATTTTTATAAAAATAAAAAAATAGGGTAAAATTTGGAAAAAAAATATATAGTGAAAACAAGATTTGGAGTGCTTTCCAATATAGTTTTTCTAATTATCAATTGCTTTGAAAAATCATAAAAGTTTAAGTTTTAACACGTTAGTTATAAATGCTTATAGTAATTGCAACAATTCTGCATAAAAATTATTACATCCTTTTAATACAAAAACAACATATTCAGTGTATTTCCACAAATACGATCTTGAGAGGATGATGTTTAACGTAAACTTACTCCTACCTTCATGGTAGAGGGATTGTTTCTAATAGACTCCCGGCTCAAGTAAAAAATATCAAAAAAAACAAGACTATATACTTAATTTACTAAAATGAGATTTATAAAATCCCATTTGAAGACTGGCATGAATACAGTGTCTTTTGTCTTACAAATCTTGCTAACTATTTACTAGTAAGATTATTGAGAATCAAAAAGAAGAGAATTTTACATTTTAGCTAATTTAGCACTAACTATTCCCTCAATTGATCCAATCAAGCCCAGTACAGATACAATCAAACAGATCATACTGAAACCTTCAAGAAGTATCCATTTTTTTGTCCAAGCTCCAATTTTTCTTTGCACAATATACATTTCTACTGGGAAATAGATGGTCATAGGCCAAAAGTTCAATGCTCCCAAGATTCCTAATACCTGATTGAAGTAAGGAAATGCTATTGCTATTGCTGTTGTAGATATAACATATAGAGTCCGAAAACATAACCGGAAGAAGTTCAAGTGGATAGCTGGCAACACCGGGAGTTTGATGGCATAAAATTTATTTATGAATCTGCTCTCAGGGTACTTCTGAGTTGCCCCTTTTTCAACAAATGCGAATACTGGCTGGCTGTATACCTAAGGAAAACAAGCATTTTGTTCATGTTAAAGTTAGAATTTTCATAAACCAAGTAAAGGGTGGAAGGAAAAGACTCGGATTTTAGTACTACCTGATACCCTCCAACCAGATGAAGGACTATGCAGGCATTGGCAAAATCAACAAGCCAAAATGGCTCGTAGAAACCTGTCAAGAGGTTCCCTGGTGTGTCGTTCCCAAAGGCTGCATAGCCGAAGCAGCTACAGCATAGATAGAAGAAAGTGGTGATAACTATCGCGCTTATTGACGCCTTCTTCATGGTCTGATTTTCTGGTGGAGGCGATTTTAGTGTATCCTTCACTCCATAAAAAACAGCTTTAGCATTAGCAGAAACATCAGCAATCTCTGTGATACTTTTAGTGGAACTATTCCAACTAAGAGTGTTAGTATTATGTCTTGTTTGGTTTCATAAACATTAGCTAAGTTTATATTTACGCTCCGATATTAATCTTGAGCAAATTTTGGAAAAACTATACGACGACAACTATGCCTCAGTCCCAAACAAGTCGAGGTCTGCTATATAAATCAATATTCAATGATCTAGTATCAGGACAAATTCTAAGAGCAGGATCCATTTATATCTCACTATGATATATTAAGAAATGCCAGAAGTTAAGACTTGTATAGTTGCGGAATGTAATTACTTAATACCTGTATCTCAAGGAGAATAATCGAATAAGGATAGGCAAAAGCAATGTCTCCGAGTGCCTGGAAAACTAGCCATATCTTCTGAGCAGCACTCCTTGTTGGTATTCCCACAATACTTCCCTTGATACCCCTATTATCTGCAGATTCAACATCAATGGGGAAATGTGAGAAGAAAATGCTTTCTCCATAATCGGACTAAGATCAAAATACACGAGATTCTTCGATATATTTTTGGAAATCGAGATGAAAAAACAAGAAACAGAATGAGAAAGAGAACGGTCCAGGCTTTACCAATCACTTTAGAAAATCCAAGGCCCAATCCGATGAAAGAGTAACAGAATGACATTAACGCAGCAACAACAGATAACCACGCCATGTTATGAAAATCTGGTATCTGCGATGTTACTATCTGAATAATGCCAAAAATCAGCATGAAAGTGGTTGTCCCAGTCTGGCAATTGGCTATTTCTCCTCCTTTGTGGTAACAATTTGATCTCTGAATTTCTCTGCAAAAAATTGTCGGTGGGATTAATAACTTAACAGAAGCATATCTCATTCAGCTTGAATTGCATACACTGTCTCTTGCAGGCTAGACATCACTACAATGTATATAATTATCTGATAACCCGACCAAATGAGCAACGAAAAATGACGTGGTTATTGCTATTGAGACACTCACAAATTCAGAGAGGCAAAAATCTAAACTCTATATATATGTATATAGCTAACTAACCTCATACTTGTTGCACTTGTAATTACATAGGCAATAGCAGTCCCATAGAAGCTCACATACTGAAGCAAACCACAAAACCACGTCCATTTCTTGCCTGAACGAGTATAAGTCAAAATACATAAAAGACGCTTGTAATCCCCTCCGCCCCAAAAAATGTAAAAGAGGAATCCTCATATGAGAGACTGCTAAAAGAGTTTCTAAGATAATTCTATGTTGTAGGATGGAACAAACTACCAAGATTAACTCTAACAGCATCAATGTAAGACGGATTTCGCGTTCCTGTTATGGGATCAGGTGACCTGTAACAGTCACATATGAGAGATGCAGATATGTATGTAACAACTGCAAAACAAAGCAGGGTGATTGGCCCTGCAATCCATCCTAATTGTGCTGTGCACCAGGCTAGAGAGAGCACACCAGCTCCAATTACAGCTGAAATTATGTGTGCAACTGCAGTCCACAAAGTTCCTGGCAGGAAAATAAACATTGACTATTGTTTCTTAGATTTAATCCTAGTCAATGTTAAAACTCAGGCCCTGTAAAAAAATTGAGACGACTTAAACCTTACCAGTTCTAATTGTATCTACATCATCTTTGCCTGAAGTTTTCTCTTGTTCTAGAGAACGTTGAACATCCATCTGAGATCGATATATTCTTAGACGATGGACACTAAAAACCTTAAAGCAACTCTTTGAAAATATGCAGGTGGCTTAACAGATACTACATATAACATGAGCTGCAAAAAGCCTTTGCCTATTAGTAGAAACGTTCGATGACGTAATTCTCTGATACTCCTCTCTTCAGAACAACAGCACCATAGTACCACATAGTAGTGCTAAGTTCTCATGAGTCATCATATTAATGAAAAAGATAGGGAGAAAGAATATCTTTGTTGGAGTTGGCCATAAGTTTAGTCAACAATGATGGAACCTCCACTATAAAGAAACGTTTGGTTGTAGCTCTTTTGCTGTAATTCTAGCCTTTTAACTGTAAAAAGATACAAATATTGAAGAAAAAATATCCTTTTGCCATATAATTATAAAAGCAACAGTCCAAAAGGGTCCTAACTTGAACCTAACCTTCTTGAAACCATGAGAAAGACATTTCACAAGGGGGATGACTATTTAAACATAGAGACAAGTAACTTTTACCAATATTGGATCTTGTCACTATGGCCAGATCTGTACAAAACATATTTGCATTCACACACTCCATGTGCATGTCTTTTTCAAGGCCTAACAGGTCAAGCCAAACTTAGGTTCAAATCGATGTTTGGGTTTTTTGGATGCTAATATAAAAAAAGATTTCAAATCAATGGAAAATCACAAATTTGGTCAATGTGACTGGGACTGCCAAGTAACAAGCTAGGATATACGCAAACCTTACTTATATATTCGTGGTAGATGTTGTTTCTAATAAAACCCAAAACTAAAGGTCCCACCGAAGTTTGAACTCGGGTTACTGGATTCAGAGTCCATTTTCATGACAACTAGACCATGGGACCACTAGACTGCCAAGCCTTCATGAAAATTTGTAATGACACAATAAGGTTAACAAAAATCTAGAGTATCTCAAATATTCCATAATAGTTACATTGTTTCAATTATGATACAGTAACTATCAATTTCTTAATGCCACTTGAGTTCTTAACAACATGATCATATTTATATTTTTTGTTCTTCTTAGTAGACTTTTTTATTTTTCTTTCTATTTCAGGGATGCAAACTCTCAGTCACAACAGCTACACATAACTGTTCAGCCTTCTCTCCCAAAATCAACCAACTTTCATATGCAAAGTAAATGATGATGATGATAATAACAACAGTAGTTTTATAAGAATGTTTAATAAGAAGGTACATCGAATCCCAACAGAGTGATTTCTCTCTTCTGCCTAAATCTTAGTGACAGATATCCAACATATGTGATAGTGGTAGGCAATAGGTACCGATCAAATAGCCGAGGTGGGTAAATTTGCCCGATTTAGTGGTGAAGCCATTTTTTTTACCTTAGGGGTTCACAATATGAAGAATTCAAAGAAGGGTTCAACATCAACTATATATACATACAAAATATTTTTATTCCGCTGAAGGGGGTACGGATGAACTCCTTCGGCCCTACTTGCCCCGCCCTAGGCCCGAAAACTACAAGACAATAATAAGAAGGTAAAAGAAATACAGTTGAACAGTAACTTACCAAAGTAAAATCTTGCAGCTTCCAATAAAGAGTGATTTGTGGTAGGGCCAAGTTCAGAATCTGGAGACTTATAGCAATCACAAAGTATGGAAGTTGAAAATAGGGTCACTGCTGCAAAGAACAAAATAGCCAATGGACCAGCTATCCATCCTAATTGTGCTATGCTCCATGCAAGTGATAGTACCCCTGCCCCTATAACCGCTGTTATAACATGTGCCACTGCAGTCCATATTGTACCCTTTTTCCCACTATCTGAGTACACAACTAAAAAAAAAATGAACCAAAACCCAAATTAGTACTAGTAAGTAGTAAACTAACAACCCCAAGTCATAAAGATAGAATCTTTAACAAAATCAAGACACCATTTACTACACCTATTCATCAAGATAGAATTTTTAACAAAATTCAAGATACCATTTTGCTACACAGTCATCAAGATACAATTTTTAACAAAAATCAAGATACCATTTTGCTACACAGAGTCATCAAGATAGATTTTTTTAACAAAATCAAGACACTCTTTAGTATTTACTACACCTATTCATCAAGATAGAAACTTTAACAAAGTCAAGATAACATTTTGCTACACATAGTCATCAAGATACAATTTTTAACAAAAATCAAGATACCATTTTGCTACACAAAGTCAACAAGATAGAATTTTTAAAAAAAATTTAGGTACCATTTGTATCAGAAGAGGCAGAAAGTGTTGCTGGCAGTAATGGGGTTTGTGGATTATGTTCTATTCCACCAGCCATGATGTTTTCTTCTTCTCTATTCCTTGTTAGATAATATAAGAATAATGAATGGTCATGTTCTTGTTTTTTCAATTGGTTCTAGCGTGTACTCTGCGTGAATAAACCAACCTGTTTGGCATTTGTTTACCTACTCGTTTTTCTCTGCACGTCACCTAGGCTGCTTTTTTTTTTTTGGGCCACCCAATATTCTTCTCTATCGAACTCTCAATTATAGTTAAGCCTTCTTATCACGATACAAAATTTGCCTATTAATGAAATATAGCTATAGTTATTGTATCAAACGGAAAAGTTGAATTGGAGGTATCAGTTACATCTTTTATTTTTTTTAAAAAAAATTAAGTCTACAATTAGGTTCAATTATTTCGAATTCGCTAAATTTAAACTAATTAAAAAAGAAAAACCTGATTTTTCATAAAGGGAAAATGTTTCTTACCAAATACTCTCCATTCTAAATTTGAGTTAGCTCACACTAATATATTTATGTGATTCATTAAAAGGAAAAACGTTTTTATCAACACAAAGTCTGTTAAAAGAGAAACGTTCCTTATAAGAATTTTTTTAAGGGCAAAAAATTTAACTAGACAAAATAAGAATTTAATTAATCAATACATAACAATATTTTTAGTTTACTCCAACATGACAATAGTTTTTTTTTAAAACACAAAATATTTTTTTTAAAAAAAGAAAAAAATTGGTAAAAAAATGCACTGCCCACGTTTTTTGCAGTTAAATATATCATAATCCCGTAAATTCCTCCCCAGTTATTTACCTTCCACATTTTCTCTCACATAAACTAAAAAGAAGTATTATAACCAAAATAAAACTCTTTACCTTCTCTTTTCTGAAAATCATTTTATGGCAGATGGAAATTATTTGTCAATTTTAATTCATCACGACGAAATATGGGATTAAACAAGTATACAACAACAACAACAACAACAACAACAACAGACCCAGTATAATCCCACAATGTGGGGTCTGGGGAGGGTAGAGTGTACGCAGACCTAACCCTCACCTTGAAAGGTAGGGCGGTTGTTTTCGAAAGACCCTCGGTTTTAAGAGAGGACAAGATAAAAGGTCAGATAGGGGCAAACATATAGAGAACAAGATGAAAACACGAATAGCAAAAATAGGTATGTATTATGATTTACGTTTCGAATCCTGATAATATTATAGTATCTTTTTGGTTATATTTCTTGATTAAGGTTCTTGAATTAACATCAATTGATAGAGATAAAAATAAGTAGCAATTATAAAGTACAGAAAATTACAAGAAAATGCAGTTTAAGAGCCTTGTGCCAGTTTGTATGTTACGAATATTGTTTGAGGTAAATTAACTATTATTTAAATTGAAAAAGATATTTAATTAGTTGGTGCTTTGTTAGTTTGAACATTGTATATGTAATGATTTAATTATTTTTTTTAATTTTTAACAAAAGCATATAAATACAAATGGAATACGATCAACAATAGGCATTTTTTAAAATTATAATTTGATTGATATTATGAATTTTTGGTGTTTTTGCTATTTATTTGTGATCACAAATTCATGTATACTTAATTAAAATAGTTAAATTCATGATTTTTAGTTAGTGTACTTATTGATGTATGTATTGGTGTATGTGTTGACGGATTTAATTTGATATTTTAACGATTATTGATAAATACACTTTTATGATGGTTAAAAACATGGATTTTTTGGTGTATATGTTGGTGGATTCAATAATTTTATAAATAATACCTATGTAGTGATGAGGTTGATAATTTTTTTGAATATATTATGATTTATGTGTTTATGATTGGTGTTTTTTTTTGGATTATATACTGATGAACAACTGGTGTATATCGATTTATAGTCATGGTTCATTTTTGGTGTACGTGTTGATTTATTTTTTGGTGTACGTGTTGGTGTATTCAATAATTATATAAATAATACATATGTACTAATGATGCTAATAATTATTTAGATTATAGTAAGGTTCATATGATGTATAATTGTTGATTTATTGAATATAATTTTATAATTGTTAAATAAATGATCTTTTTTTTATGTACGTGTTGGTGTATTCAATAATTATATAAATAATACACATGTACTAATGATGCTAATAATTATTTAGATTATAATAAGGTCCATATGATATATGATTGATGTTTTATTTTTTGTTTATATATTGTTGAATACACCTTTATAATGGTTAAAAAAAATTTGGTGTGTATGTGCTGGTGAATTTAATTTGATGAATATGTATTTAAAAAAAAAATGATTCTCTTTTTGGTGTACATGAAGGTGTATGCAATAACTGTATAAATAATATCTATGTACTAATGATGTTGATAATTTTTTTGATTATAATAAGGATCATATGATATATGATTGTTGATTTCGTGAATATACTTTTATAATGGTTAAATAAATGTTGTTGTCTTTTCATGTATGTGTTGTTAAACTTTAAATATAACATAAATGTAATTACCAATTTGATATGTTTTTGATTATATATTGGTTAATGTGTCTTTGTAACATCAACTTGTAATTTGATGCAGGTAGATATGTAGATTATACGATTGAAGGAGTAATATTTGATACAAACACCAAATACAAAGAATTGATTACCTTTATGAGACTTCAAATTACCAACATTCTCCTTAAACTTACTCTTCGAGGAAATAATGAAAATACATTTGGGATTTTCTTTAACAATGACTGTATCGTCTCTTCCACCTTTATTGACCGGAGATGGAATGTATGCATGTAATTCATAATTCGGCCTTGAACATACAATCGGAGGTCTTTCATCACATCTATTGAATTGATTGAGCCCAGAGCTCTTTCTAGTGGGAGTAGTTTTCATGGTGTGATTTCTCTTTTAACTCTTTCAAAAAAAATCTAAAAAATCTGATAAACTTGAACAACTCAACAATGGAGGTATCAACTTTTTTTCCAGAAAATTAATGATGAACTTAAGAGAAAAAAAAATATGAAACTTAACGATGAACTTGTAAGAGAGAATTTATTTTACAAATATGAAAAAGATGTTATTAAACTGGGTAAAAACTGCATTGATGGTAATAAGAGGAGAGATAAACTTTTTACTTTGATTAACCAATGTAAAAATATAATTGAGACTACATTAATAGGCTGCTATTAATGAATAAAAAAATAAACAGAGAGAAAAGAGTTTTATTTTTATTGAAAATTTAAAATCATTAATTATTAAACCCACGTAAAAATTAACACGTAAACCAATAAAAAATGATAAAAAACGAAATTAATAAAAATAATTTCGAAAATTAATTTATTGTTAATTTTGTCCAAATTGTCTTGTCTAATATTTGAGATAAGATTATTATAGATAGACAAGTCACTATACTACAAAAGACTGTTGAAAGCCAATTATAATGAAAGAAATTGCTAATAAAGAAATCTACAAGGAACTCCTAGACAAGCTTTACGTGGCAGACTTGAAATTACGAGTATTTTATTTTTTAGTTTTTGGAAGTTATACTTCAGAATAGTTTAGCCAACCATATCAGTCACATCAACTTTTTGAATCTATGAAAACTTTTTTTTTTTTTTTTTGACTATCCGTGAATTTAACTTTTGATAAATGTGTTTACATACATGTAAGATATTCACTTAAATGACAAGGCATTACCAATTTAGTCTCAAAGCAAGAAACTTTAGATTTTATTTCCAAATAGAAAAATTCTAAAACTCAAATAATACTCTTCTCTTGTTATGAGATTTTGAGAAGTGGATAATTAATAAGATTTTGTTTCCAAATGTTCATAACATAAAACTATTTAAAAAGGAAACTAATAAAACTATGTTTGTATGACATATAAATCACGAATTCAAATGTAAACAATAAAATTAACTATGTAATTTTATAGATCACAAATTCGAGCGATAAAATTGTCTTAGCGATAAAATTGTCTTCGACAAATTGTCTCCGTATGACCTAATTCAAACACTTTAAATTAATCACCTAATAAAATTTGTCAAATTATCTCCGACAAATTATCTCCGTGTGACCTAATTCAAACACTTTAAATTAGTCACCTAATAAAATTTGTCTCTGTATAAACTTCAAAGTCACCTAATAAAGTTGTCTCCATATAAAAGTTCGAGCCATAGTGCATCACACCCCTTAACCCTTCCTTTGATCGGGCAATTAATGCACACAACGGAAAAGTGACTTGTTCTCGAATCACACCCCTTAACCCTTCCTTTGATCGGGCAATTAACGAACACAACGGAAAAGTCACTTATTCTCGAATCAGCGCACTAGGAATCGAAGATTGAATCACCCCTTAACCCTTCCTTTGATCGGGCAATTAACGAACACAACGGAAAAGTCACTTATTCTCGAATCAGCGCACTAGGAATCGAAGATTGAATCTCCTTTTAGGCGCAAAGTGAACTCATTCTCAACCACTTACAGCGGCTGACTTTTTTTCTTGGGATATTTAATAAGGTAAAGTTCAATAGAGGCAAAGATTGAATCTCCTTTTAGACGCAAAGTGAACTCATTCTCAACCACTTGCAGCGGCTGACTTTTTTTCTTAGGATATTTAATAAGATAAAGTTCAATAGAGGCAAAGATTGAATCTCCTCTTAGGCGCAAAGTGAACTCATTGCGCAAAGTGAACTCATTCTCAACCACTTGCAACGATTGACTTTTTTTCTTAGGATATTTAATAAGGTAAAGTTCAATAAAGGCAAAAATTGAATCTCCTTTTAGGCGCAAAGTGAACTCATTCTCAACCACTTGCGGTGGCTGACTTTTTTTATCCTAATAAGGTGCCTTTTTTTCTTAGGATATTTAATAAGGTAAAGTTCAATAGAGGCAAAGATTGAATCTCCTTTTAGACGCAAAGTGAACTCATTCTCAACCACTTGCATCTCCTTTTAGATGCAAAGTGAACTCATTCTCAACCTCTTGCAGCGACTGACTTTTTTTCTTAGGATATTTAATAAGGTAAAATTCAATAAAGACAAGAAGATCTTGATGGAAAAATCCACTGTTTTGAATAGTGAGAATCTCTTTCTCCCCCGGAGAAGAAGCTAAGAAAGGATTCATTCTTTTGCTTTTTTGCTAACAACTTTGAAAAAAGACCACATGATCGGCAATGGGCATTTAATTGCACACAACGGATCCCTTAACCCTTCCTTTGACCGGGCAATTAATGCACACAACGGATGCTTTTGGGCACCAGACCAACCTTCTACCATAAAATAGTATTGAGTAATAAAACAAAGATGACATGCCCAACCAAACAAAATCCTCACTCTTTTAACATGTTAAAAGACAGCACCCACTATGTACATACTGTAGAGACCTAAAGTAGGGTGTTAAAAAAAAATAATCCAAAAAGTACATGTATGCAGTGCTATAGCAACTTAGAAATGAAGAGAAATGAACCTCTATCATTAGCTGTAACAGAGTCGAAGAAAAGTTTACAAACTAGCCACTTGTGACCATATATATATGTGTTCTTAATTAAGTCTCTTGTGGGATCTGTCTCTGAACATTTTGCTGCAAATAGTCACCAGTACTGGCCATATCCTTGTTGTGTTGCTGCTCCTCCTCCAATTCCTCCTCATCATCAACCTCCACAGTAACTATGTGGACAACAGTAGCAGTTTCATTTTGATCATGTGGATTCTCTTTTAAAGACTCAAATAACTCAACCATTCTATCTACAGTAACTGGCTCTGAAGTAGTGCTGCCCTGTTGCTCCTCCTGCTGCTTCACACCCTCTGTTCTATCTACAGTACCTGTAGGAGCCCAGGTTTGGATTAGCTTATAAGCTGCTTTCAGTTTTTTGTTCAGTTTTTTGTGTTTTGACTGACCAATTTAAAGCTATTTTGTAGCTAAAATAAATAATTGAGTATGTTTGACTTTAACTTATTTAAAATAGCTTAAAAAAAAGTTTATCCAAACAAGAGGTATTATCCTACAAATATTATGAAGTAACAAATAACAGGGAAAGCATAACATAGCGTACAAAAACTAAGTACTAGTAACAATAATCAAATAATGCGATCAACCAAGAGAAAATGGTATTACCGTCAAACCTATAAATATTAAACCATCAAATTTAAATATCCTTCAAATACCTGGCACTTCACTGTCAGGCTGCTCGTCCTCCGCATAAGATTGAATCATTTTATCCACAGTGACCGGCGCATCATCAGCACCGCCGATTTTTCTACCTTTAATTACCGACCGATACACCAAAATAAACGATGACAATCCTAAACCCGCCGTAATCCCAGCCACTCCAAATCCCGCCATGGCCACTCCGAACACGGCAGCAGCACCAATTAACAGAGGACTAAATATTAAAAGCAACGGAGAAGTTACCACCAGAAGTATGAATGAAGTGAGGAAACTGAAACCCATTAGCCCCAAAATTAGGACTTCAATTGCAATTCCAGCTAGTGTTGCCCAAATTTTAGTCTTTCGGGTCGGATTTACATCCATCAATTCCCCATTTTCAGCCATAGTAATCTCTTTTTTTTTTTAATCTATTAATTTTGCTCTCAACACAAGTATAATGATGATCTGATGATATATTATGTTGCATTTTTGAAGATTTTTTGGAAGCAGGGCACGTGGCTCCTACTTTTCTATACGTGGTGCATGGCAAGTTAAATTCGTGGCATTATTTTAGTTTAATTGAGTGTAATGGAGGTGAGCAGAGCATAGTTTTTCTTTGCTTATCCAGTGTAGCAAAATACAAACACAGGCGGTTACATATTGAATAAATATATGTGATTAAAATTTATTATGATTTTTTTATCGTTTATATTAGTGTGTGAATTTTTTTGGTGATGAGTGATTACGGATTTGTTTTTGTAAAATATTTATAGGACCTCAGTATTGATTTAAGGGTATAGTATGTATAGACTCACCATGATTCATATTATTTTTTAAAGTATTTAGAGTTTATTAGATGATTTTCTCAATTTATCGTGTGTGTTAGTCAATGAATTTTTTTTGGTGATATATCATTACAGTCACTTTTATTTTGCAAAATCTTTATAGAACCCTTCATAATGATCAAGAGAACAATACATATAGCCTCACAATGATACACGTCATTTTAGCATTTAAGGTCACTCAACAGGAATTAGGTAATTTTCTCAGTTTTTCGTGTGTATTAGTCAATGAATTTTTTGGTGATATGTCATCATAAACAGTTTTTTTTTTCAAAATCCTTATCCGTAATGACCTGAGAAAACACTAAGTATATCCTCATCTTGATCTACGCAATTTTTTTAGCATTTAGGATCACTCAATAGGAATTAGACAATTTTTTTAATTTTTCGTATGTGTGTTAGTCAATAAATAGGAATTAGACAATTTTTTTAATTTTTCGTATGTGTGTTAGTCAATAAATTTTTAGTGATATGATTTTTGTGCACCAAATGACCTGAAAAACAGCACTCACCATGATCTGCATCATTATTTTTGTATTTAAGAACTACTCAAACAGAAATTAAGTGATGATGGGATGTTACTTTTTTTAAAAAAAAATGTAAGAAAGCAGTATTAGTTAACTTCTCGAGAAATCACTTGTACGGAGTTGTTTAAGCAAGTTAAACTCTTTCTACTAATAATAAAGCGTTCCAGGGTGCTTTTGTCAATAGAAAACGAGCATGTATTTGGAACTATCAATTCCAAAGGCTTGGATAGTTAAGATACAGGTCAACAGATCAGCATTAAGCTAAATTTCCAGAAGATTGATCATACATAGTGCCCTCTAAATTTAAAATATAAGTAACTGGAAAAGACAGTTCACAAGTCTTCACCTACATCCAATGAATTTGCCATTTATACCATCACAATGATCATCTTGTACTTTTCACACTTGAACTTTTACATCCCAAAGGTATAATTCTTCATCAGGAACTCTAAGATTAAAGGTGACTAATCCAGAGGATTCGTCGTAATCAAAATGTACTTCTTCATTGTCAACTTGGATTCGTTTAGGCTTAGTAGATGAATAAGCTCCAAACGTGCCACATCCCCGAACCTTGATGAATACTAGTCCACTTTTTTCTTCTGTTTCATACTTCAACTTTTTGATTGCTCCTCCTGAATTGAACATATTTACAAGACCAATCGGAGCAAATCTAGATCCTGTGGACATTTCGTTGATTGGAACAACTGTAAAGACTTCATATTCTCTCGCGTTCAGAGTAATTGGAATCGAGGCATTTTTAGGAAGACTAACCAATTCACCTGCATTGGTTACAATCAGGTCAGCAAAATGCGCATTTCTTCAACCAGAAAACAGTAGGGGTAATAGAAGTGATTAAAACAGCTTACTATGGAGATGAGAATACAGAATGGTGTCGCCAGTCCATCCATCATGAGCAATCCTTGGTAAGTAATTGACATCATTAGCACGAACAATCCCAGTTATTGTCCCTGGTTGACAATCATGGATTAGATTCTTCTTGCCAACCTTACACCATCCAGCACCTTGACAGTTGAATACACCGACTACTCCATTGAAATCGTTAAGATTCCAAATCTTCAAAAGACTGCATATACAAAAGCGAAATTAATGTACATTACAAAATATATCACAGTAGAAAATGATGGTAAAACTATTTATCTGATCAAGCAATTACCTTTTCCCATCTCTTGCTGGATCAGAAAACAAGCAGTCTCTAGTTGGCCTTCCTGGAAGTTTGGCGCGTAATATGGAACCATCTGGAAGTACAAGCTTCTTTAAAAGATTAAAGTCATGCTGTCCAGGCTTGTCACTGCGTGGCCATAGGCAGCAATGAGAAAATGGTAACGAAAATTGAATTGTGCACCAAATAACTAGCTGTTTTTAAGGTATATATAAGCAGTACCTGACATAAATAGCACAGCCTCCAACAGCTCGTGCTGCTCCATGGTATTCAGCCATGGGATGCACGCTCTAACATATTACAAGCATTTTAGTCAGTTGAACCTTTTTTGATAAGTTGGAAAGTATACTAACATACCGAGATTCATATCATCAACTCACATGAAACATATCCCAATCAGGCTGCATGAATTCACCAAGAAAAATGGTGTTGTACGCCACTGATGCTATGTGAATTGTGTGTGATGCAGGATCTCGTGGCCAGAAATCATCCGATGCTCTAATAACAGCTGAACGCTTAGCACTACACAATGAAAGAGAAGTAAAACTGAATCAGAATATGGTAAGAGTATCTAGTATCTCATTGCAAAAATTATCTGTTTCTTAGAACAAATTCAGCTTATAACATTTATAAGCAAGAAAGAGAGGGAGGGAGAAAAAATCACCTGAATAAACTATCATTACTATGGCTCATGCATGAAATAATGCCATTATCAGGAAAATTTCGAGCAATAGATGCTTCTAATGCTTGATGATACTTTCTTGCGAGTTTTACTCTTCCACCGTGACCAGCTCCAAGTGTTTCAAGGATGTTCTGAACATCTACTTTAACCCCATCTATACCCGCAGAAGCGAGGTATGAATGCAGTTCATTATAGAAGTTAAGAACTTTATCAGGGTTCACTAGACCAAGACCGTTCTTTATCAAGCTGCTCAAAGCGTCATCAGGTTCCTGTGAATCAGCCCCGGGAGATGAAACTGGGAAAGATAACTTCGATTCATAGTGTTCCATCTCAGGGACCCCGGGTCTCACACCGCCCCAGTAACCAGCGAGTGCATGCCACACATACACATACCTAATTGCATGGTCCAAAGAAGTAAATAGATTTGTGGAAAATTAAAAGAACAGCGCAAAGATATTGAAGATTATTGAAGGACATACTTCAAATTGTGTTGGTCTTTGATATTGGTGACGACATGTCGGAGTCCCATTGCAGGATCATTAACCCTATGACCTTCCTTTCCATTTTTCTGAAACTTATGGTTCTCTTTGATATGAGTAAGCCTGTTTGCAAAGCTGAAAACGACCAAAGAACGACCACAATATCAAAAACTGAGAGATTACAATGACGATGACAATAAATGTGTTCAGTCTACTAACTTTGCATGGTTATCAGCAATGGATTCGATGCCATTGGGATCCATACTCACTGATTGCCATCCATCATCAATGAGTACAAACTTTGGGGGAATACCTCCTTTCTCCAAACTGCAAAAGACATAAAAGTTTAAGCATCCTATATGCAGAATTTAGAATGCTAATCAGTATCTAAAAATTAAAGTTGATTACCTCTCTAATCCTTGCTTCACTCCCTCTGAAGAAACGGTAGTATAGAAAGCGTCCCATGTGCACCATCCGAACCAGTTCAACATGTCTGGCATCTGAATCATGACAAAAACATGTTGTTATATATATTCAGAAATAATGATGTCAATGGCGCCTGCAGAAATCAGAAGACATTCAAACTGTACCTTCTTTCGATCACGGCGACAAAATGTCTGTAAATGCCTCTCCACCGTCCTGTGTTGACAAAGTATTTCAACCATCAATTCCATTTCAAAAAGGCAAAATGTCTATGGTACAGTTATCAAATTGGTGCAACACATGAAATCTCAAGCAGAACATAAATAAATTTTGATTATTACATTAGAAATGACAAGAGGCCTGGAAAAGCATCTAAAGATAAAAATATTTATACAATTGAGGAACATGGCATTTATATTCGGGACACTTCTATTTTCGTAGAGTTGAAATAGCACTATCTCATCAAAAGGTTCTATACATCTGCCTTTTCTCAAGGCATTTCTTCGGAAAGGACTCCCTTTTCCCCCATTACTATATATTTGTCCTTAGGATGAGTCTATAGTTATAGTGAATGCAAAGACATGAGACAGATTGCAGTTAAAACCAAAAACTAATACTGCATATCTATGAGAGGATAATGAGTTGAACATTTGAATAAGGAAATTTCAAGAATGGAAACCATGAAAGAAAGGACTAAAACATACTTGACGGCATTAGTGATGATATCAAAAGGGTCCGTTCCAGCTGCTACGTAAACCAAATGGCTTCCCTCGAAATCTTGCACAGCAGGATCTCCTGCAATCAACCATCATCATTAGCATCACGAAAATTGGTAACCACAAGATCCAAAACGTATCAATGGAGATTGTCCCAAAAAGAGAAGATCAAAATATCCATACCACTTTCCAGACATATCTCTAACTCGTCGTTTGAATTCCCTTGAAGAACAGCCCTAAAATCTCCCTCTAGAATAGGCAAGAAAACAACATACAATGCTGAATTTTGCTGGTTGTCTTGATCAAAAGTTGAACCATCATTTCCTTCCACAATCAAAAATTGGGTCTCAAACGGTATATCTTGGCCAGATGTACCCATTCTCTGTGTCATCCACCATAACTTGAACCGGAAAACACACATAAATCTCAATCCTCTGCAAACCATTCAACACATATATAATTGCCTTGTTAAAACCAAAAAAAAAAAAGTAGTCATTACAACCAAAAAATGCAAATTGTACTTTTTAACTCCAAAGATTCTCAACATTTAGCTCCCGTTTGACCGTAGAATTTAAATCTGAAACTTGAAAATTTGAGTTTTTTAAGTAGTGATTTTTGAAATTTGAAGTTTTGTAAGTGGAAGTCCCAAAAACTGGTCTGAGCCAATTTGGGGAACTTGAGAACATTTGAAGATCAAATTTCATGGCCAAACAGATATCCGAAGATAAATTTTTCAAAATCTATGTCTAAACACTAGCTTAGATTAAGAACATGGAAAGCCTTAATGAAGTTACAATATAATATCCTGTACAGACCATAATCAAACCATTCAGCATGTAAAAAACTTCCTTGTAAAACCCACATGAAAATCAAAGAACTAAAAATCAAAAATGCAATCTTTACAACAAAAAAAGCAATCTTTACAACAAAAATGCAATCTTTACAACAAAAAATGCAATCTTTACATTAGAACTCCAAACAATCACAAACACTTAGCTTAACTACCGGGGATACCTTAAATGAAGTTAAAACATAAAACACCATTATCATCACAGGACCCTTAAATTCACTAAGAAAAATTCAACAATTAAAATCAAGCAGATAAAAGAACTAAGAAGAAGAAGAACATACTGAAATTTGCCAATAGGGAAGACTCTGTGACTACCAATTCTGTCTGAGTTAACACCAAGAAATGCCCCATTAGTGAAAGCTTCACCTGTTGGCTGAGTAACAATAATATTTTCATGAACATCTGTAAGAATGCTTTGCCCCAATACATTGAGCTTCCTTTCAGCTACACAAATCCCTGCTCCCACTGTCATCTTTTTCTTTCTATAACCAAAAAAACAATAAAAAAAGAAAACACCCAAATGAAAAAAAATATGATCTTTGTCTTTCTAAGACAAAAAAACAAGAAAATATCAAAACCCACCCAAAGAAAGGTCTTTGTTCTTTGTGTTTCTAAGCCAAAAAAAAAAACACGAAATCTCAAAAAAAAAAAACACAGAAAAGAAGCAATGACTGGATCAAAAGTTGTATAGTGATTGAAAAATGTGTAAGATTTTTGAGAGCTGAAAGAAGTGGAGAAAGAGAAGCTTGGGAGGTTAATATAATGGCCGGGTTTTGTGCATTTTATACATATTTTTTTGGGCTACATTAGAATCAAATAATTGGTCCGTAAAAAAAAAAAATACAGCATCATGATATGCTTTGTTTATTAAAAAATAAGTGTCCTTTTTAAAAATTTAGATAAAAATTTATATACTTTTTTCAATTATATTCTTACTCTATTTTTTTAATGATATGCTTTATTTATTAATTTTTCAATATTCGTGACGTTTATTAAAGTGACATTTATTATAAATTTCTTGATCTTCACAAAAGAAAAAAGTTGGATTTTTTTTCTATTTTATATTACTCATTTTTTTCTCACTTTTCCATCTTTTTTTTTATGGCGGGAAGCAAAAGAATGAACAGAAAATATCTTTTAAATAATTTAATTTATTTATTTTAGGTAGTAAAGCCTTATTCTTCCATTTTAGTTGTCATAATTTTAAAACAGTAATACTAATTGTTATTTTTGTACGTAGTTTGATTATAGTTTTGTTTCCTTTTTTAGATGATATGTTTTCTATATAATGAAACATGAAAAGCAGGAGAAAAAGAGAGAAATGACGAGGCATGCAACAAATGTACGATGCACAAAGGCTACTTTTAAATTATAATCATGTGACTAAAATTTGGATTTTGTCAATTACTCTAATTTTCTTTCTTTTTGACTAATAATTCCATTCATATCGTAATGACTTGTATATGACGTGTCAAAATAAATATAGATAAGTTGAATTGTAGACACGTCATCAACAGCTCGGATACTAGTACGATATCATGCACCCATTAATCAAAGATCACATTTTCTAAATTTAAGTTTTGTCAGACATATTTTCAAAAACTCATGCGTAAAAATTAAAATAATTTTGAGTTTCTGTTTTGTGATTTAAAAATTATAAAATAAAAAAAAAGTCAAATTCATCAGTGACCCTTTAAAATTGATATTAATTTTCACTTAAATATCTTAATTAAATTTTGTTTATTTTAGACACCTTATGTGAAGGTTAACTGTCTCATTTTGACACCATTTTTATATTCTCAAAACTAGGTGCGCGTGTATTAAATATCTCCTACGTGGATAAATAAATAAATCGACATGTGACATGTAAATTTTTATTTTATTTATTTAAAAGCTTACTTTTAATTTTTTTCTCTCTCCAGAATATCCCATCCCACCCCTATTTTCTTCTTCTTCTTCTTCGTGCCTTGTTTTTCTTTCTCCTTCTTTGTGGTTTTCTTTTTCAAATCCACCAAAATCTATGTGTTTTTCTTGTGCCAAACAAAATTTTCATTTCTTGTGTTACATTTCTTGATTTCATCTTTCTTGAAAATTGATTTTACATTTTGGATAAAAAGTAGCAATATTATTTAACCTGCTTCCTTCTTTCTTGAAAATTGATTTTACATTTTGAGTGAAAATAGCAGTATTATTTAACCTGCTTCCTCCTTTCTTGAAAATTGATTTTATATTTTGGGTGAAAAGTAGCAGTATTATTTAACTAATGCTGTGAAGAATATTATGGGAAGGATGTTATTTGAAAAGGGCGCAGATATAATGAGGGAGAAGAAATAAATAAGACTAACAAAGCAATTCGATATTTTTTTGAATTGTTATTTTCTAAAAATCATCTCTATTTGTGTGAATTATTTTCTGAAAAGATGTCATTTTGCTTAATTTTATCAGTTGTAGTAGTAGACACCATTGATGTAGTAGAACTTAAAATTTATTTTTTGATTTGATTTTTTTAAAAAAAAAATCCACACATTTTTAGAGAATGTTGGTGGTCTTATTTTTCTATGAGCTCTCTTGTTGAAGAAATTATATTTTAATGTAACCCAACAAATTTTTGTATGATTTTTTCAAAAAATTGTGTGGTGATGGAAGGTGGTGGAAGATGAAGAAGTTGCAGGGAAAAAGAGCGAGGAAGAAGAAGAAAGAGAAAAAAAAATCCAAAAAAAAAACTATTTACGCGCTGAAAAATCGTGTAATACACCTGCTATGCCAAGTCAGTGAAAAGTGTTAAAATGATACAACAGACCTCCACATAAGGTGTCTAAAATTAACAAAGTTGTGTCGTTGCTTGCGAAACAATGAGTATCGTTCATTAGATTATTTTGAATGAGCCCACAAAATTTGAGGTCAAGTAGAGTCGGTTAGTCATATTCCAAATAATTCATGAACTAATATATATATGAAAAACTGAGATAATTTTGAATTCTTGTTTTGTGACTTGAAAACTCTAAAAAGCAACGTCGGTTCTTGAGAAACAATGAGTATCGTTCAATAGGTCGTCGTGAATGGATCCACAAAATTTGAGGTCATACAAAGTCGGTCAGTCATATTTTAGAAATTCATGGACTAATACACATAAAAAATTGAGATAATTCTTAATTTTTATTTTGTGAACCGAAAAGTCCAAAAAAGTGACGTCAGTCATTGAGAAATAATGAGAATATAGTTCACTAGGTCGTTTTGAATGGACCTATAAAATTTGGAGTCAAATGGAGTCGGTTAGTCATATTCCAGAAATTTTTTGGACTAATAAAAACAAAAAAATTGAAATAATTTTGAATTTTGGTTTTGTGACCTTGATTTTTTTTTTTGCTGCAAAGGCAAAAAGTATCTTTCATTAGATTGTCTCGAATGGACTCACAAAATTTGAAATTAAAGAGACAGTCATTCATATTTTGAATTTTTTTTATGAATTAATACACACAAAAAACTAAGATAATTTTGATTTTCTGTTTTTCAATTTAAACTCAAGAAATCGATCCTTAAAAAAATAATGTCGTTTTGAAGTATAGTAGGATTTTCTCATTGTTATTGCGTATAAATTTAAGTTTGATCATGCTATTGCTCATTGATTGGCTAATCTAAATTACTGCCAAATAACCGAATACGTCCACCAAGAATATTATTATTTTTTCTTCATTTTTTTCATCTTTCAAAACAAAACACAAATACAAAAAGATAGTCCGCTAAAAATAGTAATTATTAATGAATTTCTCAAAGTATTTTTAGCCTCAAAACACGAAAGGAGAAGTTGGAAGAACCCTAAATTAAACTAGTTTTTGAACATGCTATTATCTATTATTTAACTCATTTTAATTCAGTTTATGTCTTATCGTATATAATTTTTGAGTGAAATATTAGCTCGTTTATTTATTGATTCAACCCATTTTAATTATTCTACTCATTTGACACTTTCATTTGAAATATTATTTATTAAAATAAATAACAATGGTTGTCCGATTATTGATTTCTCCATTTCAATCAAGGCAAACATATGATAACATTATTTGTTTTCCGCAAATAATGCCACAATTATGTGACAATGATACATGCAATCATTCACGTAAAATCGTCTACTTGCAATATTAACTTACCTTGAAAACAAATAATGCCACAATTATGTGACAATGATACATGCAATCATGTAACGTGAAATCGTCTACTTGCAATATTAACTTACCTTTTCGTACTACTATATATATATATATAGTTTTATTTTTAAGTATTTTGCAATATAATACTCCCTAATTTCAATTTATTTCTTTAGTTTTGTTTTGATGCGAAGTTTAAAAATATAAAGAAGATTTTTTTTGAATTTAGTGATTTTAAGCTAAAAATATATAGATGTATCAAAATGTCTTTTAATTTTGTGATTTTAAATATAACATCTGAAAAATAGAATTTAAAGAGTTGTCAAAAAAAAGAGACATTTCTTTTTAACAGACTAAAAGAGAAAATAAGACAAACAAATTAAAACGAAGGAACTAAGCAATTCAAGTCTTTTAACAACACAAGCTTCAACTTTCTACAAATAAAATTTGTACATTTATCAATTTCAGATATGTGAAGTTATTTAGAAGTGAATAAACTAGCAAATATTTTGAAAAACTAGATGCATAATCAATAGTAGTGTCCAAATAAATAAAGTATCCGTGAAATTTATATGTTAAAGTAGAAGCTATCATACATAATGTAATATATGGGCCCTATGTTGATCCTTACTATAACCTTGTCTCTCAAATTATTGTGTTGTGCTAATGGATTTTACACAAATATGTTGGACAATTCAATGCCAAAGCCTCAACATTTTGTCTTGTGGGCTCATAGATATAAAACCCATCCAAACGTGGGCTCAAGTTGATATCCATATATATATATATATATATATATGTACGTGCCTTGCAGGTGTGTATTTCGTTAAATAATAATAAATATATAAAAACGAAAAAATTATTGTGTATGTTGTATTATTAAGTACAAAACTTTAAGAACTCAACACAATTTTTTAAAGATAACAATATAGTTAAAGAGGAACATAGTTACTCACTATCAAACTAACAATTAAGGAGTAAAATTAAGTATAGTGAACATAATTTCGTTGTTAGTATCAATTATAGTGATATTGAGAATCAAAAGAACACAAATTTATATCACTAAACTTGGCACGAAGCAAAAAAAAAAATTATTCTCAAATTTTGACTCAACCCGATAAACAATTTAATTCCAAATTCATCATATGTTCAAAACCTATTAAAGAATGCATCTTTAAGAATAAAAGAGTATCCAATAACTAATTAATACTAACACCTAAACATGCAATTCTGCAAACAACAACCTTTCTTTTATCTTTCTTATTTTTTCCCTTTTTTTACTATCTATTATATTAAAAATATTTGAGTCATAGTGAGTTTGTTTCGAGTAATATGTATTTTAGTTTTGATTTAAACGAACACATTATGAATAAATAGTATCAAAAGAATTTAATATAATTTTTCCTTCTCAATTATGTAATTGTTTGTGATCATATATAGTGCTAATAATATTCTCACTGATTAGATTATTTGAACTCTGTAAACCAAATGAAAAAATTGATACATTATTTATTGGAGTTTCACTTTCATTTGGACTTAAAAATCCTCGTTAATAATTGTTATTATACCTTGTATATGATGTGTCCTGATCCTCCTCTTCTACTGATACAACAAACATGGCCAATATATACACTGTTTAATCATATTTAATAAATATACATTCATTATTTTCATTACTTATCTAAAAGTTAAACAGAATGACTGTTCATAAAACATATAAATATTTAATAATTTTCTAAGTGAAAATGCTATGATTGAACAATTTTTCACTTGATTAGAAACATCAACACAAGATGGAGTTTCCTCATCTTTGGACAAACTTCTTCACAGGTCAATATATAATTTCTATTATTTCTAAAAATCTGAATTTGTGTTTAGCTTAATGTTTCTAAGAGCCATAGTATAACGTTTTCCTCCCTGGATATATGCAATAACATTTTTAAAAAGTCAAAGATATGAATATTTTTATACTCATTAGAAGGGGTTAGAATTGGTACAGTATTTTATACCTATTAAAAAGCATCAAAATCTCAAGAGACACTAAGAAGACGAATTATATTCTCAAGATTCAAGTATCGATAAGATTTTGTTTTTCTTCAGAATTGATAATAAATATTGAAAATTATATTTTAGGTTACAAAAAAATCTTATTTATTGACAAAGTCGTGCTTTAGTCTTTCAACAATAAAGCATTACTAAACAATGTACTCTATAGAAAATTAAATTCACAAAAGAAAAATCAAGTACACAATTTTAATTTTCCGAATAAAAATTATGATCAACTCCATATCATTACAAGGGTGTTTAGTAGAGTGTATTAGAAATAATAATGCATGTATTAGTTTTGTGTATTAATGTTTGTTTGGCATTAGTTATACATTTTATTGTGTATTGAGTAGTTTATTATAACTAATACATGAAAACTTAAAGTATTAGTAATGCAGTGAGTTTAATGCATATGCATTAGCATGTTAAAGACCGAATTGTTGCTCAAAATATTTTTTACATCTTTTTCACCATATTTGTGGAGGGTATATTTGTAAATTAATATTTTTAAAAATAATTATGCTATGCATGTCATTTTAATACACCAACCAAATAATGCATAATAAATAATGCAAGCATAATTAATGGAGCGCACTTGCATTACCACCTGAGCTTCGTGAATCGCATTTGTTCTAAAGGCCTAACGAGTCCCTTTTTTTTTCCCAAAGCCGACCCTTTTCTTTCCTCGGACCGATGACTCACTTGTTCAGTACTGCAAGTATATAACTAATGCAAGCATTAGTAATACACTTTATTTAGAGTTATTCTTATACACCGTACCAAACAACTCCTGATGTCTTGTCTGCACGCTTCCATGTTTTCCCCGAATTTCATCAGTTCCAGGCTCAAGTGTCTGTTCAAGAAAAAAGAAATTAAACGCAACTTACATCCTCTTAAACAAAAAATATAACTCTTACCATAAGTTGAATGTTCAGGTGAGAAATTAGCCCTGCACTTATGATGTTTGCTAAAAAAACCCTGCAAGAATCAAATACGCAAGCAAAAAGAAATTAAATGCAACGCTTACATCCTCTTAAACAAAAAATAATAATATTTCTCATACTAGTTTGTCTTTCAACGAATAATCATCTCTTTTAAAGTTTCGCACATAAAACTTACACAAAATAATACATTTACATACTTATATGTTAATACAAACCCAATATATATTTTTTATATAAATAAATTTAGAACAAATCAACCTAGCCACTTTCAATAGAGAAGAGATCAAGCAGGAGGATCTTGCCAACACACAAGTTGTAGTCCGCCTCCCTTTTTGCTTGTTAACCTTATAAATAACGTAGTACAATTTATTTATTTTACACTATTATATCAAACACACGTCTTATATATAACATATGAACAATGTGAATCCTAATGGTACATAGAGCCCGTTTGGATGGGCTTAAAAAAAGTAACTTTTATGTATGAAGTGTTTTTAGAACTTTAAAGTATTGAAAGTTATTTTTATAAATAATAATAAAAAAAAAAGGGCAGCCCGGTGCACTAAAGCTCCCGCTATGCGCAGGGTCCGGGGAAGGGCCCGACCACAAGGGTCTATTGTACGCAGCCTTACCTTGCATTTCTGCCAGAGGCTGTTTCCAAGGCTTGAACCCGTGACCTCCTGGTCACATGGCAGTTGAGTATAAATAAGCAGTTGAGTATTTGGATAAAAGTGCTTAAATAAGGAAAATTATGTGAATTTTAGGGTTAAAAGAATAAAAAGGGTAGTTTGGGAATTTAATTAAAATATAAGGGATATAAAAGTAATTTCCATGGTCAAAGAAAATGACTTTAAGCACTTAGAAAAAAAAAGTTAGGAATCCTGACTTTTCATTTTTGACTGACTTTAAGAACTTTCTGACTTAAAGTTAGCATTAGGCAAACACGTCCAAAAGCTGAAAATGGGCTTTAAGTTGGTTTTGACCAACTTAAAGCCAATCCAAACGGGCTCATAACTTCATCATAGAATATGAATCCTAGTGTATATATCATATAAATCCTAAATTAGTATAATCATATCCAATATATTAGAATAATAATTATTTGAGGAAGATAATAATTGAAAATTTTGTCTAAAGCAATAAAGTTTTAATTGATTTTAAACTTTTAAATATTGAAAGAAATAATAAATATGGTGAAAAGACAATTTTATTTAAAGTAGGATCTTTTAATAAAGAAAAAAAAATTCAATCAACACTTTAAAGACTTTCGTACTTTTAATATAATATAGGTTATGATGTGAGTCATCAAATGTCTCATATTTTATGATTTTCATCCAAAAAGGAATAATAAATAGACTAATTTCAGCAAGACATGTCAACTATAACAATCAAAAACCAGCAAATTTTAAAATGTATTTATTATTATAGAGAAATAAGATGCATAAAATTATTTAATTCAATAAAAAAAATGGTCAGTTTCAACTAAGTTGAAGGGAAAAAATAAAAGAATGATTTGAAGTAATGGAAGAGCACAACTGTTTGTTGACACAATATATAATTCATTACTGCAATTTTGGTGGTTTTATATGAATTATTTACTGTATTTAGAATTTAGTAATCGTTATGGGAAATGTTTCTAGAAGATATAGTATTCATGGATATATCGAAAGAGAAAAATAAGTATTCTTTCTTCGAGTTTGAGCCCTGCTTACAAAGTCACATTTGTTAGAACCATGTTTTTGTTATTCCTCCTATATTAAAGTTAGTAAATCAAAAACTATAAAGAAGGTAGCGGTACCTCAATCTTCAATAATTTCAGCGAATTCAAAAGCCAACAACAAAATCACACAAAGATTTAACTTTGTTTGTAAAAAAATATATGTAGAAGAGGGAGAAATTCAATGTTTAAAAAGGAGAGGAAAATCCTCTATTTATAGACAACATAGGATAGTGTGAACATGTGCTTATTGTGACTTATCGAAAAAGTCACAAACCTTTACAAAAGTCACAATCTTTCAGAAAAGTCACAACTTTTCAAAAAAATCACAACGTTTTTTTTTTGGGAGGGGGGAAAGTCACAACCTTTGCTAAAGTCTCAATCTTTCGGAACGATCACAACTCTTTAAAAAAATCACAACCTTTTAAAAAAGTCATAACTTTTCATTTCTCATTGACACCTTTAAAACCCCAAAAAATTACTTTTAAAGTAATACATCTTTCATGCAAATTTAAAATTATCATATCTCAATATAAATATAGGATATCAAATCCGGTAGATATGGGGTCCAAACTACCAAAGATTTGTATAAAAAATTAAAGGTGACGGCAATAGTCAATGAAGAATAGTGACATTTCTCCGAATTGTGTGTATTTTGTATAGTGAAAGGGAAGTGCTTCTAGAAGAATTGCCACGTCATAAAAGGAACATCCTTAACTATGAGCTTTCTGACCCCATTTTTGTAGTGTTTCAAATTCTTAAAAATGAATTTAAAATTTGAAGTTTTTGAATTTCTATTTGGATTTCAAGTTAATGTATATATATATATATAATGGATTTTAATTAATTATACTTTTGATTAGTTACACTTATTATTTATTTTTAATGGTAAAGCTTACATATAACAAGTTAAATCACTCAGAGAATTAGATAGTAAGGACTAAGGAGTAGCATACAAAATACTACTCCACTTATAACTTTGAGACTTGTACGCCAAGTATTTGAGTAACATGAGATAAGTTCTACGGTCTACCTCCTGTCACTTTCCTCCTAGTGTTGCTAAAGTTATAGTCAGTGGTGGATCCAGCATGTATCCAGGAATTCATTTGAATTTTCTTTATCAAAAAATTATACTATTTATATATGATTAAAATATTTTTTTATGTATAAATAGTAGATGTCGAATTTCTTTCGGCTAATTCGAATATCTACTTTTTTAAATTTTAAATTTTCTTATTAAAAATCTTGATTCCGTTACTGATTATAATATGTTACGCTTGCCAATGAATTTGTTTGTTTGTTTTTTCATCGGTGTTTAAGGTCTGATTAATTCGTTCATTTGATACCTTTAACGTATTTGCGACGCTAACCAATGGATTATTAGAAAGGAAAAAAAATGCAGAGTCAGCACACAGTCTTCTAAGTTCCAACTGTAAACGGATAGAAACAAACGGTGGGTGCTTAAGATTCCCTCTCCAACCTTTTATTTTCTTTTATATAAAAAAACATCTTTCTCACCTTCTCTTTTAAATTACTCACAACTTTCTTTATCTCACTACACTTTCTGCATATTCATATTATACTGAGAAATCATTTTCCGATGGTTCAATCCCTAGCTCTACCGGCCGGAATCTCCTTCCCTATTTCTCTTCACAACACTTCTACTTCCACCGCCGGTTTCAGATCCGACCGATGTCTCACATTTCTCCGAAGGACTAATCAGAGAGCATCGGTATATGCCACCGCCGTTGCGGAGGCACCGCCGGTGTTGGAGAGGAGAACACCGGCGAGTCTCTACGATGTGCTAAGGGTTAAAGAGAATGCGTCAGCGAAAGAGATAAAATTAGCTTACAGGAATTTAGCTAAGCTATACCATCCCGACGTCGCTGCATCTCTGCCGGAGGAATCTTCCGACGGAAGGCATTTCATTGAGATCCACGAAGCTTATGCTACGTTATCAGATCCTGTTTCTAGGGATCTCTACGATCTCAAGTTAAACTTGAGCTCCCGCCGACGAGGTTTTGGGAGCTCCGGAGATGGAATTCATATGAATGGGTCAGAGTTTTACCCGACCCGAAGATGGGAAACGGATCAGTGTTGGTGATGTCAGATGATTAAGGGACCCACATTGCCGCGTAAACACTGTATATGGCATTTTATTAGTTGGAGATTAGTGTATATATTATCTTTATAGTATTATTTTTTTTTCCCATTTATGCTCCCTTTGAGGAGCCAATGGGATTGTTTTTTTGGAAAAAAAAATATGTCTTTTTTGAGGATCTGAGTAAATACATATTTGACAATTTTATCTCTTCTTCATGGAAGGCTTATTCTTAAAATTCTTAAAATAAAATAAGGTGAATCATGATAGTCACATATTTACTACTTTTTTCGTTTTAAAAAAATCTTTGAAATTTGTGCTCTAAAATAAATTAGAGATATTATTTTGAAAGATCAATCATTTTTTTAAGAAATCATTGCAAATTTAACAAATAAATTCATATAGGTAATATTTACTAGTGCGGAATTTGGTTTGGTGGAAGACACGATGGTTATTATATTTCACATAAGGCATCATGAATCAAAATTTTAATTAATGGATCAGATTCTACTAAATTAAGGAAAGATTTATCGGTAGTGGTAAAGCACAACTATTACAAAGACATGAGATAATTCATTCATTATTACTTACTAATTTTGTGGTTTAAGAAATGGTTTAAGGAAAAGGTTTCTAGAAGCCTTATCTTCTGCTTGAATTGATATTATAATTCAAAGCTATTTATAGTGCATGAAGACATACCCAACCTTCAAAGTTTAAACCCAATTTTGGATTAGAAAAAAAAAAAAAAAGTGGACGTCAACACTTCAATTAATGAACAACGATAGTGACTTTTCTCCAATTCTTAATCTAGAAGCATTGCCCCCCTAACCCCACCCCCCAAAAAAACAAAAATACATTTTAGTCTTGAAGGTTTTCAAAAGTTTAAGTGATATGACTAAAAGATGATTCAAAATTGGTTGGAGGCCAAAAATGTTATCTTAACATGATTAAAAATTTTAGTTTTGACATTTCAATTAGTCATTTGGAAGTCTTGGTAAAAGTATTCGATTACTTTAAGAGAAAATTTTGACTCAATTGTAAAACGAATTTGTTTGAGTTGATGGAATTTTGTTATTTTGACACAGTTAGGCTAGCGCAAGACTCGAATGCCACAGTCGTAGGGTAGATTGCCCCGGGGAGAGTCCGGCCTCACAAGCTGCCCAATTACGTACCAACTTTGTTCAGATCGATCATCAAGGATGATCCTTCCAAATCTTCTCGACCATAACAAGTACCATTTCAGCTCTGTTTTAACCACGCATCATGATCTGATTCATTCTTTTGCAAGACACAATACTTTTTTTCATAGACGTAGCCTATTCATCCCTAATATTAAAGAGTATAATAGAAAATAGTAAATACCATCACTAGTTGTCCTTGTACGCCAAGCATTGGAGAGAATCCATAATTTATAGTACCACTTCAACAGCATACGATAGAAATTCTACATTTACTAATACAACTCTCAATCTTCACCATCAAAGAATATTGGGATGAGATTGCTCCTCTTTTAATCAAAGTTCTTGGAAGGAAGTGCTTCCGCTGAATGTAGATTAGTTGAGTTTCAATACAGATATCGAACACGGAAATGAAAAACCAAAAAAATAATAAACAAAATCTCAATCTTCTAGAAGGTTATATTAAAAAAGAGTGTCTCGTCAGCACACAGTCTTTCATTTTCCAACTGTATTTTCTTAAATAAAATCGGTGGGTATGCCCGCCGTCCTCGGTTTAAAGATTCCCTCTTTCAGACTTTTTAGTTTTATATAAAACCCTCTTTCTCACTCTCTTTCATCCTAAAAAATTGAAATGATTCAATCACTAACCCTAATTCCTCCAACTTCCTTCCCCTTTTCCGTTCAAAAATCAACCTATTCCGCGGCGGCGGCGGTCGGATCTACCCGTCGTGGTTTTTTCACCGGAAAGACTATTCGGAGGGCAACGACATGTGCATCTGCCGTTGCCGAGGCTCCTCCGGTGATGGAGATAAGATCGGTGAGTTTATATGAGTTGTTAAGAGTTAAAAGAGATGCATCACCGAAAGAGATTAAAGCTGCTTACCGAAATTTAGCGAAACTGTACCATCCTGACGCTGCTACTCTACTGGAGGAATCTTCCGACGGACGAAATTTCATTGAGATTCACGATGCTTATGTTACTCTCTCTGATCCTTCAGCTAGAGCTCTATACGATCTCAAGTTAAGCGTGGGCTCCCGCCGGCGAGGTTTTGCCCGGTCGGTTGATGGAATTCGCATTTACCCGACCCGGAGATGGGAAACGGATCAGTGCTGGTGATATGAGATGATTTTAGGGCCCTGCATTTCTCCGCATACACTGTATTTTTTTGTCAAGTGGCATTTAGATGGAGATTTAGATAATGTACATACTACATTTGTTCCCTTTTCTGCTCAGCTTGTAATTGAGCCAATTGGCAAAAATGAAAAAAAGTGAAAAGAAAATTTCTTCATTGAGGAACAAATACTTGTTTCACCATGGATTTTTAAAATAATTGCAATCAAATAATAATTTGTAGAGATAGATAGGTTCAAAACATCTCGTTAATATCTTACAATAAAAAGGAGCTATTCTTGCAGATTGAAATGAAATTGGAGTATAATAGATTAACAATGTACAAGCACAAAATTTGTGTAATATTCATCATCCAAAAACACCCAACTCTACAAGTTGAAAAATCCTTGTTTTTTTTGCTTCTTTTACCAAGTCTCTAAAATTTAAAATTCAGGCAAAATGATTACAGATTTTATGTAGAAAGAGGTAAACTAGAAGGAGAGAGATAATTGGAGGTTGGTGTACGGTGTACACTTGAATTCTCCGGTATGATTTGAAGCTTTTCCATGAAAATCCTCTGGGATTTGTTTATGTTCACCAAACATGATCATTTACTCAAATATCATCATTTAACGGTCATCAGCATCGAATTGATAACATGCAAAATAAGCCGAATGCTCGAAACTTCAGCAGGCGGCACGTTAGCAGCACTTCTGCGAAGTTGTAATGTCTGATATACTTGCTCGAAGATGCGTCGAACATGCACTATGATCACTGGGTCAGTTGGATTTATGGCAGATAGCACATCCCTCATCCAGGAGAGTTTTTGGCCTGTCTCTGCGCTAATATCACACGACAACTGCTGAAGAAGTGAAAGGAGCACTCCTTGGCTCAAAGGAAGAGGATTCGAGGACAAAATCCCAGGCAAATCAACCTGCCATAAGACACCAGGAAAAGATCAAACACACAACCACAGAATGTCATCGTCACTTTGTCAATGCAACAAAAAATCATCCTACCAATCCCCATTACATATTTCAAGAATTAAATGCAAGCACATACAAATTCATTACAACAGAAATTTGAAATACTTCTTTCAATATGTTCTGAGGTAAAAAAAAACTTTCTTTTCTCTATCGTCCCAATATTATTAGATGTCAATGAACACAGATTTAAGGTAAGAATTTTTAATTGGACAAGGTAACAATACGCTCTAAACTTAATGGCAGAACTAAGTTTTCATTTTTGTACAAAAAAATTAAATCCATTGAGAAGCCTATTACTTCCTTCTCTCTACCCTAACAGTGCCTCTTTTCCTGGATCCAATTGGTCTTCTTTATTCCCATTAGAACAATATTCCTCAGCAAAGGACCACTACCTGATAATCCTATAAATAAATAAGTGTCAATGTAAACAGCATACCTGAGAGCATAACCATGACACAATTGACACATCACTCCTTTGTAATGCTGCAGTGAAAGCTTCCTCATACTTGTGCTCCCCTAAAAGTCTAGATAACTCTTTGGTTGGATCTGGAGGTGTCTCGATCTATATTGCAGACATAAAAACATGATGATGCCAAGACAAAAAATAACTAAAAAATAGGGTGGTAGAAAAGTATAAGTAGCAAATTCTTAATAACAAAATATGAGCAGCTAACACTTTGCTCTACTAAGGTATAGGAAGAACCTTTTCATGCAGCAATGATCCATTATTCATGTGGCTAATCAGTGGATTTGCTGATTGGGAATTTGCTCCAGAAACTGCAAGAGCAAGCAACTGTCTCTGATTATCAGCAAGCTCTCCGCTCAATGTCTGGGTCATTGCCGATGCTGAATTGATGGAATCCTGAAAATTGAGTCTAATGAGTATCTAATTCCAAGGAGGATGTGATCCAAGTCACTTCCGAAATTCATCCATAATTTAATTATCTCAGAGTCTATGCCTAATCACATCAACACATACACCAGGTATGGAAGCAGAGAGGGAGGAAACAAGAGTGAAAGAAAGATAACTTTCCACATGAACAAAGACAGAATTAATTTTCTGTGGGAAAAAAAATTAGCTGTACACATAACAAAGATACCACACACCCCTTCACATTTTGAGAAGATAAGTTCAACTCCGCACAAGTATTAATATGAGAGGAACAAATGATTTGTCTTCTTTCCGAAACATGAGGTGTACCAAGTTTAATGTTGTGTTTTTGGAAATATAATAATGAAAAAGTTGTATTGAGAAATGAGGATAGTGAAACAAGCTGTGTATTATATTGAATGCTTGTTTTTGGAGAATATAACAGTGAAAAGTGGCATTGATAAATGAGGATTGTGAAAAGGGGGCACAAATCAGCCTTTTGTGATAAATTAATTGTATCAACACTTTCCTTAACCACTTTGGGACAGAGCAAAGTGGAAAGGAAGGCAATCTTTTTGGGAGAGCAGAGTGTGCATATTTAGAGATCAGCAAGTGGCCATTTAATATGTTGTAATAAAAAATAAAAGTGAACAAAAACGCACTAATTTGAGTCAAGAATACTCACTATAGAGTATACACTACAGGGATTTAAACAACTAAAAAAGTGCACCCCAAACTTTTTGATGGGTATGGTTTGAACTTCTTGGAACACCAAACAAATTCTAAAGATGGTGTGACAGAGATCCAAAGAAGAAAAGGTAACTTGCTGAATTCAAAACACAGTTAATGATGAGAAGTAACTCAACACAGGAAGTGAAAGGACAAGACCTTAGTCAACCAATTTTCCATTTTGAAGGCATGATTAATTGATGTAGTTTAGATAAAGTAAGAGCAGAAAAGGAACAGTTCAACAAAAGATTAGCAAGAAAACAAAAGGATAAATCAAAATATAAAGGTCCATACTCTTAGAGCAAGTGCCAACGGCGTATGCACGGACTCAAATTGCTGTTGTGCAGCAACCGAGTGGTCAGCAATGCCTTTCTGAAATGTTGAATCTACTTGCTCAAACATTGCCTTGCACGACATCTCGAAGGCAGGGATCACTGAGACTTCCAAAGTAGATTTTAGTGTTTCCTGCATGACAGTTTCAATGCCATCAGATAAGAAACATTCAACACTTATTTCAGGAGTACAGTATCCACCTGAAGTGAGGTAGGCAGCAGGAAGGGAAGCAAGTTGAGAGGATCATGAAGTTACACTCTTAGTGCCATATGATAGATGACAAGATTAACTAGAAATCCAACATTGTAACCATACATTAAGAAAAAACATGAGCATGACATCGCAAGAAAAATGTTATTGTACCCACAATAGTGGCATTGCTCAAAAAGAAACTTTCAGCTCACCTGAAGAGCTTGCCTGCCAGAGGTTTGGAATTGTGCTTGGATTTGTCTAGCTACAGTAGCTTCAAGCTTGGAATTTACTGCTTTCTCTAGTTGGTTCACTGCCTTGTCGCCAACTCCTTTCTGCACCATAGTGTTCAGTCACGACACAAGCAAATCCAGACATGAAAAGGTTCAGATTTTCTAAATAATCACCTGGAATGCCTCTGAAATTGCAGCTGATATAGTTTTCTCAATAGTAGGGGTAATAATGCGCGCTACTGCTTGTCCAACAGCAGCTAATTCTTTCTTCATTAATTTTTCCATCAAACCTGGCATGTCCTTGTTTAAGCAGCTAGAGATCAAATTGGTTATTTGTTGTGTACGATCACGGAGAGATTTCTCCTGTTTTGCACTCTCTTCTTGTAAACGAGCCCATAAAGCATCAGAATTAGCCTTAACAGATTTTTCCATGCTCCGTCCCAAGGCAGCTTCAAGTCTTCTACATTCTTTGGTCACTGGAACAGCAACCATCATTTCCATCTGCTTTTGTGTTTCTTTTTGCATAGTCAGAACCTACACGGAACAGCAAACAGAGGAAAGAGACAACATATAAGAACAAGAAGTCAAAGAACATAACTACAGTGAGTTTTTTGTTTGTTTGTTTGTTTGTTTGGATTAGTAATATAATCACTTTTAACATATCTTCAGTACAAGACACAGTTCAATGATGTAATGAACGCTCTTCCCACACAGTGAAGCATATAAAAGAAAATCAGCTTCCACCACTTGAGCAGTTGAAGAGTTCCATAATGAAAATTCAGATAAAAGTAGCTCCAGAAGATGGAACACATAAAAAAACCACCAAAATTATGGAAGTCGAAAAAATTGTCCAACAGATTTCAGGAGGATAATCAGCCAGGCTACGCAATATTGCAGAAAGGAAGCCAGAGGTGGCATATTTAGCAAGGAAAAGAACGAAGATCACCATTAATGAATGATAAGAATGATGAAAGAAACTATTATAATTACATGGAACAACGTAAATGCTAATGCATGAACAGTGATGATATGTCAAAACTAAGTACGAACACAGGTAAAATTAAAATTAAACAAAAAATGAAGAAAGATATGTACAATTAAAGAGGCATAATAAAATGAGAAGAGCACTACACTAAATATATATGCTCTTAGGACTAAAGGCAAGCACCTGATTTAGCATCTCACGCATGGACAAAATTTGTGAGAAAGCAGTTTCCATAGAACTTGAGCTGACAACAGCCTCATTTGGAGAATCTGTTGGATTAAAAGCACTAGGAGATGATGAAGATGGGCCAGACACTTGAGAATTCTTCCCCTTTTGCTTTTTCCCTTTTGCACTGGGAGCTGGTGGTTGATGAACAGTGACTGACATCGTTGAGTCTAAATCCTTTTCAGAGAAGTGCTTTGCAGAGTCATGATCTCCCTCTGGTGTAACTGAAGGTTGAGATGGTCCGTCACTTCCACTAACCCCATCAAACTGCCTAGATTCCTCAACAGTATAGGTCTCAGGAGATAAGGCGCGACGTTCTCGAACCATTTCTAATCCAAGATCAGATACTTGAGAGCAAAAAACTTTCTCCTTATTTTCTGACACAAAAGAATGAAGGTTTGGAGAGCCAATATCATTTTTTTGACTGAATTTTGCTTCACAGCCAGCTTTAACCTCCATCTCTACATTGTGGGTGTCATTGTTAGTTACAGCATCCTGAATATTCATTTCTGACTCACTTTTCTGCTCATTAACAATGCTAACCTCAGAGGATGATCTAGTCATCAATATCTCTGAAGGAGTCACCAAATGAGTTGGGTGCTTGAACTTTACAGGATGACTGATACCAGAGGGAACATCATCCCGTGACATTTTATGTTCATCATCCAAGGAAGCAACATCGGACAAGTTTGAGGGTGTGCCATCCTTTTGCAAATCAACTGGATATTCAACTTTTTGATTTCCAACTTGGTCATGATCAGAGGTGTCTGCCCCAAAGCTGTTTGATGGACCTCTAAAACCAGATAGTTTTCGAGACAATTTAGGACTCAAAGGAGGAGGAGGTGATGCACTGGGGGCAATATCACTATTACTAGTTACACTGGGCAAAGTAGAAGATTTAGTTTCTAGAAGGGAGGAAGCAAATTCTTGAGAGGTGGTCAATTCAGTAGGTGCAGTACTTGTAGAATATCTAGCTGTTGGTGAATTCTCAGAGCCAATTTCATGCACTGATGATTTAGGTGCTGAACTAGATAAAGGGAACTCCTGCTGTTTACTTCCTGGGGGATCAACAGGAGCAAATCCTTCAATGCTGGCAGCATCGCGCGAAATACCAGATTCTGTCCTTTCAAAAGCCACACTCTCTGTTGGAGGTGGTAAGCACTGGGACAAGTCCAAGGCATACTGCTGAATGGCCTGCGTCTGTACACAATACACCTGCACAATCTGCTCACCATGAGGCAATAGGTCACTCGTCCCAGTGAAACTCAAAATTGGTATGGTGACTGTAAATCCTGCTATGTAATCCATCCGGGTAGCCTCTGGGTTTGGGCCATACTCTAGATGCACAGCATATATAGCATTCTTTTTTGCATTAGCTAGTAGGAGCAGACCTGCTTGAGACAAGGCTACAACTTGGTTAAAAAATGCCTCTTCGACATTAGCCTCAGCTGAACTCTTCAGCTCCAATGTATGTGTACAGCGCCATGACTCAGCATCACTGGGAAGCAACCAGCCTTCTTCACTCGCTGATGCCCATATCTTTATTTCCCGATTAAGAGGACCCTGAAAAACTTTAAAAGGTCAACTCAAACTCAAGAAACACCGAGAGGCAAACTCATGGAGAAAAAAATAGAGAGCTGTGATTGACATTCAAATGGGTTAGCATTTAGAAACAGATTGAATGCATTGGCTTGGACAGCAAGTAAATGAAATCCGAGAATATGAGGTTATCTAAGAAACAAAACCTACTAGTCAGTGAAAACAGTTGCTTCTGACCAAAAATGGCCAGCACAAGATGCAGTATAGCACATACCCCAGTGATGAGTATGATGTGATCTGGGCGGTGTGGGGCAGCCAAGAAGGTAACAGAATTAACAGGATGACCATCATGAGGCCTGAGAACTGCGATTGGAAGTGGCTTCCGGTCTTCCCATATCTTAATCTGAAAAACACGATAAAATCCACAGGCACCTGTCAATACAGAGGAACCAAATTTTTCCAACTAGCCATGCTATATATCAGCTTGCAATCAAGATTAGACTTAATCGTAGTTTCATTTCAAAATCTTAAATGGGTCCAAAAGGTAAAAGATAACGAATGCATAAAACCCAAGGAAACCATACAAATACCGTTGAAAATAAATAAATCAGAAACTGATAAATTTTCACATTCTATTCTTACCAACCTCTTTAACATTGGGAGTTAAGTTTCCAAAAATGATCCATACACTCCCACTCAACAAATACAAACAACTCAACTCTGAAAGTTCAGCTAATAATAATAAGTAGTGGTTGGAGTATTTTGGTTAGATTATCATTTTCACAACAAAAATCATGTTGAGTGATATGAAACATTAAATAGAGCTTATGCCAAGGACACCTACATCAAACAGTTCTTTCTTTAAGAAAAACTGAAAAATGACATTGCACAAACAACTAAAACTATTAAATAAAGCAAAACTCTCACGAACCGTGCCATCCACTGATGCAGATACCAAACGAGTGGTCATCCACTGGCACATTGATAAATCAGTCACTTCTCCATCATGGGTACCAATAAGTTGTACCCCATCAACCAACTTGTCAACAGGACACCTCAGAGGTTCATCAGCTGAAAATACTGCACCTTTTCCCACTTTAATGGTATCAATTTTCAAAATGCGTTTCCCAATTCCAACCACGAGAATTTCCTATTGAAGAGAACATAAGAAAAGTTAAGCACAATGCCAACAGAAGAAAAGGATAACCAAAAAGAGAGATAAGTAGCTACTTGTTTATGACAATGCCAACAAACACGTGGGTGAACAGATTCCCCTTCACCGACAATATGAATAGCAATGACAATATTTCCTGTAATTTGTGGCTTCTCTTCTTCATCTGGTCCTTCAGTAATTTTCCATATATAAACCCGGCCATCAACACTCGCGCTGAGACAAAACCAAGTTAGGAACATAAAATACTTCCTACATAAGTATAATAAAGTACATAAGAGCAGAGCACTACCTAGCCAAGAGATGAACATCCTCTGCAAAGAAAGCCATGTCTGTGACCCTCTGAAATTAAAACAATATTTTCAAATGACTAAGAATATGGATTTTTATCAGTACGGACAAAGTAGATTATAATTTTCAGTTTTTTCTACTTCTCACAAAATCAATAATTCCTTTTTGAACCAAACAAGATTCAATATCAACAATTTATACATTAATAATTCAATAAAAAATAATTACTTCAAGAGATATACTAATAAACAAATGCCAGGAAGTCATGAACAAGAATTCTTTGTCCAATCAAAAGTCAAGGACAACTATTATTAGCAGGACCGGCTTAAACTCTGAACTTGAAAGTACACAGAAGTCTTCCAGTGGTAAGCCATAGAACAACAAACATATGTGCAGATAACAGCATTATATCTGAAAGCAGAGAGTGACAACTGAGCTGAATATTTTTTTTTGCTTCCTTGAGACAAAGTTGATTTTAAATGCATATTAATTAAGCTTATTCTCCGAAAAATTCTGAAACAAAGCATATTCTCATCTCAAACGCAACTGACATGTTGGCTAAGAATGCAAATGTGTAATCAAAGCTTCCATATAAAAGCAGTGTCCTTCGACCAAATTAAAGTTTTTCCACAGTTGAAATGCAAGTTAGAAAAAACACCAAACTGATAATTAAGCACCCTCGTATCAATAGGCGTAAAATTTATTAAAATAATTTGTCAGGAACACATTGCAGACTATAATCTAACTTCCCCACAATTACCACCATCACCACATGTTATGATTGGTAACTAGCATTAGTTGTAACACTATTCCTATAAGGTTTGCAAAGCAGATAAAAAAATGATATTCTGGTATGTACTAGCTAAGAAATCCAGCTAAACAGAAAAAGCAATAAGCTTTGAGAAACCGAATAACCAACCTGTGCAAGACCTTTAAGCAATGATCTCAATGCAGTATTAATGTTGAGAACCCGAATAGCCCCCAATTTCAATCCGTAACATATGTAGGTTTTGTTAACTGCAATTTGCCGGCCTAATACAAGACCAGGATCCGAACCATACTTAGTAATGGGAGTAACCTCCAGCTGTGGCTGCACCTCACTGGGAAACCTAACATCTATATCATAAACAATATGATCACCATTCAAATGTCTCCCTTTAGGTAACTTACTGCTCGGCATTCTCAATGGTCCCGGACCCGAATGAGAAACGCCAACATTCGGTCCAGAGGAGAAATCCGAAAGCTCAGACCCCGAAGTGGAAGGTTGTATAGGAGGCACCGGCATAGTGGATTGTATAGGAACTTCCAAAGTAGACGGCGGAGCACTCAACAGTGCCATAAGCCTAGCACCAGGGTTAGGGTTAGGGAATTGGTGAGGACTACTAGTAGGAGGTGGTGGTGGTTGAAGTGGTGGGGTGGGGAAAGACATGGATCTCTGCTGATGCATTAACTGGGTATCATGTGTGGTAGTGTATTGAGGCATGTGTTGACTGAATTGAGGGTGATGGTGAAAAGGGGTTGTTGTCTGAGGTGGGTAAGGGTAAACCCCGCCGGGTCCAACTCCGGCTCCGGCGGAGGTGGGTGGTGGGTAAGAAGCGTTAGGAGGTGGGAAAGGGGATGAAATTAAAGTAGGGTTTTGGGGATTAGGGTTTGAGGGTTTGAAGAATTTGTGAATATCAAATGGTCCAGTACCAGTACCACCTGGTTGGTTCGGATTGCCAGGAGAAGAAGCCATAACTGATAGTGACAACTCAGAGGTGCTTATTTAAGGGGGGAAATGGATAGTTACAGAAACACTGTACTTACAGATTTGCAGAGAGAATTAGGGATTTGGATTGAATCGTCGAAGAAGAAGAAGAAGAAGAAGATGGATCGGTTTATGGATACTTTTGAGATCCGACTGAAGAGAGAAAGATTCAGACTTGGGAGCAGAGCCGCCAGAGAGAGGTGAGATTAGTACTTTTATCAACTTTTCTTAAGTACTTTTTTAAGACTTTAATTTGAGTGAACAATAAGGATTGTGAATTAACCTTTTTAGTTTTTGACATTCTAATATGATTGATAATTTTTTTAATAATCTTTTCAGTTTAAGATTCTCACAATTCTACTTGTGGGATTACCTATGTTGTTTAATTTTAAAGAATTTAAATTAATGTATAATTCGTATTCAAATATAATGATTCTTACAATTCGTCACAAATTTACTTATGAAATTATGTATTTTATTATTATTTAACTATTAAGAAATTAAATAGATGAATTATTCATATTTTAACTTTAGTGTGATGTTATCGTCCTTCAACTATTAGTTTAGTATTATCTTTTATCATCACTAAAATATAATATACTAGTAAAAATTAATATATTAAAATACATATATAATCCGGTTATATAAAATAAAACAAAGAAGATTATGATTGACTCGATAAGTAAATAATTATTAAAATCTAAAGACATCGATTAGTATATTTAAGGGGTGGTTTAGTAATAGTGAAGTAAGATGATAAATTTTAACTTTTTTAATTCAAACCTTAGTAAAAATGAATAAAGTTATCTAATATATTTAAATATCGCAAAAAATAAAAAAAAAGTTAAATAGTAATTTGATGACTTGCTTATTAGTCTTCGAACAAATCCTTGTCATGAGAAGACAAAAAGAAACTATAGAAAAAATAAGCTAGTGGGATTTTAAATTAGGGGATGTCAATGTCTAGCTTTTTAGGGGGGTTCAAATGTCATTTTCTACATTGTAATATTGATGATAAAATTTGGTAATAATATTATTCGGGGATGAAATTTCTCCATCTTTAGTTAGAAAGTTTAGATTCGAATCTTAAAACTAAAAATAAGAATATAAATAATATGAAGCACTTCCCTTGTAAACAAACACTATACAGTGAAAATCTAGATAAGTTGAGTTAATAGATTTCAAATACAAAATAGTTGATGATTGAAAAAGTCTAAAACAATGTTAAATAACAGTACTTAAAAGGACATTATCTTAATAATGTGTTCCTTCTTAAATAAGCACACACAGTGCAAATCTAAATTGATTGTATTTATATGTTTCAAATACTAGATGATTAATGATTAAAAATGAACATTGGGCTTGGGTCGAGCTACAACTTGAACAGTTCACTTCACTCCATAAAATTCATGGGCCCAATCAACTATACAGTCATGGGCTTTATCTGTTGGGCCCAAGTAATTATACTATCACGGGCTTTTATCTGTCCATCTCTAACTGGGCTTTGGTAGAAAACATCTGAACGGATATCTGATTTTTATGTCACCATTCAACTTGTACTCAATTTTTTTGGTATGTGTATTCATCTTGGACATTTTCAGACATATTGGCTGAAGTTCAAATATATGCAATCATTTTCGCTTGAACTTCAATTATATATGCTTGAGTTCAGCTATTTTTTAACCAAATTCGTGTGATTGAAGTTCAATCATTTTTATCTGACTTCTATTTGTGTTTGAAGTTAATGCACGTATCAATACATGTCCTGGAGTTTGAAAATTCAACCTGTACATGCAAAACTCGTGGACAATATTATGAAATTTGAAAAAAAAAGTAGGTATATGCACTCTACAAAGTACAAATAATAGGTCAATAATTTGCAAGAAGAGGATGACTAATTCCACATTATGTTTGTGGTTTAGATAAACTAATCTTCCTAATCCATAAATCCTTTTTACAATAATCGTTCATCAGTCCATTTCAATCAAACAAACAATGGGCTAATAGTGCAATATCAGGAACATATTGAAAAAAGTTTAGGCAAAAGTTACCATCACTTTTTAGTGTCCCCAATATTTAAAATAGGTTATAAAGGTGATTAATAATTGCTCTTTTGAATTCACTTCACGTAACCATAAATTTAATATCGTAACGCCACAGATTTATTAATGTAATAACAAATAAATGTTTTACGATCAATTAAAGAGACGATAATTAACTATAACCCTTCACTAAATGAGAAATTGTCTAGTGTATTCAAGAGACACAATTTAGTGGTCAAGAAGTTACAATTCAAACATATTATTAGAGAGTTTTTTAGTAGTGGATTAAAAATATAATTTGATGTAAATATCAAGTATAAATATTTTTTATTTTAATCTAGAATGACTTAAAATAAGACCAATCTCAGAACGTATTCTCAAATTATTATTTTTCTGTTTTAAAATAGGTGTTTAAAATATTTCTAAATTTATCAAAATATTATAAAAATTATTTTAACTTAAAATAAGTCAATCTAAATGACCTCTATGCTATATAACTTTAAATTAATCAGATCAATAAAATTTAAATAACAAACGCTATCAATTAACTCAATTAATTCAAATTTACATCGTGTAAGAATCACTAAAAACGACAAGAAAAAAAAGGTTTTTGGCCCCTTAAATGCCTTTTGAGTAGAGTCTGTCGGCTTGTCTAGTGCGGTGTTTACATACTCTGTATGATTTGCAGGCTATTATACAGTAGAGTATTTACTCAGTGCGCTCAACACAGAGTGCTTAAGGGTAGAGATTGTAGTTATTCTGAGGTTTCAAAAAAAAATTTTTTTTAAGTAAAACATAAACTCGAGAATTGTAATTAAGACGGAAAGAGAATATAGTTTTGGTTGGATAGGATTTGTTACTTTAAAAAGCAGAAACACGATGCGTAGAGTAACCGCTAGCCAGCAGAAGAAGAAGAAGAACCAACCCAACCCAAACGTACACTCCTTTTTCTTCTCCAAAAAATCAACTGCTCTTACTATATATAACCCACAAATCCATTCAATTGAAAAAACCCATAATTTTGTTTTTGCAGATCCAGAAAAAAAATGTGTTGCGGCGGTAGAATGTGTATGCTGTGTGTATGTTTGATAGCAGTTGTGGTGGCGATCGGTTTTTTGTTCGGATTTGGAGTTTTCAAAAATGGATTTCATAAATTGAAGGATACTTTTCATATCGTCGATAATTGTCTCAATGCTACTGCTTCTCATTGTTCTTCAAGGCCCTTTTTGGGTTTTCCTCATGCTCCTTCGCCCTCCAATTAGGAGTAATTAGATTCTTATTTTTTCCTTATGAATTTTAGCATTATAGATCTGTTGATTCGTTTATACGATGAAGTAGTAGTTAATTTTGTGTAAATTTTGCTCTTTGCTTTCACTTTTGATGTTGAAATTAGTTGGGTTATTCATTGTTGAAAAATACTATGTGCTTTCTTTTAGTTACACTATTCTCATTCTCATGATGTTCATATCCGATTCATCGTCTATACTTGCTATATTTCAAATTGAAATAAAATTTGTAACTTTTCCATCTCATTCTCATATGTAGTCAGCCTCACGTTTTTCTGGATTTATTCGACTCAACTTTTCTTTGGTCTTTTCAGGAATTTAAATCGACGTTTGCACTTTGTTTTTTACAAACCTTTTTCTGTCATAAAAGAACAATTTCTTTTGTCAAAAAGATACCAGCCTCCAAAGCACTCTTAACCATTTTTTGTTGTTGTATTTTTTCTGATGTCTATTAATTACTATGAATATCAAATAATTTAATCCACCAACGCTTTATCTCAACAATTTGTTAAGTATCTTTTACTTTTTACGCTAGTGACAATATCTGATATTTTACGTAGTTGTTTATGGACATTTGTATGTACGTTATTAACAACACAAAATCTAGTATTGTCGGGATAAGTTACACAAGTACAATAAACTCAAAATGTGCAGTCCAATAATTCAATGTGTACTTTACAGGACCTACAGAGAGGAGAAAATATATTCGATTTTTTCTCAACAAAAAATCCAGGAGGCCCATTTTTTTTTAACTACACCATGACTATTCGATTGAGTGGCTCACCTAGTGGTGGAGCTAAAGGTAAAGAACAGGGTTCAATTGCATCCCATTCGATCCGGGGAAATTCCGTAACCTCTTGAACACGGAGGTGGAATAAGGAATTTAATTTTATGGGTTATGAATTTTAGAAAGAGATTTCAAGTGTTAATAACTGTTTTTTAAATTTAATATTTGTATATATTTTATTAATTTCTTTAATACAAAGACACTGTTCGAGCAAAAACTAATGGATTCAGCCGAACCAATATCCAGACTTCTAACTTCGTCCATGCCTGAACATCGATAAGAAGACAACACCCATATATTAAGGACCATTGTGATCATTGCTAAAGGGTTGATTGCAAAATAGTGAATATCTTTACTTACATGGCTAAGGATCAAATTGATTATTTCTTGAAATACACGAGGGACTATTCCATTTACACATTAAGGCCCAAATAAAGCCCAAGCCCATAATTTGTTGTCATCTTTCCCTTATATTATTGGGCCCAAGTCAAAGAGATATTCTAGTAATATTCCCTCCATATTCTTTATGAAGTCTTCCTTCCATTTATTGGTTAAAGTCCCTAGCATAGGAGAGTTCAAAAATGGTTGAAATTGATATTTTTCTGCATTAAAATCAAATTGGAGAGAACAATTCACCGGTGCTTCAACCGTCACTAACTTTCTTGACCTGTCAACACCTGATGTTCGTCAGCCCCTATAAAGCATTCAAAATCTTCTTTCGAGGTGAGAATCCCCCTACTCTCTTAAAGTAAATTGACTCCTTAATAATATCACTTGATTCATTTAATTTTAGGAAAGAGATATCCTCATATCACATAACTTGTTTTAAAATGAAGAAAAAGATCGAATACATAGATAACCCCTTTTTAGATACCTAAATTAGAAATTGTATCTATTGAACACTCGAACGTCAGGAAGACATATTTAGGTATACCTTTTACTGAAAAGTTAACATATCACAAAAGAAATTAAGAATCTGATGTATGTTTTGTATTATATAAAAGGTTGCTTCATTGGGAGGTATGCCTTGACATTGACTCTTTACCCTCTGTCTAGGCAAAGTTACACTGCTTAGTTTGTTACATCATCTTCAACAAGCCTTTCTTAAGTAATGAATCACCATGATTTCTTAAATGCTAACTAACTTTTTTTAAAAATAAAAATAAAAATAAAAATTGAGGGTAGGATTACAAGGTGGAAAATCGAACTCTCGTCAATTGATGAAAGTTCAAGTAGTCAACCAATTGAGCTACTACGATTTTCCAAATACTAACAAACTCAATCATGAGTAAGGAAATAGGGTTATCAAATTCATAACAAAAGCCAAAGGCATGGACGCTATTGAAAGTTATCATCCAATATCCGAAATTCATTAACCGCTCCTTGACAGGAGTTTTTCCATTTTCAGGAACTTGAAACCTTTGATCAAGGATACAGGTATTTCATCTATCTCACCACAATTCAATTCTTAACAAACAATGCTATTGATAATCATAAGAATACCACATTGATATCGACGTCCATAAGCTCAATGGTAACATATGTTTCAGTAAATATCATATGTATGTACAAGATTGAGTATACACAAACCAAATTCATTTAAACCAAAGAATATTGCCCAGTAAACATATGTTTACACACTGATCTGGTAAGCAATACTGAATCAATCAAGCAGCAGGAACTTTGCCCTATCGAATTTTTCCCCTTAGGTTGAAATATACATCAGAATCCTTTCCAAGCAGCAAGAACTTCATGGAAGATTTCACCGATGATTTCTCTGTCTGCATATTGCAGAAACGCATTGAAATCATCTCTTATATCGAATATTTTACCAAACCTCACGAGATACCTCATACAACAGGTCTTCAGCTTCGGCAGTTGATAAAGGGAAGCAGTTTGGAGCCTCTCAAGAACATTCTTGGCGTCAATGTCTTCCATTAGACTTTCATGACACGCCTCCTTTAAATCTGAGAGGTCGTACTTATCAGCTGCTCGGAGCAAAGCCAGTCGATGGGTTAAAAATTCTTCATTTTGTATGTTCCCATAAATGTAATTCAAAAAACATTGGCAAGCTTCTATTGACATGTCGGAGATGTTTATGGCGGATAATTCTTTCTCTTTGAGGTCATGGGAGAACATGCTTCGAAAGACAGGTGACCTTGCAGCAAGAACTGCACGATGCGCTCCAATGCTTCCATCAGAAGCATTGATTATGATATCCGTGTGAATGCTCTCAGATAACATTCGGCCAAGAGACGACAGAGCAGTTGCATTCGATTGTTTCTCGGTTAATCCTTCCGCCCAGATTGAGCACAGCTCCCCACTCTGCCAGTTCATAAGACACAAATGAACATGGATGAGGAAAACTATGTTAGTCTTCCACGTATATGTTTTCACGTAAAATGCAACACTAGAAACATCTCATCCGTTGAACAAGCTTTATCCTTACTCGTGAAGCAGAACATTACGTTAGGCAGTGGCTAATCCAGAATCAAGACATTATGAGTTCTGAAAAGTATATCTAACTCTATCTATACTTGATTTTGGACATATATTGTGTTAAGACACCAAAACACTGGGTTCTATGGAACCCGCGAACTCATGGTTGGATCCACCACTGACATTATTAGATTTGATTGGGAAGAAATCTAATGCATCCAAATATAAGAGCTTTGGCAGCAAATAATGAACCATGATGCATCCAAAATTAATTTTCGGGGTATCAAAAGAATTGTTTACACTACTGTATTAAGGAAAAGATGCTCCATATGAATATCTGAACATAGATTAACATTGTAATAAGTGAAAAGATGAGGAAATAGTACATTTGGTGCTGCAGTCTTCAGATCAAGGAATTCAACGTCAATGATGAACTTCCCGGTTAAGGGGATTTCAATTGGCCAAACAAAATCGTCGCTAGTCTTGAGTTGCTTGTCTATAACTTCTGCAGATGTCAAAAACAAACAAAAAAGAAGATATCTTTAATCACAAAAACACAATTTTACATAAGAATATCAACAAAAACACGTAAGAGATTGATGAGTATAAGACAATTTTACCAGGGTGAATCAAAGTCTTGCGATCTCCCAACGACGATACCAATCTAATTATAAAAGATGCAATTGGAGGATTCTCTCTTGTGAAATTTGATATCTCTGGGTATAATTTAATGGACAATGTCCTGTTCTTCTCTACAGCTAAGTGCCTTCACAATCAAACAAAAAGATTTTCAATCAACATAACGTACACTCCTTGAGTACTCAAACTTGTCACTACCATACAATTACACTATCATAGTGAACATTCACTGAACTCTCTCCCTTCTTTCAAGAAATTTGCCCAAAATTCAAATACACTGTCAATTTTTAACACAATAACAGCTAGTCATATGGGCTATAAAACAGAGACGTAAGATGATTCAATAACCTGATCAGATGAGAAGCAAACAAACAGGGTTCGATTTTTAACACAATAACAGCTAAATTGCGTGCAATTTCATACAAAAAAGCTATGATTATAGTATAAAAAGACTAACCAATTCCATTTTCCGATCTTGAAAGGATCAGATTTGCGGTAAGTACAAGAAGCCAAATTGTCGATTCGCCATTGAGCAAGACGGGAAGTAGTATCAACACGATAAGCAGAATCACTCATCCTAGTAAACACAAGCGCCGCCGTGATTTCATGGATACAATCGAATAAACCTTCCAACAATAAATCTCCGTGCTTTCCCAGCTTTACTTTTCTCTATATTCCTCATACACACACACACAAGACAAAAATCAATTTTGAACGCTTATTCGACTGTAAATGGGTACTTAAGGGTTTTTATTTTTATTTGTTTTCTTGTGGGTATGGCCCCAATTGTGTAAAGATTTCAGACACGCAAGGGGGTTTCTTGATATTGCTTTACGCCATTGCTGGTGAAGTTTTGCACACAGGTTTTTTGTTTTTGCTTTGAAAAAATATTGGGAGACAAAGAAAGGATTTTTATTTCTTTTTTTGGGTGATTTGTTTGGTTTACACTGCACTTCAGGGATGATTGTTACTCTGTTTTATATATACAAGTGGTGGAGGTTTGGTTCGCAGCTAAATTATCTGGGATTATAATTTTCCAAATTTAAAGATAAAAAGATACGTTTGGATTAAGTATCTATTTAGTTTAATTTATTTTAAGCAGCTTATAAATTATTTTTAGCTTATAAGATAAAAAAATATAAGTTGGGTTAGATAAGCTTATAAGCTATTTTAGATAAGTTAAGCCAAACAAACTTAATTATTTTTTTGGTTTATTTTAAGTATAAAATGACTTTAAGTTGGCCAGCAAACACTAAAAAGGCTAAAAACAGCTTATAAACAACTTATAAGTCAATTCAAACGAGTTCTAAACTCTGAGATATTCAACTTTATTTGGCGCAACAAGGGATTATAATTCCCCAAATTTGATGAGATAAGAAGATATGTTCAGACTAAATTTTAAGATATTTCATTATATGTTATCTATCTCGAAATTATTATTTTCCAAAATTGATGACATAAGATGATATATTCAGATTAAATTTTGAGATATTCCACTTTATCTTAAGTAAGAAACAAGCATGTGGTATACTATTTTGTGGAAATTTTTGTATTTTATTGACGTTGTTAAGTATTTTTGTTGGTTTAATTTTTTGGATAAATTTGTTGGTGTAGATAAGAGTTATGTGTAAATCCTTAGGAAAGTAACAGAATGTTTATTTTTTGGTTCTTTCAAGCAAAGTATCTTTGCGTTTGTTGCAATATTTCCAACTCCTCCACTAAATTTTTAATTCTTTTATTCCTTTCTTTTGTGGAAAATTTCAGTTTTGTCTTGCTACTTTCTTTCTCTTAATTAATTATCAGTGTTTAGTGGAATTGATTAAGAAAATGGATTTGGAATCTAATTCAAAATCAAAAACTTAGTTTAAAAGATGAAGATTGTCAAAATTATATAAGAAGATAAATTAAATTACTTTTTTCATATGTCTTTTGTTTTAGTTTATCACTTTTTGTCCGGAGTTTATATTGGAACCACGATTAAATTTGGATCGTGCATTGCAAGACTCATTTAAGAATGACACTGTCTATATGATTTTTTTCATATTCAAAACTCAAACGTAAATTTTTTGATTAAGAATAAAAATATTCCATCACAATTCATGTCGATATTCCATCACAATTCATGTCGATATTTTATTTGTGTCGCTTTCGTTATTTGCTTTCACATAAAGCTTTAAACTTCTTGTACTTCTTAGCAGTATCTAACCTCTTTTTATACTTCTATTGAGCTTAGGGTATCTCGAAAATAGCCGTCCTACCTTGATAGCAGTAAAGTCTATGTACAATTTACCCTCCCCAAACCTCATATTATGGAATTTCACTGGATTGTTGTTGTTGTATTCTTTACGTCTTCCTTGAAGAAACAGAGGAAGATGAGGGGTGGGTGGTGTGTTAGATCATGCAGTCATGGCCCATGTAACAGTTATGCCAGATGTCAGTTATTGTACTTTATATTTAATCATCCAAATATTTGGGTTGATTAATTTGAATAAACAATAATTAAACATGATGTATATTGTCTTTAGTATTTGTTTGAATAATAACACATTCTTAATTTATTATAATGGTTAATCAGATATTTGGTTTGATGGTTTCTTTTTTCTTTTCAAAACATCACTTTCTTATTAAATAAAATATTGAAGAATTTTTGCGGACGTATTTAATATATATTTTTTATTCATTAATTTGATAAAATTCAAGTTTTACAGAAATATAAGCATTTCTTAACCCAAATAAAGAAGAGTTACCATAAGTTAACGAATAGTTAATAGTTTAGCTATGGTAAGTTATATCATCTAAATACTTATAATATATAACGAAATGAATTTAAATAATTTATGTATGCATTAAGTTTTTATACCAAATTAATAAATATATAATATATCTGTCTGACATAATTTTTTACCAATTAAGCATGGTTAGTTAACAAGTATGTGTTATCACCTTAATTGATTAAATTACTAATTAATTGGTCCAACGCTAGATGTAAATAAATTGATTTTTTTTCAAACATTCCTAACCAACTTTGAAATTGGTATTAATTGATTGATTAATGAGTAAATTTGTATAACAATAACAAATGTAATTTTATAAGTAGGGTTTGTGAGATTAAACTAGATGCATCCTTATTTCAATCTTTATTGGATAGAGATGTTGAAGGATCTATTCAAACACTTAGTGTGTAGGATCATTGAATTTGTTTCACTAGTCAGAAAGTGTAATCACACACAACAATGAACTACATCATATAAAGCTACAGTCTAAAATCGTACCATGTTACAGATTCATTTCACATTCTTCTAAGAAGAAACCTTTGAAGAATCTTCAATGGAACTTTTCTAGAAATGGAGAAGAAAGAAAGAGAAGAAACAAAAGAAGTGTCTGTTCTTTTGGTTTTCAGAGAGAATGAAACTATGCGTTGACTTTTCCTTTGAGAACCCTTTTATAATTCTAAAGGGACACAACTATTCAAATAGTTGTGTCTTTTTCCTTTATATTTATTAATATATATAATACATAATTATATGTATTTAATCTCTCATGAATCCGAATTGACTCACATAAGTGACTCGTTCAATTTCCTTCAGATGTTGTTTACGTTTTATCTTTGACAATTCTTCTTCTTTATTCAGATTTGAGACCGACAATATGAATAAGTTCACAAATAAAGTTAATGAGTAAATTTTGTGAATTCAATTAATATAGTCAAAACCAAGCATGCGTCATCTTTCTTAATTTACCGTACCTTAATTTAAAATCAAGTTGAATTTTTTCTCTAAGAAGTTGTTGAAACATTGAGAATATTTGGTGCAATAAAAGTGACATTTTTTATTCAAAATAAAAGAAATATATTAGCATAAAGTTTCAATTCACTACTATGATTTTTCATCCCAAATGACATCCAAACCATGCAATCAATTGTATTAAAATTTATTTTTCTAACATTTAAATATCTTTTGTTATGGTCCCCATAATGTCTGGAAAGAAAGGAACAAACTTTTGACGTAGAAGAGAAGTAGTAACACGTAAATCCATGTAGGTGTGTGTATTGCGACGTATCGAACTTTAATTAATTTAAATTTATAGTGTGTAAAATTTATTTTTAAAAAAAATATTTCTTAATAAAATTTAAATTTTTTAATTAAAGATAGAAAATTTTTATCCATCCTGCTGCACATCGATGTAATTGGTATATTTATATTTGTTATGTGAAGATAAAATGTTTGATTATCAAGTTACTGTAACTACTCATGGATTGCTTTCCACGTACCACAAGTTGGTAAAGTTGGAAATTTTCTCGGATAGATAAAGACGTATTGAACTAAAACGTACTTAAATGGATTAAGTTAATAAATAAATTATTAATTTGTGCAAATCTTACTTGGTTAAAATATAGGTGGATAAAATGAATCTAAGTAATGATAACTAAATAGCTCAATCCATTCAAGTTTTACTAAATTTTAATCTTTTTGTTTTTCAATTAAGTAACTAATTTTTTTTTCAATTATGATTATGTATAATATTATGTATCAAACAAAAAAGTATATCCATAAATGTTTATAAATATTTTGACAGAATTTTTGCTGATCAATTTAGATTATATATCAACTCAATTAATTTTTAAATGGACTGAATTTGACGATCAATAATTATGAAGTCAACAAATATTACAAAGTACTAACAAGCTCAATTTAGATGGTTCATAAACACTTCATAGTAATAAAGTTTATCCATGGAAAGTGAACTTCAATTATGCTTCACTGTTTTATAATATCCAACTTGTATTATTTTGGACTAAAATATATATGAATGGAAAAACAAGAGAAAATGACAGAAATTTCCCCGTAGTTTATAATATTCAATTGTAACTCATTTTTCTTCAACAGAAGGTTGCAATCTTTGCAATTAATGCTATGTCTGATACAATTCTTCCTCAATATTTGACGAAAATAATAAAAAAAAGTTCATCTTTTATAATCTAAAAAATTCAAACTGCTGAGTGCTGAGAAACTATTTGAAACATGCTCCAAACACAAGGGATCATTTTATCATTTTTCCAGAAAAAGAAAAAAGGAACACGAGTAATCATCTATTTTTACTCTTGATCTTTCCATCACTAAGGATTGTGATAGAATAGACAAGACACTCCTTCTTAAGTCAATGTCTCAAATTCGAATTCGAAAAAAAAAAAGAAAAAGTCTTAATGAAAAATGCTTTCTTTTTAATGAATTTTAGGCCATTCGAATCTAAATTAAATAATACTCAAAATAGATACTAATAAAAACAAAAAAACAATAAAACTCTTGATCTTTCCCAAGGCAACTAACCAAAGTTAAAATAAGAATGATACAAACTTGATGGAGATGCAAAAGCAAAATAGAGGTGGGGGCAATGATCAAAAGGATCTTTTTCATTAGAATCTTGCAAGCAATCTTTTTATTGGAAGAGAAATGGCAACTTGACAAGAAAGGTATCTATTTTGTGTGGGGTAAATGGCAATGCATCATTTTATTAGAATCTTGCAAGCAATCTTTATATATATCATCTTCCACTTATTTTCCATTGTCTAAACTCTTTGTTTAATATTGTAGTAGTTTAAAACGATTTAATTTGTATCAAAGGTTTAATTATATGATCATTGATTTCAACTCGAATTATACGACGACAACAATAAAATATGCATATGAGGTCAATTCGAATTACATATAGAGTAAAAATGAGAGAGACTATAATAATTTTGAATTATACATGACTTTAAATTCTGAATTAATTTGTATCGATCTCTAAAAGAGTTGAAATCATGATGTAATTAATAGTCGTTTTGTAAGTCATTTCTTTTAGCTACATGATCTACTTGTTGTTTGTAATTCTTGTATGAAATGTCATAAATATTGATCGATTGTTGGGAATTCTTTGATAAAAATCACATCACTTTTATTGTCGAAAAGCATTTTCTTCTAAAGCCTATTATTCATTAAAAAATTATCGATTTCAAAGAAGATTTGATATTTGAGGATGTTGGGTTTAATTAACAGGTTGAATGGGAAATTGAGGGAAAAAGAAGTGGAGAAAAAAATGAGTTGTTCCTTCTTGCTTTATGAAATAAACATTTGTCTCACATATGTAGTGGAAAGAAAAGGTCCCCTACTTAAAAGTAGAAGCACTCTTTCATGTTGCTAAAGGGTCAAGAAAAGGATTTCCTCTCGCGCCGCCGTCGTTGTCGCTCGTCTCGTCTTCGGCATCGGCATCTGATCAAATGATCTGATTGATTGATAATCTTTTTGGACCAAATTTCCTTTAATTGTAATTAATTAAAAATTCTGACCCGTGACCCGACCCATTTCTTTCTTTCCCGGATTAATTTAAAACATTTCCTTCTGAAAGGTTGTAACTTTTTCTGAAAAATTGCAAACCTTTTCCCAACAGGCAGAATTTTTCGAAAGGTTGCAACCTTTTCTGAAAAATTGCAAACAGGCTATATATTTCTGTTGATACTCAGAATTGTTTCTTACGAAAAATTTCTGACAATTATCTTCTTCTTCTTTTCTGCACTTCTTTTTAAAAAAATCGACTTTAGCTTCGGCTTCGGCATTTGGTCAAATGATCTAATTGATTGGTAATTTTTTTGGACCAAATTTCCTTTAATTGTAATTAATTAATTAAAAATCCTGATCCGTGACCCGACCCATTTCTTTCTTTTTCGGATTAATTTAAAATATTTTCTTCCGAAAGATTCCAACTTTTTCTGAAAAGTTGCAAACCTTTTCTCAACGAGCAGAATTTTCGGAAAGGTGTGATATACTGCTTACGAATTTTTTTTGAAATCATCTTCTTCTTCTTTTATGCACTTCTTAAAAAAAAGTGTGATATACTGCCTTCGAGTGGTTCGCAATCACCTTAATTTGTTGTACCACTATTTTTGATGAGTAAATCGTTCTATTCTGGGAGGAAAGATTCCAAAAAACCTCGGGTACGTTGAGGGGGATAATTTCCTTAAGGACACACTGTGCATTCAGTGGGCTCGATTTTTGTTCTTACATAATTTTTCAGATACTATTCTTATTTTCAGTTTCTATCCAGTTTCTATCTTTTATTTTCATAAATTATTGTTACTGTTTCAACGTTTTACAATACAGATTACTAACAAAGGACATTATCCCTCTACAACAAATACTAACAAAAAATAGTCTTGGACAACCTCTATCACTGAATAACAAAATATTATCGCTAATTATATTTAACGGGCAAATTAGCGAAGAAAACTGATGATCTATCGAAAACAAGCTATAGATCTTTGCGATGTACAAATTAAGTGTGCGCACACTCTATCTTCCTTTGATCTTGCTGGTGGAACTACACTGAATATGTCGTTGTTGACAAATATTAGCGATGGAAAACTACAATATTAATAACAAAAAATTATCGCTATTCATATATATAGATAAGTTAGCGCCGAATTATTAAAAAATCTTGTTAACCACAAATTATTTAATATTAACGACAAACTTAATTTGTTGTGAATATCAGAATGTTAATGTTGTATCGAATAGAATTTCAGTCACATGGGATGTTGCGGGGTTAATTATTACTAAGATTAAAATCATAGTGACTTACACTGTTTTGATCCAACAAGAAGTTAAATACATAGGAATTTTAGTGGTGGTGGGCTAGACTTTGCATTAATTTAATTTTCCTTCTCAATTAAAATATTGTACAATTGGTAATCAAGTTGATAATTGGTTGTTCAACAACAAAACAGATGATATAAATATATTTTTTTCCATCTGTTAAAATTAATATATGAGGCAAAAAGTCCAATATGTCTGCTCATTGTTTGTTGTGGAGTATCAACAATCAAGTATATATTTTTTTGGTGGTCATAATTAATTTACATCATGTACTACTACTAGCTACGATAATTTTAGTAAGTGTTGAGTTTTACGATATAGGTTTAATGAGTGTTTCACGGTGTCTTTCATAATGGCCTTCCTCATTGTAAGTTGCTACTAGGAGTACTTCATAATTTGGAGAAGGGCTCGTTTTGATAGAGTGTATTAGCAAAATTAATGCATGTATTAATTAGTATTTTGTTTGGTCTATTTTTTCATGCTATGTATAACTAATGATTGCATTAATTAGTTAAGATTTGTATTACTAATACCATAGATTTCTAGGTATTAGTAAAGCAAAAGATTTTAGCATGGTTAAAGTCTCAATTACTCTTCAAAATTTTTTTTACATCTTTTTCACCATAATTGTTGAGGATATTTTTGTAAATAAATATTTTTATATAATACATGCTATTTTTAATACACCAAACCAAAGAATGCATAAGAAATATTCTATGTATAATTAATGCAAGCATAACTAATACAAACATTACTAATGCAAGTATTACTAATACACTCTATTTAACATTATTTTTATATACTCTACCAATGGACTTTCTGTAGGACCCATTTTATTAACAGGATTTATCACTACTTTAGCGGCTTGGCCAATTACTCGAGATTCTAGATTATTGAATACATTTCTTATATTCCCATAAGTACTATATTGGATTTGAATAAGATTTCGGATCAATCCCTCGAGTAAAAGCTTCCACGGCCGGTTGACCAAAATGAGGATTCCAAATTCTCGTGAAGTAATTAGGGCAAATCTATGGTATCGGGTTGGGTTTATGAGAATTCAGTAAGTTTTGCACATATTCTATTTTTGATCTAGTGGTATAAGCGCCATGAACGAGAAAATACAATGGTTCTTCTTATGTTTTCTTTCACCGAGATATATATTTTGACAGTGGTGGATCTAGAGTATAATATACGGGTCTTTCTTTGGCTATGGATTTCCTAAATGAGATCTCAGAATGGAATTATGATGGTTCCATCAGCTCCGAAATGGCCAAATTACTCTAGTAGAATGGTCGGCATGAGTATCGAGGCATTTGGTGCGAGTTTGGGGTGGACTTTTTGGTTTAGCTCTAAAATATGTAATTTGAAAATTTGAGTTTTTGAAATTGTGATTTTTGGAATTTGATTTGTTTTAGGATAAACAACATATCCTTGAGTAATCTGGTGGAATTAAAGTGTCATTATTTAGCCTATCCGTTGAATAAAATTTCACTTCGGCCCAACTCTTTTAATTTCTACCTTTATAAAATATAGATAATACAAAGATGAACATACTCGAATTTTAATAATAGACCTGAAGTATATATCTAGTTCAAGAATAATAATATATCTAGTGTAATCTCACAAGCAGATTTGATCATACAATCAAGTTTGAGAATTTGAAAATCAAAGAGTCTCAATAAAATTAGTGGCCTAAGATAGAATTCTAATAAAATGCCTCAAGTATATACACAGTTAAACAATAATAATATGTCTATTGTAATCTCACATAGGGTTTGATCATACGAAATCTCAATAAAATTAGTGATCTAAAATAAAATTTTAATAAAACACCTCAAATATGTACATAGTTCAACAACGATAATATATCTAGTGTAATCTCACAATGATAATATATCTAGTGTAATTTCACAAGTGAATTTGATGATCAAAGATTCTCAATAAAATTAATGGTCCGGTCCAAGACTAAATTCTAATAAGAAACCTCAAATATGTATACATATTTATTATTTTTAATCATATCTAGTATTTTTTTCGCTCAAAACCCTTGATAAACATCAATACACTAAAAATATTATTGCAACAAGAGTTCTTGACAAATATCAATACACCCATAAAAATTGTTAATATTAAAAGAATACTTGTAAAGTTGATGAAATCTTACCAGTTCAAGAGAAAAAAATTTGATGTTTGATTGAGAAAAGAGAGAAAGAAAGTTTGTAGCAGTGAGAGCAAAGCCGAGCAATGAGCGAGAGAGACGATCCGTAATTATTTTATAGTGTATTTAATAGGAAAAATTACTAGAAAAAATACTTTTTAATAAATAATTACTGATTTTAGCGATACGTTTTATTTATTACCATTTATAGCAATGTATAGCAATATTATGATATATCTACTATGTATGAAAAGTGAATTATGCATGCAATATAAATGTATTATAAGTGTTTTAAAATATATTATACTTGTTTGGTAAGAAATTGACACAATGTATTATAAGTGTATTAAAGTATGTGATAAATAAATTATCCATGAATAAAACTTGTGTTATATGAGTTTTATAAATTATTCTCGCTAACATGTATTAAAATTGTATTATAAGTATTCAATGAAAAAAATATTATTTCTATAAATAGTAAATATTTTCTTAATGTAGTATATTTATGTAAATTCTCCTATTTAATAGGTCTGAATGTTGGTAAGACTCTCCTACAGATCCTATTCGTTCAAATCTTTTTAGATCCATTAAGAGAATTTTTAAAACAAGAAACAAATAGACCTAATGGGCTGAATGTAAATAATTCAGATGCAGACCAAAAAATCAAGAGCACTCAATTGATTGAATCTAAATAATTTAGATTCAGGCCTGCATTAAATACAAACAAATGTATGACTTAGTCCAAGGATATACAGTTGAGTAATCAATGTTAACATAGAAGATTTTTATAAAATTGATCATTGATTATTTGTCCACTATGACCCAAATATCAAGTCTAGCACTATCATATCATGACTAGTTTTCATTTGCTTAAAAATTCTGTTATGTTTCAATGACAGCAACTGAGTGGTGAGTACTAATGACTTTTGATTTTGGTCCTATTAATGTCCTATGAACTATCTCAAAAGTCCACTGGTAGTAGGAATGGTAGTTATATATAATCCACCATTGACTATTTGCTTGAATTCAAGAATTATTTGTACACTATTGATTGGTTCATGTGTTGACATACCATCACGATTATGATAGAGTGATAAGTATTATTTTATTCTTAATCAGTTGTTTTGGATTCGAGCTATGTTGCATACAAAATCACTTTTGTTAAGGGGCACTTTACCCCTACTTCCAGTGCGAATTCGATTTTGGTCAAGCCATAATGCGGGTAGAGACACCGAATGGAAAACCCATAAAAAAAAAGGTAATTTACAGCCAATAAAAGATTAATGTGGTGGGATGGATAGATCCCTCGCTCCATTCTTAATTTCGAATCTTGAGTTCGGGCTCTGAATATGAAAAAAAAACTTGTTAGAGAGTGCTACCTTCTTAAATGAATTTTACACGATGCGAATTTGATTTAATAAAAATTTAGTATGAATATCAAATATCAAGTGGAAAACAAAACACACAAAAAAAATTGTCTCCTCTTTTAATCTCATTTCTTTCCATATATATAAGGGCACAAAATCCTCTTCAGTGTTTTGACTTGTACATAAATTATATAGTCATGGAGAAACACCTATGCTAAATTTTTGGTAGTGGCGCTACAAGTTTATGATACGTGTGGTTCGTTTTGACCTAACAAAATACACAATTTAATATTTTGGACTACGTCATAATTAAATTCGATTTTTTTTATAAAAGTATTATATAGCATTTCATTTCGCTTTCCATGTTCGATATAAAATTTGTCTGAAATGTCATATGCATATACACCCCTTTCTAAAGCTTGCTTGTGTTAAAGCTTGTCATTTTTTCTTCATTTGATCCTCTTAATTATCGGATCACCTTCTATTATGATATCACATTCAACTGAAAAAATATATAGAAACAACCTTGTAAAATAGGTTAAATTATAAAGTTTTATTTCACTTTAAAAAAGTACAAGTTAAAATCCTTTTAAGAAATGCAGATTACCAAACAACTAAACTCATCAACAACAATAACATACCAATATAATTTTACGAGTGGACTGTAGAGAAGTGAATTTATGCGAACCTTACGATTACTTTTATGTGGTAGATAGATTATTTTAAATAAATCTTCTACTAAAAAAAAATGCTTTTAAGAACAATTTTGAAAGTAATGTTACGAAAATAACAAAAAAGACAACTCAAACTCATGGTGAAGTCAAATTGGTGTAGGGTAGACAAGAATTGAGAAATACCATATGTCCACTCTACTATTCATGACATTAAATTTCAGTTGAAAGGGATAACAAGAAATCAAGATACTATTACAAGCAATCAATTAGTTCATGTGGACAAGACAATTACCCAAATTTTAAATTTCAGTCGTTTTATCTGAAATTTGAACTGATAAACACTAACTATGATATATACTATATAGTCTAAACTTCAGACTCAAAATTTTGAAAACTTCCATCTAAAAATATGAAGTTGATAACTGACCAAACCTAAATTTGAACCTCGAACAAACTTCATCTAATTCAAAAGTTTAGTCTAATTGAAACTCAAATTTCAAAACTATATCCATGGCAAATTAGTATGTAAAAAATCGAATTTCATCGTGATATTATTTGGGCCTCTAAGAAGCTTACAAAAGCACATGTTATTGGGCTGTATTTTATTTCATTTTGGACCAGCCCATGTATTTCAGTGTTTTTTAGGCCTGATAATTTAGTGTGGGTCTTAATAGAATATATTTGGAAAAATTACCTAAATACACAACTTATTTTATCATATTCTCTAAAAAATTCTACCATTTGAAAAAATTATAAAAATTACTACTCTCTCCTATTCTCTGCGTGATGCATCGGTCGGATAAATCACTTTACGTGATGTATCGGAAAGTCGGATATATCACTTTATACAATATAGCGGTCGGATACATCACCTACATGATTTATCGGTATATCAAATACATCACTTTACATGATATATCAATCGGATACATCACTTTACGGGATATATCATGACGTACGTGATGCATCCGAAAGTGATAAAAAATGGATTTTGGGTATTTTTTTAAAAAATAGGGATAAAGTGTAATTGAAAAAAATCACTATATGATTTAGGTAAAATTTATTGTGCATTTTGTGATCACCATTTATCATAGTAATCCAACTATCCACAAAAATCTTATAGAAAGAATATTTTTAAAAAAGGGCAACTTACACATTTAGCCCTCCGGTATAAAATAATTATATTCGTTAGCTAAATTACTACAGCAAATAAAGAATTTAGCGCAATTTTAGTAACAATAATATAATTGTATCTATATTATATTTAGTGGCAATAATAAATATATGTATTTACAACTATCACTCTATATAAATGCCGCTAAAGACTTTAATGACTCTCAAACTAGTGACATTAACTTAATTGCCGCCACAAGAAAAATCATTTGCCATCAAATATCTCTTTCTTTGTAGTAAGATATATATATTTGTTATCTATTATTTTGATAGACGACTAGTTATGTTCATTTGTGCTTAAAAAGGAACATGAATTTTTAATTATTCGATTCCGAGAAATTGTGAAGTCGATCCACGTTGATGTTGATTTTGTGAAGAAGTCAAAGAGGGAATAATTTGATCATTTTAAAAAAACGAATAATTTTATCCATTTTCTTATTATATTTATTTAATTTATTATATATATTTGAAGGATATTCTTTGTTCAAGTAGTTCAAGTCTACTATTATTTAAAATTGGATAAGAAAGTAAATAATGGCTTGTTGATTCCACAAGCTAACTATATCTCACCTTCAAAAGTTGACTTTTATTATTGCATTAGCTTCTTTAATTTTATTTTCCCTTTTTCCTCCCCCACAAGATTAAAGATACCCCCCCCCCTCCCCAACCCTAAAACCACCCCGTAATGTTTGGAATGAAATAAGATATTGTAAAAGATATGTTCTCTAATGAAATTAGTTTTTAGTGTTTAACTTGATATAGCAATACCGGATTAGGTACGTGTTATCTCAATCTAATATTATATAATTATTTATAAAATTGCTAATTTTTGATGTAGGAATTTGGATCATCAATATTAGGCAACAAATTTTTTTTTAAAAAAACTTTAAAGTCCGTTTGATTAAATAAAAACAATTCAAAACATAAATTTTCAGCTAAGTCGTACAATATTATTTGATTGGTTGTGTAAGAAAAAGTTAATTATCGCACAACTTAATTTACACATTAATTTTTTGGTTACCCTTATCAAACTCCGCATTTGCGCGCAATAAAATATAGTAAATAGAGCCCGTTTGGATTGACTTAAAAAAATAACTTTTTTGTATGAAGTGCTTTTAGAATTTTGAAGTGCTGAAAGTTATTTTTATAAATAAGCAGCTGAGTGTTTGGATAAAAGTGCTTATGATGTGAATTTTAGGATTAAAAGAATAAAAAAGGTAATTTAGGAATTTAGTTAAAATATAAGGGATATAAAAGTAATTTCCATGGTCAAAGAAAATGACTTTAAGCACTTTGGAAAAAAAAAGTTAGGAATCCTAACTTTTTATTTTTGACTGACTTTAAGAACTTTATGGCTTAAAGTTAACATTAGGCAAACACGTCCAAAAGCTAAAAAGGAGCTTTAAGTTGGTTTTGACCAACTTAAAGCCAATCCAAACGGGCTCATAGTAAAAATTAATATACATGATATTGGACTACATGAGCAATCGTCGCAAAAATAATTTCTATATTATTAATTCACCTGCATAATCTTTATACAATTTAAGGTGTCAATCAATAAAACAGATTCTCCATACAAACACCTTGATAAAGACAATTAAAAATTAACCATGTCATGTCATGAAATCAAAAATTAATAGTAAAACTAGATACAAGAATATCTCGATTCGTAGCTTTCTCTCTACCTCGACCCTCTGTATATATATCACATCATGGAGCAATTTGAATTATCACAAGTATCATAAACGGGTTGGCATATTGGGTAGTATTGCACACATGGAGTGCATGTTGAAGGACAAGGAGAAATTGGTTTTGGTTTTACCGGGTCCGGGTCGGGCTTCTTATCTTTCACTTCTTCAATACTCACAATTCTAGAACACTTGAATTTCCTTTTTATGCAATGCATCAACTTGAAAAAATCAACTCCAATTCCAATCACCACCAAATGCCCTTTTTCATTGTCTATATTCACTGATATTACCCCTGCATATCATCATCCACGATCGAGTGGTAAGCTATGATCCCCAGGAAAACAAAACATTCATTATTAGAGTACATGAAATACTGTATTTGGTACAATTAAAGTCAAATTCTTGAATATGCATGTGTTTCGAAAAATGACTTATTTTCAAAACAATATTTTTGGTACTAATCGATTGGAGAGTGAACAAATTTTTTTTTTTTTAAAGATTGATAACATGGTATTAACAAATCAAATAATGTTTTAAAGATCAATTTTGAGATGATTGTCAAGAAAAATCGCTTACGCCCAAAAGTAACAAAATAATAATATTTCTCACCGGAAAAAGGAAAAAGAAAAAAGTTAATTAAGTACCTGGACTTCTAACTGCAATTTGCATAGCCTTTGATCTACATTGATCAGTGTTGAGAGGAAGATCAATCACAATCTTTTTCTGTTCATCACATAATCAATCATTAATTAGAACAAAAATTATATCAAATTAAGGGGGAAAACATAGACAAACTAATTAAGAATAATTTTAAAGACTTAATTACCTTCATGTTCTTGTAAAATGAAACATAGACAAACTAATTAAGAATAATTTTAAAGACTTAATTACCTTCATGTTCTTGTAAAATGAAACTTAATTCTGTTAGTCAAAATGATTATGAAAGGACATTTATATAGGTGATGATTCTCATCTAATTCTTCTTTGACAATGACAAATACCGTGTTCATTATTATATATTTAGTAATATTAATCACAATTATTTATTTATTAAAAGTATAATATCATAATCCTAGTAGCCATAATTACATGACTACCTCAAACTTGGACTAATTAAAAAAACTAAATCCAACTCCCAATTCTTCTTAGTTATATTGTTAATTTGCTGGAGGATAAAACTTAGTCATCGTCTCACCTAATGACTTATAGCCAATAATAATATTTACGTACTATATAGAGAACAATATTCTTATTTTTATTTTCTTAAAAACAATTAGAAACTTCAACTTTGGTCGAATAAATATCACCTTGTCCAATTATTATATATTGTCCTTGTTTTCTATAAGATACTAGGTTTATTAATTATATATTGGGTGGGTCCTAACATTCCAACAAACTGAAATTCTTAAATTAAAAGCAGCAATGCATTTCTTAACTAAATCATATATATAATGTCATGTAGTTTTTCACCTCCTATGCGCACGATTTTTGTTCGAGAAAAATATAATGAAATATTTTCATGTATCGACTATGGGTGTTACTCACTCATCTATAATTAGTTATCATGATCCTTCTTTATATACGCATTACATGCAAGGAGGTTAATGTTTTAATAGAGAAAGACTAACAATTAAATGTATCTCTTTCATTGTAATCGAGAAATTCAAGAGTACTGGTGGCATACAGTTCAAAATTCGATGGACAATAGATTCATCCATCTATTTATTTATAACAAGAGTTCGAACATGTATCGTGCACTTAATTCCACATCATATGCTTGGCTCTTACCGATAGACCGGGGGCAACAATCAAAATATTTCAAGCATAGAAAGATCATTTAAGAAATCATGTACCACATAAAATTGACTAAGCAGAATTAATGTAAAATCTCAAGTTATTCATTCTTGATTATATTGTTGATTAGTTGTAGTAACCAGAATATCAAACATGCATGTATTTCTTAAAGTAGAACTCACAGAACATACTATAATGAAACCGATAAGAAAATGCATATTGAATTTAATTCAACTACAAGAGGTAGCTTAATTAGGACGTACATAAGAATTTCCCAAATCATATACAGAGACAAATGATCCAAGCCTCAACCAATATGAAACCCAACAGTTGATCTCCAGCCCTGGCTCACACGCCCAGAACTAAATATATGGAGCATATACAATATATATAAGATGGGATTAAGTTCATTCAATCAACCATCTTGTATGTAGTTTTTCACAGAATTTTAAAACAATATCCGTGTACGATTCTTTATTTGTATTTCGATCTCCATTGCAGCAACAGAACCAACAATTGGGGGTTGTTCTTGAGTGATAAAAAATCAAAAGAAGGTACTTTATCCAAAAAATTGTATACCTAGTATAACCCTCTTCAAAGTATTAATTTCCGCCATTGTAATCGTGAAAAAGAAGGCTTCAACATAAACCCTAGAAAAATGGATATGAAACATATAGATATATACAAATAAAACCTTCAAAGAAAATGACCAAAAATACAATTGAAAGACACCTGATGAAGAAGAATTCTAACATAGTGCCTAAAATCATGTAAAGGATTGTGAATTGGAAGGAAATTTGAAAAAAAATAAATCACCGTGATTTAGGGATAATGAAAGAGAAAAATTTGAAGGAGGAAAACATAGGGAACAATGTTGTATGTTTGTCTCGACTTTTCTAATATAATTGGATTTTTCTTTTTCTAAAAGGACTACATTGTGAATACTATCATGTTAGAAGGAATGAGTCTCTATTTATAGAGTCATAAACATTTTCCTATAAGAAAAAGGACTAGCCAAGTGTATGAAAACTTTGGGAGGTTTTTTTTTTTTTTTTTTGGGGGGGGGGGTGGAATTGTGAGACACAAGTGATACGTTATCATTTGTGTGAACCTCTTTGTATTCCGAGTGAATTATGTGAGGTTATTTCTCTCGATATCTTGTACTCTCATGTTTATAGTGAATTGCTCATCTCTTCTTGTGGATGTAGGTCGGTTGACCGAACCACATTAAATGCTTGTGTCTCTTTTGGTATATTTCTTGTTTGTTGTTAGAAAAACAAGATGAAATGTATGAAATTTTGAAAATTTTTCTGTGTGTTATTTTTATTGATCAATGCCTCGTATATATACAAGTAGCTGAGGATCCTTCTGCCAGAAATAGAAAATAAAAAACTAGTAATATCTAAATTATTTATAGACTAAAATGCAGTTGCATATTTTGTGTAACAAACTTTTTGTACACATACACATCCTAGAATATTCCTTGTACAATGCTGAAATTGATATCTTCAGATATTTTTTGGTGTTGGGCTGATGTCATGGAAATTGGGCTGAGATCAGAATTTGGGTTGTGTTGAATCATTGGCCCAAATCAAATAATAGAGTCCATAACAAAATTCATCAGCCCATTATTCCATTATATCCATTTGAACAAAACAAATAATGGAAGTATCGTCTAGTCCGTACTCTATCTTCTCTTTCTCGGCTTTTTAGCTCCATCGATTTCATCAATGGTGATCGGAGATGGCTTCTTGCCAACATTTGTCTTACTCGTGGTCTTTCGAGGTTTTTTTTGCTAGCTTTCGTATGACACTTAATTATTTTTTATCTTAACAAGTGGTATCAGAGCCAGATTCAATGGTTCAACGATCCAATGGATGAACCAACTTAAAAACAGGTGTTCATCTTGGCGGATTCAATTCTAGCCGCAACCTATTTGCCAGTAATGAATAATATTTTGGTTGAGAAATTTTGTCAGAGAGGTTCTTTGCGCGAGACAAAAGATTTGATAAAGGAGATTTTGATGATGGAGATACAATCTGTTGAAGATTATGTGAAAAAGATGGAGCAAATTTATTTTGTCAGAAATTTAGCCAAGGGGAAGAATTGTTGGGTGTTTGTCCCGACTTTTCTAGTACAATTAGGTTTTCTTTTTTCTAAAAGGAAAACACAAAGTTTCTATATATTTGGCTAGTCCTTTTTCTTATAGGAAAATGTTTATGACTCTATAAATAGAGGTTTATTCCTTCTAACATGATAACATTCATAATGTAGTCTTAAGGGACTTTGAGAGTTTTGTGTGGGGGGAGAAACTGTGAGACACAAGTGATACGCACTTGTGTATACCTTTTTGTATTCCGCGTGAATTATGTATGGTTATTTCTCTTGATATTTTGTACTCTCATATTTATAGTGGATTGCTCATCTTCTCTTGTGGATGTAGGTCGGTTGACCGAACCACATTAAATGCCTGTGTCTCTTTTGATATATTTCTCGTTTGTCTTCTTACTCGTGGTCTTTCGAGTTTTGCTTTGCTAGCTTCCGTATGACACTTAATTATTTTTTATCTTAACAAATAGTGAATGTAAACGGCGCCTGTATAGTGTATAATATGTATTAAGGCGTGTAAATGTGTATTTGCTATTTAATATTTAATTATATCCAGATGTAATTAATAAAATAAACTATAGCTATACACACTAAATACATATCACTGTTTTCTAGGCCATGTAGTTTTTTCCGTTGTTAAAGGCATAGAATCGAACCTGGTTTGAATTTTAATTATTTAGATATAAGTCAATAAATTCATTCATTTTTATGTCAAAATCTTAACCATTCAGCTTCTTGCTATTATCTTTTACTATCATCCTCAACTACAATCATCACCACTATCAATAACTTCAACCAATCGTCACCACCATTTATAATCATCACCATGAATACATGATAGGAGTACATAAACAATTACCACATAAAAATCTCTACATATTGTACAATTATGTAAGGATATTCTCCGCAAAAATACCTTGATAAAGACCACTGAAAATTAACTCATGTCATATCGTGAGATCAAGAATTAATAATAATTTTAAAAAATGAATAAAATTAATGAACATTTTTAAGAATGACCAAAAAAAACATTGAAGATATGAAGGCGGAATCAAAATTTTGAATTCATGTTTTAAAATTCTAAAAAATAGTTATTATATATATATATATATATATATATATATATATGTTAGTGGATTTCTTAACATAAATATAAATTTCTTAACACTTCAAACTTATACTAATTAAGAAAACTAAGTCAACTGCTTTCTTAAAATACTAGATTTATATACTAGGCAGGTCCCCAACATTTCCACTAATTGATTTTTTTTAAAAAAAATAATTAAAAGCAACTAGTGCAATTCTTAAATCATAAATGTCTAGTAGTTTTTCTACTCCTGCCCGCACGATCTTTATTCTAACAAAATATAATGACGTATTTATATCGACTCAATATGACGTTGGATGTTACTCCCTCTTTCTCCTCCATAGACCAAGTTCGATTATAAATCTGTATTAAAATAATATTTTATATTACATATTTAAGTCATTTTTAGTATTTTCAATGGGGTGACGGATGGAGAGAGAAAGAGAAAGAAAAAGGAAAGAGAAGATGAATGATGGAGAGACAAAGAAAGGAGGAAGAAAGGGTGATCAATGGTAAAGGTTGTAGGAGAAAGAGTGAAAAGAAAAACAAAAATAAATTGGAAGAAAAAGAGTCAAATTTGCCCCCTAAATTGTGAAAGATCATTCAAATTTACCTAGTTTACAAACATTTTAAAATAAAAATAAATATATTCCATTTTATATAATTTAGAAGCAAATTTAACCCTTTTACCCTTCTTTGAATATTGTGACAAGCTTTCTAAAAACAGAACAATTTTTTCTCTTTTGGTGCAACATATATAATATGAAAAAAATCTTGTTTGTCATACGATAGAGAGTTTGTTTTTAATAGATTTCAGCTCAAATGAAGCATACTAAAATAAGTATGAAAGAAATGCAATTAAGAAGAAATCATATTGAAAATAATGTGGAAAAAAAGAGCAACAACAATAACAGATAATAAGAAAATTGAAGCAAAGAAAATAACATGAAATAATAAAATCAGACAATAAGAATTAAAGTATATTATTGATCTTTACCACTTAAGCAAGTTTTCTTGGCAACACACAAGTAATTAATAAACACCCTTTAGAATTTATTAGAACGTACACATTAAACAACAATAAGTATCACAACATAACTAATATGGGAGTTAGAATTTTCACAAATGATATGTTGAAATATAAAAAATAAATTCATGAACCAAAAAGATTGGTCACAAAAGATGGACATAACTAAATCATTTTACAATCTTTGTTTGTCTTAGATTGAAGAAAACAACTTTATTTTACTAGTCCTTTACAAATTCTAACGATTGACTTTTATTTTAAGTTTCTTTAAGCACTTTTTGAATGTTTGGATAAAATAAAAAATACATATAAGCACTTGATTTTAAACTAAAATGACAAAAATAAGTTAAAAATCAATTCAAATAGGCTCTTAAACTAATAACTATATATTGAATGTACTAAGATATTTTTTAATTTTAAAGTCTTAAACACGTGGATGTGATGTCAGTTATCACAGTACTCCAACTAATAAAAATCTTATAGAAAGAAAAAAAAAAGAAATGACAACAAATTTTATAAATATTGAATCTTAAGTTAAAGATCTAGAAAACCAAGACTTGGGAAGACTAAATTAAAAGGGAAATATATATATATATATATATATAGAGAGAGAGAGAGAGAGAGAGAGAGAGAATTAAAGATAAAAGCATATATTGCCATTTTATATGTATATGTCTACTCCTATTAAAATTAATATGATAAGGTAAAGGGAAACAACAATTTTATTGATGCCATAGGCCAATCTTAAATTTGTATAAGGTTTTAAAGAGTACTTATCAGTTTTAATATAGATTTTTGCTCTTTCATAAATTCAATTAACAAATATTATCCAATTTTGGAGACTTTCGAAATAACTTATCTATTTTTATGGGTTGGGAGGCCGAAGAAATATTGGGGAGAGGTGATTAGACAGGACATGACGCAGTTACAACTTACTGAGGAAATGACCTTAGATAGGAGAGTGTGGAGGACTCACATTAGGGTAGAAGACTAGTTCATAGTCTCGCTATTTTTCCTTATTAGTAAGCGTACTAGCGCACTATAATTTCCTGGGGTCTGATGTCTGTTTTTATTTATTACTTTCATTACTTTCTGCATCTTGATTGCTCTGTCCTATCTGAGCTGCTTTTGTTACTTGCTTTTCCATATTGCTTTGAACTTCTTGTTCTTATCTGACTTCTTTTTTGATTTTACTGAGCCGATGGTCTTTCGAAAACAGCCGTCCTACCTTGGTAAGAATCAGGTCTGCGTACACTTTACCCTCCCCAGATCCCACGTTGTGGGATTTCACTGGATCGTCATTGTTGTTGTTGTATTTTTATGGGTTGGAACAAGGTATACTGTGTATGTTGTGATTGTTATCTGATTTGGGAGACCAAAATCTTATTTACTTGCACTTAGTAGGATTCTTGAATTTTAATCATATATAATATAAGTCATTAAATACGTTCACTTTTCAACTCAAAATATTTAATCATTCCTCTTCCCACCATTATCAATTAACCTCATCCTGTACTACGACCATCACCATGGTTAATTACCACAATCGTCATCATCATTGATCACTATTCTTAACTAATCATCACCATTATTTGTTATAGCCAATTACTACTAAAATCAAGGCCAAAAATCATTACTATATATTGTCAACTATTGCTATCAATTATCACTTTTATTATTGATTTTTTAAAATTTTTCTTACTACGATTATTAATTATCTTTATCATTCACTATAATTATCAGTTGACACCAATAAAATATAAAAATGAATACTCCATAAACAAAGAAAAAATAAAAAAAAATACGACATATATTCCACCACACCAAATAAATTATTACACAATAATATATTTAATAATACGATACAATAAATTAAAATTGGATGTCTTTTACATAAGTGTGCAATTTGGAGTATGTGAATCATAAACGGGTTGGCATAGTGGATAATACTGCACACATGGGTTTGGATGGCATATTGGTTCCGGTTTCGGGTCGGGCTTCTTTTCGGGTTTCACTTCTTCGACGCTCACAATGTGAGCGCACTTGAATTTCTTCTTTATACATTTCATCAACTTGAAGAAATCGACACCAATTCCAATCACCACCAAATGCCCTTTTTCCTTATCTGAATTCACTGATAGTACCCCTATAAATGTATCAAACGCGAATTTAGGATTTCAAAAAAAAAACAAGTTCACTATTATAAGAAAAAGAGGAAGAATTTTGAATTAAAATTTGTCAGGTACACATATTTATAACATGATCAACAAAGGAGAGCGTGTTTACACGTGAACCAACACCTCTCCCTTGAATATGCCCCTGATCAGTTTCCCATAGAGAGAATTCGTCATGAATAATTAAGACACGTTTGATACGATAAATTTTTTTAAAATGAAAAAATAGGCATAAATACCTGGACATTTTACAGCAATCTGCATAGCCTTTGATATACAATTATCAGTGCTGAGAGTAATATCGATCACAATCTTTTCCTATATATAACATTAATGATTAATTAGAAAAAAAAATCAAAATAAGACAAATTAAGAAAAGTTTTAATTAAGAAATTGATAGTTACCTTCATGTTGTTATGAAATTGAGCTAATTTGTGGTACTGAAAAATGATAATGAAGGATTTATAAATATTGAGCCTGCATATAAGTCTATATATATATAGGCGAATAACTATAATTGCCATACAAATAAACTCATGTTCATTTATTATATAGAATTGTACTACCTACTTTTTTTTAAAATTGATTCAAAGGATAATAATAATAATAATAATAATAATAAAATATTACTAACAAATTTTTTAATGAAAGAAACCACTAACAAAAACAAACTTCGATACCAATAAAAAACTAAATCAACTCCAAGTCTTCTTAATTTAGTTGCTAATTTGCTGCCACTGGAGACAAGTGATATAAAATATTGGGAAAAGAAAAGGTCAAATTATTAGTTAGAGTCAGAGATAGATGATCGAGGGGTTCATTCAAATCAGCTTCAACATAAAATTTATATTATTTATATATAATAAAAATTAATTTTTGTATATATATATATATATAATAGATATTGAATTTCTTTGAAATTCGATTTTTCATATGTTTATTTTTTTATAGTTTGAATCTGTTAGTGAAAAATCAAAATACGCTAATCTAATTGTATTTTTTTTTATTCAAACTATTTGGTTTGGAATCTTTGTGCTGCCTAAGAAGATAACTTATGTGATTGAGAGTATTTGTAGAAGATTCTTATGAACTGAGTACTATCTAAAAAGGTTTGTTGGCTTGTGATAAAATATATGCTAATCCAAAATAGTAAATATATTTACTTGGTTCTAGAGGGTGATTACGATTTGTGAAGGTACAGAAGTTATTTTTGAAAATAATAAGTACTAATATAAATTGAAGAATAAAATAATAAGTACTAAGTAATAAGTGTCATGTGAGTAACGAACATGCATTAAGTAGAAGAGGCTCCTTTCCTAATTAAAGTCTTCCCCCCTTGATCTGCATCTGAATAGAGAGTAAGGATGAAACGAAATGGAATGGTAAAAAAGCTAAAATTACTTAAGTACTACAAATTACAATAATTAAGAATTTAAACTATTTTAAAAACATATATAAAATTTGTTTGGCTCTCCAAATTCCATATACGCCACATAAAGTAGGACAGAGAGAGTGACAAATATCATTTAAAAATAACGTTAAAATTATTATAAATCATAATAATTAACAATTTCAAATATTATTTTTTTAAAAAAAATTAATTGACTCTACGAATTTTATTTGTGTTACATAAATTAAGATGAAAAACTAACATATATTGGAGCCATGATGGCACGGGCTCCAATATCTAATTATAAATGACATGTTCTCTAATGAAACTTCAACTTTGATATAGTCCAATACATCCACTTGTCCTTTTTTTGTTAAAAAAAAAAATACTAGGTTTATGTACTAGGATGGTCCCAACATCCCAAACAAATATAGAAGACCGAATAAACAAATTAATAGCAACTAATGCAATTCTTAAATCATAATTATTGCCTTATGAGTGTGTTTGGTATTTGTAAAACATTTTTTCGAAAATCTTTTTCCAATTTTTTGGTTGGTTAAAATATTTTTTTAAAAAAAAACATAAGTTGATTAAAATTAAGATATATAAGGTGAGAATATGAAAACTAAGTTTCATAAGTGATCATCCACGCTAATTGTTTCTTCCTCACCTCCACCTATCAACCCCATCCGACCCCCAAAATGTTTGCCCTAGATTATATGTAAATACTCTAAAATAAGTGTGATTTTCTTACTTATTTTTTGGTATTTGATAAATAAGCATCCTTATAATTTAAACAAACATTATAAGGATGTAGTAGATAATCAACATATAAATCGCCCGTTGTTTACGATTTCATGTTGTTTAATTTTTTCCATAACATAAGATTTATTTATATTGTCGATGTATATTAATTAAACATTAAAGTCAATAGTAAACTCTTTGTTTCCGTGATTGCTGAACTACTGAAAACAACTAGCACATATTTTTTGACAGTCCTGATTTTATTATTGAATGAAATAAGAGGTCGTTTGATAGAGTGCATTAGAAAAATAAATGCATGCAACAAGGTTATATATTTGAAGTTGTGACGTGCATCTAATTCACACATCACTTATTGCACTCTTACCACGAGACCAAACCCTTAAGGGCAACTATCAAACGTATCTTACACAAAGAAAGATCATTTTAACACATCATGTACCACATAGAATTGCAGTAAGTATAATATAAATTAACAAAGTGCGTACATATATTAGTTGATAACAATTGACTAAGCATAATGAAAAATAACTCAAACTATTCATTCTTGATTGTTGATTTACATCTTGTCTGGATGGTTGTTTCATATCGTTTCATAATGTAGCGTATTGTATTGTATCAATATAAGGACCATCCGAACAATACATAAGCAGCATATCAAACATATTGTATTTGTTACATATAACTCAAATCATAATTAAAGTACAAAGACCCTTGGCCACTTAAGTTTCCTTGGCAACACACAACAAATCCAGTATAATCTCATAGGCGGGGTCTGGTGAGCATAGAGTGTACGGAGAACTTACCCCTACTTTTGAGAAGGTAGAGAGGTCGTTTCCTATAGACACTCGGCAACAACAAGTAGTAATAAACACAATTTAGAATGTATTAGAACACACTATACTTCACTTAGTAACTTAGTATCAAGCATATTACCTAGTCAAAAATCAAATTTCAAGAACACTTCAAACTTTATTGCACATAATTCAACTTTATCACACAAACTCTTCATAATATACATTTGTGATTAAGTTCTTTCAGCATAACTACGAGAGAGACATTTGTTTTGGCACTCCCCCAAGTAAGGAGCAGTTAATTAACAACAACAACTTGCATAAGCATATCTAGTATTCACATAATTTATACGTAATGTCCCATACCGTGTTGCTCAATCAGCCTTCGATCGAGATCTTGCAGCATCTGTTGTAACTTCAGAATTCTTGATCGGCTCCAACAACGAAGCTCTGCCAAAATTTCCAAGTAATCTCCAGGGGGACTCCCGGTCTCGTTGAACTTTGAAGCACCATAATGTAGAGCTTGGCGAACTAAAACTTCAACATGAATGTCCATTCTTCCAAATGTTTCTTTAATATAACTGAAATACGGCTTAAAGATCCTGAAAAGTTTACTTCTGGGGTCATGTCTTGAAGGTAAACCGGCATGACTTGGTAAACCATTCATGTCATTGAAATAAGCTGGATGCAAGGAGTAAATCGGAGGACTAATGGAGTTGGGAACTTTTTGAAAGTTCTGAAATGCATAACTTGGAAAACCATTCATGTCATTGACGACACAAGTTGGAGAATTTCTACTGTCAATCCAACTTAGTTGCTGTTGGAAGCAGCCAATCGGAGGACTTATGGAGTTGGAAATGGTTTGAAGATTCTGAGATGGCGCATGTAAAAAGCGTTTCTTTTGTTTTGTTCTTGGCACATTCTTACGAGATGGGTCGAATCTAAACATGAAGGTATTGCACTCACCCAAATGAAAAGGCTCATCACAATTTGAACCAGCTCCTCTTTTATTGTTGTAACCAGGGTAATTTTCAATCTTGAATTCAGCACATTCAAAACAAATCAAGGAGTTTCTTGATCCAAGTCCAACAAGATCCCAAAGGTCGTATGGAGGAGTAATTTTATGTGTTACATGAATTTGACCATCAACTCGCAACATTTTTTTGGCACTCCCAAAAAAACTTCCCACAAGATTCTTATGCATTCTGCACATAGAAAAAAAGGCACACAATACATTAAGAAAATGCAAAATCCAGTGCAAAAAAGAAAAAGAAAAAAAGAGGCAATAAAGCAATAGCCTAGAGGATAAAAGCCAATACTTTCAGCATACGGAATTTATTCCCTTCCTAGTATGATCAAAATTAGCCTGGTGAGCCAAAAAAAATGGTCACAAAGAGATGGTCCCAACGAACAAGAGTGATTGGCCTCTATGTTGATGAAAACACTTAACAATATTTGCTTGCTTGGATTGAAGAAAACAACCTTTTTTTTAAGGGTATAAGTCCTGTACAAACTCAAACTCATCTCCGTGAATCTTCACCATCGATATCCTAAACACCCTACTCCATCCATTCCTATCCTTATCCTCAATGGTACTCTTCACTCATTGTTTGTTACAAAACTGTTTAAAATGTGTATTTGTACCAAATATAAGTTGTGGATGAAGAGTAGGGCACTAACTTAAAACCTAAATGCACCTCTTCCTTCCTCATTCCTCCAAGGATGATGTCCATGCAACTCGACTATTATACCGTGTGGTTAAGTGATTCTAACAGCCAAGGTTTGGCAAATGAGAAGAAAATACCTGAATCATTTGTCTCTTCAAGGATTTGAATCATGATGTCCCATAGTTTCATCCACTTTATTAACCACTAGACCACACCCTTAGCTTCAAACTTCACCTTCTAATCTTATACATGCTACCTTCCACTAACATAAAAATAGTTTGAAAAATGTATATTTTTTTCATATAGTTCAACAATTCCATTGAAAAATGTTACATACACCCCAAGGCGCGAAACTAGAGGGGTGGAAAGGCGTACATTCAAACCTCATTCGCCAGGTTAAAAATCTTTTTATGTATATCACACAGCATATACAAGGTTAAAAATCTTTTATTGTATGTACATGAACCCAACAACAAACCCATTGTAATCTCACACGTGGAGTGTGGAGAGATAGGGTGTATACAGACCTTACCCCTAACTTGAGAAGTTATATAGACACTGTTTCCGATAAACTGTCGGCACAAAAACTATATATATGAACCTCATTTATGTGAAAGAGGGAACTCTGCATACATCATACAAGCAGAATCTAAACAACATACTTAATAAATAAAAAAAGATGGAACTATACTGTATAAGATGAATATTATCTTCACTGCCATGAAACCCTGCATGAGGAAAATTGTAGATAATCCGATCAAATTTCCTGTGACTAAGATCACGACGATGCTGGATTTTAGTTGCATCCACTTCGTGCAACACAGTTCCTCCCAAAGATTTCAACTTTTCTAAGTTCGATTTCCCATTTTTGTACATTTTGATCACCTCATCTGTACACACACACAAAAAAAAAGAGGCAAAAACATTAAACTCCAAAATTTCGAATTTTGCGAAAACCCCATTACAGATTAAGCAAAATAAAAGCAAACCAGAAAGGAAATAGAGTAAAAATGGTTTACTATATGATTGTAGAGACGAAGCAACAATGTTCGAAGCAGACTCAAAAGAGTGAGCTAAACAGAGAGAAAAAGAGAAATCTCCATCACCCACTAAGAGTATTTGATGAAATGAAGAGTAATGTTGTATAAATTTCTCTTCTTTTTCATCTTCTTCGTCTTCTTCATTGATCATTATTGGGTTTTCTTCAACTTGTTCCGCCATAGCTGCTGCTTTTTTCTTGATTCTACTCTGTTTATGTACCAAAAAAGAAAAAGAAAATTTGAATTTGTGTAAAAAGGACTGCAATTGAATGGAATTACGAATTTGACATTTGGATTTAGCGGGTTATATGAGTGTTGCGTCTTATGGTATCAAGGGGTAAAATGGGAACCACAGGATTTTTGGTGTACGATCCAATGATCGTGTCTGTCTTTTTAGCTTCTCTTGGAAGGAAAATAAACAGGAAATTTTCAATTATTTGATGTGATTTAAGGAATTAAAATATTTAATTGATTTTTGTGGTTCATTATGATTTTTATTTAGTTTAATATTGAATTTTTTTTAGATTTTTTATTCTTATTGGTATGAAATTTGAAAAATAAAAATTGAAAACTATTTGTACTGTTATTTTTCTTATTCGAATTGTATAAGGTTATATTAAATCATTTTAGACTAGAGATCTCGATTAAAAATATATATATTAACTTGTCTTCTTTTTGTCAAAATTAGATTTTAAAGAATTATACTGAAATATTACTGGCCAAAGCCTTCAAATTTAAAGGCGCGTGTGATATTCCTTTGACACTTTTCGTCAAATTAAATTTTGAAGAATTATATTGAATCATTTCTCACTTCTCAGTAGAACAGTTATAATAAAAAGAGCATATGATATTATCTTCGTCTTCTTTTCATCATAAACAAATTTTAAAGAGTTATATTGAAATATTTCTGATCAAAGCCCTCAAATTAAAATCATGTGAGAATAATTTTTGACTTTTTTGTGTTCAATCATTGAAACATTTCCTGCTAAAAACACTCAAACTAAAAAGAGTTTTTGATATTAATTTTGGCTTCTTTTGCGTCAATGCTATTTTTAAATTTTTCTTTCCATTTTTTCCAGTATTGATCACTTGAATGAGTGATACAGTTTAAATTTTAAAAATTCAAATCAATTAATTAACAAACATTCTAATTATATTTACATCATATAGATTTTAGAAAAGATATTCTCTAACTTTGGTAAAATAAAATCTCATATCCCATAAATTTTGGCACCTTCAATAATCAATATCACTTTCAATGTTTAACTCTTTTAAAATTATCTTTTTAATATTTTGTTTCTCTATTTTATGTATATTAAACTTTTTGTTTCCAGTATGTACTACATCATATTGAATGAGGGGAAGCCGATGTTTTGGGCTTAGCAAGTTTGCCCAAGGGTGGCCGGCCCAGTAGGAATGTGGAATTTGGTCGCATAAAATATCCCACATTTACGTAGGGTGAGAGAAAGAACCACACCATTAGAGCGGTGTGATGTTGACGGTCTAATCAAATACAAGCATTGGTGATTGTCTTTTTAGTCAGTAATGGTAGCAATCGTCCTATTATCAAAAAATACGAACACTTCTACGATTCGAATCAGTGACCAATACATTACAAGAAGATAATTTTATGATTGCTCCAAAATTCCCTTTTAGATTACAATAATAATAATCTTATAAAATTTTAGATCGTGCTCTAATATTTTATCATTAAATTTAGACCATGGAAAGCCATTAGTGGCAAAGAGAAGTGCAATTGTTATGCTTTTTAGAAACAATAAAAGCAGCTACTTAACAACAATTTTTTTTCTTTGTTTAATCATATAAGAATAATGATTTTAATTTTTCTTAAGCACATAGTTTTCTGACTTTCTTTCTACTTTCTTAATGTGCAAGTTTATCAATTCAAAAAGGCAACTTATGCCTGCAGAGTTGCAATAAAAACCATTGATTTTTTGTCTACCAATACAATCCAACTGTTCTCCATTTGAACAGGTCAATGCTCCACAAATTAGTAGAATTTCAAGGGGAAAAAAAAGTGAAGTGCAACTAAGAACCCCCAAAACAAAAGTGGGTGCAACCAATGCTCCACATAAATGTGATTTAATGGTAAATAAAATAAATACAAATTTCAAAGTAACTATTTTTGTAGGTCGCATGGATTTTGAGAAAACTATATTTTGTTGGGATAGTTGTTACATATTGTTTTATAATCTATTATATTATATTGTATTGTATTATATCGTACTGTATTGTTTTAATGAATATAATATTTAGATGGATTGTATCGTTCTTTGTCGTTACATAAGATGATAAACCTATAAAAAAAAGTAAGATACGGATAGGGTTACTATGAAAAAGTAGGGATGATAAAATAGAGTTATTAAATAATAAATAAAGAAAAAAATGAAAAGAAAATATTAAGGTAACGACGCGATCACACCAAATCATTCGTTACACAAAATGAGTCTTTTTGTTGTTACGTGACGATTGATTTACACGATACAATACAATGAAATATACAATAAGTAACAATCAAAACAAACATTGTATTTAAACTAATACTAGTAACAACCATCCAAACAAGGTGTTAGCAAATATTTGTGAATCTTTCAAAATACGATTTAAAAAAAGAAAACTTCTTCTCAACAATATTAGTTCAGCATATAAAAGTTTGTACGTTATTGCAATATTAGATAACCGTTTGTATTCTCTGTAAGATTGAACAGTATATAAGTAAATATTAGATCCAAATCTCACGTTGCCGGAAAGGATAACTTCCCAAAAGGCTATATTTCCACAACTTTAAAAATTGGAATAAAATCTTTAACAATGACCTAAAAAGGGGACATCAAGCTACTTTGAAGGTTCCAGCAAATGCAAGAAACAAACATTACATAATCTTTGGTGTGGCTAAATTATGATAGATAGAGTTATTCAATATATGTGTTGGTGGAACATAGCATAATAATCGAAGTGCACAAACAACGAACTGACCTAAAAATTATTGGAAAAAACAAAAGTTATAGAGCCCCCTGTGGTGGCCTGAGTGGGCCACTAGCTTTAGTGTTTTTCTGAATAAATACAGTGATTCAACTATGAAAAAAAGAAAAGCAAAACACAAACAATTCAAATCAAAACATCTATGTCCCAACTTTAGTTCCTACTGCCCAATACAACTTTATCAAATACTATTTTTAAAAACAAACAAAAGCTTCTTTCCCTTTTACTTTCCTTAATCCAATTCCAAACTCCATTATTAGTATTATTATCTTAATAAATAGATCCAATATTCATTTGTTCATCTTTCCCTTCATAATTCATTAGCCATGACTTCCTCAGAGAGCTTAAGTTTCTTTTCTCCTGAATATACTTCACCTAAGATGTTTCCTCGAACACCGTCACCACAACCACCAACACCAGCACCAACTCATAAACGTGGCGTTCCATCGCCTATGAGCCAAATCATGGCGTCAAAACAAGCCCTTAATCAACCTTTAACACCAGAAATGTCACTTGAAATCAAGAATAAACCAATAGTACAATATGTTGTGCCACGACAACGTAAACGGACCAATCCTGCAGTGTGGTGTGCTGCAATACTATGCATGATGTTCAGCTTACTACTAATATTATTTGGTATTGGAACACTAGTCATTTTCCTATCTATCAAACCAAGAAATCCAGTGTTTGATACATCTAATGCTAGCCTAAGTGTCATATACTTAGACTCACCTAAGTATATGAATGGTGACTTCACATTTATAGCAAATTTCACCAATCCAAACAAGAAACTTGATGTAAGATTTGAGGAGTTGCTCATTGAACTCTTTTTCTCAGATAGCCTAATAGCAACACAAGTTCTTCAACCATTCAGTCAGAGGCAACGTGAAACGCGACTAGTAAAAGTTCACATGATATCTAGCTTGGTTTATTTGCCACCAATTTCAGCTTTCAAGCTACAAAAGCAGGTACTTAGCAACAGAGTTGTGTATAATATCAGAGGAACTTTTAAGGTCAGAGTCAATATTGGGCTAATTCATTACTCTTATTGGTTACATGGGAGATGTCAATTAGAGATGACAAGTCCACCTACTGGTGCTCTTATTACACATAGTTGTAGAGCAAAGAGGTGAAAACAAGGGCGCAAGATTTTAACATCATAATTTTTTTTTATTTCATTTTTTCACCGAGCTTGGACCATGTCTCTAAAATGTTTTTTTTTAAAAAAAAAAAAGATGATTACTTTTGTATATTGCATACTTTAGTACAGCAATTTGATTTGATTTGATTTGATTTTCCATATTCCTTCTATTATGTCTCTAATAATAACGGTACAAAAATTGTTGTCTCTCAATTCCAAGCAAGTTGAGATCAGCTATATAAATTTTCATTTTTTAAAGCTCAAGATTGGAGAAAACTTAGTTGTTTAGCAATAGAAGTTTCCTACAGTATAGCTCAATAATTGAAAGGCAAAAGGCTTTGATCAATTTAGACAATTGTCTCTTTTTCTTTTCTTGTTTTGTTCTTTTCTTTAATTTGGCCACAGGAAACTTCCCACCCACCCACCCTGCTTTCCCAACCTCTCATAAGGGGTTTGTCAAGTTGGTAGTAGTGGTGTTCGAGTCACTGACTATTCCATCAAATAACTACGACCTCCTTCCAAGTCTATATTTCTCAAGTCATGCCATCCTCTGTGTTGGATAATCAAAAAATGCATTACTTTTTTGGAGGATGTGACACTAATCCGTCGACATTTTTAAAGAGTCCAAACAACATAGTATGAGACACTTTTATTGATACCTCTTTAGTAAATTGCTTTAAGATTGCTATATATTGGCAGCCAGCTAACTAATGGAGTATATTAAATCATCCCTGGTGGTTCAAAAGTAGCTGAGATAGCAAATTAGAATGTACAAGAAGCACCTAAGTAGATACACAAGTCACTTTTTCTTTACTCCTTTCTATTTCAATAATAAGTAGAAACAATTGCTCTATTCAAAATCTCTTGGACCTTGCTTGTCCATTTGGGGACATCTGATAAAATTGGAACGATACAGAGAAGATAAGCATAGCTCCTGTGCAAGGATGACACGCACAAATAGAGAAAATGGTCTTGGACCTTGACTCAAACAAGACATACAGGAGAAAGATCAGAGCAAATATATAGACATAAGTGATGCAGTCTGCAAAGCAGAAACTCTGCACTATCTAGAATGATCGATATTCAGAAGTGGAATAATCTCTAAAAGCAAATTTAAAACGTTGTTCTAACTGAAATTGGATGACAAAAGCACATCGCATAAGCCCTTGATAGTTACTACTATATATGCCTTATATAAGCAGATACACTAGTACAAATGGCAACAAAGAATATGTGATCAAAATTTCCTATGGGACTTCCACAAGTATTATGGACAACGCGGAGCAAATATGCAAAAGAGATGAAGATCTTTAGCAATACCAACAACGTTAAACGAATCTCCAACCATTGGAAAATGGTAGATCAATACGCCAAGCTCAACATCTATACATCTGAATTTACTACCTACATCAGGCAGAGGCTAGGCCAGCAACTACTATAATGTGTAAAGATTTCACTGGATTCCAAAAGGAAAAAGAAAAGGATTCAAGAATGAAAAAACAGACTTCCTTCAAGGCCTATAATTCACCTTCTAATGATTGATCTCAGATGGTGCCACAAATTGACAATGCATGTAGACTATCATGTACATCTTGCAATAATCATAAAGTTGTACCACTTGCTAAAGCTCTTACCTTCAAACTCATCTGAAACAAGTTTCACATTAAAGCTTGTCTTAGCCTTTTTTTCTTATGGCAGTCTAAATCTTTCCTATCGATCAGGAAAGCCTATAGTCGAACGAGGAAACTTTCTGTTTGCTTACCATTGCAATATCAGAAACCACAGAAAAGAAACCGAGGTTTTTTAATTCCGCTGGTGAGATACACACGAAATACATACTTGCCGGACCATCGAGGAACTGATAGGATTAAAGGATTCTCATATATTCACTATGAAGTTCAATAACAAAAGTGTATCAAGAAAACATGTACTAACAACTATATAACCACAACAAAGAATGTAAGAGAGTGAAATATGGGATATATATAGCTTTTTTTTCTTTTTTTTCTTGGTTAAGTGAATGTAAACTTTGAACAACAATTTACAAGAGTGACTTATCCAAAGATATCTGAAATTAAAAAGACTCAATTTTTAACACAAAGAAGTTGTTAAAATCAACACATAAGACAATAGTATATAACCTGTTATCATCAACTCCCAACTTTTTGGCCCCCTCTAATATTTGTAACCAGAAACAAACAGACTCTCAGAAGCAGCACCACTTGCACTTCCACCAGTATACTTTCCAAGTGTTGCATCAGAATTAGCCTTGCACCTTGTTAAAAATGCTTCTTGAGCTTTGCCAACATTTTCTTTTTTTCCACCCCAAGTCTTGAGGGTACTTTGCTGAAGAGCTCTACCAAATGAAAACGACAGTGTCCATGGTTTAATCACTTCCAATTTGTTCATTGCATTTAAGTTCACTGTTGCCTCTTCCTCACTCTGTCCTCCTGATAAGAACACTATTCCTGGCACTGCTGGTGGCACAGTACGGCGCAGCGCTGTGACTGTGTACTCTGCTATTACTTCTGCTGCAACCTAAGATAATGAATGAGGATGGGTGTCAGATGTGCGGGTTGGACTAAATCATCGCATCAAAATGTACTGAATCAATAATGGATCAGGTTAAAAGTACACTGAAAGTATAAAAATCTTTTACGGTCTCCGTGTATATAACTTAAGTTCTTATAAATTACTTACCTTTGGGCTATCAGAGCCAGGGGTGACCATGTTGGGCTTCAAAAGTGTTCCTTCAAGAAGAACATGGTGATCATTGAGTGCCTTATAAACAGCAGCAAGAACAGTTTCAGTAGCAGCTGCACATTTCTTGATATCATGATTTCCATCAGTCAGAATTTCTGGCTCCACAATTGGCACAAGTCCATTTTCTTGGCAAATTATTGCATAACGAGCTAGGCCCTGAGCATTTTGCTGAATGGACAATTCGGAAGGCTCAGTAGGCCCAATTTTCAAGACAGCTCTCCACTTGGCAAAACGAGCACCTTGTCGAGACATAATATAATTAAATAAATAAAAGTCTTCTCTCTCTAATAGCTTACAATATTAGATAAAATGATCACACAATTCAATGTGACATCTGAACGTGCAAGAATAACAGAATAACTAGTTACTAGATAAAATCCCACACGATTTGTCATGTATAACGTGTGTGTCTACTTATTCAATTTAATGATTGTTTAAGTGTCTACTTGTGCACGCCAAAGTTGGAGGGCATAGATGTCAGTTGAGGCCATATTAAAGGGCGCGTTTGTGTATCTTTAATATATACCTCAATCTATGTGCGATTACTAATACCGGTATAAAACAACAAATTAATCAATCATCTTCTCCGAAGCTTTTCTCCGAATCTTTAAGGAAAAACAAGGTTAAAATTTAAAATAGAAGTTCATCCCAATCTATCCAGTTTAAATCAAACACATATTTTTATATTATATATCTCGTATATCCCATTTTTAGTCCAGTAAACCAAACATCCAATAATCTCTCAATAATTCCGTCATTATTTAAGCATGCATCATAATCCCGAGATGAGTTTTCCCAGCCAAACGACATCCCTTAATAGTTTGACTCATAAAAAAAGAATAATTAATCTAAATAGACGTCGTATATATAATATATGCATAATATACGTATAATTTATGTATATCGGCTCTGAAAAGTAAACAGTAAATCCTGCTAGCTATTTGTGTAAAGATCCCAATCGCGTGCTAATGAGGGAGTGTGTTGAAATATAGCATCACAAAGTAAGGTATCACATAATTTAAATGAGATGATCACACAATTCAACACACCTGCTTTGTAGTACTGCGCGCAACGTGCACTCAAAGAGTCGAACCCTTGAGTTGTGGTCTCGGCATTGGTCCCGGCCAATTCGACAGTACCCTTGTCCACCTTGATCCCAGGGACAACATTGTTTTCTTGAAGAAGTTGAACAAATGGCTTTCCATCAGAAGTATTTTGGTAAAGTGTTTCTTCAAAGAGAATAACACCAGAGAGGTAAGTAAGAGCATTTGGTGAAGTGAAAAGGAGTTCACGAAGTGCTTGACGATTTGGTTCAATATTCTCAACATTAATACTTGATAAACGTTTTCCAATAGTGCCAGTACTTTCATCTGCTGCCAAAATTCCTTTGCCTGGTGTTGCTATGTACTTGGCATTCTTTATGAGTTCCTCTACATAATTAAAATGTATGAGAGCAACTATGGTTAGAAATTGTAAAATAGCACACAGAAATAATATTCGCGATGATTAATATACGCATACACAAAAAGAAATAAGGATGCTTAAGATTTTCTAAAATAATATCATTGTACTAATTCTACTACAGTGTGGAAGCTGATTCTAAGTAATCGTTTGTTGTTTATTGGATTCCTGAGAAACTACTTTGTCAATTAAGATTGGAGAATTGATGTGATTCTACTTGAATATATAGTACATGAATTGTTGAAACAAAAATATAGATGTTAGATTTTAGGTACTATGCTAACCAAATTTTGATGAACATTCCAATCTCCTTAATGTATAATGTAATAGAAAACGAAAAGTACATTATATTATACGTACCTTCAAACTGTATGGCTTTGCATGCTAGCTAGCCAGCTCTAATATACATACATATTTGCTAGGCTAGCCAAATGTTCTCTCTCTTATATATACTCCACTCCAACCAGTTTAATTTGTTTGTCTGTTTTAATTTAGCATGAAATTTATGAAAATAATGAAGACTTTTGAATCTTGTAATCTTAAACAAAAGAATATATGTAGTAAACAGGCTAAAAATGAAAGTAAGATAAATAAATTTTGAAACAGATGGAGTACTGCAATGCATGGGGAAAAAGTAAGAGAGAGAAGTTTACCAGCATATTTTCCCACAAAGGCAGACATGGTTGTGCTAAAAGGATAATGCAAGCAGCCAAGTGAAAACGGACGAGAACTCAAAAAGCTAGAAACCCAATCTATATAGTAAGATGACTTGTAGGGGATATTCCTAATATGATCCAATTCTAGATACGTGTCAACAGATTAGCCCAACAAAGATTATCGTCCTCTTTTATATTATTAAAAATGAGTGAACAACATATCTCACTGCCAATTGCCAAACGTCCCCTTTCTATTCTTCTCCCCTTCTATCCTTATTGTGTGAGGCAAATTCTTTTGCTGCCTCATCTCTAACATTTTGTTTCTTTCTCACATTAAGATATACAGCCCAAAAAACAAACACTCACCTTTATCTGTGAATGGCTCTCGAAAGGCTCAAATGTAAGAAGTTTATTTACATTTGAATCTCAATTAAATTCGAATTCACACCGAAAAGCGATACAATTTCGCTTAGTTCTTATTTTTGTTACACAAGGAAATATGATGTCTCGCACTGTTTGTTTGTGGGAGATTCAAGCAGTCAATATAATGGAATTTGTATACACTCGAGATTCAAGCAAGTTCCACCTTGAGTGAAAGTGCTCCCGATTAAAAAACAATTATATTTCCAGACTCAAACCTGGAATACGAGACTTTAATCAATTATATTTCCAGACTCAAACCTGAAATACGAGACCTCTGATTAAAGATGAAAAAATACTACCACTCATCATTATTGTTATTGTAAATTACATATATGTATAGTTTAAATGACCTGATAGTGTAGAGTGCAAAAAGAAATCACGTTTATAAGGCTTGTATACTCTCAAAAATGCTTCAAAATGTCCAGTTATCCGTTACATAAGTGTTTTCATCATGCTCATCTTACTCTTTTTCTTTTAGAAGATCGCTAAAAAAATTGAATTATAATCAAACGTTACATCTCTCATATGTGATTGCGGGGTATGGAGGGGCCACAACTCTTCGTTCAGTCTTCGTCTGTGCCAAAATATCGATCACCAAACTCACCCATCCCAGGAATAACACGATAATCGTCATTCAGACCAATTTCTATCTCAGATGTCACAATCTTAATTCTTGGAAATCTCTTACACACCACATGTACTCCTTGAGGTGCCTAGTTTTAAAATAAAAAACAGTTATTATTCGAGAACTCCGTTGCAAATTGAACACCACAAGTAATAGTTGCAGAAAGTTGGCTTAGAAGAAATGCAAAGCCTGTACTGGATAATTCAGTGAACTTACAGAAATGAGATTGAGGAATAAAATGTTAGACTCTGGGACACCCTTCTTCAGCAGTAACGAAATAGCTTGAACAGCTGAATTCCCTGTGTATAGACAAGTAATAAGCTTTGGTCACATAAACTTTTCTTAAGAAATTATCGTAAAATCTTGATGATGTAGTTCATCCACGTCTAGTGAGGATGAAGCTCGTGCTAAGTTATCTGATATCCAGGGCATTCTTAAAAACTAACCTGTGCCGAGGATGGGATCCAACAGCAGGACATGCCTTTCTGCAATATCTAGTGGTAGTTTCTCATAGATCAGCTGCATCATTTATTAACAAAATGCATTAAAAATAAAAATAAAGAGCGCAAAAGGCAATATAATAACTCAGGAGGGCAAAACTTTTAACGACTCGGGTGGACCCTGCAGATTGCTGACCTGCTGACCATTGTCACCCTCTCGATGGATCAGGATTTTGCCAATCTTGATACCTTTACAACATGCTCGCAAGGCATTCTCCATGCTCTCTCCACTGTGCATAATTAGAAAAATTTTATGGTTAACAAACAGAATACAGCAATTCGATCACTTTGGTGAAGGCAGAAAAGACAAAGAAACAAACATTTGTTAATTCGATTCTCTACAAAAACACCGGATGATGATTAGGCGATTGTCCTGCCATGTAACAAGTATTTCCTAAAAAATGCAAATGATGTTTCTCCATGTTGAATATGCTTCTGAGATAAGAGACTCTCATTTGTTATCTTCAGTTTCAATCACTAACATGATGCTCCATGTGACAGCTTTAAACAAATACATCGGAGCCTCACACATGCACAGACCATTGCATAATAGAATAAGTGAATAACATAGGCATTGAGGACATGGTCAACCATACAATCAATCACTCAATGCTAATGACTTTTACCAAACTACATGCACCAACATATATACAATAATACATGCATACATACACCATTACAAAGATCGGAAAGTCCTTGAATCCTCTGAAGCAATTATTACTACCATACAAGAAAAGTACAGGAAATGCCAATAACAAATTACAAACTCTTACCTTCTAATTACTGAAACACCACATAACCTCTTACAAAAATCAACGCCGCTGTAAACAGATCCTGAACTCACCAGAAATATATCTCATTAAGAATTAATTTCTGCTCATTGAAGCAGTTCCCACTCAACTGGGTATATAGAAAAAGATAAAAAGTCCACGAAGAAACAAAAGTTGCATAAAACCCACTCCTAGAAAAACCAGACAATATGACTTTAGTATAAAATGCTGAAAGCATGATTCAAGTATTGAAATTGACCAAAATGAAGTACAGCAACTAACAAATTACCAAGAGCTGACACAACTAAAAGGAGGAAAACATGTAGCGTGTTTTTTTCTAATGGTCAGTAATGTTTTATGATGCCTCACATACACAATCCAACAACACTACTAACTCAAACTGTAAAGGAAAATATCTTTCGGCGAAAGTAATGTCTTCAACTATGACGCTACAGGAAGTTTAAAGTTGATACTGGAAGCAATACAATCTGGTAATATCCCAATAATACAGTTACAATTCAGCCATTTTCTTGGTATCTGTCTACTTCAGAAACCATGGCCAAGTATCATAATTGTATCCACTCTCTCATCTATCCTAAGAAGATCACCATTAAGCCTGATTTTTGGACCTAATGTCAATAACCTTACAATATAAACTGAAGTAATCAAAGACGCTCTGAATAAGATTTCTAAATACAAGGGCATGAATTAATTGCAGTTGCAGCTTACCAGTCGGAGTCAACACCTGCTTTTCGGTAAATGGAAGATGTCCTAAACCATGTTCAACAACCTGGTTCAAGCGAAGATGAATCTAGTTGATGAGCTAAAAAATGATTCATTTTCCCTGACTGGTTGAAAAAGATGGAATAACCAGTAAAGCAATCAACAACGTACTTACCAATCGAATCAATCTATCAGCATAAAATACAAAGTCGTGTTTAGTCGTATGAGCATCCCGTATAAGTGTATGCATGCCACGTATCTGAGTGAAATTAATACCAATCTTTAGGAGCACATGGGAGATGGATCTTGAACAAAGTAAGGCAATTTCAAGAAAAACAGAGAAACAGTAAAAAGGGACGAGTAATATCTTACATTTCGAAGTCTTTTTTTCAATCTCAAAAAAAAAAATCATTCTCAAAAATATCTTACATTTCGAAGATAAAAATGGTACCTGGAAAGTTGATTGAATGACATATAAGTTAGGATATATTTTACAGAGATCATGTTGACCAAGTTTTGTCCGAATATGTTGCACAATCAAATCGATAGCAACATGATTATCTCCACCTCGGGGAATGATAACGTCAGCATACTTCTTTGTAGGAAGAATGAAGTCATCAAAAGCAGCTTTCACAAACTTAGAGTACTGCATCAAAGATTAAATCAAATTATTCATGAAAACCAAAGACTTTGGTATAAAAATTATATGCTAAATTTCATGAGACATTCAACTTCAAAAATGCAATTAGAAACTTAATAGAGTTTGAACGGACAGTTTTGAAAAGGCAATTAAGTTAAGATGGAAGTTGAATAGTCAGTTTAAGAACAAATGGTTTTTATTGAGCTTATTAGCAAAAAGGCAATTTTAGAAACTTATAATGGAAGCTTCACAGACATGAACTGAGGAAGGAAGCAGGGAAAAAGAAACTTAGAGCATCTTTGAATTGGCATTTTTTAGGTGCTTTTAAGCCAAAATAGCCCAAATTTCTAACTCTTAGTCATCAAGTCACTGATCATCGTCATAAACAAAATACAATTTGATGGAAGAGTAAGAAACTCAAGAAATGCTTCATTAAATATCTGTCAAATTTGGGTGAAAGGTTCCCATTTTTTTCAAATAAGCCTGAAAGTTTTCCTAACCTGATCAAGCACCATACCAATATCTCTTCCCTTTTCAGCTGTGTCACGTCTAATTCTCCTTGCGAGACGTACATCAGCATCTGCACTGAAAAATTAAGATGATGAAACCACACAAGTAGAAGACCCAACCTAAACCACTGCCCAGTAGACACAGAAGGATACAACATGCTAGTGTATCTAGAACTAAAGTAGGACATCAATTTTAAGGAGAGCTGAAATCAACAGTTGTAGGGAACAGATATTTTTTAAAAAATACAACAAAAACCAAAATATTTCAGAAGTTTGAGTGGAAGCACTCCCTAAATGAGTTGGAGTGAATTTTCGGTTGAGTCTTTCAAGATATCTGTTTTGATGAAGACCTTGCGCCACTCTTACATGGGAGGGATATTCATGCAGTACAACAGTGTTCAAATCTATGGAAAGTCATTTTTTAAGAAATCATATTAGTTTTTAAGGCCAACAAAAAGGCTAGCTCCATATTATTATATTTGTTCTTTAATATTTGGTTTCAGTTTATTAGAGGGAAACTATTGAATCTTTTCAATCAATAGAGGAGAAACCTTAGAAGGAAAATTATCCAAGTAGAAAGAATACTATATGAAATGACTACTGGGAAACTATGCTGATTGTTTCTCTTGTACATCATGGTCACATGTCAATGTGAAGGCACAACTCATGCCACAACAACAATAAAGAAACATCAAAAGAAAGGAGATGAAAGAACCTGTATCAACAAATATCTTCATATTCATCAGATCTCGGACACGTGGATCATGAAAGATGAGTATGCCCTCCAAGATTATAACATCTGAAGGATTGACCTACCAAGTAATTTAAATAGAGGTGGTGAATTGGCACTAATAGAGAATTCTGAACAAAGAAAGCTTACAACTCCAGATGCAGGCAATTGCTTGTGTAATTGCTTGTGTCTCCACTTATATATCCGGCTGTCTATCAAGAAAAGTATGTGTTTTCTGTGTCATCGGAATCCAACCTCTCTTTCTTCCTTTTAAATAGTTTAAGATAGGGTATTCAATTGGAAGAAAGAAATTGTGCAAATAGACGAGGGAGTTTAAAAGTTGACTAGGATATGTGTGGAACATAAATTGATGTATTCTTTAGATAGTTGGATGACGTATGCAATAAAATGAAACAAAATAAAATCATGCTATGAATATTTACCCTTCGAAGAGGGAACACGTCATTTTTGTAACTCTTAAAATCATATTTTGGAATATCTACTGCTTGCCCATGCTTCAATTTCTCCACCACGCGCAACAATTTTTCGGTGTCAAATGCATCTGAACAATAAGAGAAAGAAGCATGAAACATACACCAGACATTATCTTGTAACATGTATCTGATATTTAATAATTCAAAGAGTGACACATAAGTATTACTATTTCAAAGAGTTTACACATGTATGAACAGTATAAATCAAAATTCAATCACCAGAAATTATCATCGTTAATTAAAGAAGGATTTCAAATAAAATTGAGGACAGTTACGAGTCACAGGTCTCGAACACATAAACAAACTTCTTCAAAGTTGCAACAATTCCAGTACAAGAGAGTCCAATTTCGATTTATAAATACTTTATTGGAAATGCAAGAATGATTTTGGGAAGGAAAAAACGACACATATAGACTATAGTGATGCTCTTTCCTATAAGTAATATCATATTCTATCTGGGAAATTAAACCATAAACAAGTGAGAATGAATTTAACTCGAATCAAAATGGACTAGACTAACCAGGATGGTCAAAGTTGTACTCATGAACTTTTGTCAGTTCTTCAGGAGTCAAAGTAAGATAAAAAGAATCCTGCAAATTCAAACCCGGGTTAGATAATCAGAGAATGAATTTGTGCAAAGTAAAATATAGAAATGAAGCATTTACGACTTGTTAATATCATTCTGAATCCTCTTAAGCCGTATTTTTTCCCACAGCTTCTGTTAGGAACATCTCACATGAAGACCAATAAAATCAGTAATTCAACCAAAAAGTTCTTATTGATCTTTCAAGATAGAAGCTAAATGAAATATAAGTTTAACTTATAAGTTTAAATTTATCAAAAATTGAAGGGGAAAATGTAGGAAAACACCTGGAGACAATTGAGATATAGAAGACCAATCATCTTATCAAGAAGAAACACGAAAAGAGGAGTTATAATAACATAGTAAATAGTTATAGATTCAATAAGAAGAGATAAGAGAACGAAGGCAGTGCTAAAAAAGCTGTATGGAGGAGATCATGATACTATCTGTTCATACTAAGGATGATTTAGCTGTAAGCTTAAAATTGCTCATCAAAATAAAGAAAAGACTTTTTTCCAGTCTGAAGAAACCCACCTGGTTAACTAGTACGACTCGCTGATCACGAAGCTGCTCAATAATTAAATCACAAACTGTTGTCTTTCCAGATGCAGCACCTCCAGCAACGCCTGCAGGTGAAACATATTTTATGAGCATGATTAAGAAAATGTGTACCAAGGAAAAGAAATACAATTAGCATTTACAGCCTGGAATCTGATGGAAAAAAATTAATTCATCAAAAGATTAAGTTGAAAAATTGTTTGCAGTTTTATGATTCAACTGAAAACCAAGATAACCAATTTTCATAACAACCCATATTCCTGACACACTTCCTGAGAAGGAAAATCATTAACTGCTCTATTGACCAACAATGTGCATACTAAAACAATTGAACCAACTCCATTGACATATTCTGAACAGCAGGCAAAAAGAAGGAATGAGCGCAAAATACATATTGAGAATTTTCTTTGCACATACCCAGCATCATCAATTTTGGTGTTAACTTCATGTGAGAAATCAGCCAAAATCCAATGTCAAAGAAAGACTTTCACAAAGTTCTAAACCAAACCAGATAGCCAACTAAATCACTTATAAGCAGGCAAAATGGCTGCCTGGATTTCAACGCCACTCAAGATTGTGGCCCTTTTTCATCCCGACATTATATGCATCCATGAATAGCTCTACCATATTTTTAACATTCATATTGAAGTGAACACGATCTTATGATGTACACATGATGAAAGCTTGAATAACTATAGTGAGTTTCTTAAGCTAACATATCCTTTGCGCTGGGAATCATCAAAAATGAACATCATAAAGAAACATTAAAATAGCGGGGGAGAACAACAATTGAGAGGTTATTGAGATAAATAGTCCTTTTTTCAATTTTTGCAATTGCAAAAGTGAATTGACAATGCTAATGACCCTTATAAAAAAACAACGCTCAGGTGACAGCAAGAGAGATACCCGTGTATACTTTTTTTAAAAAAAAAAAAAAAAAAAAATATATATATATATATATATATACATACCAATGATGAATGGTTGCTTATGAAAACTATCATCTATAGAGGTTGTTGGTTGCTCAATTTCTTGAGTACGTGGCTGCTCCATATGGAATCCAGAATAATGAACTCCTGATGACGCTTCTATCAAATCATCAACTGCATTTGAACCCATCTGTTGGTTTTAAGCTCTGCGTTTAAGTTACCAACAATCAGTGATGGACTACACGCATCTACAAAAGATAAATACCAATATCATAAAACTGGAATCCACATGGTTAGTAATATACTCATATCAGGTTTATTTCTTCTTAGTTTCCAAATTTAAAGCATGATTGAAATGGTGAGCAAGCCTGAGCAGTGTCCTGGGCTCCTGGCTTATTGCCTAGGCATTTTGAGTAAGACTATCACATCTTCATAAAGCTAACTCATCAGAACAGTGTTTGCTCTATGTAAAAATTCATTTAGTTTTTAGAAGTTATATTCTCTTGATACCTACAGCACATGCTGCAACTACACTTATGCTTCTATGACACAAATATGTCTGAATCATACATTTATGTGTACAAGAGGGAAGCTAAGAATCATGGAGATAAAAGTTTACCAGACACATTAAACATCTAGGCTTTATAATGGGTTGGCTCATCTTGGTGCCGAGGCAAACACCTTCAAAAGTTATGGCTGAAGCATTAAAAAGGAATTGGTTTATGTCTGCGAGAAAGCTAATTCTGCAGAAGAATCCACTCATATCGGCTTAACGTGGTATCTTGTGAGACCGACTCAGTTGAATATCAAGAAACTGAAGTTCATCGTTCATGATTCCTTGATATTTAAGTATGCATAAGTAAGACAATGTGCATAGGAAAATGATCAAGTTTGCAATGGAGGAGCTAGGAATTATTTGTTGTTGTTGACAAGGGAACCCGCAGCCACTACCCTTCGGATGCGCACAGGGTAAACCTTGTTTCGGTGTAATAGCTCGCAAACCACACAAGAGAGGTAAAATGCATCAGGCAAGCCCCGTACAACGAGCTTGACCGAGAAAGCATGCAGGGGGTTCTAACTTGAGACCCTCCATTTGGGAGATCACTTGCTCAACCAACTCAGCTACCCTTGTGGGATGGGGCTAGGAATTTATATAAGGATATTTGAAAAGATTATAGAATGCCATAGTTGATATTCTAACTAGGAACTTGTTGTGTAACTCTTCCCACAAGTTAACCACCCATACAAGTATCGAGTAACTCTTCCCACCAAAGCTTAGGCAAATGTGAAGATATGACCTAATAGTTTTTGTCTCCGCTAAGATTTAAACCTAAGACCTCGTGGTTCTCTACCCAATTCGCAGACCACTAGACTACACCCTTGAGTGCAAGGTGATTCAACAATTTATATGTAACTAAAAAGTTTTATTTCACACAGTATAATCTTTCAACGAAGAGGGTTCGATTTGAACCCCTTCCCTCTTACTAGCTCCGCCCCCTGTGAGTTCGGCTCTTCATTGGCGGAACCGAAACTTAAATTGCATAATGCACATGCCCAAATAGAGAATTATATAATGTCGCCAGCCACAGTTCACTTTCTTTTCTTCAACTCCAACCTCTAAGCCAGCAGATTCAAGCACTACATCAAGATGCAGCAACCTCCTCGTACATACAATATGGAATGCGATCTGCGCTACTTCGTTTGAGTAATTACCCCATAGCATCTAATTCATAGATCTTACAGAGTCTAGATGGTATCAAGTTAGCACAACCACCGCTTCTAGTACATCTCCTAGTAAATTAATAATCTATCTCTCGCCTAAAAATAAATATATGTAACATTGCTGCGTCCTACTTCAAACTCGTAAAACATCACACTGTAATTTAGTGCACCGTCATCCTCAGCTCACACATCAACGATCCTCCTCCATAACCAAACATCCCTGAGCTACCGTCACATTCATAAATAAAATTCAACAGAAAATCTACAAACAATCAATAAATACGGATTCTACAACATTAGCAACCAACATAAAATCAACATACGTTTCATAGATCATAAAACAAACTTCTAGATTCAAAATTGAGCTGAAAAATTAACATAAACAGCTCGTAACAACTCAGCGGCAAGATGAAAAAGCTTAAATTATTAACATATATAAGAAGATTGATGAAATTTTTTTTAGATACCTTGAAGTTTGTTTGTTTGTTTGTTCTAAATTTGGGGAAGATTTATTTGAGATTTGAGATCAGTAGAAGAGCGATACAATGAACAGTAGTGTGTATTTATGAGTAGTGTATATAATTTGTAGGCTACGTTCCGGACATGATGAATTTATATAGAGGAGCGGAAAGAGGTGATTTCTTATGTATTTAAGACTATGGGCTTCATATTTTGGTGAAATTACAGATACGCCCCCTGGACTTTTTCCTTCTCAATTTTGTGTGTTAGTAACGCTTTTGGTAGGTAGGCACTCAGCATACTTAGTGAGATATGATTAGAAACGAAGTTATAAGGGGTAACGTAAAAATGACTTTTATAATAATAAGATGAAGAAAATAAGATTGAGATAATTTTAGCATATAAAAAAAAGGTGCGTGGATGTGTCAATGAGAAGGTGGAAGAGGTTGGTTGTATTAGAGAGAGGTAGAGATAAGTTGAAGAAAAACTTGGGGGAAGTGATTAGACAGAATATGGTACAAATTCAATTTATTAAGAATATAATCCTAGATAGAAATTAAGGTGTAGACGTTGAGGATTAGGCTAGAAAATTAGTAGGTAGTTGAGTGTTTTCACGCTTTATTTCTTTTTATTCTATGTATACTACTATTTGTTGCTTCATTTCATATGTATTTTGCTATTTTGTTGTCATATTTTCTTACCACCAAGCATGCTTCAATTTTATTCTTCTTTTTTATCAAACTGAAGGTATATTAAAAACAATCATGATATTTTTAAAAAGATTGATTGATCCCTCACTTTAGCACGTATATTTTATCTTCTATCAAACTTGATATGACTTACTCACTAAAACGTATCGATGGTCTCATTAGTCATTACTCTATTATCTAATAATCAAGCATACCAAATATGATGGAAAATAAATTTTACTCATATAAAGTGAACTCAAAATTTATGTGATGACAAAAACTAACCAAAGAAATTAGAATTAATCCCATTTTTTGTCCTTTTCCTTTTGTAGATTTAATATACTTTTAAAATAATTTATATATAACATATATATATTTCACATTAAAATAAAAATATTTATAATTAATTATAAACTGAAGGACCAAAGATGTTATTATCTTTTTTTTCTCAAAAAAAATAAATTTGAATTATAGTAGTAAATGTGAAGTGAAAGGTGAGTTAAAACTTAAACGATGTAGGTTACACGTTGGCACTGAATGGGATGTGGGGCCCAATTCCCGCGATGTCGACTCTGGACCAAAGTCTAACGGGCATGTCCAATCGGGCCCTTTATTTTATTCTTTTAAATATAAAATTTTCTATTTTTTCAGACGTATCAACTTTTAACCTAATTCTCCATTTTACCTTTTAAAAAAGATTTTTTTTACTCCTTTTTTTTTTAATATTATATTATTATTTTATTTTTATTTTCTTATTTCATAATATAATCCTTTCTTTCTTTTTTTTTTCTCTAAGTAATCATCCTATATAATTTTTATGTAATATAAATGTTATCTGTGTCGCTATCGTTATTTACGTTATTCGTTATTTGCTTTTCCATATCGCTTTGAAGTTCTTAGCCTTTTCTAGACCTTTTTTTATGCTTCTTTTGAGCTGAGGGTCTCTCGAAAACAGTCGTCCTACCTTGGTAGGAGTAAAGTCTCCGTACATTTTACCCTCCCTAGACCCCATGTTGTGGGATTTTACTGAGTTGTTGTTGTTGTTGTATAAATTTTATTTTTAAAATTATTTTTTATTCTAAAACTCTAAAGAACAATTATGAAAAAAGAAATTAACAAGCACAATCGTAATTACAACCACAACAATTCTCTAGATCGTATACTCATTTTTTTGAATATTATTAAATTTGAAAACGCTTACCAGATTACTAAATTATTTTTGTGATTTTTAAAATTATTGTGTTATGTATTGTATTGTTATTTTGTATTTAAATTATTATGCTATGTATTGTATTTTTAAATTAAAATTTTCATCCTATCATTTAAACTTTGTGCGTTTTTTCATAGTGAAAAATTAATAACAATATCAAATAATATATTTTTCTAAAATGTTATATTATATTTAGAAAGATGTGAATATTAGAAATTTAATTAATAACCTTATATGAAAAATAATATGTTAATTGCAAAATAATTAAAATAATAATATAATATTTAAAATGTGAAATAGAGAGTATGATGGAGAACTACTATTCAACTCTTTGTAATTGGAGAGTAGAAGGTGAATTGGAGAGTGATTGAAAAAAAATCATTCTCTATTTTACTCTCTTAATATAGAGAGTGGAGAATAATATAGAGAGGGGTTGAAGATGGTTTTATTGTAGTTCGATGAATCCATCTAAAAGCCTAGTAAAAATTTATAAATGTACTAAGGTCCCTGATTTAGAAACAATTTTTTTTGTTTTACCGTATTGAAGAATGAAGTCCGATGAATTTGGATTCACCATTGCAAGATCTTTTTTTTTTAAGAATGGTGCTCCCAATAAAATTTATTTCATACCCACAGCTCAAATCTTAAACATTTAATTGAGAATACAAGAATTTCAATCATCCAACCACAAATCATGTTGGTAATCAAGTTAGGTAAAGATTCATATATTAATCTAAAGCTTATTTATGATTGAATATTTAATGAAATGTAGTAAAAAGAGTAGATATGTGTTTAGTTTCTTAAGGAAATAAGTTTGTTTAATATTAATATATTTAGTTTAGTTATTTTAAGCTGTTATTAATATTTAATTAATTATTTATATTTTATCTGGTATAAAATAATTTAGAATTCCGCCCTACTTGTGCCAGTATTATTTCTATATAAACAAAAAAATGCTAAGCAACATGGATATAATGATAATGGATATTACATGAAGATTAAATATCTTTATCAACCCAACCAATCCAACTATCCTAAAATGGTTACATTAAATTAAACAGATGAATAAACATACAAAATGTTTTCTGTGCATTCATTGTTTAATACTTTGCTTTATCAATCATTTACTAGATTAATTGTCTAACACTTTTTTATTAACTAGGTTAATTGCTCACCATTAATTTTAACACTTTTAATTGAGCATACAATTATTATTTTTTGATAAAATTAATTGGAGTATAATAAAAGTATTTACTTATCAATTATTTTTAGTTTAATTAATTAAATGAACTCTAAGATACTTAGTATGATATATGGCGCACTTAGTATGATATAGGGCGTATTTAAGGGAAATAAAAATTCAAAAACGAAAGCAATTAAATCTTAATTATGGAACAGTATGTGACATTATCATATATTAAGTTAATACCATTTCAAAATAAGGATAAATTTACAAATCTATTTTAATAACAACTAGAATATGTTAAACCTTAATTATAAATGAAAAATAAATATGTTTTATTTCACATAATTTCGAAATAAAATTATTATTATTTTCAAAAAATGAACAAACAATAAAATAGATGGATTCCTATGGTCGTACTTGTTGGCACGTCAACATTCTCCAGACGCTCTACAGAAAAGTGCTTCAAATATTTTTTAAAATAACAACACAATTATATAAATAAAAAGGACAAAAACAAATAGTCAAGTAGCTGTAAATTATAATAATAAATAATATTACTCGATTTACGAGATGAGAAAATGACGTGGCGCTGCATGTTCTCACGAAATTCATCTAGACGCCGCATGATGCCACTCTACTACTAGCAGTAGGGCTGTTCAAAACCGTCCGCTACCGATAACCCAACCGCAAAATTGGCTTATTGGCTTATTGGTATTGAGTTATCGGATTAACGGGTGGGGAATGGATTTAAATTTTATAATTAACGGCTTATCGGTGTGGGGAACGGATTACTCAATTTTGTTATTGGGTAAACCGTTAACCCGTTAAGAATTTATTATATTTTACTATATTTTTATCCCTAAACATATAAAATATGTATGATAATTATAATTTATAAATCTAAACTAAGCCTCAATAGGCCAAGCCCATTTAATTAAACAGGCCAAGCCCATTTCTAAGATTTGTGTTTATCTAGATATTCTGGATTATATTTGTTATAATTTAATTTTATTATTTTTGTCCAAGTCTATTTTCAGTGACTAGTTTACTAATTTTTTTTAATCCTCAAATAAGTTATGCATTGCTAAATTGTCTTTATTCTTTTATTATTGGTTTCTCACTGATCTTGTCCTCCATTATTTCATGATATTATTTTCTATCATTTTATCTTCTAAAAATCACGTGTTGGTGATCTATTTAGATTAGCTTTTGTTTCTGCATTTAAGATATATGAATATATGTGATGTTTTTTTTTAACAACGTTGGATTTGTATTGCTGCTCCACTTGGTTCACAGTTAATTTTCCTTAATTTATTTGAATTGATTTCATTCACTGTTTAAGAATTTGTTGGCAACCCTTGTGTATGTCATTTTCATTTGACTATTTTTTGTTGTTTGTCTTTCCTTTACATGTTACTATACCACCGATACACCGCCCGATAACCGTCCGATAATTGCTAATCCGATACCGAACCAACCGATATCTTATAGGTTGGCTAGTGGATTAGTACTTTTAAAAGCCGATAACCGTTAAGTCAAACCGTTAAGTATAATAATCCGTCCGATCCGCCCGATAAGCACCCCTAACTAGCAGTTTTTATCACATAAAGCACGTTAACCAATTAAAATATTTTATCTATTTTAATTAGAAAATAATTATCAAATATATCTTTATGCAATTGAAAATAGTTTAAATATATCATTTATTATATTTTTGGGCTAAATATATTCTTCATGTTATACTTTCCGTTCAAATACACTCCTCTTATTATGCTTTGGTACAAAATCGTCCTTAAAGTTTAACGAAAGAACACTTGAAAAACTCAAAATTAAATAACTCATTCTCAATTTTAAATATTTATTTTTTTTAGGAATAATTAAAATTTTCAAGTACTAATTTGAAGATTTTTTTCCTTAGAAATGACAATATAGAATGCGTTGCATAATTTTAAGTATTAATACTCTCCTAGCAAGAAAATGGATGTACGTCTAACGCGCAACGGCTTTCGATCACGAATGCTACAAGTGTGGGAGCGATCCATGAAATTTTTAAGTACTAATTTAAGTCTTTTTTCTTACAAAATGATAAGATAGAAAATGTTGTAAAATTTTTAAAAACTTAGTCACATCTCTTATTAATGTAACTATATTGATAAGATATAAAATATATTGATAAGATATATTGATAAGATAGAATTTCAATATTTTGAATGAAACTTCATAAATTTTGACATACTAGTAGTGTATAATCATCATAGTAATCAAACAGTCATGATAATCGAAAATGTAAACTCCCGTTGAACTTAACTTTTTTTTACCGAAATGACACATCTCACCTTTTTAATTTTAAAAATATAAATAACTTTTGAGGAAAAAAATAAATAAAGATTTAGGGTTATATTTAAAATTGGGAATGAGTTATTTAATTTTGAGTTTTTCAAGTGTTCTTCCGTTAAAATTAAGGGCGAATTTGTACGAAATTATAATGAGAGAAGTATATTTGAACCGAAAGTATAACATGAGGGGTATATTTAGCCCGAAGTATAATGAGGGGTATATTTAGCCCGAAGTATAATGAGGGGTATATTTAAACTATTTTTAATAGTACAAGGGTATATTTAACCCTTTTCGAATTATATATATTAATTTTATCTATATTTTTAAATAATTACGTATCTTATTATTAATTAAGAGTTTCCTACCACTTGTTGAAAATACACCTAAATATATGTATTTTTGCTACCAAATACACTAAAAATAGAGAGAGACAAGCTAGATAATCATGTATTTCAAATACATTTGAAGCACACTAGATACACACTATATCCATATATCTATATGAATCTGGCGTGATTCATATGCATGTGAGTTACTACATACATAGGAAACAATAATTTGTCTATGTATCTCAAATACATGTGAATCCACTTAGAGTGTATCTAAAATAAATTACACCCAATTTGACCTCATATATCCCGAGATATATGTATCTTGACATATTTGGGCACATCAAAATCTAGTAAGATTCGTAATATTGCAAACTAGAGTGCATCTAAGTAATTAGCTCCTAAACTAGCGGATTTTTTTGGGTTTCCCTTTTAATGATACCTCATTCATTTGTTTTAATTATTTTGGAAGCATATTTAGAATTTTGAGAGAATGAATGTTATTTATGAGAAAAGATGAATTAGAGATATAAATTTAATTGATTTGGCATTTAGATTCTTGTCACTAGAACCGTTAAAATTTTAAAATTATAATTCTAAACTTAATATATATTTCATGTCCAAAGCATTGAAATTGGTTGAACTCATTGATTGTATGATTTATTATATTAGGTTTAATATACACGTTTGGTTTAATTGTACTAAATATTATAATGCTATAATAATTTAACTTTTTCAAAATGATAGACTTGAAAATTTTATCAAATAATAGAAAAAAATTTAATTAATTAAAACGTAAAAAAATGTTATCAATAACCACTTAGATAGATATTATCCAATTTTTGTAAATAAATAATAATATAAAATTTAAATTTCAAGCCTCACTTAGAAATGTGCACCTTATAATTATCATTGAATTATATGATACTTCGAGTATGGATTCACATTTCACATCTATATTTAAGTTTTCTTTGAAAAAAATATAATGTCACACTACTATATGTGATCTCGAGAGGGGAGCATGTGTTCACGTGAACCCAGAAAACCCATGGATTCACCATATTAATTGATGAATAGAAGGAACATGAGTTCACGTGAATCCATAAAACCCTTGGATTCGCCATATTAATTGGTGAATAGCTAAGTCTTGATAAATAATTTGATGAATAAGTAATTAATGTTAAGAATAAAATAGAAAAATATAATTTTTTTGATATGTTAAAAGTGACGAGTAAAGAGTAAGAATATATTTTTAAAATAATGGACAAATAAAAACAAACCGAGGAAGTAATAAATAAATTCAAAAATAAATAAGAAAAAAAAAACCAAATTTATAAATCGCATTTTTCTCCTTTCTTTTGAGATCGTAATAATTAGGGTAGGTATTAAATAAGCAATAATCAAACAATTATAGAAAAATCAAAGAGGAGGGCTCCACAATTGGTCCTTTGACCTATATTTTTCTTTTTTTCATAATCATGTTTACTCAATCCAAAACAGTATCAACCGACAAATCTAAACTAGTGTGCCCAATTGCCCATAGATTAAGCAATAATCTCGATTTGGCTTGTTTTTCTGTATTGGAAAAATATCTAGTTTTAAAAGTTTAGCCATTTTATAGTTATATAAAATAATATTTGTTGGTAGTACTATAAAGAAATAAATATTATGCTTAACTCAACTCAAAAAAATTTCTTACGATGAAAAAATTATCCAAAATCATATAAGGAAATTAAATAACTCATAACTCACTGACATAGGACTTCAACACCCCGACACGTTTGGGATCCATTTCTTTACAAATACAGATAGGAGTGTAAAATGGGCGGGTTGGATTGAAATTGAAAATATTAAAATGGGTTGAAATAAAAATCGGGTTGGGTCATGACCTGACCAGTTTGACCCGTTTAATGTCAATAATATTAACATATTATTATTTACCTTTTATAACCACAATTTGAATTTCAACCCCAAAAAATAAAAATAAAAATTTACAAATCGATAGATTAATCCTAAAAGAGATAAAATAGATAGTAATTCATACCTTTAGTTGTAATGACCCATTAGATCATTTTGAGTACGATAGTTTTTTATTTCATAAAAGACTCAATTCATAATTTTTTAGATGGAATTTTGGACTATTCGATAACTACGATTAAGTAATTAAAGGGTGATTTTAGATAATTAATTTAGTTGGTGGGCTAAAGTGTTAATTTAGTTAATAACTTATACTACTTAGCCTATATATTAGATAAGTTGGTGAAATTAGTATTGCCCTAGAACGTGACAAATTGCAGCCTCGCCAACGGAAATACAACTTTCAGGTAATGGCTAAACTTCTTCCCTTTGTACATGCTAGTTGCTAAGATATGATTACTATTAGGTGAAAATGAATTGAGCATTAAGAAAGGAGGTTCTGCAACTTGGTTGCATGGTGCGTGGCCACTGTTGCTAATAGTTATCTTGCCTTTTAGTTATTTTTAGTTAATTATCACATTATAATTCAAGTTTTGATATATTGAGTTAGGTAATTAAATAATAAGTGTATTATATTATAGGAATATCATTGAATTTATGTTATTTGGAGGAATTGAGATTTAACCCTAGTGTCATGACCCGCTACTTGATCATGAAGATGGAGGAAAGATCTAGAGTCTTGGAGAGGTTAATAGAAGATTCTAGAATGTCCTAGAGAATTCTTGAAGAAGGTAGAAGAACCTAGAGTCTTGGAGAGGTTAGTGGAAGACTCTAGAATGTCCTAGAAAATTCTTGAAGAAGGTAGAAGAACCTAGAGTCTTGGAGAGGTTAGTGGAAGACTCTAGATTGTCCTAGAGAATTCTTGAAGAAGGTAGAAGAACCTAGAGTCTTGGAGAGGTTAGTGGAAGACTCTAGATTCTTGTAGAAGCTTGTAGAGAAGTCTTGAAAGACTTGAAATTCTCTAGAGTGTGTGGAGAGTTCTAGAGTAGGGACTTCTTTGTAAATATGGAAGGACTTGTATAGTAAATTTTATTTACACTTAGGCCCCTTAGGAGTAGTATAAATAGAGGGGGCATTCATTTGTAGAAGATCATCAAGCAAACAAGCATTCTTCCAAAGCAATACAAAAGCCTTCTTCATAAAAGCTCTCTTGTCTTTCTTACAACCTAGCGTTCCCTTAGCGATCTAGTCATAAAGGCTTACTTGAGTTTGCAAGATCGTGAAAAATTCGTGAGTAAGTTATCAAGTGCCGCACGGAAGTCTTAGTGTGAAGTCTAAGTCCGTGACACTAGGCTTGAATTTAAGAAATATGGGAGTTGACATGTTAAGTGGCATCAAGATTAGGAACGTGTTTATAGAATTGGGTGAGTTATAGGGCTAGGTTAAACATATATATAATATTGGTGTTTACGGATAAGTTTACTTATAAATATTATATATTTGATAGACTGAGATTGGTCTGAGGCATTGAAGAAGGGGAAAGACATTGGTGGATTAACTTGTTTTACTTCGGTTCTTCGATTGAGGTAGGTTATGGTTTTTATTCTATATCATAGATAGACTTTTAATAGTGATTGATATTCATTGAGTAACGTGTGAAGTATACTATGCATTTAATTGTTGTGGTTTGGAAGGTTGATATGTTGTTGTGATTGGTCTGAAATTCCGAGATCATGAAATTCATAATCTTGAACTTGCCCTATCAAAAATGGTGTCTTGAATAAAGAAGGCTTGATGAAATATTGTTAATGAAATGGAATGTAATCATGAAGAATGATAAATTAATTATATTTGGATCGGGTGTCACATTTCGACACGGTATATTTGGATCGGGTGTGACATTTCGACACAATATATTTGAATCGGGTGTCACGTTCCGACACGGTATATTTGGATCGGGTGTCACATTCCAGCACGGTAATATTAAAGGAAAACAAATTAAAATGACTTAATACTACCCAATCTCCAATAACTCATTTTCCAAAAGAGTGTGATATGGAGACTTGAGTCCTCATGTGTGATCTTAATATTGTTGATTGGTTATGAAATTGTTCATTGTGTTGTCACTTGATCTTGATCTTGTTGGTGTTATAACCCGTATTTTTCACATTAGGACAATTTGGGGATAATGGTAATAAGTCAAGGGCAAGGCTATGTTTGACCTTGTTGGATACAAAATTCTTATGACTAAATTGAGATGTGGAAATATTGGAATTTTGTAAGGGCAAAATTAGAATTTCCCATGTGAAAATACTATAAAAGGTTAAGGGCAAAATTAGAATTTCCCATGTGGAAATACTATAAAAGGTTGAGGGCAAAGTTGGAATTTCAACTTGGAAATATTAGAAAAGATTTGGGGCAAAGTTGGAATTTCTCATGAAGGCCTTTAAATCATCAACTCTTAGAACTTTCAAGATAATTCAAGAAAGAAGAAAAAAAAACAAAGGAAAAGAAAATAAGGGGAAAATCGATCAAGGAAAAAAAATAGGGAGAAAATTGAAATCTAGCTCCAAAAATTATTTTCTCCTAGTATTCCTACTAAGTCAAGGGTGCTCTACAACATGGTGTAGTTGTTTTGGAAGTTTGGAGACTTGTTTAGTTGATTTGGAGAATTGGGGAAGTGAAAGAAAAGGTAAGAATTAATCTAATTTCTTTGTGTTATGAAGTTTGTTGATGTTGTAGTATGTGGAGGTGTGTGGAATTTATGGAAATATGAAAGTTTATATGGTAATATGGTGCCATGTATACATGTTTTTATATGAGTAAGATTTATTCAATTTTTGTGTAGTATTTTTGTGTAGTATTTGTAAAGTAGTTATGATAGTTATTTGATGTTGAAAATGGAAGTTGGATGAAATTTATTGAAGTTGGAAATATGGGTTAGGTGATGTAATTGGAAAAAAATTAAGTTTGTATAATTTGTTAGTTGTGGTTATGATTTTGGGGATATATATGAAGTTTAAATGGTGTAAGTTGGTATTAAACTAGTTTGTAGGAATTATGTAATTTGAGTATGATATTATAAGAATATGGAGGTAAATTATTAAAAGTATGGAGTGTTGTTGTTGGTTGTGAAGTTGAAAGAAGGAAATGAATTTGATTATGAAGTTGGAGGAAGAAAATGAATTATAATATTTTTGTTGTATTTATGGAATTTTTGAGTGAAATATGGAATTGATAAAAATTGGATAGCTTACTTGAAATATTTTTCACTTATGTTGGAATGAGTTGAAATTAATTATGGATATGAGATATTCATATTTATTTGGAAATGCAAAGTTTGGTTGAAAATTGTTGCACTAATTGGAAAATTACACCAATTTATGTTATGGTGTGTGAAATTGATTATGGATGGAATTAGTGTTGTTGTTGGCTTGGTTGTTAATATTGTGGCCGAGTTGTAATCTCGGGGTGTCATATATATAGGGGAGATGCTGCCGATTTTTTGTAGACAAGTATTGGAAAAATTGAATTCTTAAAGTCTTATGAATAGTAATTGGTAAATGTGACCAATTGTAGATTTTGGAGGAAACGGAAATTGAACTTGAACAACCGTAAAAGGCCAAAAAGGTATGTAAAGCTTTACATTTTCTTCTCTTGGCATGTCCTAGATGTAATAGGAGTGAATACGAACCTCGGGGATCACTCTACTCTTCGAAATCGACGCTCGAAAATTTCCTTTTTCTATTCAATAGAATTGAATTAGGTAATTATGAATAGTTTTGGAAAAATTGTCTAAACTTTTAAATTTTGCACAAATGAATTCCGAATACCTTAAAACTCTTCTAAATAATGTTATGAAGTCTAACGCACGTGATTTGTATACGCCACTTCATTTGATCGAGGTGGGCCCTACTATTCCGAATTTTTCTTCGTTATTCCGTTTGAATTACGGTAGGTAGAATTTGAAAGAAACTCTTTGCTATGCTTTTAGATTTTGCACAAATGAATTCCGAATACCTTAAAACTCTTCTAAATAATGTTATGAAGTCTAACGCACGTGATTTGTATACGCCACTTCATTTGATCGAGGTGGGCCCTACTATTCTGAATTTTTCTTCGTTATTCCGTTTGAATTACGGTAGGTAGAATTTGAAAGAAACTCTTCCTAATATTATATGAATAATTATTCCATTAATTCCCATAATATATTTGGAAGTACGGAGATAATTCGGAAAATACTATTTTTACGTAGACTATTGTGATATTGGAAGTACTTGTACTATTATTATTATTCAAGTTTCCTTTTATGATTTGTTATCGAAATTATGCCATCGAGTCTGTATAAATGTTTTGTAATTTAAATTGCATTTAGTTTCTCACTACTCCACTCGTGGATGCCTCAATGCTTCTTTCACTGAGCCTGGGCCAGGATATGTTTTCGTGCGTATTTCTCTGCATTGTTCGCCGTATCCCGACGTGAGGGGGCAGGTATGACATGTACATGGGGTGGTAAATGTTATGCCACGGAGTTATGCTGTGCCATGTACATATATGTTTGTGATATGATATAATTTGATATGGCCATCTGATATGATATGATTTGATATGGCCATCTGATATGATATGATTTGTTACGGAGATATTCCCTACTCTGGTGTTATGCTGTGCCGTGGTGCCGATTATGGGAGGGCAACCACACTTTGTTCACCGAGTCCATAATGGGGTCGGATATGGCATATGTCTGTGCATATATGGTTTGGGATTTTGATAAGCATTTTGAAATTCTAAACGTTGATTTCATGTTTTGCATATACTATTCAGATTAGGATTTTATATATTACACTGCATGCTTTACATATTCGATACATTTTTCGTACTGACCCCCTTTCTTCGGGGGGGCTGCGTTACATGCCGCAGGTACCGAAGTTCGATTTGCTGATCCATCTGTTTAGGATATTTGCTGCGTCGTTGACAGTGCTTCCTTGTTCGGAGCTTGTATTTTGGTACTGACTTTATCTCTGTATATTTGGATATTTTGGTCAGGGGTACGACGGGGCCCTGTCCCGTCATATGACTATGCTATCATCTGTAGAGGTGTGTAGACAGATTTATGTTGTGGGTTTTGTATATATAGTTTGGGTTTTGTGTGTTTTGTGACGGTCTATCAGCCCTCGTGCCTATATCTACTTTTATGATATATTTAGAAATTTCTTCTAGTCACTACCTTTGTTTATTCGGTTAAAAGGCTAATTTGGGATAAGGGTACGTTTGGGTGCTCAATTCGGGCATCAGTCACTGCCTACGGGGTTGGGTCGTGACAGTTGGTTGCCACCTGTTAAGTGCTACAATTGATTTCCCGCTATTACTTATTGCATATTGATTCCTATTTTGAGTCGGCCGATGATACCTACTCAGTACATGTTGTCCTGTACTGACCCCTACTTGTATTTTTTCTTATTTTATTTTGTGGGGTGCAGCGAGTGTTCCACCGACTTCGACTCGACCTCAGCTCTAGTCAGTCTCCAGTTCATAAGATTTCAGGGTGAGCTATCCTTCTAGCTGGTGATGGAATCTCTTGTCATGGCATGGTGTCCTTAGTTTTCGGATACGTTATGTTATTTATTTATTTGGTGTTTGATAATTTGAGACTTAGTTTTAGAATTTAGATGTCCTTCATGTGATGATTTTCAGGTTTTGGGAAAAAACGTATTTATTTGAGCTTCCGCGTTATTGTTATATTTATTAGTTGGGGTTTGTATCGTTGGTTCTCCTACCTAGGAGGTTAAGTGTGGGTGTCACTCATGACCCATTTTGGATCGTGACATTAGTATGAGAGTATACATTACACCATTGCAAATAAAGAGCCTTAAAACCGATTGAAATTGGAGATTAAGTTGGGCTCAATTGAAGAATCTTTTAAAATGGGTTAAGGCTTGAATGGTTGAGATTGAACTCAATACAAATTATTTTAAACTCAACCCATAAAAATTTGAACGAATTGAATAAGTTACCTATATTTAAGCTCATTTTGACACCCCTAAATACAAGTTCACATAAGCAGGTTGTATTGGAGTTTAGTAGCAAAGCCAATGAATGAAACGAGATTCTATTAACTCACATTATTTTTGAAGTATAATACCATATTTTAATAACAATTGTTAATAACTTAATTATTAGCTATTATAATTAGTTACAAACCGGGACGGATCTATGTTAATTCGAGGGGGTGCCACACCACCCCGTGGTCTAAGTTGAAAATTTATATATATATTTATAAGAAAGTATAAATATTAAATGTGACAACCTTAGAAATAATGAGCTTTGTGGTGCTAGTTATTCTTTGTTTTCAACACATTCTCTTTTAGGTAGCTAAGAAGTTATTCAATCCATATATGGCCTTTTTTATTAATAAAAATAAAATTTTGGATCGAATCTTGTTTGTTTTAATTTGAGTTGACACAAAATTTTAAAAAAATAAAAGAAGATTTTTGAATTTTGTAGTTTTAAATTAAAAATATATTTAATGTACCAAAATATCTTTTAATTTTGTGCTCTTAAATATGCGATATAAAAATTCAAATTTAAGGAGTTGATAATAAGGGAAAGATGCATGTTTTCTTTAAAACAGACTAATTAACAGAAAATCGAGATAAACAAATTAAAATAGAGGGAGTTGACATTAACATTCAATAAGTTGTAATCTTCGACCTATTTCAATCGATGTTAATGTGTATAATTAAAGAAGAAAATATATATTTATGTGATTAATTTATCTACGTAATGAATAGGCTTTTCCAGAATGTGAGGGGTCGTTTGGTAGTTAGTTTGAAGATGTAGTATTAAATTCTTGTTAAGTAATACCACGTTTGGTAGCTGGTTAAGAGATAAATTATTCATATATAAAATTAATATGATTTTTAATTAGTAATTCAAAAACTGACATAACTAATATACGTATAAATTACGAAAGAATCTATATGTTATTTTATGCAGAAGAGAATGTGAAATAAATTATACCTGAATAACTACTCCATACATAATTTAGATTTGTTTAAAATAAAACTTAAATCGCTTGGTAACTTATAATCTTTATATTACTAATACTCACATAAATGAATGTCTAAATAAAATTCACAAAACAAATTTAAGAGTAATCACAAAAGAGAGAAAAACTTTTTAACATTTAGATTTTCTTTTATATATATAAAAACCTTATAAAATTATAGAATTTTGCTGTCTGTTTCTTTCTATTGTATTTTTTTTTTCTTCTGAGTCATAATCTTAGAAATCTTTTTCCAGTTGAATTATAACAAGTTCAATACGTAACACATTGAAAATGAAAGAAAAATAATCCAAAAATAGTGAGAATTTGAAAACTTATATATTTCTGTCTATACTAGGTGAGGAAAAATCCAGGTAAAAGAAGAGTAATTGTATATTTTACAGTCATTAATTAATAAATAATCATATTAATCTTTCTAATGTCTTCTCATTTTCCATCAATTAATTAATATATCTAATATATCCAATGCTAATTAATTCTATTTGGATTAACAATCTAAGTGTTAAACTTCAATATCTATTTTTGTAACTCTCTTTGGATATGCTTGGATTATTATAAAAAAGGGAACAACAAATTCTTCATGTAACACCTTCAATTTAATTAAAACAATAGAAACATGAGGATCAAATTTCAGAGTCAGGTGGCAATTTTTTTCTTATAAATCATCTCATATTTGAAATCTAATAGCTCGATTAATTTAAATTTATGTTGCATATGTCTCGTTAAAGAAAAGTGTTCCATATAAATTTTTTGAGATGTAAAAAATCAATGACTTTACAACACATTGAGAATCGATGTGAGCAACTCGTCGAGGATTGCGAGAACGTTTGAATCAGGAAAAGATGATGGTTTGACTTTTAATTCCTTAAAGGTTAAGTTGACTTGCTTTTTTACTCCAAAGCAACTCTACTCGAATATTATTCATTATGATATTTTTTTTTCAAATAAGTATAAGCTTTTTCTCTCTTTTATAACGTACACCACATTTATTTACGTGTACTTAGAATTTCTAATCAAGAATATTAAAGAAATCTCAATTATCTATCACGTCGTTCCATATTATGTCATGTGATAAATCACACTGACACTAATTCGACAAAGTTATTTTAAATACTATCCAAATAGACCTCAGAAATTAATTCAAAGATGTTGAATACTAAAAAAAATATGTCTCACTCATTTTTATTTTTATTTTGCTCTTTTCACACCAATAAGAGAAAAGATTTTTTTTTAAAAAAAATTCAACTAGACAATAGTGGTCTAGATGTGTGTGACACATTTGCTGGCACTTTGAGATTGTAATAATTAGGGTAGGTATTAATTAAGCAATAATCAAACAATTATAGAAAAATCAAAGAGGAGGACTCAACAATTGGTCCTTTTACCCATATTTTCAATTTTTCATAATCATTTTTACTCAATCCAAAACAGTGACAGCCGACAAATCTGAGCTAGTCCTTTTCATGTATTTCTCTATATTTACGCTATTATAAAAGCACGATTCAAGAGTGTTAAATATTTGTGTCATATCTAAATTCATTCAGAAGTATATGCAGAATTATTATTTTTACTCCGTATTAGTTACCTACTTTGGGCCCGATTAATCTTAATTCTTGTCGAAAATTTTAAGGTTCGAACTCAAAACTTCTGATAAAGTATGAAATACCTACCAATCAACTACAATCTTATGGTGCTATATATTTGGTAATGTGCTATATAATTGACAAATAGATTAGCAATATATCACATAGCTAATGTTGTCATCCTGATTGTAGTGGGCCATAAATTTGGTCCATTAATCAAAAAGCCCATATGTTTTTATGGAAGTAGCACTGACAATATTGATGGGCCATAAATTTGGTCCATCTATGAAAATATTGATGGGCCATACATTTGGTAAGAGTAACTTTTAGTTTACGCAACTAGAAAAGGAAATTATTCTTTTTCATCCCTTTTTTGGGAATTAAAATTTAATATTCACAATTTTTTTAAAAATATAATGTACAAGCACTTATTAAGATAGCCACTTTAATATGCACTCGATCTTGAACAATCTTCGCCTTTAACCGAGGGAAAAATAGCCACTCTATATGCGCTCGATCATGAACAATCTTTGTCTGTTTAAATGGATTTTATGCTTAAGTTATGTCTGATCGAAGTCCCTTATTTATCATAGCCCATATCTTGATTTAGTCGATGTTGATCTTTGTTTTATATTGTTCATAATCCAGAGAGCACTTTTTTCGTTGAGAATTCCTCGTTCCCTTTCGTGTGAATTCCCCAGCGGTGTTTGTAAATGAAGAAAGGATTTTAGATTGTTGAAAGAAGTGCAAATTATGTGCGTGATGGGGGTCCATATCAGTTGTGGAAGGAAAAAGTGGCCTCTTTATACCTCTTAAGCCAGTTTTGAAGTTGATTTAATCTCAATATTTATTTCTTATCAATTTAACAAGCATGTAAACACAAAATTTTATAAAATTTACTGCACTGACTATAGTAACTCCCTCTCGAAAGTATTAGAAATAGTTAGGGGTGGGTCCCTAGGAATCATTTGGAAGTATCATGCCAACATATGATCATCTTTCTTCTTATTCTTTTTCTTTTTTGTCAAAAAGTAATAGTGAAAATTAATTAAGAGTGCATAGTCATAATTGCCCATTGCCTGTTGGGGTTAAAAAAAGAAGAAGAAGAATGATCATCTTTTCCCCACCTAAAAGTCCAAAAGTGAAAGAAATTATTCCTTTCTTCAACTTTCATGCAATAAATCAAAGAGATATATATACAATCCCACAAATTACCCCACAATTGCGGACTCACCTTAAAATTAGTCAACTAGGTAAATAAAGATATTAATGAACAATTTTAGCCATTGAAATTGTCGGCTAACAAGAATGATTTAGGATTTACATGTTCGGTACATTTTGGTACATAAATAAAAAGTGTTACTCCTATTTATATATAATCTAGACAAACATTATGAGAGTTTTGGTGAGTTAGGGGTGGTGGGGATACAGGTTGCGGGGCGTGAAGGTGAGGTATGTTGGAGGATAGAGAGGACACATTCAATATGAAATGCTAAAATTAAGTGGAACTTGTTGTCTCTATGCTATTTGCACTAGGGATCGAAAGTCATTTTCGTCATTTTTATGAAACTTGTTTTTCTAGAGTAAATATTTTAAAAAAAATTTTAACCAACTTTCCATACAGAACACATCCTAATTAGTTTCCTCAAAGAAAAATACTATTTTTTTTTATCGTTGTTGTTGCAAGTTTCTTGTATCCCCGTACTAAGTGTGCTAACAACAACTCAGTTTTAAGCAAGTTTGATTCGGATATATTAATTCTAAATGTCTATTTTATTCCATTTAAGCTCAACTAATATTATTACCGCAACAACAAAAATAATTGTACGTCTTTTGAAACACCTTTGTTTTATGTGATTTTAAGTTTTATCGCGTTTTATTTTAATACCTTCATGTAATTATCACAGTTTACCACATACGAAACGGTGTACTTGTAGGTCAATACATGACATGACCAAATCGGCCATCTCAAGAGACATTCTCTTGTTTTTTTCTCAATGTGTGCTACTTTGACAAATATGATAATTTTTAATCTTAGATAAATTTGTTGACCGCACATTCATCTAATTAATTAGCGTTTACATCTTGACACCATTCATCTATTTTGAATATATAGAACTTTAACGGCCCAATATTCACTACTATATCAACATCTTGTGTGCCCTATGTTGTTATAAAATTTCTCATGACTATTATGTGATCAATATTCGATCCTCTATTTTTATGATATTATAGTAAATAATTTGTTCTCAATTAGAAGTGTCAGATTTGAGTCCTATATAAAACGAAATCACCCTTTAATAAGAAACAATCTACACCTTGTATGATCTATAGCTAGTGTGTAAGCTTTGATATATATGACATGCAACATCAAATGTAGAAATTCAACTTTTTCATTCTAAGAAATTAAACCAATTAATAGTCAACGGGCCTCATAATAATTAAGCATGATCAAGAGATCTTTTGATCACACATAATGGTGCATGCCTCCTCTCTCTAATTCTTTTTCTTTTTGGGGATTTGATATCAGCGTTAGAATTCAATTAAATTCATATTTGTGTATTATTGCAGAACTCGTTCCTACGTATGGGCATATTCTTTCAACAATTACATACCTTTAATTAAAAATGAAGAGATCTCGAACCATTCCACCAAAACCCATATTGATTCTCTTTTAACTCCTTTGTACCCTTCTATTGGAGAGGTATTTGTTCGTTGGACTTAAGGTTTTATAATTATTTTGGAAAACACACCATTAATACAAATTAATTATGCATGTCCATCACTCTTGTTGGTTCAATGTTTTACCAAAAGTGAGGCCAGTAATAATTAGTACAGTATGTAGTAACACTAATTGTAATTAAAAAGGAGACAAGAGTGACTAAGTAAAAAGAACAAAATTAAGAAGATTATTTTTAGATTATTAAGATTAATATATTCTTAAAAGTGGTCCAATGGCATACAGTAAAAGGTGACATGATAAACTTTTGCCTCTTTAAATCATTCAAATAGAAGGTATCCAACGTAACGTTCATTTTTCATACTAATTAACGGACTTTGTTCTATATATATTCCCTCTTCTTTTTTTCTTTTTAAATATGCCCCAAACCCCAACATTTAACAAGTAACATTTCCCGCCTCATCAACAAGTTGCGATCGATTATATAAATATTCTTCATATTTTTATTTAATCTCAACTTATATTATTAATTATCATCATAACAAATAAAATAAATGTGAAAAACAAGTTGAATAAATATTCATAAACACACACAGACATACTAATAATAATAGCATTATACGTTATCCAAGTAGTATATATCATACATATGAATTTTTGTCTTTTGTTGTATAATTTTTTTTTTAAAAGCTAAATCTGCACTGGTTTCAAGAATTTATAAGTTGTAATTTTATTGGTTGGTTTATTTATGCACCCTCACTTTGAAAATAGCAACTACTTTGTCTTTTCTTGTTTAAGCATACTGTGGTACTTAATATAAGATAATTATGTGATTCCTCTCCATTAATTTAATTTATATATATTTGTTGAGAGAATCTACTATTAAACACAACTAGTTTTTGTCCTCTCCTTTTTTTTTTACTTGAATGACCCGCATTCCGAATAGATCTTCAGTAATCCTCAGTCGGGGGATGATATTTTACCATCTAAAATATAACTTTTCGACACAAATTTAAATTGGTCAAGCTCAAATCGAATAAAAAATAAAATAAAAAACATAATTCTTTTATTTCCTCGATATTAATATTATCAACTAGTATACAAATTATAATAGTCACATCATTAAAATAAAAATGATCTTCTATGAATATTTTTTATAATGTGAATAAAAATAAATGAGCATACAAAGATTTTTTATGTTTTATTTATCTACATCATATGATATTCTTTTAATACCTATCTCATTAGATAACCCCCCAAAAATAAAAAAATCTCTTGATAAACAATGTCTAATTCACTCTCCTCCCAAAAGAATGTCACTACTATTACTTAGACAGTCACGAAAAATTTAAGTTGTTTACGGAGTTTGATTTTTTGAGATTAAAGTCGATGGTTGTTTCTAAATTTCATGTCTACTATCAAATGGGCGTAAGGATTTCTTCTCATCTAAATATTAACGTTGTACCTTATTCTATTTTATTAATATTACTATATATTTTATTTTATAAGGAATTAAGAAATATAGTCCAAGGGCTTAAAAGGAAAAAGTGAAAATATCATCTGTTTGGGCTAGATCTTGCCGCCCAGTCCAACGTTCTATGGGTCCCAAAGTGGAACCCACCTGAATTGCTCTTTAGCTCGCCACGTGGAACTTTACCCGTCGCCGTCAAAAGCCGTTAAATCCCTTAACAGTCCATTCCCCTTCACTCCAAAGAATTTCGTTAATAGTCCCTTTTTTGGGATAGTTATTTAGTCAATAACCATTAAAGGAAATTTGTTCGAGCTTTCTTATGTAATCATCGGCCTTATATAATTCGTAAACCTTATTTTCCTCTCTTTTTTACTTATTAAATAAAAAATAGTCATCGACATTCTATAAACGACTCTTTCACGCATATTGAATATTATTTACGCAAAAAAATAAGTTAGTTTCTTCAACTACCGTGAACTTCCCGTTAAAAATAGACTCCAATAAAGAGAATGTTTTGATTTCCCTTAAAATCTTATTGAAAAAACAGAGTCTCTCTCTCTCTGTGTCCCTTGCATTAAATAAAAACTCTCTCCCTCTATTTATTTTTGAATCCTTAATTACCAAACACGAGAAGCTTGTTAATCTTCCATTTAGCGGTTCAGATCCAAAAATCAACAATCCTTTAATGGCTTTTAATTAATCTTCTTCTTCATTGTTCTTTCACTTTCCACAATCCGTTGCAGTTCACTTAATTACTTTCTCCGGCACCGGCGCCGATGATCACTAATTCTTAACTCTTTGACAGGTACACTGAATCTACAATTTTTCTCATTTTTATAACATATCTGCGAGTTTGGCAGAATTCAAGTAGAAAATGATATATTTTCTAGAATTCAGAATCCGTAAACTCAAAATCATAGCTCAGTCTTTGATTTCTGCTATACTCCACATTTTTACTTCTTACTTAGTAATTTTTACTTTCTTACTTAGTAAATAATAATGTGCTCTGTTTCATTCGTAATCATTCATAGTAATAAATGTGATTTATGATTCATGTACTTGCTAATATGCATGAACTTTTAAACCTTCTTCTAAAGAAAATTACCCTGTTTATACGCGATTATTTTTTTTTAGATGTTGAATACTTTGACTTATTTATATGTTTATTTTTTCATATTTTGAAATTCTTAGTGAAAATACTGTCGCCGTCACTTATTATTTCCTGTTTTTTGTTAAAGTTTATTGGGGAGATTGAAGATGCCTCAAGAGAGTAATCAAAATCAGAGCAATTCATTGTTTAACAGTCCAGTGAAGAATTTAAGAGGATTGAAGGGAAATTTGGGTTATAATTCAAGTAGTAATGAAGTTTCTTACACTGAGGAGATGTTCAACGATCGTGATTTAGCTCAAAGAAAAGCTGAAGAAGCAGGTACGTTAATTTTATTTTTATAACCATAGTGTCCGGACACGTTACTCTGGGAGGACATATGAGAATTTTGGTCTCCCATAATAGTCCTCCCACTTTATTGACCGTTACTTAGAATTTAGTGGCGAAATTAGAATTTCAAACTAGTAGATTTAAAAAATTACTAGTCCTAAAATGTCATACTAAGATTTGAACTTTGATCACAAGTAATTTTTTAATCGTCGTTTACTACTATATTCGAATATTCCCTTATCTCAAGACAATTCAATCATTTATAATGTAATAAAAAAATATTTTTTAGTATGATACGTAATAATTTTCTGGAGATTCAGTTGAATCCGCTTACCTAGCTTTGACGATGAGACTCCTATAAAAAAAATAATTAATCGATGTACATATAAACTGATAAGGCCACTATAATTATAGAAACGAACAAAAACTAAGATGATTCTAAGGGTGCTAGTGGTGTTGTTGCACCAAGAATTTAAATTTAAGATGAAAAAGAGGAAATAATGAAAGAAATAAAAGAATGTCCCTCACATCATGATGTTGTGGAGTTGTTGGGAACTTTGAGTATATGACTATCACTTAAAAAGTATCTAGTAGCCAATATGGTCCACCCCCATTATTATACTTTTTGCCCAAAGAAAGTTAAATTAACAAATTTTGAAAACTAATTAGGATAATAAATTAAGTTCTTTACTTGAATGACGCTTAAAGAAGTTGAAAATCATTAATTACACCAAAGTGCATTACCAACCTTATGCTACGCGACTTGGGGTAAAGATTGGATCCAAATAATATAACTCTACTTTATGTACATGTGGGACAAAATGCACTCATACTCGTCTCTTTGAGTTGCTATGAACCTTTTCTTTTCCAATTAATTAACCTAAGAACAGTTTTCAGAGATTGGATCTAAAATTTAAAATCACACAAAAATTATTAAGTTCACGTGAAACCATTACTTCAAGGCTACATCTTCCTCTTGCGGAATCATATGTTTTGGCATTTGTTTCTTGTGCCTTAATATTTGTACCTTATTAATGTTTTTTGAAATCTCGTCTCAAATCCTGATTTTGTCACTGTCTTTCACTGGACCGAAGGAATGGGACCTCAAGGCTGGTCTAGTTCAGGAGCCTCTACTTTTATGTAGGAAAAAATGGACATGAAAGCAAATGTATAAGAAAAAAAGATTTGGGCTTTAAGTAGGGCTATGTCTTATACATTATTGCCTGTCTATAAGCCCATTTGCAGGAGCCTCATTAGCCCAGATAGTGCTTTGTTAAAGTTTTAAGCACCTCTATATAGGTTGGGATTTCGAGTCACGTAAAGAATAACTAATAAAGGGATATGTTAATTCCCCTGAAATGGAATAGAGGTATAAGAAAACAATAATATTACTAATACAACAACAGTGTAATTCCACATGTGGAGTCTGAGGACGGTCGTGTGTGTATACAACATTGTCCCTACCTTGTGAAAATAGAGATTATTCCCAGAAGCCATGCTAAACATAAAGAAGACTAACAGTAGCAATAACAGATAATATAGTAACCGAATCACTAATAATATAAAATAGTTACACAAATTACTAAAGGAGGAACACCATGCATGGGGAAATTAAGACATATATGACACTACTAATTTGCTTCTAAAATTTTCAAACTAAAATTAGGAATTAATTACTTGCAGCTGCAAGGAGGTACCAGGCGGCGGAATGGCTAAGGCAGATGGACTCCGGTGCATCGGAGGTGCTCCCAAAAGAACCAAGCGAAGAAGAATTCCGTTGTGCTCTTCGCAATGGCCTCATTCTCTGCAATGTTCTCAACAAAGTCAATCCTGGTGCTGTTCACAAGGTACTTAGTAGAGTTTAGCTTCTATATCTTTGCCAGTATAAACTAGATTATACGATATCAGGTCACCGAAAACATAACTTCAGCTAATTGCCATAAAGATTTTAAGTAATATACGCTGACGTTGTGATTCTTATTATACAATATCAGTGAAATTCAACCGGTTATAGCAGGTTATACTCTATAGTTATTAGATCATGTTTGATATGTAAAGTTACATGTTTTTGTAAGTCAACTTTACCTAATTGTGTACAAATTTTTATACTGTCAATGCACAAAACATAAACTCGTCAATAAAATATGGGATTAGTAACTTTAAACATAGTAACTAACCATCTGTTGATACCTGAGATATAGGTGGTTGTGAATTCAGTGGTCGATATGTCCTCAGAATGTGCAGCCCAATCTGCTATTCAATATTTCGAGAACATGAGGAATTTTCTTGTAGCTGTTGGAAAAATGCAGCTTTTAACATGCGAAGCATCTGATCTTGAAAAGGTTAGATTAATCAGTTTTTTCACGTTGGCTCAGACTATATGCAAGTATGTTTCACATTTTTTTAACCAAGGTACATTGTATTGAACAAAGGTTTTGAACTTGTAGGGTGGTTCATCAAACAAGGTTGTAGACTGCATTTTGTGCCTAAAAGGATATTATGAATGGAAACAAGCTGGAGGAATTGGAGTTTGGAAGTATGGGGGAACTGTCAGGATCACGTCCTGTCCCAAAGGATCACTGTCCTCGTTTGGTGGTAGTGACAGTGCAGATGAGTCAGTGGATGACTCCGAGTCATCACAATTCGACCAGCTGTTGGAATTTCTCCATTTATCTGGCGAAGTCTCGCTTGAAGAATCAAATGCTTCCAATATACTGACGTTCCTCTTTGATCGCTTTGGCCTTGGGCTTCTACAGGCTTATCTTATGGAGAGGGATGGAGTTGTGGACTTCCCTTTGAATTCAATGGTAGGTAAGACTGTAGTTTTTCTAAAAATAGGACGTCCTTATAGAAGTCATAGCTTGTTAGATTGATACAACTTATGTGAAGTCTATCAGCAATCAAGTAGTTGGTACATACATTTTATTTATGGCTCGTTAATAATGGATATGTGGCAAAGCATCGAAATGATAAAATAAATGAATACATGAAGCAAGTGTAACTCATCGAAATGATAAAATAAATGAATACATGAAGCAAGTGTAACTTTGCCGATTACCATATATTCAGAATGTAGAGGAAGAAGTTGCATTGAATGGTTCAAAAACTTGCCTGAAGGTCTCTATAATTATCAGGACATTGTTGGCTATCCTGCCTTATCACCATATCTTCTTAACACATCACCACTCTGACAATTTTTGCCCTTTCTACTTAAAAGTTTGACACTGATATCAAAGCTACTTATTTCTTCACTTATGTCACTCACAATTGTAGGTGTCTTCTAGTTTTCAGGCATCTCATGTTAGACAAATTTCAAGTGTCATTCCTTCTAGTGGACTAAGGATGAACATTTTCAGGTAATTGATGCTGTGTTGAGGAAAGTAGTCAAGAACTTCTCTGGATTGCTGGTTTCTCAAAGCAATCAGGTAATAACAGCAACTTTACATAGGCATTTTCCTGTGTAATACCAATGTTAATACGATTAAAGTTTGTCAACGAATGTGGTAGATTGACAGTTACTTTGACACCTGCAGCTCAGACTTTTTCTGAAGAAAATATTGGCGGATGAGTGCAGTCCTTTATCAAGATCAGAAGTTCTCGAAGCCATATCAAATTATTTGCGGCACAGAACTAGTTTGGTCTCCAGTGACTGCATTTGTGGTGGGAAACGTGAAAACAGCTGGAGTAATAATGGTTTCACTGCTGCCAACGAAGAAATAGTTGATGTTCAACAAAAGGAGTTAGAGGTATGATAATTTGACTACAACAAGTTGACTGAATTATGGATAACAATTTGTTGGTAGAAAATAGTATGGAAAACAAATAAACAATGTAGACTAACAAGGAAACGACTGATTCTTGTCTCTTTAATTTATGGTTCAGGAACTCAAAATCTTTTGCAGAGAGACCAAGCTGGATGTTCAAAAGTATAAGTCAGGATGGGAAGAAGAATTTAGAAGGCTTGGTTAGTACCATACTAATGTCCTTCTATGTACAAAAAATGAATGGAACTTCTGTTCCATCTATCAACTTCTATAATCTTTTTACTGTATTTGAATCTGAAAGTGATTTTCCTCAGTGCACCATATTAAGGGCCTTGAGATGGCCTCCTCTTCTTATCACAAAGTTTTGGAAGAAAATCGCTTGCTTTACAATCAAGTCCAAGACCTAAGAGGTATGTTTCTTGAAATTCTCATGTTTTCATTTTAAATGTTTGACATGGAAATTAATTTTTTCTTCTTCACCAGGGACAATAAGGGTATATTGTAGAGTTAGGCCCTTCCTATCAGGACAACCTGATATGCAGTCCACAGTAGATTATATCGGAGAAAATGGAGATATCATGATTGTCAATCCTCATAAGCAGGGTAAAGATGCTAGGAAGATTTTCACTTTCAACAAGGTCTTTGGAACTAAAGTAACTCAGCGTATGTCTTCTTTCTCGCCTCGCTCTAGCACCTTCTCTCTTTTTTATTTATAATAAGTAGCACATTTCTTTCTCTTTACTATATGACCACTTGTGCATAATATCTGAGAATTCTATCATTTACTTGATTTGCTTGAACAATGAGTTAAAAGATTTTCTTTATCACAAGATTGTGTTTGTGGAGTATTCTCTTAATCAATATCTTTCTTCTTGTATTTTCAGAACAAATATACGTGGACACTCAGCCGTTGGTTAGGTCCGTCCTTGATGGTTTTAATGTTTGTATCTTTGCGTATGGACAGACTGGCTCAGGCAAGACATACACCATGGTAATTTTAAGTGATATAAGTGCTATCATTTGTTTTATGGGATTGAATTTTGCGTTACTTCAAATATTGATAACAGTATGTTGCATTTTGATATCTTACAAATGCATATATTTCATGCTTCCAGAGTGGTCCAGACTTGACCACGGAGGAGACATGGGGTGTAAATTATCGTGCTTTGCGTGATTTATTCAGCACTACAAAAGAAAGACAGGACATGATAGAATATGAAGTGGGAGTCCAAATGATCGAGATATATAATGAACAAGTGCGAGATCTCTTAGTCATTGACAGAGCTAACAGGCGATATCCTTTACATAGATATATGATGAATTAAATAGGAACATGCTCACCTGAACTGCATCACTTAGACATGTTAACAATTCGGATTTAGTTGTCTAACCTTAACATTCCACACATTGGATATACGAAATAATTCTCAACTGAATGGCCTCAACGTACCTGATGCTAGTCTGATTCCAGTTACATGCACTCAAGATGTTGTTGATTTGATGAGAATCGGGCAAAAGAACCGTGCTGTTGGTGCTACTGCTTTAAATGAGCGGAGCAGCAGGTCTCACAGGTACCTGTTACATAAGTAGATGAACATTATGAACTGTCGCATGATTTATTTCTTCTGTAATTCTTCCTACTTTTGCAGTATTCTGACAGTTCATGTTCGAGGAAAAGAGGTGGTATCTGGATCTACATTAAAGGGCTGCCTTCACCTTGTGGATTTAGCTGGAAGTGAGAGAGTAGATAAATCTGAAGCTGTTGGCGAGAGACTGAAGGAGGCGCAACATATAAACAGATCTTTGTCAGCATTAGGAGATGTTATCTCTGCTCTTGCACAAAAGAGCTCACATATTCCTTATAGAAATAGCAAGCTTACCCAAGTATTACAAGACTCATTAGGTAGACAGTGATCACTTTTTGGTCATTTTGTCAATAGTGAGTTTAATTCGTTAATGCAATAATTTTACCATCCAATAATGATAGTATTCTTATGTCGAACTAGCTAGGCTTGTACAACCATGCATGATCCTGCTGAAAAAGACCGAAAATCCTGAAAAGTAACTATTAAGCAGTCTTTGGTTTATGATGTTCAATGAGGCTTATATAACATTTTTACCTTCCGTACTCCCTTACAGGTGGTCAGGCAAAGACATTGATGTTCATGCACATAAATCCAGAGGCAGATGCATTTGGAGAAACAGTTAGCACCCTCAAATTTGCTGAGAGGGTTGCCTCCATAGATCTTGGCGCAGCTCGTTCTAACAAAGAAACTGGAGAAATCCGAGACATGAAAGAAGAGGTCTGAACTTCTTAATCACTGGTTGAAAATACCAAACTATTTCCTGTACCTGTAATTGATGTCTTTGTGTTTTTTATGGTTTATTTAGATCTCAAACCTTAAGCAAGTGTTGGAGAAGAAGGAAGCTGAACTTGAACTCCTAAAAAGTGGTGTAAATGTTCGAGGGCAAGCATCACCTCTACGAACGATGAGACACATTGGTAATGGTAGCTTGAAAACGGAAGCAAATCAGCGTCCTCTAGATGACATTAGAGAGGTAAATGAGTCAGAAATCTAAGTAAAACATCATATTCACATATAATACTTGCAACTGTTAATTACTTCTGTTGTGGTGAGATAGGTAAGAAGCTGTTCATCAGGTAAACAAAGGAGGTCTCAGTTTCCCTCGAAGTTCACGGACAAGGATTTCATGCCAAAAATGCCCTTGCTGACAGAGGAAAAATCAGCAGCCTCCTCCATGAGGAGATCACCATCGCCACCTGTTAGAAGATCAATATCAACAGATAGAGGTGCTCATGTCAGAAGCAGAAACAAGCCTGAAACACTTGAGAATCAACCAGTAATGAAACTGCCTTTTCCTGCTAGAGCTCCTGTCACTATCAATAAATCTGGTAGCAATATACCGGCTATTGTCTCTTCAGATAAAACGAGAGGATATCAGAGTTCACGAGAGCAATCCAGGCAGGAAAATATCTCTGATGTTCTATATAGCCTCCAGAAGATGAGCAACAGGAAAATTCCAGAACATGACGAGGAGCAGTTTAAGCAAGTGCTTAATGTACGACAAGGTGCAATCAGAAAAAGTAAAAACGAGAACAAGATCAAAACCAAGCATCAGTTATCAACTAAAATACAGATTAAATCAGATGTTTCAGTGACCTTACTTTCTGATGGATGTCATGGTGGAATGATTGACGAAGCTCAGAGAAGCGACGTTTCTGAGTCTGAAAATGAGAATGGATTTGTTGGATCCAATATAAGTGGAACCATAAGGTTTGGTAATGGAAATCTTCCAAGAAGTTTATCAAGGAACTCCCAAAATGTTGAACGGTATAGCCTACTTCTTTGAGAATTAACATACTATATAACAACTATTTTTTGTATTAACTGATTGATTTCAAACAGAGAAATATCACAAACAGTTGAAGCATTTCTTGCTGGAAAATATGAAGACAGACCATCAAGTGGCAATAACATGCTTCGAAATGCTGAGGTAAACAACAATTCATTCAATCCTGAATTCAGGAAACCAGAAGATAAACCTTCGAATGCCAATAGAATTGCTCGGAATTCAAAGGAAGTGAGCAACTCATTGGCTCCAGAATTGAGAAGAAGCAGATCAACACCACGCGGAAAATTTATGTTTTTGGCCTGAGAGAAGTTCGATATTTATATACTACTCATCATTTGGATCAACTAATTTGGTAGTTCTTGTACAGCCACTTCATGCATTTTGGAGCATGCCCCTCATACTATTTCAAAAAACTTGAGATGGTTGAAGATGTCATTGAGGACTTCAACCAGTAATGTATCTTCAAACTTCATTTGAAGTGATATATATCGCAGTTTATTTATATACAAACTGATAAAAACTTTAAAATATATGTAAAAAAAAGTTGTAATTTGCTTTGATATATGGAATGAAAGATCAAAGGCTTTTGTGAAGATATAAGAGAATTGAAAGATTTAGATGGCATATCTCATCCATAGGTTACCATGACTAACTAAATGACTGTCAACTAGGATATTAGTCCTCAGGAATGATGAAATATGATTCATCTGTCTAGAAGTCAAATCCAGCAATTTACCGAAAAGAGTCGCAAATTAAAGTGAGAACACATATCATGGTTAAGTGATAAAAGTTTATAAACAAGGCATGTCTTGCATTCATTTACTTGGAGTAAACATTGGGTGCAGAGAAGTCTTTTCTGTTCCATTTATTGTCTATTTAATTTTGATACCTTCTATATAACTCTTCAGCGTTTGATAATTGATTTTCCATGCCAAAGTGATGCTGGTATCCCCTCAAAAGTTAAAAATAATCTTGTTTTTGTGGAAAAAAAACACAAATTATTTATGTCAATTACATTTGAACAACTTTAAGAGACAAGATCAAACCAAACTCAGCAATTGAGTATTCATTAACATATGGTCATGTACAAACACTGTTCAGAATCAAACCAAAATCACCAATTGAATATAATAAACATATGGTCATGAACAGACACTGTTCAGAATAAAAACAAACTCAACAATTGAAAAGAGTAAAATTAACATAGGGCAAATTCACACTTGTTTTATGGCATACTAACATTTAAACTTCATGCTTATGGTGCTGACAGACTCTTCATTAGTGAGCAGTCCCTAGAAGAGATAGAAGAAAGGTCCGATAATCACCAGAAGTCTCCGAATGCACTGCATCGTTCAGAGATTTCTTATGCTTCTTCTGGTATTCTGCTTTTATATACTGCATATCGATCTCAGTTCGCGTGACTAGTATCCTAATGAGAGTTGTATCATCCGTCCCCAATCCCTTCATTGTTTTGTGCAACTCCTGCATCCATTAATAAACATATGTAAGGTGTAGATAAACAGAACCATCGAGAGCTTATACAATACATTTCATGCAAGAGATAAGCAGAAAATAATGGCTTACTAAATTTAAGACAAAAATGATCAAACATAAACATCTTTAGAAGTTTCAGTTTCACATCCAAGTTGAGATATAGAGCCAAAAAGAATAACAAGTATCCAGAGTAGGACGAAACATGCTATATGAAGGAAGAACATATATCATGGTAATATAGAGGCGATGCATCTGGACGATACACAAGATGAAATAAGTCTTCTTGAAGGAAAAGAAAATTTGGAAGGGGATAATAGCATTCACGGGAAAAAAAGAGCTTACAGAAGCATGAGTTCAAAAATATCCTTAATGTAGGCAAAATGGTTATCGTCTCCATGACTTGATAAGAATTTTAATAAATGTAACAATGTACCTTCGCAAAGTATTTTGCTGGATTCTCAGCACACTGCAAAATAGTCAAGAGAGCAAACTCAAAGAGTCCAGAGGTTTCACTTTTTACAGCCTGTAACAGTTGCTGTCTGTTAGTAAACTAAACTGGAAATCTATATAGGTTTGCTAAATGAAGTCAGCTTACCTTTTTCAACGAGTTGCCGTACATGCTGTGATACACAGTGCTAACAGCAGCCAAATGCACTCTGCTACTTTCAGAAAAAATCCGTATAAAAGTATTCTCATTAGTTCCCAATTTCTTCTCCCCAGCTTTGTAAAGAGCTTTAGCATCATGTTCCACCGAAGCTCTGTCAACTTCTGGCCCTTCGTAGCGCATTGTGCTTACATATGCTACAAGCAACTGTAGTGATTAAGAGAAAATAAATTAATTGTAATCTTCTTTCATAAGATCTAAGCAATATGTATGATTACTTGTTTAAAATTTAGAGACAATACAAGAGGAAGAACACATTTGCTATGAAGACTGCGGGTGTGTTCGGTATGAAGCAGAACATGTTTTCCAATTTCTCCATGTTCGGTTGATCAAATATTTTGGAAAATATTTTCTCTAGGAAAACAAACTCCTTAAAAATGAGGAAAATAACTTCCCTAATGAAGATACGGAAAACAAGTTCTAGTGACATTCTACATTGATTATGTCCTCCACACCCTCCAACACATCTCATCTTCACCCCCACCCCCCATAGCCCTCATCCCCACCATCCCACACCCCACCTCCCCACTCCCACCTTCCATAGTATTTGTCTAAATTATATACAAATGCTTTTAAATATGATATTTTTTGCTTACTTACCGAACACAAGAAAATAAGTAAAAAACTATTCCCTTATTTTCCTAGAAAACAGTTTCCTTCGTACCGAACACACACTGGATCAATTATGTTCTCTTTCATACAAAGTCATTTTGACGGATTATTTTCTTTATTATTTCCACTAACAACTTAGCCACAATCTTATATACACTGCCAATTATAATGAATGTCAGGTAATGTTTTAATTCTAATCCCCCTTTCATTTTTGGTATTAGTGCAATGAAAGTAACATTGGAACTTCTCGCCATATCCCCATTCCGATGAAAAGCATTCAAAGCTCTCATCAAATCCACGAAACTATTGTTACTCATTTATTTAAAAGCTGTTCCTATGCGTGCTATGATCTTTTAGGTAATACAAAGTGTCTGGTATTTTCTAAATTCACATGCTTGGTATTTTTGTGTACACAAATGCAGAGGACGACTACCTTTTTGTGATCATCATATGTCGCGAACTCAATATAATGTTCAAGGCTGAAACCAAACATGGAATGGTAAAGTTGTTTGAAATATTGTATTTGAGAAGGAGTCCGTGAGCATATCACTTCAGTGGCAGCTCTTGGATCAATAACGTCACCACTCAAAGCCGTCCTTACTATTGTAGCATCTCGTCCTGCCGGATCATACATCCATAGCAAGACTGCTTTCTGGAATCATTAAAAAAAGATAAAGAAGATAATGAAACAGAAAACATAACAAATGAGGCATCACAAATTCTGCCAATTCCACTTCTTGTTTAATACTCCCTCGGTTTCAATTTGTTTGCACTACTTTCCTTTTTAATCCGTTTAAAAAAGAATGCCTCTTTCCTTTTTTAGCATGTCTTCAATTCTAAATTTCCACATGACATGTTTCGGACTACAAAATTAAATGACATTTTGGTATATTCTACATATCTTTAATTTAAGACCATAAGATTAAAAAGTCTTCTTTACTTTCTTAAACTTCGAGCCAAATCAAAACCAGACAAATAAATTGAAACGGAGGAAGAAATACTAGTGGCAAGTTATTGAGTTATCAAAATTATTCGGAAATTTCTACTCTTGATCAATACCTCAAGATTACCGCTAAGCTCTTTGGATAAGCGTTTGTTGAGCTCTTCAGAATACATACTTCTGTATTCCTGTTGAATTAGAGCACGCTGAGTTGCATCACGATGGGCAATGATGTTAATGACTGCTTCTTTATCAAATCCGAATCCTGCATAACACAAACAATTAATTCACTCAAAGGTCATCTGCAGAATAGAAATACACTATCATTCTAATTTTGGAACTAAATCCAAACGGGATGATGACATTTATATGTCCTCTAAACCATAGTTCACTAGCAATTTTGGAAGCAAAATGTAGCTGTTTTGTGTTTCCTGTCTGATAATTTGACTGTTCAAAGTAATCTATGTGATACAGAACTTCAGAATCCGCATGACTGAACAACAACAACAACTATGCTTCAGACCCAAACAGGTTGAGGTTGTCTATATGAAACAATAAAGCTTGCAACCAATGTTTCACTTGCTAGATTCATTCAACATCAAAAAGAGGCTATTTATATGGTTTCTTCACTACTATATTTTCTTTTCTTACTAATTTTGATATGAAGGTTTTTCGAAAACAACTTCTCTAACCTCACAAGGTAAGGGGTAAGACTGCGTAGGCATCACCCTTCCCAGACTCTACTCGTGGGATTACACTTTGCTCGAACTCTCCTAAAATATTGCCGCACCCATGTCGAATCCTTCAAAAAGTGCACTACTTTTGGAGGATACGACATGCACCCGTCAACATTTTTGAGACTGTCTTTCTCTCTTATTAAACTCTTTTATTTACTCTATTTCAATTTGTTTGTCTTTTCTTTTTTTTAGTTCATTTAAAAAAAAATACCTTTTTCCATTTTTTGGAACTCATTAATTTCAACTTTCCATGTGTCAAACATGATTAAGATAACAAGATTAAAAAGCACTTGGGTACATTTTTACATATCTTTAGTTAGAAGATCACAAAATTCAAAACCAGACAAACAAATTGATATAGAGTGAGTATCTTTTGACCAAATGGGCCTTATGATCTACCTTGTTTTGTCATGCTTAAAGTTTAAGTAACAACTCATCCTCAAAAAACAATTCAAATTACATTTTAGAGAAAGAAAGGAAAACCACAAATTAAGCAAATCAAATATAAAGGCTAAGTTTTTACCCTTAAAAGCTTTGTGAAGTTGTATGGCATCATCACGAGGTGAAGTTAAAACTGGAGGAACACTCAAGCTTGCCATTTCTCTCTCTCTGTCTCTCTTTGTGGTACTTTCTAAATAAGAAAAAATAAATAATCAAAGATGTGAGAAAGTAAACGCCATTGTTCAAATTAGTCAACAAGCTTTTGATTAGTGTAGATAAGGACCAAAAACGTCACTAAAAATTAGTGGATGTCCAGTTTTTGACAAATACTTTGCATTTTCATTGATTTCAAAATTTTTAGTCTTTTATCAGTGTGTGTGAGTATGAGCCCGTTTGGATGAGCTTAAAAAAAGTAACTTTTATTTATAAAGTTTTTTTAGAACTTAGAAGTGGTGAAAGTTATTTTTATAAATAAGCAGTTGAGTGTTTGGATAAAAGTGCTTATGATGTGAATTTTAGAGTTAAAAGAATAAAAAAGATAGTTTAAGAATTTAGTTAAAATATAAAGGATATAAAAGTAATTTCCATGGTCAAAGAAAATGACTTTAAGCACTTTGGAAAAAAAAGTTAGGAATCCTAACTTTTCATTTCTGACTGACTTTAAGAACTTTATGGCTTAAAGTCAGCATTAGACAAACACGTCCAAAAGCTAAAAAGAGGCCAATCCAAACGGGCTCTATATTAACTTTTTGGAAATTTGTCGACCGACACCGTTGACTCCTAAACTTACTGGTCTGGCCTCAGTATTCATTGCTTTTTTTATTAATGTCGTTTCTTTTTAGAGTGTTTTGATATCACAAAATAATAATTCAAGATTTTAAGTATTTTTATGTGTTAGTTTATTATTTTTTTGTAATTTAGTCGATCGATTCTGTTGCTCTCCAAACTTGGACATGTCGAGTCTCATAGGTCTGATGACCAGTACTCGTTGTATTTCATCAATGTCGTCTCCTTTTTATTGTTTCAGTATTACAAACTATAAATTCAAGATTTTTAAGTGTTTTTCGTGTGTGTAAAGTTTATTGAATTTTCAGATATTAGTCGATCGACTTCATTGGGGATCAGAAGTCTTTACATTTTCATGAATGATGTCTCTACTTTAGCGTTTTGGTGTCACAAAAGAATCTAACTTATTTAAATGTTCCTGCTATTTTATATTTCCTTGAAAAAGGGGCTCAACCTATAGAAACTGTTCAGGATATTTTAAAGAAGACAAAGGTTTTAAAGAACTTCTTCCTAATCAACTGAAATTCAATTAAGAAAATACAAAAAGGGGAAGTGATTTGTATATAACTTTATATGACTTTTCTCTTTTTTTTTTTTTTTGTATTTCCTCCCTTTCCTTTTCTATTTGTATTTATTTATCATTGCTTCCAGAGAATTCCGTGTTCTATAATGACAAAACATCTTATTAAAAAATTTAAGCATTTTTCGTGTTATCCGTCCATTGATTTTTGAAAAATATTCGATCAACTCCATTGGCTCCTATACTTGGTCAGGCCGGACCTCATAGGCCTGATAACCAAAACTCATTGCATTTTCATTAATGACGTTTCTTTTCAGCATTTTCATATCACAAAATAAGAATTTAAGATTTTAAGCATTTTTCATGTGTGTAAATCCTCGATTTTTCAAATTTTAGTCAACCAACTTTGTTGGCCCCCAAATTTAACAGACCAGACCCCACAAAACAGGTGACAAGTAAATAGTTGTCTACTTCTTTTTTTAACATTTCGTGAAATAAGAATTCAAGATTTTAAATATTTTTCTTTTGTGTTAATTCATTGATTTTTTGAAAGTTACTCGATTGATTCTGTTCTAAAATTCATTGCATTTTCATTAATAATATCTCTTTTTTCAATATTTTGGTCTACCAAAATAGAAATTCAAAATTTTAAATATTTTTCATGTGTGTTAGTTAATCTCCTGATTTTCTACAAATTAGCGACCACCTCGGTTAGCTCGTAAACTTAGCCAAGTCGAGCCTCACATGACTGATATCAACACCCACTGCATTTTCACTAACTTCTTTTTATTTTTAGAATTTCTATACCACAAAATAAAAATTTAAGATTTTAAATTTTTTGTGTATATTAATCCACTAATATTTTCCTGAAAATTAGACATATATTTGTGCCAAAAAGCAAAGTAAATGCATATATTCAAGATTAATTTTTGGCACTTTTGCCAAATAAAAATGTACCAAGCCCTAACTCTGGGAAACAAAACATGGCAGTTTCTTTCATAGTAAAAGCTTCAATCCAGCTTCATTGTCGAGCCATTGTCATCCCCTGGTTAGCTATTTCCCTCACTTGTGGGTTTACATTAAATTATTTATACTAGCAGCTGCAACTATGTTTGCTAGAGCTCTGTTGATGTATAGTATAGTATTTTTATAAGCTGACATTCCTTTCAAGTGCTTCTGTGATTCTGTAAAATGGGTTGGTTAAGAAAAGATTTAATTTTTGTGGCAAAAATGACCATAGAAAAGATAACACCTGTTTATTGTCCAAATTATCGAAAATGGGTACTTGTGTTATGTTGGGTTTTTAAGCAAAGGTTTGATCTTTAGGACAAATATGACCATAGGAAGAGATTACAGTAGCTAGTTCTCCAAATTCTTGAAATGGGTACTTGTGTGAGTGGATTTAGTGAAGAAAAGGTTTAATTTTTTATGGCAAAAATTACCATAGAAAAGATGACAGCAGTTTATTATCCAAATTGTCGAAAATGGGTACTTGTATTTTGCTGGGTTTTTAAGGAAAGGTTTGATCTTTAGGACAAATATGACCATAGGAAGAGATTACAGCAGTTCATTCTCCAAATTCTTGAAACGGGTACTTGTGTGTGTGGATTTAGTGAAGTAAAGGTTTGATTTTTAGGACAAATGTGACCATCGAAACGATTATTCCAGTTCAATCTCCAAAATATCGAAAATGGGTACTTGTCTTATGTTGAGTTTTAAGCTAAGGTTTGATCTTTGATGATCATAGGAAGAGATTACAGCAGTTCATTCTCCAAATTCTTGAAATGGGTACTTTGTGTGTGGACTTAGTGAAGAAAAGGTTTGATTTTTTTTAGGCCAAATGTTGTCATAAAAAATAATATCACAGTTCATTGTCTAAATTATCGAAATGGGTACTTGTGTTACGTGGTTTTTTTAAGAAAAGGTTTGATCTTTAGGACAAACATGAACTTAGGAAGAGATAACAACAGCTCATTCTCTATATTCTTGAAATAGGTACTTGTGTGAGTGGATTTTTGAAGAAAAGGTTTGATTTTTAGGCCAGATGTGACCATTGAAAAGATTATTACAGTTCATTCTCCAAATTAGATTCTTGTGTTATGTGAATTTGTTAAGAAAAGGTTTGATTTTTAAGACAAACATGACCATTTAACTAAAAGATTACAGCTGTTTATTTTCAAAATTCTTGAAATGGTTACTTGTGTTACGTGGATCTGTTAATTTGACCATAGAAAAGATTTGGGCAGTTCATTCTTCAACTTCTCAAAATGAGTACTTGTATTACGTGGATTTGTTAAGCAAATTTTAAATTTATAGTGCAAACCTGGACATAGAAAATATCTAAGCAGTTTGTTCTCAAAATTCTTGAAATTGGTACTTGCGTCTAATGGTTTGGCTTAGCAAAGGTTTGATATTTAGGGTAAATATGGCCATGAAAATATTACAGTTCATACGCAGTTTATTGAAATGAGCATATAACTATGGTTGGCTTTATATGTATGTTACTCCAAAAAAAAAATGGTTTGTTTTAGTATGATATGAATATATGATTATTAGGGTGCAGAAGTTCAGTGCCGTAAGCTGCTCCCGAGGCAGAGATTATAGCATTTCTCCAGTCAGGCACATTCCCAAGAGATCTAATGAATGCCAAGAGTCAGAAACTGCTTTGCCAAAGAAGCACTTTTTGGACATAGAAAAACACACTTTCTTAAACGGGAATATTCAGGAAACTGAATTTTCTGTCGGTGGTGGGTCGAAGTATGGAGATATACCTTTTCATTCCAAGTCTCAAAATCATAAACAAAAGCTTATAACCAGCCTAGATGATGAGGTCGAATTGGGTATGGTTGAGTTCATCCACATCTCTGTTGTTTTTTTACCTGTAGTGGAAACTCAAATTAAAATAAGAGGCTGAATATGGAATTTCAGGGAAGGAAGATGAAGTTGATGAAGATTTTGTACTTGAACATGGTATAGCTGAAACTGATAAAGCTAGGCAAGATGCTGAAACAATCGCAGTTCGATTACTTGCTTCAAGGTTAGAATGTTAAATGTCTCGTCTCTCTCTATCTGGTCGTTATTTATTTGCTGTCAACTATTACTAGCTCATTGCACTGATCTTATTTGCAACCTGAAGGTTGAAGGCTGAGTTTTATACCAGATGGATAAATAAAACATGCATCTCCTTAATTATATACGGGCATACCTCATAGAGTTGTGTGAGCGTTGATTTCACTTAGAAAAAGATGTGTGAACGATGAAACTGTTAAGACCTTTGTTGATGCACGTGAATTAACTTTCCAACCACTAAAACTAAGAAAAGAGGCCCTTAGACTGATGCAAAGAGAGCCACTTTTGATGCATGCTTTTGTACTGTGCAGAGCACTTACGGCTGTAGAGCTGAAGAAGAAACTCCTGGGAAGAAAGTTTACACTCAATATTGTTAATGCTGTAATAACAGATTTCCATACCAGGTAAACCAAACTGGAATCTGGATGTTTCCATCATAGTTGTCAACCATGTCTTCGATAACACAGAAATGTTATTTCAAGTCTCAGTTTCATTTTGGCTATTGGTGCTCATTTGTTACTTGTTCACCTACATGTTTCTATTGTTATCTAGAGTGACGTGCTACACTTAAACATGCTAAAGGGAAAATTGAAGAACATAGTGCGATAGGTTTTGTGTCATTTATGAATTTGTATTTCATTGATCCATCTTAATTTCACCATAATTGGCCTCATCTGGATTTGTTCTGTGTGTTACTCTAGGGGTTTAATCAATGACAGTCTGTATGCTGAAATGTTTTCTCGGTCCAGATGGTCTTCCTCAAGTTGGGGTCCGCGACGAATTAAGCAAGTAAATTTTCCTCTTTGGTAACTGCTTCACTGATTGATATTTTGAGCCTACTTTTTTTATTCTTTTGTATAGAGTCAATTGGTTGTATGGTTAATAATATGATTCTCACCTACTATTTCTCTTTTCCTTTTTTTTTCTCTTCCAAACTTGGTTTTCATCAGGCTAGTGATGTATAGTAGTAGCTAAATCACTAGCTGAAATTCCCCTGGATAATCTGAATTTTCCTTTTCCCCTGGTTTGTGCCCATTCATTAGGAGCATATGAGAGCGTATATGTTTCTTGCTGCATCCTAAGTTGAATACTTGACAAAAAGAAATAAAAAATGTTGACATCATAGTGGAGCGCAATTATGGAAGTAGTCGTTTTATTTTGCTATTCCAACCATCTGGTAGCTGACTCCAACTTGTTTGTGACTGAGGCATTGTTGTATTCCAACCATCTGGTGCTTTATTCGTTTTCTTGAGTAGTTACACTCTTATTCATTTCTTCTGCCCTGCGTTTTGTTAACTTTGGTTTTATTTTGCTTTTGTTAGAACCCCATTGAATGGCCTTGTTGTTTTTTGTATTAGGCCTTGATCAAGAAGGGCGTAAGCGAAGTGGATGCAGACAATGCCATAAAAATGGTCTTCAAGAATGACGAAGCTGATGAGGAGCAAGAATCAAGAGAATCAGGGCATGCTATATCAAAACCTTCTCTGGATCAATTGTTTGTCCAGTCATCTAAACAGTGGCTTAAAGGGCAGGGTGTGCCTAGAGAAAAACGTAAAGCAAGGATTATTCGTTGGCTTCAGTACCGTGGCTTTGATTGGAGTGTGGTTAGTTTCATACTCAAGAAGTTAGAATCCAGCTATCCTCAATAGAGCCCCTTTACTCAGCGAAGGAGATTATGATGATCTGTTTGATGTTGCCATAGCTGGATGTGGTAGACAAGAGCTACGGTTACTACTGTAAAATGGCCCTTAGTAGAAGTACAAGAAACTGGATCGGTTAATCGGTCTATTTTTCCCATCTCAAAAATAGTTTGAAGTGTTGAGATCAACACAGAAGGCGCGTTGTGTGAGTAATAACTTCACCTTGCAGAATTCAAGAGCCCTGAAGTCTTTGTTGTATCAGGAAATGAACAGTTTCACTGGGAGTACTTGTATATGTTGTGCCACATTAACCAGATTGTAAAAAAGAATGCTTCCATTTTCAACTCTATGTTTTACCCCGGGTTTAGGTCTAGCGGTAAGAGTGCAGTGCGTGATGTGTGGATTAGACATACGTCACAAGTTTAAATCCTTTCATAGACAAACTTGATATATAAGTGAAGAAGAGTAGAGGGGTGTGTTCATTATCTGTTGAGTTTCTAACTATGTGCCACCAGTCCTCGGGATTTCTTGATTATCGAAAAATTTAACTTTATGTTTTCTGCTTATTTTTCATATATTAATAGACAATAATAAATTTTCAAATAGTTTCTTTTTGTAGTCATCCTTGATTTGAGTTATTCTGTCCATTCTGCATGTTTGGTTGTGGTATTTATTTACTCATTATTTTCCCTTGGATAAATTCAAGATCCATAAAAAGGTAATAGCTCCCTATCAAGATATTTTCATACCAAGGACTCAGACTCTAGATCTGGCTATATGAAACAGTTTTCAAGCAAATGGTATCATGGTTTTACATAAAATCCCACATTATGGGGGTAAATTCCAAATTGAAATCTAAGTTATGTGACATTCATCCCCAACCCACTAGCCTACTAATTGCTTATAAAAGCTTCTCTCATAAATCACATGGTCATGTGATGGGGCCAACTCATAGTTGGTAGCTTGACTATTTCTTGCAAGACAATTGGGAATCTTTATTTGCATTCAATAAATTCTAGCTACATAATTCCAAGACCGCCCCCCCTCCCCCCACACCCAACCCAACCAATGATTGAATCACTTCCCACATGTCTCCACAATTTCTTAACCCTCAAAGTACTTTTAATAAATATGGTGTCTAGGCCAGCATGCGCATAATTATTTAATCAAAAATCTATTACTTTTTATCAACTCGCTTACTAAGGCTTACGCTGATGAGAAAATAACATAGAAATAGTGCCCACTAGCTATATTTTAGTCTGAGTCTTTGAGAAATAGTCATTATGGTAGAGTTACAAATTTCACGAGTGAAACTTTGTAACAATGTCCTGAAATTTGAAGCGCCATGAAAATAGAGTGGTTAGTCATTGGCAACTTTCCAAGTGTGATTTCTATCTTACGTGTGGTCGTGCCCAAGGACATATCGTTTGAAGTACATTCTTTTTTTGATCAATTCTCAAACGGTAGAAGCTTCTTCCAAAGCAAATTCTCTTAAGTGAGCAGTCATTTGAATTTCCATTTATATTAGCATGCCTCATTGGCTAACAAAGTTGGTAAGTATAGAATACTAATTGGTATGTAAAAAGTCTACCAATTTCAGATAATGATGAACAGTGTGATCTTTTCACTCTATAATGCTAATGCTAAATTAAGAACTCCCTTTACAGGATACATGATTTAGGAATGAAAATGATTTTCCTTAAAATCTATAGCCTGATCTAACTCATAATGCTAATAAAACATGCTATATTCACAAATTTGTTCACTATGTTGATGCCTTATTTGGAGATAGAGTTATCAGAAAATACAAAAGAGCAGCTACAAGATATTTGGGAATCCACATTCTTGGTGCCAGGTGATTTTGGTAGAGCTGTTACACTTGCATTTTTCTTCAACAAGTCGGATTCGGACACAACAGGATCAACATTCCGAATTTCCTTGAGCATGGCTACAACATCCCTCATCATCGGACGATCATCAGCTTTTGTGCTCACACACAGGAATGAAACAGCTAAAGTTTGCATCATTTCATGCATCTCAGGGTCAGCCCTGCCTCTAAGCTTTGGATCAAGAATGTCATTTGGATCGCACTTGCTTTGTAGGTGATTGCGTACCCATTGTACTAAGTGTGCACCCCTGGGCAATGTTGGGTCCAATGGATGCCTTCCTGTTAGTACCTCCAAGAGGACCACACCAAAGCTGTATACATCACTCTTTTCTGTGATCCGTTGCATCGAAGCATGTTCTGTGGACACATAATAAGTCTGTCAATTCAAGAAAAGTTGATGCAACTAATTAAGCTGAGATAATGAGTATCTTTTGTATTGTGAGGATTCATCATAAATTGACTAGTCTTATGTTCGATTTCAGCTAGCTGAGATAATGAGTACTACAACAACGATATCTTTTGTATTGTGAGAATTCATCACAAACTGACTAGTTTTACGTTCTCTATCAGCAATCTGAGATAATGAGTAAAAATGCAAGTAAAAATAATTACCTGGAGCCATATATCCATAGGAACCAGCAAGATGAGGCCTTTGGCTCTCCTTTAACAAATTTGCATCAACATCACTGTTGACAATCCTTGCCAGCCCGAAATCGGCCAGGTAAGGCTCCATTCTAGGACCTAACAATACATTCATTGCTTTGACATCTCCATGCATTATAGGGGGTACACAGTCATGATGCAAGTATGCAAGAGCATGAGCTACTCCAAGGACTACATCAAATCTGTTCTCCCATTCTGCTGCTCCTTTGCCAACACCATGGAGCAATGAGCTCAAACTCCCATTGGGAAGGTAGTCATAGAACAGAAGTTTCATGTTCTGGTTTGAAGCCCAACCGAGGAGGCGTACTATATTCTTGTGCCGGATTGAACCAAGGGTTTGAATTTCTGAACCAAATGCTCCTGATTCCTCTGATGACCACATTTTCTTGACTGCTAAAGTCGCCCCATTTTCGGTCATTATTCTGTATACAACCCCAGAGCTCCCAGTGCCAATGACATTAGCTGATGTTAGATTATGAACAATATCATCTATCGAAAAATCCAACTTCTGGTAAAGTGTCATTTCCCAAGTATCAACTTCTGGTTCATACTTGGCCGCCATTCGCATCCTGATCAACGTGCAAATGGCTAGCAGAACCAGCACAGCACTTATACTAACAAGGATTGACATAGCAAGCTTCATGGTGGATTTGGCATGTCCAGCAGGCCCTGTTTGAATCACGTCCCCTCCAGAAATGTAAAGAGCTTGGTTTCCAGTAAGATCACTCAAAGGAAGTTTATGAAAGAATGGAGTATTGGGAAGTTTTCCATAGAAGTCATTGAATGATATGTTGAGTGAAACAAGGTTTTGAAGGTTTGTGAGAACGTCTAAATTTCCCGAGAGTTTGTTGTGGGAAAGATCAAGGTTTCCTAGTTTGCTAAGACCAGAAAACTCACTTGGAATCACTCCTGTCAATTGGTTACAGCTAAGGTTAAGAGAGATTTCAAGAGATGGTATTTGACCCAACTCTTTAGGTATTTCGCCTGATAAACCATTGTACCCGAGATCTAACAGCTGAAGCTTACTGCAAGAAACTATCTCAGCTGGAATTCTACCAGAAAGTTGATTCTTCCCAAGATTCAATTTTGTTAATTCTGTTAAAGAACCAACACTTGGACTTAACGAACCCGTAAGCCTGTTGTCTGAAATGTCCACATACTGTAGACTCCCAGGCAGTTTCTCTGGCAAAGAACCAGTGACCGCGTTCGAATGGAGATCAAGAAACTCAAGATTTTGACATCCTGATATTGATGAAGGAATTTCTCCCATAAAGTGATTGCCACTCATGTCAAGGAAATTCAAACTTCTTAAGTTTCCTATTTCTGATGGAACAGTACCCCCTAGCCTATTGTTATTCACTCTAAATCTATACAAATTTGTGCAGTTTCCAACATCAGTTGGTATAAAACCAGACAAATCATTGGAAAGAAGCAACAACTTTGTTAGATTTTTCAAACCAAAGATTTCTTTTGGTATGGAACCAAAAAGATTATTGTAAGAAAGGTCTAGAGCCTGAAGATTCTCACAGTTAGATAATGAAACAGGAATTTCACCTGTCAAATTATTTTGCCAAGCAAAGAATAAAGTCAAGCTCTTTAAGTTTCCTATTTCATTAGGAATCTCCCCTGATATACCATTGTTGTCAACTTCCAAATGAGACAATTTAGTACAATTTGATATTTCAGTAGGTATTGTACCTGATAACTTATTGACACTCAACTGCAACACTTCAAGATTTGAAAGTCCACCAAAGCTTGTAGGAATACTGCCTGTTAAGAGATTCTCAGATAAGTCAATAACTGTGATATCCTTACAATTCCCAAGCTCATTTGGAATCACACCAACTATACTATTCTGCCAAAGCAACAAACTTTGGAGCTTCCTGAGCTCCCCTATACTCCTAGGAATCGAACCGGAGATCGAATTCTGATACAAGTACAAGTTCTGTAGTTCACTACAATTCCCAATCTCTTCTGGAATTGGTCCAGACAAAAGAGCTGTATAAATTGCAATTGTCTGAATCATTTTCAGGTTTCCAATTGACACCGGCAAATTCCCTGAAATGCTTGTTTCAGCAAGGCCTAAAAAAACCAAGTTGAAGCAGTTTCCAATCTCAAAAGGGAGTTCCCCTTTAAGATTTTGATTCCCTCCAGCTCTAAATTCCTCAAGATTACTCAACTTTCCAATACCCTTTGGAATTTCACCACTAAGTTGATTGTCATAAATCAAGAACTTCTTGAGATTGGACAAATTCCCAATGTCTGATGGAATATCACCTTCAAGAAAATTTGAACTAAGAGATAAAGTTTGAAGCTTTTGAAGCTGACAAAGTTCATGTGGAATGACACCAGTGATTGAATTATCACTTATATCAATGAACTTAAGTTCAAGATAATCTCCAAACTCTTTTGGGATTGGACCACTAAGATTAACAGATGAAAGAACAAGAGTGTTCAAGAATTTGAGTGGCTGAAAATTTGAAGGCAATGACCCTTGTAAATCAACTGATTTTAGATTTATACTAACAACATGACCATTGGAATTGCAGTTTATGCCAAACCAGTTACAAGGACTTTTATCTAAGGAATCCCATGTTGTTAAAACATCATTGGAACTCATGTTTAATGTTTTTTTCCATGCAAGAAGTGTTTGACTTTGTACATCAATTGAATAACAAGAAGAGAGGAAAAGAGTGTTTAAGGAGAAAAGTAAAAGAAGAAGATAAGGATTTCTTGAAGGAGCAGACATTGCTTGCTGCTGCTAAGAGGAAAGAAGAAGAAGAAGAGAGAAAGTTGAGTACTTTGGGATTGTAAAGGGGTGAACCCCATGTTTTGTTTATAGAGGAAAAACAGAAGAAGATCTGGATCCAAGAGCACTTTCAATTTTTCTATTATTATTATTATTGCACTTTGGTGATGGTTGTTAATTCAGAGTAGATGATGCAGATGGCTTCATTTGGCTTTATTTATTCATTTATTAATGTTTATATCAATACCATCTTTTTATCTTTCTTTGGTTTCTTTTTCAAAAACTTGCTTGGTTTTAGTATTGTTCTCTTTGTTTCTTTTGTTAGTCTTTAATCTACGTTATTCGGATTTTTTTTAAATGTTATTTTTCTAATTTTAATTTACGTGATTTATTTTTCTTTTAGTTAGTTTCAATAATTTAACTTTAAAATATTCATTTTATCCTAATAAAATAATTTATATTTAGATCGCAAATTTCAAAAGTCTTTCTAATTTTCTTAAATTTCGTATCAAGACAAACTACCTCATATAAATTGAGACGGAAAAAGTATCTTTTTTGTGAGTACTTTACTCTTGACTTAGACCATATATCTAAAAAGATCCTTCTCTTGGTCATTTCACACGTTGTCTAGTAGAGACGTGATTATTTGAAGTGAATTTTAGTATCGAACATGTTGTGCCCCTCTGGCGGGGTATGTATTATATCACCTATACATACACTATTTTTGAAGAATTCCGTTATGTTACGTACCCTTCAATATTTTAAAAAATTCTGAGCAACGTAAGTTTGAACTGTATTGCCTAAAGGGGAACAAATTAATGCTGGTTTTAAATGTGTAATTATCATTTCCCTTTCTTTTTAGTTGTATAGTTAATGTCTGATTTTGAAATGAGGATTCTTGATAGCTATGAGGCCAGCACCAATACAAATAATAACTCTTTATGAGGACCAGTTCCTCCAATTCTTGTTGTGTATATAATTACTAGGTACAATTCATAAAGATTTTTTATTTTTATTTTTTTGTTTGGGGTAGGGGTCAGGGTAATAGGTTGGGGGGAGAGGGGTGTTATTCTGATAAATATTTCTTGGTCTTCAAAGTTGTGAAGTAGAGCATATTCTTTCAAATGGTTTTAATTAAAAGAAGGTGCAGAAATAGTCCATCATCTCATGTACAATAGTATGAGTCAGCCACATGTTAGTTACTTATAAGACTAATGGCTAGTAATGACTTTGTGATGAAGTAGAGGACATAAGCAAATATTTGGGTACGGCTCGACTATTTCACCAAACATCTATTATCTCACATTAACATAGATATCGAGAGACTTTTAAAATCAAACTGAAAAATGAAGAAAAGGATAGAAATTAATAAAAGGGAAAATGTCGAGAATGCCCTCTTATTTTATGAAATATCTTAATTTACCTTTATCTTTAACAAATTGTCTGGTAATAAAGTATGACCAACGGTAATCTTAACCATGGTTAAAAAAATTATATAACTTTGAAAAATTTTCATTAAACATTTTGACACGTGGATTCGACCAAGTCCATGTTGGGGCTCGATTTAAGTAAAAAAGAAAGTACAAAACGATTTGTTAACGATAAAGGCATGAATAATTATAAAGTATAACAACAACAACATACTCAGTGTAACCCATTAGGTGGGGTCTGGAGAGGATAGAATGTACGCAGATTTTATTACTATCTCGAGGGCAGAGAGATTGTTTCCGAAAAATCCTCGGCTCAAGTGCATCAAACCCGCACAAATGAAGAAAAAGACAATAAAAAACATAGTTGATAATTAAGAGAATAGTGTAAAGTCTACAAGAATAAAGTAATAATAATAGCGAAATAATCTAAACACAATGCACAATATAGAGCAAGAAGTACAAGGATAGTTCTATAAAGTATAAACAAAGGTAAAAATCAAATATTTTGTATAATAGAAAAGTAAACTTAAACCTTTTTTGCCAAAACAAATAATGGATAATTTTCATAAAATAACTAATCACAAGGGATTAACAAAAAATTTCCTTGCTAATCTTTCTCACCCAAAATTAAACAAAGAGTTAAATACAAAAATATAGTGACAAAGGAGATTGTTAATTTAAAGCTTAGGGTCCTGGATCTATAATTCTTAGGAGGTAGTAGAAGAATAAGTGCATATGAATAAATAATATACTATAATATAATATAATGTATTACTAAGACAATCATTATACTTATAATATTAGCATTAAGATGGAGATCTCTTCTAATAGTGATGAGAACATGCAGATTTTTTAAAAAATAATTAAGCTTTAATTAATTTAATTAAACTGCAAAAGTTTGAGGTCATGTTGTCGGGAAGAATATTAATCTTGTCTTAAAATAATACTTATAAAGAAAAAGAAAAAGAGTACTGCCCTTTAATGGGAGAGACAAAAGTACAACAACTTAATATTTTTTAATTGCTTTCTTTTTACAAAAATACATAAATTGTAGATTAGATCTCAATCCTTTTGTTTTTACATTTAGCATAATTTGATCACGGGTTCCTCACTTAAAAAAAATGTTATTAATTCATTTTAATTTTTCTTCATCAATAGTTAGTGGTATAGCCTAGTAAAGTGAAGGATGGGTTCGAGAACCAACAATCTAGGTTTTGAATCGAGAAAAATTTCATTCATACATATAATATCAATCGATTCGAACCTTTTTTTAGCTTCACTCAAGTTTCGTAAAGATTATAAACAAAATCACACAAATTTATGTCCATAGAAAATAATAATAAGCCCTACGCATGAGGATTCATTTTTCTTTTCGATTTGATTCTCTTAACCAAGTCGTTGTTTATGAGTCGCATGCTCATTCATTCTACGTAACATGTATCTTTGCTCTACACTAGCTTAATAACTATTCAAATCATTTAACATTTCTTCTATAAATATTGGGGGGGGGGGGAGGGGGGGAGAACCTAATTCAAAGTGATTTATGACACATAAAAAGAAGTGAAAAAGAAGCAAAACTCTAAAAATGGTATGAAAATAGTTGTGCATATGATAATGGAATCTTCATTACCTTTTCTTTTCAAGTCTGAAAAGAAGTAACTTTTGAGAAAGTGCTTGTTGATTTTAATGTAGTAATAAAAAGTCATATTTGTTACTTAGCAATATAGTGAATAGTCATTCTCTTTGAGTAAAAAGATGTCTGACAATTACTGCTATTCAGTTGGAAAAAATAAATTGTCTATTGTGTAACTATCAATGAATTAATTAAAAGTTAGTACTCATTTTCAATGTTGTAGCATTTATGTTTGAGAGCATTGAGAATATGGTATTTACTAGATTCATTTAGTAATAGCCTTAGAATAAGAAAATTGTTTTCTTTTCCTACTTATTTACAATGAATTTGTAAAAAAGAAAATAAAATAGGCATATCGTTCAAGTATTAGACACATGACGCATTTTAATTGGAGCTGCCACATGTTCGATATAATAAACTTTTATTGTTTCCTCTAAAACTAGAAAGAAAGAAAGAAGAAGAAGAAAACGGCACCTTAATTCATTCTCACATTCTGCAGATTTATTTATTTATTGAATTGTAATTTGCAATTTGGGTTATTTCTTGAAGATCTTAAGATTTAATATATTTTTTTTTAAAAAAAAAGATTCAATATATCCACTATGTAAAAAATGTGATCACGTGAGCAATGATATAGATCTTAGCAAAATGCATGGCACATGACATTGATCTATTAAAATTGGTAGTCACATGAGAACATGACATGATTGGATTTTGTAATTTATATAACTAATTAAAATCCCACATTACCAATCATGGACAAATATTGGTTTTATCCTAAATAAGGAAAATTTAATAAACAAAAACAAGATCCCATAAATGTTGTGACTAGAATAGTAAATATTATTTTATTTTTTAATCAAAAATCTCAAATTTAAATTTTAAATATAAAATAGTCTTTGATACTAAAGAACGTCTTGCGCCAAAATAAGACTTTCTATTACGTATTCAAATTAAACGAATTTTCAAAGAGTTAATAATTATTATATTATATCATATGCTACCAATGCCACCAACTATATATATGTGACTTTCAAGAACGTGCCCCATGTTCCTCCCATAACCCATCCACCTCCATTTTATTTTTCTTTTGGAATATTTGAGCATTTTATTTTTGTCTTTTTTGGGATAAAATTAAGTTCCAAATTATTTGTCTTCCATTGTTTCTAAGTTGAATAAAACATATAATAATTCATAGAAAATTTCTTAACTTTATTATGCAAAAAGAATATATCTATGAAGAATATAATGATGGTATATGTTTATATATAGTTTGCTAGATTTCATTTGAACTTATTGTTACAAAACTTAGCATTATGGTATTTTACGTATGAAATCAATGCGAACAAAATTATATAATGCCATGGAGTAATATAATAATAAGAACCATTTTTGTAATACGAGTGCAAAAAGTGTTCTTTAAAAATCGCAATGAGATTTAAAAAATTGCACGTTAAAGCTCAAGTAGATATAATACGAAGATTAATTTAGATCAGAATTATAATGTACATTATGTAAATTCATCAATTCAATGTTATTGAAATACTTAACCCCCCCCCCACCACCACTTATTTTTGTGAGATATAAATATAAGGGAAATTTACATAAATGTACAACATTAAGAAAATATTTACTATTTATAGCAATAATATTTTTTTTCAGTGAACACTTATAATACAATTATAATACAACTTTAATACATATTAGCGAAAATAATTTATAAAACTCATATAATACAAGTTTTATACATGGATACTTAATTTATCACATACTTTAATACACTTATAATACATTGTGTCAATTTCTTACCAAACAAACAAGTATAATATATTTTAAAATACTTATAATACATTTATATTGCATGCATAATTCACTTTTAATACATAGTAAATATATTATAATAATATTATATATTGCTATAAATGATAATAAATAAAAAGTATCGCTAAAATCAATAATTATTTATTAAAAAGTGGTTTTTCTAGTAATATTTCCTAAATATATAAAGTGAAATGACACCTTGATGTATGGGCTTTCTGGTCTTAGCCCACTCGTGTGAGCAAGATTATGACACTACAAAAAGTTGATTGGATAGTAGGTGGGCCATGCTGTAAGCCCACAAAATAATTTAACCATATTCTCCATTTTGGAACTAGTGAAAAAGTTGGATAATAATTACTGTTAGATACATTTAAGTTATATATAATGATTTTTTAATACTATTTACTCTTTTAATTTTGTATAGTTAGGCTATAATCATTCAAAAATGGTCTTAAGATAATATGATATGTTCCGTTTAAGTCATGTCTATATAATTTTTTGGAAAAATCTTATATCATTAAGAATATTTAGTATTCCTTATATGTAACATTTTTTATTTATTTTTAACTATCAATACAACATACAAAAGGCTAGCTCTAGGATATTCAAAATGCACCCTAAAATTCAAGGTTTGATTTTTAATGACTGTATTATTTCTGTATTTTATTTTTCGAACCCTTGATTGTAATGGCGGGAGCTAGGAATTTAGTGAATATTGTGCAAATTTTTTTCTCAATTATGTTAAGAATGTATAAAATTAGATATGCACTCATAATAATTAACATTTAATTATATACCACATTATTTTCCGATAAAGAATGTGCACGAGACCATCCTTTGCCTTAAGTAGCTCCGTCCATGCCTGAGTAAAAATTATGAATCCATCATTGATTATAATAAATCAAAATACTTTTAGCATGGTGTGTGTATGAATACCGGCCAGTAAATATTATAGGTCACATGCATATATAATCATAAAAAATCTCTTAAATAAAAACAAGATAATCAAGCTTAATAATTTTGTGATTGCATGTCATAATCATCAAAGTAAATATTTGAGATTAACAGCATTCATTGAATAAGCAACTGAATTTCAGCAATCTTTTGTCTATATCATGTTTTTTTTTTTCTATTAGCTAAATGCCACACCAAAATGATATTGACCCATTTAACTTTTGCAATTTGTCGATAGTACGTGTTAGCTTTATTTTGATCACCACATTAATCTATTATAATTAATTGATAAATCAAAGATTAGACTTGTCTAATCAAGGTCACTTTTAAATGTCAAATCATTGTCTCCAAATTGCAATTCTCTTGTCATTATCTTTCCTTAATTTCGGGCTTAGTTGGCTAATATTATAAGTTATAACAAACACATAAATGGGTCTAAATGTGGAGTGTGACCTCTTCCATTAGAGTTTAATTGTGGAGTGTGACCTCCTCCATTAGAGTTTAATTAGTTTATTAAGCTCCTAACCTTTACCTAGAGACCTAACTACTAATATTTAATTGTGATGATGATATTTTGATGAGTCAAAGTTTGTGTGCCACACACAACAAAAAAGAAAAAAGAAAAGGAAAAGAAAAAAGGCGTGAAACACTGAAGTGAATTGAGATTCATAAGATTTTAGGTTCAAATATCAGTAAAGACAAAAATTACTAGATGATTTTTTCATCTATCTTAGATTTGGTGGCAGAGTTATTCATATTGTTGTTACTTGTTAGTAAAGGTGACAGACATTTCATAAAATTTACTAAGATATGCATGCATAAGCTGACCCAAATATCCATTATAAGAAACAAAAACCAGATGTCACAAAGGTATTTGGCTCACATTGACCAAGGGCATACTGAAAATGATTATGGAGTACTCCTTTTGATCAAAGTTGCTAAATAGAAATCATAAGTGAAGTTGAAAGCAAAAGTCCATCCAGTCTTTTTAAAATTTCTCATTACCAAAAAGATAATACATTAAATTTACCATTAACTACTATATTTATAAATTTTATAGTAACAGAAATAAAATAACCTATCCAGAAAGAATTCAAAACTTCTACACCTAGCAGATAAAGATTGAGGTTTCAATTAGATCGACATGAGAGTCTAATTACATTGTTTGAATCCAAATTATAAATATTTGAAAGAAGCTATATTCCTTGACATGTTTTCGCCGCTCCTTTTGTCGTCAACTCGACTTGAGAGGGTATCTCATTAAAACGATGCGAACTAGGCCGAGTATTGATTTGCAAAATGCTAAGCCCAACTACGGCGTGGACTCTAATTGAAAATTTCCACACACAATGATAGAAATTTCTAATGCGATTCATGTCAATTTAAATTGATTTTTACGTTGAAGTCACCGCAATTGGAACGTTAGGTACGCATTGAAAGAATCATGCTTTATATCAGAAGTCTTTAAAAAGATTGGAGTATTTCAAATATGTGCGTCAGAGAGAAAATTTCCTAATATTTGCAGAACAATTTGGTGATTATATTTTCTTATCATCAAAATATCCCAAAAGTTATGTAAACTTATTAGTATAGGGATAAGTTCGATTGATAAAGAGCAAAACGTGCAATTCTATGTAGCGAATCCGTTTGCTACTCTGCTTACGAGCTGGATAGGACAATTTGTCCCCAAACTTTGATTTAAAGCTCGAACATGAATTTAAACGCAAAAAGAACAAATTATTACTTATATTTGAATAAAGATAAAACTCTTTAGTAATATTTCTGTCTTGCAAAACTTTCCCAACAAAAAAATAATTAAGAGGTTTACGAGATTTCTTTTTTCTCCACCTTGACAATCATCAAGAACAATTGAGGATTCTTGTATATAAATTGTTAGTCATACAATACAATCTATAGAAAACGAGTAGTGAGCCTAGCACAAATCTGGTGAGGCTTCAAAGGAGAAACTGAACTAAATTTGTCAAAATTGTCCACCATTGCTTCACAATATAGGTCTACAACTACAGAATGTGTGCTAATAAACAATCGTATAGAAACATATAAAGCGTAAAAGCTACAGAAATTTGACACAGATGTGTTACAAGCCTTCATCTGCCAAAGCATTTCAACACTGAAGAAATCATAGAAGACGACAGAAATTTTAAGCCAGCAGAGCCACCGGGAAAGTAAGATATTGCGTAGTATGCTAATGCCATAACCTAAAATGACAGGGAAGTGTCAACTTTAAGATATAAATAACGATAATTGCTTTTAACTTAGCTGAAAACTGGAAGTAAGAAACACTAAACAGGAACAAGAATAAATCATGTGACAGACAAAGTGAAAGAAGAAATGGAAACAACAAAGGAAGAAAAAGAACACTGAAAGCGCAAGTACCTGAAGCACAGAGAAGAGCACCGAAAGGATATAGCTATGAAGTGCCATGGAAACGTAGAGTGTGCCAATCATGCTACCCATGAATCCTAGTGTAAAAGGAAGCCTCTGGTACAAATGATGGGGCAAAGAAGGATTTAGAGGACAACAAGCACTAGACACAGAGCACCATAGACAACTAATAAAGGGAACAAGAAATACCTCCATTGAGAACATATGAGCAAACTGAGTCTTTGGGCCCTTGAGTGCGAAGAATGACCCAATGATAAAGGAGCATCCAAGAGTAAAGCAAATGGCAAATTTCTGAGGCACCAATACTATCACTGGAAGGAATAACGTGAATGCCATGAAAATGAAGAAGACTCCGGTCGCCATGAATAGACCAAAATACATGAGGGCTTTCCCAGAAGGAATGTTGCTAGTGGCGGACTGCAAGTTCCCTGGAATGTCCCTCACTCCTTTAGAAACCCTGAATAAGGATCAACAAACCACTATTCTCTTATCAACACATTACTCAAAGAACTCAAAATGTCAACTCATTCGAAAAAGCAGGGAAGAAATACAACTGCCGCATAACATTTCACTGTATGTCCACAGCCTCTGTCCAATCGGTGAATTTCATTTGTCTGAAATAAGTTAAACTACAAACGATGCTAAATATGGGTATCACAATACAACAAGGAATGAAGAAACAAGATTGGAAGTCTACCAAGCAACCATAGAGCACTCCTCTGATAAGACCCAACCAGCTAAAGACTCCAAGCTGTGCAGGAAGAGAATTCTTTCTCCTGTGATAAGACCCAACCAGCTAACCACATTGTTTTGTGTTTTCAATACCTATAGTGTCATCTTACTTTGTTACAGAAGAACTACGTTTCACAACATGGACAACGATTATGATAATTAGTTACGACAAAAGACTCCAACCTGCACCAAAAGATGATTCTTTCTCCAGTGATAGGTACTAGTCAGCTAACTACAGATCTCTGTGGGTACCTCTATGTTATCTCACTCTTGCCATTCACTATGCAATTTGGAGTGAAACTGGGAATTCTGCTGTTTGTAAATCAGCTCTCTGTTTCATAAAACTCTTTTTGTTTTTAAGAAATCAGATTCAGTCTCATAAGGCTCATAACACGCACAAATTTACGATCTCCCAGCAAATGGCTCCATCAACATGAAATATTAATCAGCTTAAAGGTTCTGTTTTGCATGGGATTAAATTCAATTGGCTCTCGCTTTCTCTCCTTATCCTCGGCAGACCCAGAAGTAGGCCAAGCACTATCCTGAATGATGGATCCCGCCAACTTTAAGCTGAATTTACAACTTTACGATATAATTTGTAGGAAGGAGAAATTTCTAGAGGAAAGGACTACCCACACAATTATCATTTGGACATCTAAATGATAATTTCTATATCAATACTCAGGTCTTGGTACTCTGAGAGCCCAGAAATTCCAAAAGCACATCAAAACAAACTAAAGTATTCGCTTGCACACCTTTATGTTTTTATCATTGCTAAACACTATCAGACCATCCATCAACAATGGGAATCAGTGTCATATAAGTTATAACATTAATTTCTATATCAATACTCAGGTCTAGGCTCATCTCCGGACATAAGAATCAAGAAAAGTTTGTACCTTGCTCGTGCAACTCACTATTTAGCTATGTTGCTCGGACTCTTCAAAAATGTCAATGGGTGCGTGTCGGATTATCCAAAAGTAGTGTATTTTTGGAGAATCTGACACGGGTGCAGTATCAAAAGTGAAGAGTCCGTGCAACTTAGCTATTTAGCAACGTTGGCAAAACAATACCTTGTTTAGCTGCTAGTTTAGTCTTTCTTAGTTAGGTACTGAGGTTAGATTTAGTACTAGCCATTACGTTAAAAAATAACTCTTTTCGATCCTTTTCTGGGAAGTGAGCAACAAATATAATTCTATAGTTTCAAACGTCTAATTTTTCCGGTCTAACTTGTCAAACACTATTGAGAAAAATCCATGAAGCAATGCCTCTTTCGAACAACCTATCTTTCGGAGTTATCATCTCAAAAGATACAGAAATGTTGCGAAGACTCATAGTCAAGGTCAAGGATCAGATACTAAACATTAAACATCGTGATAGAGTGCAGAACAACAAAATAAAATATGAGAAAGACTATTTTAGGAGGAGTCCAATTAGAGTTTTATATCTAATGTTTTGTATACCTGTTGGTATCATGGAATTACTCTTCTACAAGTGGACTAAGTAGCATTGACCAACAACAACAATTATGCCTCAGTCTCAAACAAGTTGGGTCAGTTATATGAATCCTCATTGCTTATTTAAACTCAACTCATATCACCATCACACCAAACCACATAAATTCTTCATCTAACTATTGTTTTTGTTAGTCATTATAAGGCTTATTTGTTGAATTCATCACTATCTCGGACTCTGATCCAACAGATTATAAATTGTGTTTGACTAGGTGGATACAAGTAATTAGCAAAAAAAATCTCATGAAAACAAAGAGGAGTTAGATAACGTTAAGAGGTTTCACTGGCTGACATAATGGGAATATGGCCTTCGACACACCTGATGAACTAAATTTTGGAGTTGGTTAGATCCAATGACCATTTTCATAATCTATAAAGCATCTCAATAGGTTTGTCGCATCAACTACCAAATCCAAATTATATTGTCGATTTCAGAACATTTTCAACAGGATCAGTGAGAATTACGAGTACTACAGAACGTTTCGGCTACAGGTACCCGTTATCAGCTTTCATCCTCAGCTCGAGAGCCAAAATTGGAGTAGTATTAGTGAATTAACTATCATTTTCTTCATAGGAAGAATTACAGAGAAAAATGAAATTGCACGATGAGGAACTTACACGTTAAAAGTGCCAGAAACGGTGTCGTTAGCGGAACGAACAGCGGATTCGAGATCGAAGCTGCCTATGAACGCAGTGCTGGAGCTCTCTTCCGATGATTTTGCGGATGCATACGAATTCCAATCAGCCAGTAAAGAAGGAGTTGAAGAAGAAGCTTGATGTTGCTCAACATAACGATCATCGCCGACGCCGCTGCCCGCTGAAAACCACTTCTGCATTGTGAATCTCTGTCCGGCGAGTCGACTACTGCCGCAGTGTTGTAGTAAATGAGGAATATGTAGAAATATAAATCGGATCCAAACGGAGCCCCGCCGGAGACACAATTGCTTGTTACTTTTCCACCTACCGCCAACTCATATTCCCGTTGCAACTTCAATATTCTCCGGTTTCCAGTTCCTTATTTATTTTTTCTAATTTTCAACCTTGGTCCTTAAGCAATATATCAGTGTCTTGTTATTATCCTATGTAAACTTTTCACTTTTTCATTTATTTTTTTAAATCCACAGTAGATGTGGAAATTGATCAATTCGACCCTATATAGTTTAACATGGTATTTTACCTATAGTAATTCTTTCCAATTATATTTTATTTCTTCCGCTTATTCTTTCTGCTTATTTTTATAATTCGTCAATCTTATTTAGTTTCTGTCCTCAAACCCATTACTTGAAGTTTCGAGATGACGGGTTGACTTACCTACTGGTGGATTATAGTAGGTGTCATTATGACATAAGAAATTGGATCGTGACATATATATTATTGTATATCAAACATATATTATTGTATACTAGATTGTGTTTTGAGCTAAGAAATTGTAATGTAAGTTTGGGTTATATTTTTACAATGTAAATTAGGTAATTGTATATTTATGAATTTTCCTCCAAAATATCTCTATTTTCTCATATCAATTACTGATATAAATGGTATTTAGTTAAGTTTGTAATCTAAACATGTTGACTTATAAACACTTTTTAACTCTTATATATATGCATGTGCGCTTTTGTTTAACACTATTAAATTATCAATATGATGAGTTGTGGTGCAGTGATGGAAATGTTTCACCATTAATTAGATGTTTTTTATTTGAGTACTGAGTATGAAGAAAATCTTGTTGAAAACTCCACCCTCAAATGAATCCTGCGATGTGTGATCTAAATTCAGTTAAGGCTCCAATACAAACTCCGAACATCAAATAAAAAGCAAAAAAGAAAACTAAATTAAAGTACTTATACATAAAGTGCTTATAAGTTAAAATAAGCTCAAATCTTCACGTAAGTTTCTCATTTCTAATATATAACCTTCATCATATAAACACTTGTTGATTTTACTTTGTATTTTACTATTTTTCATCATCACATAAGTTGGCATTAAGTGTGGAAGGGCTTTAAGAAAATATATATACAAAAGTTGCATATCTAACTCTTCATCCTATTATCAAAGATAAGATAAAAACATCCTCAATTAAATATTTCGACTTTAAAATTTTAAAAATCAAACTAATTTTAGTAAAAAAAAATTCTATTTGTTACGAATCCATATTTTAATAAAATAGAAAAATAATGTCAAAACTAAAATAAAAAATCGAAAAGAAGAATATATAATTGCCCAAATTGGGTTATGTTGGATAAGAAAATGCAAAGGTGTGACTAAAACTTTAAAGTACGTCCCTCCAACTCCAATTATTAGCAAAAAAATTAAAAATAATAATACCCATAGAAGGATCTAGAAACCCTAAATAGACTGCTATATAATGTCGCTAAAAACTTCCCATAAACCTCCTCTTGCTTTTGAGTCCCTTTGTGTTTCACTTCGCTTGATATTTTTCTTCGTAGTAGAAACAGTTCTTAGATCTACAAAAAATGGCGGACACAGAGACGTTTGCTTTCCAGGCTGAGATCAATCAGCTTCTTAGTCTTATTATCAACACTTTCTACAGCAACAAGGAGATCTTTCTCCGTGAACTCATCAGCAATTCGTCCGATGTAAGTCTACGACTGTTGAGTTTTTTTTCCTTCTGTATTCTCTTTGAAAGCCATCGTCTAGGATACTGTAGTTTCATTGCTCTTTGTGGTTTTGAAATTTGATTATTTTAGAGCAATCTGAGCTTTTTATTTTTTGTCTTCGTGGATAGCTTAATGTTATCTTCTACTGTACTGTAGAGTCATTGATCTCTGTGATTTTGAAATATGATTATTCAAGAGCAATCCGAGGATTTTTACTGTTTTCGTTGATAGCTAACTTGATCGTCTAGGATATTGTATAGCCATCGCTCTCTGTGATTTTGAAATGTGATTATTATAGAGCAGCCTGTGTTTTTTCTAAGATATTGTAGTGCCATCGCCCTCTGTGATTTTGAAATTTGATTATTTTAGAGCAGTTGAGTTTCATTTGGAGTGTTTTCTATTTGTATTGTGTTCGTGGATAGCTTAAGGTGATATAGGATACTGTAGTGCTATGGCTCTCTCTGATTTTTAATATGATTATTTTAGAGCAGTCTGAGTTTTTTTATCTGTATTTTTCATGTATAGCTTGTTGTGATCATCTGGGATACTGTAGTTTCATAGCCCTCTGTGATTTTGAAATTTGATTATTTTAGAGTAGTTATGTGATACAGTTCATTTATCAGTCGTATATCATTGCTTGGATTGGTGTCAGTTTAGAAGCACCTGATAGTCTTTTTAATTCTGAAAACTGGATCATTCAGTTCCTTGCTCTGTTTTGTCATCTTAAAACTTAGCAGATAGGAGAGAGTTCCTTTCTTTTCCTTTTTATAAGTTTGTCCTGTATCTCCCTAGACTAGGTGATGTAAATTTACTTGGTTTGTGGTTTATGTCTTCAAGATCTGTAGGCTGAACATAGATATCATCAGTGTTAGTATATGGTTTTGTAGATAATTTACTGTTGGCAATCACGTATGCAGACGTTTAAATTTGACTAATTTAGAGTAGTTATATCATATCATACAGTTCATATATCAGGCAACCTTTACATGTTTTGATGTCCATTTACATGTCAATGTTCTTAATTCTGAAAGCTGGACAATTCAATGTTCTGCTTTGTCTTCATAATATTAGCTAATAAGAGGGAGCTATATGTAATTTTCCATTTGTCCTATTTTTGTTTAGACTAGGTAGTGCAAAACTTGTTTGGTTTGTGTCTTCTAAAGCTCTAGTTTAGATGTTGTCTAAATGTTATATATACAATGAAGATGTCATGACAGTGTTAGTATGTGATTTGTAGATAATTGATTGAAGTAAATTAGCGCTAGTCAGCTTCTGAGGTTTAGTAATGAATAGCTTGTAGAGGGACTTGTTTATAACTTTTTTGTTGAAGAATTTTGTGATGGAGCTTTTGTGATTAATGTTGAGTGTTGTTAAGGTATTTTTTGGAGCAGAATGGATATACATGATCCATACAACTGGACTGTTAACTAGTTTTGGATTGAATCTTAGTTTGCTTATTTATAGAGGCAGCTCTTAGAACATTTCTATAGAATGGAGCAGCTCCTTAATACAGGGATCTGAATTTTGTTTGCCCGATCAACTATTAGATCGGTATGTTACTTGTTGAAGTCTTCATATCATAGGATATGAAATGTTTGTTCTTACTTGGTAATTGTATGCCATATCTGATATTTATTTGTATTTTGGGATTATACTTTTAGGCTCTGGACAAGATCCGTTTTGAGAGTTTAACTGACAAGAGCAAGCTTGATGCTCAACCAGAGCTCTTCATCCATATTATCCCGGACAAGACCAACAATTCTCTCACTATCATTGATAGTGGTATTGGTATGACAAAGGCTGGTAAGTAGGCACATGTTGGAAGCTAGATGCTCAACCAGAGTTTTTCATCCATATTATCTGTTCTTAATGTTGCATTTCTATGCGCTGATCTTCTTTGTGTTATTTGCAGATCTGGTGAATAACCTGGGTACAATTGCAAGGTCAGGAACTAAGGAGTTTATGGAAGCTCTTGCAGCTGGTGCTGATGTTAGCATGATTGGTCAATTTGGTGTTGGTTTCTACTCTGCTTACTTGGTAGCTGAGAAGGTTGTTGTGACCTCAAAGCACAACGATGATGAGCAATATGTCTGGGAGTCTCAAGCTGGTGGCTCTTTCACTGTTACCAGGGATACATCTGGTGAGAACCTTGGTAGGGGTACAAAAATGGTCCTTTATCTCAAGGAGGATCAGCTTGAATACCTTGAAGAACGTAGGCTCAAGGACCTGATTAAAAAGCACTCTGAGTTCATTAGCTACCCTATTTCTCTGTGGGTTGAGAAGACCATAGAGAAGGAAATTTCTGATGATGAGGAGGAAGAGGAGAAGAAAGACGAGGAAGGAAAGGTAGAGGAGGTTGATGAGGAAAAGGAGAAGGAAGAGAAGAAAAAGAAGAAGGTTAAAGAAGTTTCTAATGAGTGGTCATTGGTGAACAAGCAGAAGCCCATTTGGATGAGAAAGCCAGAGGAGATCACAAAGGAAGAGTATGCTGCTTTCTACAAGAGCTTGACTAATGATTGGGAGGAGCATCTGGCTGTGAAGCACTTCTCTGTTGAGGGACAGTTGGAGTTCAAGGCAGTTCTTTTTGTTCCAAAAAGGGCTCCTTTTGACCTTTTTGACACAAAGAAGAAGCCCAACAATATTAAGCTGTATGTTCGTCGTGTGTTTATCATGGATAACTGTGAGGAGTTGATTCCTGAATACTTGAGCTTTGTGAAGGGTATTGTGGATTCCGAGGATCTTCCTCTCAACATCTCCAGAGAGACATTGCAGCAGAACAAGATCCTAAAGGTTATTCGCAAGAATTTGGTAAAGAAGTGTGTTGAGCTTTTCTTTGAAATTGCTGAGAACAAGGAGGACTATAACAAGTTCTATGAGGCCTTCTCTAAGAACCTCAAGCTTGGAATCCATGAGGATTCTCAGAACAGGTCAAAGTTTGCTGAACTGCTGAGGTACCACTCCACCAAGAGTGGTGATGAGATGACCAGCTTGAAGGATTATGTAACAAGAATGAAGGAGGGCCAGAATGATATTTACTACATTACTGGTGAGAGCAAGAAGGCTGTTGAGAACTCTCCCTTCCTGGAGAAACTGAAGAAGAAGGGCTATGAGGTACTTTACATGGTTGATGCCATTGATGAGTATTCAATTGGTCAGCTGAAGGAATTTGAGGGAAAAAAACTTGTTTCTGCTACCAAGGAAGGCCTCAAGCTCGATGAGAGTGAAGATGAGAAGAAAAAGCAGGAAGAACTAAAGGAAAAATTTGAGGGACTGTGCAAGGTCATAAAGGATGTACTAGGAGACAAAGTTGAAAAGGTTATTGTTTCTGACCGTGTTGTGGACTCTCCCTGCTGCTTGGTCACCGGAGAGTATGGCTGGACTGCTAACATGGAGAGAATCATGAAGGCACAGGCACTTAGGGACTCCAGCATGGCTGGATACATGTCTAGCAAGAAGACCATGGAGATCAACCCAGAGAACTCCATTATGGATGAGCTGAGGAAGAGGGCTGATGCAGACAAGAATGACAAGTCTGTGAAGGACTTGGTTCTCTTGCTTTTTGAGACTGCCCTTCTCACCTCGGGTTTCAGCCTTGAGGAGCCAAACACCTTTGGCAACCGAATTCACAGGATGCTGAAACTTGGTTTGAGCATTGATGAGGAAAGCGGAGATGGGGATGCTGACATGCCAGCATTGGAGGATCCTGAAGATGATGCTGAGGGCAGCAAGATGGAGGAGGTTGATTAAGTTCATTATTAATGGTTGATATTCTATGGGTTCCCTTACTATTTTCTAGTTTTTGTTTTACCCCATCAGAACAATATGTGATAGGGTCTTAATGCCGTTCTTTTAGAATGGTAGTGTTCCATGTTAGGTTATAATTCTCTTTTTATTTTGACATTCCTAGTTAATATAGTTCTTTTCTTGCCCAGCTTTTGTTTTCTGTGAAATATTTTACTTGCATCATTAAGGGGACAACTATAATTGGTCACTCAATTTGCTCCCCTTTCAATCCCGGACCAAGTAATTGGTTGAAGCCGTTTACTGTGCTTCGTAAGATGTGATGCATAGTGGATTCTAAAAATGGACGATAGTGGTTTTAGTCTCTGCAGTTTTGATCATTTTACTGGAAGGATTGTTAGCAGCTTCCCAACAAATGAGCGTTTTTAGGGGAGACAAACAATCCTTCCAATCAATTACACTGTACAATCCATCTTTCAGAACAAATATTAGCAAGACTGAGAAGGGAGAAATGATACTAAATCCTATGATCAAGTGACTTTATGTTCCTAAGGATATATTTGTAATTTAATAATTATAGTGGGTTATCGGTTAAAACTCATTAGAAAATTGAATTACCACACATTCATTCTTTTTGGTTCAGATAGCTGGTATATATATTATTCTTACACAAAACTTAATCTTTTTGTTCTTAACATTGTTGTCATTCCAATAGGGTAAATGTTGAAACGCTTTTGAGTATAGAGAATGGAAGAGGAATAATAATTCAACAGCCATTCACGAGAGAGTCATCATCTGCATGAAATAACTTCATTTAGTATGACCAAGATGGTTTATCTTTGCTCTTTGGTAAAACAATGTTTTGTTTACTTTTAAATGCAAAATTATGGTGTCACTCAATGGAAACTCGACATCAATTCATAGAAATAAATCACAAAACAACTATTCAAAAAAGAATGATAAATCCTGAAGATGTCGAATTTAACATGGAGAAAATGAAACGAGAAAACATAATGTTATATATCCATGGAATCAGCCAACTGCAATTCCCAGAAAACAAAAGAAAAGTAATATATTACTTTTGTAAACAACCCCACTTCTCAATTCCAAATCAGGTGTCCTCAACCCTTGAATGAAAGACAAAGCTCGGAAACGTAGTAGTAATGTCCCTGATTAAAGGAGGAAGATATTTGAGCAAATGAATAAATACTATGAAAAAATAACAACTACATAAACATGTTACTATTCCATGTGTTACTTACTTAAGATATTGGAGGGTCATATTCTTCAAAAGTGAAGGATGTCGCAACACTAAATTTCTCCATTCCTCCTTATCAATCTTTCCATCGTGCTTGGTATCGGCTTCTTCAAAAGTCTGGTAAAATAGGAAGACATTAGCTAGTCATTAAAAAGGTTCCGTCAGCCACGTAGAGATTTGAACCACTGTCAGCATCAAGCCTACACGACATTTAAATGCATCTGGTTCCTTAATTTTGACACAAAATTAGACTCGTGATGATTAGACATACAAAATTCTGAGCAGTAGCACCAGATCAATAAAATAAGAAAAAATGCTATAAGATTATGGTACCCTCGGGGGATTGAGAGCGTAGACTTTCCCTTAGGTCCATGGTAAATTCTAAACAATCATAAACTTAGCAACATAGATAGATAGGCAGAAGAAAGAGGTATTATGTATGACTAATACAATATGCAAAAATAAGTACTTTGTAGGTTGACGAAGCACCTTGTCAATTATGCTCTCTATTACATCGTCTGAAAGGTTCATACCGGACTCAGCAAGAGTAGCAACCACCATTTGTTTTACCTGCACTCAGAAGGTACGTCTTTTATCATATCAAAAGCACACAAACAATTAATGTTGGTTAATAAAACTAAATGAGGTTTCATAATTAGAGCAACTAAAACTAGAGCATTGTAAAGTAGGACAACAGAATATGAACCATTCAACATATTATGGCGACAGGTACTTGAGAAGACTAAATGTTAGGTAAAGGCTATGCCTTAATGAGTAAACTGTAAAAGGAACAGATGTCGAAAGTTTTAGAAAAAACATAAAAAATGGTAAAATAGAAAAGTAAATCAGATTGAAAGTGAAGTTGTGTTGAAAAAAAAGGATTGGGGCAGGAAGATGATGGCAATCTGCTGACCTCAAAATTGGGCTTTGGTCACACACTTACTTCTCTAATCATATAATTAAAAGAGCTACATTAAATGGGCACCAAATTATCCCGAAATATGGCGCAAAAAGGACCAGAAAATTGAGTCCCCCAATGCAAAACCCAGAAGATGCCTGTGAAAAGGTACATTTGTCAGCCTAAAGGCCCTAAAGGCAAACCCCTTGGTGGAGCTTTGTCCACATGGACACAGACCGTTTAATGTCTTGCCTTGCCTCAAGAAGCCATTCAACTACTTCAATAATGCCTTTCAAGATTGGGGACAGTTAATCACTTCACTTAGTGAGGTTTATAATTACCTCTTGTCTCTCAATAAAACCTTGTTGCTTGAGATCATATAGCTGAAAAGAAACTGCAATAGTAGTAAACCATTAGAAGCAGTCGAGACCAATTAAAATTAATGGTCGTAACTCAATTAATGCAAAGATAAAAACATACACTCAATCTTATCATCAATAGGTGCATTTGGATGGAAAACGGAGAGTGCACGAGCAAATTCCTCAAAGCCCAAGATTCCGTTGTGTTTCGTGTCAAACAAGTCAAACACCTGCAATTAGATAGGTCAGAGAGGGGAAATAAAGATGATTCCATATGGTGTGTCTTCTCAACCTTTCAGACCAATAATAGAAATGTTAAATGTGACAAGGTTCGTGGAACTTCGGCGATAAACTAGAAGCTAAGCACATTTTATAGGGAAGAGAAAAAAGAAAAAAAAAAGAAATGCAATAAGAATACATAAAACAAGCATAATCTACAAAAATTACTCAAAATCCACAAGTCCTAAAGACGTTCATGAATCAGAATTGGACTATATTAATATAAAGACGTTCATGAAATTACAATTGGACCATATTAATAAATAATCCTATTCATCCACATGATTGATTGAGATATACGAAACTTCATCATTATATAGATCTTACTTATTATCTGCTTCTCACTCTTCAACTTCTTTACGATCTAGTAGATTCTAAAGTGATTGATGACCTGCCTATTCTGTTTGAACTTGAACTGTCTCAAACTATAAAAGAATTTCAATTCCACTTGCCTCAATAACATATCCCTAAGTAATACGCCATCAAATGCTAGTCCATATTTATGGGATTCCAAATGTCATTCATTAGCGCCACCAATTTTGTCCAAAAAATTGGATAAGCTAGTTTCGCAGCCTTTACAATGACATCTTAATTTTTTTACTGTAAAATCACAGAGTTGCTTCATTTTGAATTAGTTTGTAGGAAAAATGAGTAAAATATCCTTAATACAATTGTTCACGTATGATCTAGTAATACAAATAATGTACTACTTACATGTTCAACTCAAAGCAATTTCTCTTACATTCAAGTGAACTATAAATATGCTTTGAACTTCTTTTATATATCAATAGTGTTTGAACCAACTTGTGCGCACTTCAACTATTCCATTAAGTATCATGTTACATACCATCACCACCACCACAGGTACCGAGTAACTCTATCCAAATTTTTTGCAAATGAAGAGTAGAAGAGCTATACTAATACTACCATTTAATTGGACATCCAATATTAAAGGATATAAGGTAAAAACAGAATTTTAAAGGATAAAACTGAAATTGGTAACTTAGATATACTCATTCACATGAGACTTTAGGAATTCTTAAACTTCGTTTCCTTCCTACTCCCTTCACAAAACTTCAATTATTATACTTTTAAAACTGAATACTTTTGTAAAGCCATGTCGCTTTCCTTTTAAATCATATTTAAAGCTAATCTTGCTTGGCCCAACCAAATCACATTTCTATAACTCATCATATTTGACAATAATTGAAATTTTTGTATGCACTTTGACAGCCAGAACAAAAACTTCATTGAAGAAGCACTCTTTAAAAATGCCACTACGCGCTGCACGTGAAGGGAGTACAATAAGCATGGGTGTACTTCCTCTATCATGTTCCCTTACTTAAATATTCTCCTCTGTAATAACTTGAAAGGCTTTATGAACACCAAATCTATTTATGGTTCACTTAATTAAAGAGGAAGAGCAACTTAGCCGATCTGTTAGACGAAAACAGCTTCAGCTGTACGGCAATGATAAGCTACGGATAGTGATCTAATTTTCAGCGAGTAACGGACTCTTTTCAAATTCAATTAAGTTGGGATTACATTTGAAGATCTAATAGCAGTTAAGGAGAACGTACCCGGTCAGCAAACAAGCTTTCTTTTTTATTTGTCTTGAAAAGTGCCAATTGAAACTCTTCCTGCAAGATGAGATACAAATTCAAAATTCAAAAGAACAGTTGAAGATTAAGACAAATTAAGCATCCATGACAGGAAGAGACCACATAGATAGTTCTTTTCCTAGATTGTTCTTAGGAAACCATATGACACAAACCTTGTTGATTAGACCATCATCAATCACTGCACTGCTAATCTTCTTAAAGAGCTCGTAAAGAGCTTCAATCTCGCTGACGCTAACTGCAACGAGAAAGAAGATTATGTAGGCTCAGTTATAGTAATTCTACTAGTGCAAAAGCCACGTTTACACTAAAAATCTATGGGTTCGGATATATGATATCAAGATAGTAGTTTCAAATGATTTACAACAATAACATAACAAATTCTGATTATAGATCAAATTAGTATTCCTGATGGTTTTTGAATGGATGCTTAGTCTCAGATGTTAGAACATCAATGTATTACAATCTAAACAACGTAATAACCGTAAATTCTTTGTGGAAATTCCATTGGAAGGGAATGGTATCAAACATTTTGGAACATCCCAATACAGGAAGTGTCTTATAAATTGGGTCAAAAGGAGCATATGCTATCCATTTTCATAGAGCCGTGATAAGCTTTAAAATGTAGGTACAAATCATCAGAATAGATCCATTAAGAAAAGCTCTCAGAACTAGTTAGACTTTGCTTTTGTTATTTTCCATTATCATTAGCATTCTATGTTTCTAGAAAAATATAACAAAATGTCCAAGTAACATACAAACTGTCTCTCGTGCAAGGATCTCAGGATCGTCGAGGCCCCCTGATTGCCTAAAATCAAGATCACAACACCTCGAAAGGTAAGAACTTAAGCACTGAAGCATTTTAATGTCCTGGCGTCAAAACACTCCATATCTGTTCAACAAGAATGGCAGAGGACGGAGTCAAAAATTCATTTTAATTGGGGTCATTTGTACCCGAGAAACATCTTTTTGACAGGAACAAAACAAAACTAACCTTTTGACCATTCTCTGTTATGTCTATGTATGAACCCAAAATACTGAAAGGTTCCGAAATCTATCTATATGCAGCTATATATCTGCCAGGTCAAACACATGAATACACAATTAAGTTCCATAAATATCTATTGAAACTGGTAAAAGAAGCTCTATAAGACGCCCTCTAATTCCGTCAGCAAAGTCAAATCTTTCAACGTAAATCTCATTATTGATTATCCTCTTCTCATGCAGTTTAAATAACACCAATTTATCACCATAACTTAATTTGTGTCTTCAACCTCACTGGTTGCATCATCCGAACAAATATTAAAGAGTTGCAACTTTTTTCTTCTTCTGTAACTAATTGTACTCTAAACCCAGTCCCCCATTCCCCGAATCGACTTATAGTTCACAGATTTCATGTTCAACATTAATGTGCAAACTAAACAATGATACTAACCCCAAAGATAACACAACACCAAAAGATCATTCTTTTATTAGGTTCATAAGTGAGAACTTGCAAAAAAACAACTTGACTAATCTGTTTGCGCCTATATCACATTCCCTTCTGCAGGGCTCATTGAATGATCGGAATTGAATTCTTTAAAAATTGAAACTTTTTGTATCTAAACTCATATTTAGCTTAAATTTCGAAACTTTACTTAAATATACAACAAAATTAGAGAAACCCCATATCAAATTACACAAAAAACGCACTTATATATCACAAGGATATTCAATTGGATCAAGAATTTAAACTAATCAATCAAACAGTTTGATTTGGTTAACAAACAGATCTAATAATTGCAAAAAAAAAAAAATAACAACATGAGAATCAAAATCAAAAAGGGAAACAAGAAAATACTTACGTTTATGGATAAATGGATATTTAATTTCAGATGATTGCAGAATTACAGAGGAATTTTTGAGGGAAAAAAGGCAGAATGAAGAAGAAGTCCCTTAACCTTTTCTATTTTATGGCTATTTGTAATTTGCAATAAGTTGTGTCCTTGTCGCAAACTAAATTATATTTATGGGTCTCTGATGGTGCCCCAAATGTCTGATATTAGGCCCACCCATGTTTGCCAGCTGTCGAATACATATTAATGTCAAATATTTAGTATTTACAGTCTTGTAATATCGATGAAAATCTTTAACCTAAACTAATAAAATTAATCAATTTATCACTCATACACTATTGTATTCATCCATTTCATTATTACTTATTGCCTTTTTTTTGGTTTCGATTATTATATTATTTATTTTATTATATTTTCTTTCAATACTTAATATTGATATACTTTATTTAAATAGAGGATCTATTGAAAATAGCTTTTCTATTTTCATAAGATAGAAGCAAGGTCGCGTACACACTGCTCTCTTCAAAATTCACTTATGAGATTATATTGAATATGTTATTGCTGTTGTAATTCATCAACAAAGTTATATCGTGGGGGGGGGGGGGTCGTGAAAGTTTCTAATACAAGTAGGAATTATTTTGTTCGGTCGATAAAACTATGCTCGAGTGTAAAATAATACTTATAATATTAGGATTAATTATTATTTTTAAGTATCGAGTGCATATATATATTTTTTAAAAAAACATTTAGTTCCATTGTATTGCAAATGAGATAGACTTGGTATAATGTTTTTTCTTTTTTAACCATTTGAAACTCAAAAAATTTATTGATTAGATGTATTTTTTTTTCTGTTTTAAGAAAAGGAAAATCTTATTTCTCGAATCATTATACATTTAAATTGATTTGACTAATTCAGATTCTGCGTAATATATATTGAATATGAAATTGTGACTATATATGAATTTTGCCATGGAAGTACAAAAAATAAGATGGCCCCGAGGGAATTGTAATGGAAAAAGCCCATTCGTTCATGGTAAGGAGGTCGGCCAGAGTAACTATTAAAGAATTGGTCCAACAATATTTTGTGTATTATATTTTGCAAAACTGGTCAAAACACTTCATTTGTCATCATTCATCAATAAGTGACATGATTTGTAATCTTATTAGTGTTCTAATCTTGAGAATAAAGCGACTAATAAGTGATTGTCGTAAAATAAGACTAAATCAATAATTTAATAAGGAGAAAAGAAGAGCAAGAGAGATTAAGAGAAATAGAGAGGAGAAAGTATTGTTATATCTGTGTGTCTATCATTACAGAGAAATGGCTATATTTATAGCCCAGAGATAAGCCCACTTTGAGTGGGCCCCACTCGGAAAAAAGACACCCATTAAAGAGACATCCACCATAATTTAACACTCTCCTTTGGATGTCTACAAAAAAATAATTCTAATAAAAGAACAAATATATATAGAGTTATTCTGAACACCATAGATGTTATGCCTCGTTAAAACCTTACTAGGAAAAACTCAGTGGGAAAAAACCTAGTGAAGAAAAAGAGTACACACATCTGGTAATACACCTTGAATGTTGCCTCGTTAAAAACCTTACCAGGAAAATTCAGTGGGACAAAATCTTGGTTAAGGGAAAAAGAGTGCAGCACATATTTTACTCCCCCTGCTGAAAGCTTCATTTGATGTTTTGGAGACTACGCATTTCAATCTTAAATCTTAACTTCTCAAAAGTTGATGTTGATAATGCATTCGTGAATAAATCTGCAAGATTATCACTTGAACGAACTTGTTGTACATCTATATCACCATTCTTCTGTAGATTATGTGTGAAGAATAATTTTGGTGAAATATGTTTCGTTCTGTCTATTTTGATGAAGTCACCTTTCAATTGAGCTATGCACATGACATTGTCTTCGAATATAATTGTGGGTACTTTGGCATCATTTTCCTGGACGCATCTTTCTTTATGGACTGTATCATCGATCTCAACCACACACATTCTCTACTTGCTTCATGAATTGCTATTATTTCAGCATGATTTGAAGAAGTAGCAACAATAGACTGCTTTATAGATCGTCATGATATAGCAGTTCCTCCGTGTGTAAATAGATAGCCTGTTTGAGATCGAGCTTTATATGGATCTGACAAATAACCTGCATCTGCATAACCAATACGGTCTACACAATATTTGTTAGTATAAAACAGACTCATATCAATAGTACCCTTTAGGTATCGCAAAATATGCTTGATACCGTTCCAATGCTAGCAAATTAACAGAAAATGTTATATTAGGCCTGGTGCATTGGCAAGATACATAAGTGCACCAATTGCACTGAGATATGGTACTTCAGGACCAAGAAATTTCTCATTCTCTTCTGGAGGTCAAAATGGATCTTTTTCCACTTCAAGTGATCGAACAACTATTGGAGTACTTAATGAATGTGCTTTGTCCATGTAAAATCATTTTAAGATTTTCTCAATTTAGGTAGATTGATGGACAAAGACCCCATCTGTTAAATGTTCAATTTGCAGACTTAGACAAAGTTTTGTCTTTCCAAGGTCTTTCATCTCAAATTCTTTCTTTAGATATTCAATTGACTTTTGAACCTCTTCAGAGATTCCAATGAGATTTATGTCATGAACATAAACAACGAGTATAACAAACTCTGATTTCATTTTCTTAATAAAAATACATGGACAAATTATTTATATAGCCTTCATTTATCAAGTACCCACTGAAGCGATTATACCACATACGCCCTGATTGTTTTAGACCATATAATGATCTTTGCAGTTTCATTAAGTACATCTCCTGAGACTTAGTACATGCTTCAGGCAATTTTAATCCTTTTGGGATTTTCATATAAATTTCATTATCAAGTGAACCATAAAGGCAAGCTGTAACTACATCCATTAGATATATTTCAAAATTTTTATGTACAACTAAACTGATGAGATATCAAAAAGTTATTTCATCCAAAATAGGTGAATATGTTTCTTCATAGTTGACCCCGGATCTTTGAGAGAATCCTTGTACAACAAGACGTGCCTTGTATCTTATAATTTCATTTCTCTCATTTTATTTTTACACAAAAACTCATTTATAGCCAACTGGTTTTACACCTTCAGGGATTTGGAATACAGGTCCAAAAACCTCACATTTAGCAAGTGAGTCTAATTCTGATTGAATTGTTTTTTGCCATTCTGGCCAATCACATCTACGTCGATATTCTTCGACGGATTTAGGCTCAAGACTTTCACTATCTTGCATGAGGTTAAGTGCAAAATTATATGCAAAAATATTATCCACTATGATTTTTGATTGATCTAAATTTATCTCATCACCGGTAGAACTTATTGAAAGTTCTTCATTTACTCTAGTCTCGAGTCTCGAGTTCACTGATTTCTTTAGGAATATAAGGATTACTTAAATCTTGACCTTCTTCAGGAGGTTCTTGTATAGTATCATCTTTATTATTCCTCACGCTTCTCTTTCTAGGATTTTTATCCTTTGAACCCAATGGTCTACCACGCTTCAGGCGTGTTGGGGATTCAGAAGCTATGATACTATTTGATGGTCCTTTGGGGACATCAATTCGGATATGCACATTCAATGCAGGGATATGTGACTTGGTTCTCCGTTTCAAATCAGTAAATGCATCTGGCATTTGATTTGATATTTTATGTAATTGGATGATCTTCTGGACCTCTTGCTCACATGTGCGGGTACGTGGATCAAAATGAGATAATGATGAAACTTTTCACGCAATTTCTTTTTCGAGTTCCTTTTTCTCTCCCCCTAATGGCGGAAAAGTTGTTTCATCAAACCGACAATCTGCAAATTGAGCAGTGAATAAGTCTCCAGTCAATGGTTCAAGGTATCGAATTATGGAGGGTGAGTCAAACCCAACATAGATGCCCAACCGTCGTGAAGAGCCCATTTTTGTACGTTGTGGTGGTGCTATAGACATATATATTACACAATCAAAAATTCTTAAATGAGCTATATTTGGCTCATGTCCAAATACAATCATGACGTGCTTGTGGAAGCATGATCAACTTCAGGTGGTCATATCTTTCTTTTCAATTTTTTCACAATTTAAGGGGATCTTTTAATGTGAGATATTATAATTTTAGCCCTCGTCAAGATGGTGGCGGAGAAAGATCATGACTTTGGCACGGTCTTGATTAGATGTCGTGTTGTCATCTTTGATGGTGTCTGCCAGACCCATCGATTCAAGATGAATTTCGGCGTCTAGTGTCCATGATGAGTAGCTTTTTCCTGAAATATCAAGGGCAACAAATTTAAGTTTAAAAATATTCGACATTTTAAAAAAAATTCTTACCTTTTTTATTATCTTCTAAAAATAATTGGAGCGTCGTGCTGATAACGTGTTGTAAAATAATAGTAAATCAATAATTTAATAAGGAGAAAATAAGAGCAAGAGAGATTAAGAGAAATGGAGAGGAGAAAGTATTGCTATATCTATGTGTCTATCATTACAGAAAAATGACTATATTTATAGCCAGAGATAAGGGTTAAAAGCCAAGTGGGCAATTTACCCCCACTTGGGAAAAAGACACACATTAAAGAAACATCTACCATAATTTAACAGTGATCACTTTGTTATTGGAAAAAGGTTCATGGTTTAAAATTGAGGTCAATTATGTCCTCGTTGTTACAAAATTAACACGTTTAAATTACGAAATCATAGACATTTCATAAATTCTTTCAAAAGCTTACTTAAATAGCAACATACATGGTCACTGGTGAACTATAATTTACAATAGTCATATCACAAAATGTAACTCAACAAACTCTGGACAAGAGTTGAGTTTAAAGCTCCACAAATAAGAACATCTTCCTTCAACTAATAAGAACTCTATTTTTTTGACAAACTTAATGCATTCCATATTTTCTTACTTTTCAAAACAAAGCAGACCTCTCTATTTATAGGAGAGGAAATCAATCAAAAGATGAAAAAATAATAGAATTTCATCATTATGATTTAGTGCACCACTTATTAGTGATCATTATCATCATTATGAATTAGTGCACCACTTATTAGTGATAATTAGGTTAAAAAATACATAATGAAATGGATACACTAACTAACGGGCCTTGCCTGGAGGTTCCCACCCTCGCGGCGACCAGGGGTTGAGCCGCACAACCCCAAACCTTATTATAGATAAAAAAGGGCAGCCCGGTGCACTTAAGCTCCCGCTATGCGCAGGGTCCGGGGAAGGGCCCGACCACAAGGGTCTATTGTACGCAGCCTTACCTTGCATTTCTGTCAGAGGCTATTTCCAAGGCTTGAACCCGTGACCTCCTGGTCACATGACAGCAAAAACCTTATTATAGATAACAAACAAAAAATATAAGGAAGGGGACATAAACCTAACCTCCAATCCTATGGTGGTTCATAAGTCGGCTAACCTACTAAGTTAGCCAACTCAACCCCGATACAATAAGGTGTCTTATAAGAAATTTTTATGCACTAAAGAAAAATAGAATAAAGATAACATTAAATGTCATCAATGAACAATTGCTAAAATTGCAATTTAATAAAATATTAAAATGCCACATTAAAAATCCCCCACTCATTTTAATATTATATAAGAGATTCTATCAGTTGAAGGAAGACTACTATACATAATGAAGGTGCGCTCTACATTGAACCTCCACTTAGTGAAACAATAACATTTACTCCAGAGTTGTAGTCGTCTCAGACTTGAACTATGACTGCTTAAGGGACATAAAATATTACTGCTCACACATAGTAATCAAGGTGTTGTCATGAGCTTTATAAGCCAGCACATTTCAGCCTTGTGCTATCCCAGTTTTATGAGTGCTTTTTGAGAATTAGCCCAATTCTCATAGGAAGCGGCCTACTTTCACACTCACATAGGTGAAATCTGTCGAGAGTGCTCCTGTAAGTTTAACACTCCATCCATACAGGCTACAGATTTTTATTAAGAGTTTTTTAAACTCAACCTCCACAATTCACTACAGGAAACAATACACTCACATCATAAGGAGGAAATAAAAAATAGTTGCATTTTTTCACAACAAGTCATCATATGATTCATTTTTCCCATTGAACCTGGTTATAGGATCTCTAGTCTCCAGGTTGAGTTTCCTCATATATGACTCATGGATTTATAGGCTTCAATCCCATCCCGCTCGATGTGCTCCAGACCCTTTCTCTTGTTAAGGCTTTAGTAAGAGGATCTACAAAATTTTTACAAGACTTGACATAATCAACATTAATGGTATCACTTGTCAAATACGATCTTACATTACTGTGTTTCCTCCTTATAGGTCTAAATTTACCATTATAATAACGATTTTGAACTCTACCAATTTCTGCGGTGCTATCACAATGAATTAAAATTGAAGGAATTGGTTTTTCAAAATAAGTTATTTGAAATAATAAATCTCTTAACCAATTCGCTTCCTCACTAGCTGAAGCTTAAGCAATTAGTTCAGCCTCCATGGTAGAGTTAGCAATTATAGTTTATTTTTTTAATTCCAACAAATAGTACCACCACCCAATGTAAAAATATAACCAGTGGTGGAACAGGAATCACCTTCTAAAGTGTTCCAATCTGCATCAGAAAAGCCTTCAAGTACAACAGGATATTTTTTATAGAACAAATCACAAGTTTTTATTTCAATTAAATATCTCATAACTCTTGTTATAGCATGCCAATGTTCATTACCTGGCTTGCTTGTAAACCTGCTAAGTACTCCTACTGCATATGCAATATCAGGCCTAGTGCAATAGTCATATATCTCAAACTTCCAATTACACTAGCATACTCCTTTTGATTTATCCCATCATTTTTACTTTGAACAGGAAACAAGTGTACACTTGAATCAAAATGAGTTAAAACATGCTTGCAATCAAAAAAGTTATATTTTTTCAATTTTTTCTCAACATAATGTGACTGGTCAAGGAAAATTCCATCACATGTTCTAGTAATTTTTATTCCAAAAATAAAATTTACCTCACATAGTTTCCGACCACTATAGGTACTTACTGTGTTTACCTATTTGGGGTTTGGATCAGTGTTACTTGACAAACCTCCTTGCTGGTGAGAGTTCTGTGCATTTGCCAACTGCCCAAGCTATTTTTTGAGATTCTGAGTAGCTAACTGATTTTGACGAACCACTACAACTAACTTAGCCTGGTTATTCATGATTTGTTTCATCATATCCTCTATGCTCAAGTTTCTTGATTTCCCTGAGCTCTATTTACCCTGGCCTTTATTATTGTGTTGTTGCCTACCTCCTTGTGGTTTGAATTGGGCCTACTCTTGATGCTGATTTTCACTCATGAGAAGTTCGGGTGGTTTCTCCAATTTAGGTTGTAAGTATTTCCATAGTTCAGGTTAACTCCTCCTCTTGGTGCATTACCCATAAAGTTCACAGACTCTAAATTAGCTCCAAAATAATCTACTGAACGTTCACTACTTCTGCAAACCTCACACCACATTTGTTGTTATTGAACCATATTCACTACCGCCTGCTGTTGTCCTAGTGCCTGATTGCTAAAATGTGTGGACATCATATTCTGTATTTTATGCAATCCATGCAGTCAAGGTTGTCATGGCATCTACTATCAATATCCATGCTTGTTTCTGCACCACGGGCCTAGAATTCCCTCCATTCCACTCAGGATCTCCGTGAGATATGCGATTCAATAGTGTATATAGCTCATCATAAGTTTTCTTTAGCGCTTGTCCACTTGTAGTCAAATTAAGGAGAATTTTGGTGTTGGGTTCCAACCCCCTCAATAAAGGTATGAACCAACACCTGCTTCGCCTGATGATGGTGGTGATGGTGGTGGTGGTGGGGAGGTAGCCCTGTAAATGCCCGTTCGTGTGCAAAAGTTGTACCATATTCTGTTCAACTCAAATTGAACTCCAACTGACAGTTTCTGAATACTAGAGGTGACATTGCTATGAGTGGGACTGCCACATCTCGCACTATCCTTGATGTCATCTCCACAAGTATCTCTTCTGGCGGTATCTCCTCGGGAAAACCATCCCATGGCAAACCGTGATTATTCTCTAAATTGATTTTCTGTATTGGGTATTGAGAGGTCGCTCTTCGCTTTTTTTGATAGAAGAATCGTTGTTATTGAACCATATTCACTACCGCCTGCTGCTGTCCCAGTGCCTGATTGCTAAAATGTGTGGACATCATATTCTGTATTTATGCAATCCATGCAGTCAAGGCTGTCATGACATCTACTTCCAATATCCATGCTTGTTTCTGCACTACGGGCCTAGAATTCCCTCCATTCCACTCAGGATCTCCTTGAGATATGCGATTCAATAGTGTATATAGCTCATCATAAGTTTTCTCTAGCGTTTGTCCACCTGCAGCCGAATTAAGGAGAATTTTGGTGTTGGGTTCCAACCCCTCAATAAAGGTATGAACCAACACCTACTTTGCCTGATGATAGTGGGGGAGACAGCTCTGTAAACTGTCCGTTCGTGTGCAAAATTTGCACCATATTCTGTTCAGCTCAAATTGAACTCCAACTGACAGTTTTTGAATACTGGAGGTGACATTTGCTATGAGTGGGACTGCCACATCTCGTACTATCCTTGATGCTATCTCTACAGATATCTCTTCTGGCGGTATCTCCTTGGGAAAACCATCCCATGGCAAACCGTGATTATTCTCTAGATTGAGTTTCTGTATTGGGTGTTGAGAGGCTGCTCTTTGCTTTTTTCGATGGAAGAATCGTTCAAGCTCAGATAATGGCTCTACAAGCTCCTTGTCTCTGTCAAGTGTAATGCCTCAGTCACCTGAAAAAATGCACAAGTAAGATCAAGTTGTCAACACTAGCTCAATTAATATAGAAACTTCAAAGAAAATCAAATTGCCTAATTTAAAGTCTCCGGCAACGGCACCAAAAACTTATTGCATTCAGACGCACACGCAAATGTGCATGATCTAACAAGTAACATAGTAGCTCTTTTGAGATTGATATCAAACCCATAGAGACTTTATGAAGACCACTTATTTCTGTTTAAAGGACCATACCGATTATGTGTGCTGTGAGAAACTAAGATATTACTATCACTAAATCTTTTGTTGTAAGAAAAATTACTATTACTACAAGAGTTGCGCAGAGAGTCAAGTTATGAAAAATTTAGGGCTGTAGCATAGAATGAAGTCAAAAATAATATTTTCCACTTTAGTCTCAGATGAGGTGTTTAACTACTGATTTATAGGGTTAATAATATAATCATGGTCTTCCGACCTCAAATTATCTATCTTTATCGACAGCTTAACTACATCGTTCAACAGGGATAAATATAAATCAATAAAAATGCATTAATCTATCGTCCTATTTATTAACCAAATACGGTATACAGGTATGTGTCACTTGCATCCTGCATACGAATCACCCTAAGTTACCCTAGCATAAACACGTTCCCTACATTCTTTATTTTATCTCTTTGTCTTCTTCCGAATTCAAGATAGACAACACATGTATTCTAATGCTGGCCAAACATTATAATAGTTAAAATGAAAATGCAGGAGTAACTGTAATTAACAACTCATCATCGACAAAAGAGTATATCGTATTATGTCATAACTTGGTAGCTACAGCCCCAGATTAAGAGCGCTTAGGCACTCATGTTCAATCGAAATACGCCATGCATTAGTTCATACACTTTAATCTTTAAAAGAAAAGAGAAGAAAAGAGAAACCTAAAGTGCATGTACCCTTGTATTATTGTTCTTTCAAAAGTTGTATGAACTGTCTCTCCTCAGCCTTAGGGTTCTATTTATAGGGTTTTTAAAATAACCCTTGAATCCTAAGTTAATCCGGACTTAATTGAGAAAAATTAGAATTTCGGGGCCATGTTGGGGCGGCGCGCCAGTAACGCATTGTAAAGCGCCTTCAGTAGTTTCTCTCCTAGAGTGACGCGGTAGCAGTGTGCCATGAATGCATCTCATTAGTTTACGCTCTGGCGCGGTGCGCCAGTAGTGCGTCTCAGCTTTATCTCTGTAGTTTATGCCTGACGCGGTGTGCCAGCAGTGCGATAGGGCTGCTTCTTTCATTTTTCGCTTGCTTCTTCTTTCCATCAAGTTCTTCCTAGCACTGACTTGTCTCCAAGGATCCTGCAATCACTACACACACCTTAGTGTAACCTTGTCCTTCATTCAATCTAAAACATGCAATTATGTTTCTAAAATGTTATCAATACAACTACTTTTGTACTTCCTTATTTGATCTAGTGGCTCGACTACCGACTAATACCAGGTCTTGGATGTTATCTTATTATATTGTTCTCATTCTCTTTTTTTGTTATTAATATTAGTATTGTATGTTTCTTTTCTTCCGCATGTGATGGTCCGTTGCCTATGGTTCCAGACTGTGGGTTCGGCTTACCTACGATGGGTTGATAGTAGGTACCATCACAACATGAGAAATTGGGTCGTGACATTCTCATTCAAATTGATGTCATCGGAAATAGTTCAAATTTGAGCTCGAATTTCTAGCGACTCAGTCGCAAATCTCCCAAGCGCCTCCTGCTGTGTTCTCACAGATGGAATGGTAGAAGCTACTGAGATTAAGAACTGGCAATTCACCTTCAATGTTTGATTTAACTCGAATACAAACAGATTGCTCGAGAGATATGATCTTGTGTGCCCAGGCGGTTTGCTCTTCGGACAGTGCTACAGTGATCTCGGTGCGGTCCGGTGGTATGGGGAGCTATATCGGCGGCGGTAAAGCCATTCCGGCAGACTTCAGACAAAGTTACCGTTGGAGGTGATGAACAGTGAGGCGATATGTTATCGTTAGAGAGAGAGAAATTTCTGTTTCGTGTATTCACCACTTAGATAATTTTTTTTAATTATTATTATTATTTTTTAATTTTTTGTTGATTTTAATATTCAGATTTGCAAGTTTAATGAGATCATTAATAATGATAGTGGGAAGCCCAAGCTAATTACCTAGTTTAAATATAGTTAGTAATTGTTGGTCACTATTTTGGACCTAACTGAATAAAAATGAGAAATATATACATTTGATCCCAAAAAAAAAAGGGAAAAGAGGAGCAACTTCGGCGAACAAAGATTTATTAAATAGCTGCAATTGATAAACCCTAATTTGTTTGGTCAGTGAGATCTGAATATGAAGCAGCTAATGAGCAAGCGAACAATGGAGAAATTGTCAAAACTCAAAGGTACGCAAATTATATGTCAGTACCCCCATTTTCATCCGAGACCCCCAATCGCTACATCCTCCGTTCCGCCGAAATGTGGATTTTTCCCCATTCACAACGCTGCAATTCGAAAAATTGAATGTTGGGGTGGTAAAAGATTCATTCACACCGATACAGCTGAAGAAATGATAAGTGAGTCAGAGGATGACGCCACAATGAATGAGTTCTTGTCAAGATTTACTTGGATAATGCGTGGAAAACTCATGGAAGTATATCCAGATTTTGAGAAGAAAACAATTGATGGGATGCTGTTGTTTATTGTTGGCAAGGTTGTTTCCGAGCTGGAAAAAGGTGGTTTCGATCAGATAGTTGGAGGGTCCTCCTCACCTTCTGGGGATTTTAGTGAGGATTTGTGGAAGACAGTGTGGGAGGTGAGCAATGTGGTGTTGGAAGATATGGAGAAAGCAAAAAGGAAGGAGAAAATGAAGAACTTTCTTCAAGATGAGCAAGTTAAGGAGATGTGTAGGTTTGCCGGTGAAGTGGGTATACGTGGAGACATGCTTAGGGAGTATAGGTTCAAATGGGCACGTGAGAAGATGGAGGAGAGTGAGTTTTATCAGAGTCTTGAACGTTTTAAGGAAGAAGAACAAAAAGCTCAACAAGGTAGCTCATATTGTATTGGGGCCGTGGAGCAGGACAGCCCCGTTGAGGACCCTAAACTTGTGGCTCTTCCAAAAAGGCATGGGAAAATTAACTACAAAATTTATGGACTTGATTTGTCCGATTCTAAATGGTCTCAAGTGGCTGATAAGATTCACGAGGCTGAGAAAATCATATGGCCTCAAGAACCAAAACAAATAGATGGCAAGTGCAAAATTGTTACTGAAAAAATACTTTCTTCGCAGGAGGAAGATGATTATTCTCCACTTATAGCAGAATGGGTACAACTTCTCCAACCTAGCAGGGTAGACTGGATAAATTTGCTTGATAGATTGAAGAACCGAAATCCTAGTCTATATTTGAAGGTAATTCCTTCTCCACTTTTAAGTGTTTTCTTATTAGTATGACTTCGAATTACTATTGCTTTTTAACTTTCATTCGTCCGGCGAAACCCTGATGTAAGTTTTTCTTCTGATTTTCCTTTTTCATAATGAACTTTTAGCGGTAAAAAAAATGAAAATTGTAAATTGGGTTTTATGGTTTTGTGTCTATTTCTTGATATATGTAGGAAAAATCAGCTCTTGATTATTCAAATAGTTGGATTTCAATGGTACCGCAGAACTGTAGTTGTTTAGTTAATGGTACAAAAATAGAAATGGAAATTTGGTTTTTTATTGTTTTTATGTAGGAAAAATCAGTTCTTGATTATTCAAATAGTCGGATTTCAATGGTACCCAGAAGTGTGTTTGTTTAGCTGATACAATGAACTTTTAATGGTAAAAAAATGGAATTAGAAATTTGGATTTTCATTGTTTTAAGTCTATTTGTTGATATATATAGGAAAAATTGATTATTGATTATTCAAAAGTTGGATTTCAATGGAACCCAGAGGTGTATTTGTTACTTTTAATGGTAAAAAAATGGAAATGGAAATTTGGGTTTTATTGTTTTGTGTCTATTACTTGATATATGTAGTAAAAATTGATTCTTGATTATTCTAAAGTTGGATAATGGTAAGAAGTGTATTTGTTCAGTTGAGCTTGTGGTTATGTTGTATGTAAACTGTTTGATGAAATGTCCATGGAAGAGTTTGGGTTTATTTCATTGTTAAAGTCTTACAATTAGTCAATACATTAACTATATGTGAGATTATGTTAGTCAGACTTTCATTTTTTCTATTCTATTGTTTATATATAAGTGGCTGAGGAGTATGAATACAATGCATGAACAACTTCTACAAAAGGTATATATATACATGTGTATGCCCAGCCCATATATGTCGCACCAGATATGCACAAAGATCACATGAGAGAAAACAATCTTTTTAATTGCAAATGTGAGCTATAAGAGCTGAATCTAAAAAGCTCAGCCGATCCAACTACATCTCCTGCCCTTTCCTAATTTATGCGTCTCCAACCACACTGTGAAGATAATGTGCGTTGGATATTGATAATTGTCTAAGCTTGTTCTACTCATGCAACTTATAAATTTGATTAATGTGAGAAATCCGTGGTTTTTGTTTATTCATGTAAAAGATCCATAATTGATGCCTATGTGATAAGCGCATAGACTGGAAATAGAAGTAATACATTACTGAGGACATGACTTTAGATTGGAAGGAGTGAAGGTCGCATATTAGGGTAGAAGGTTAGCAGGGGTAGAGTGTAATCTATCATCATATGTTGTGTATTTTGTTTCGATTACCACACTATTTTGCGGCTGATATTGTTTTTGTATTAATTGTTATGCTTTCTTCATTGTTTTCTTCTTCATTTACTTGAGTTTGATGCACTTGAGCCGAGGGTCTTTCGGAAACGACCTCTCTACCTCCATGAAGTAGTGGTAAGTCTGTGTACACTCTAGCCTCTCTAGACCCCATTTAGTGGGATTCATTGGGTATGTTCTTGTTTTAACTTTCATTCGTCCCATTGTCAACTGTGCTCCACGGAACAAATCTGAATGACCCTGCAAAAGCTGGGAGACTTTAAGTTAATATTCTTAATATAACTTGTTTTTGAATGCTCGTTCTTCTTACTGATAATTTATATAAGTATAGGAATCTATAAGCAGATTAGGTTTCTTCTAGTTTTGTTTGGGTTGTTATCCTCACATGTTGGACAAATTATCCTTCTTTTTTTCTTGGAATGATAAGTTTTAATTACACGTTGGACATATTATCTTGAGATTAGAAGTATCTGTAGACATGCCATCTTATGCACTGTTTAGTGCTGCAATCTAATTGTTTCTCTTGTTTCCCTTTCATCATGGGAGGAACTTAAACAGTGCAGTGCTGCAATCTAAATGTTCTGTTCAGTAACCAAATATTGTGACAAATCTGAATTTTTCTACCTATATAAGAAAATTTGAATTTAAGTTGTTAAGTATTAGCTAACTCTGACATTTAGTAAACATGTTAGATTGCAGAACACGTGCTTGGTGAAGAGTCCTTCCAAACAAACATACGTGACTACTCAAAACTCATTGATGCCCATGCTAGGGATAATCGGCTAGAAGATGCCAAGAGAATTATCAAAAAGATGAGTGAAAATGGAATTGTACCTGATATTCTCACATCAACTACCATGGTTCACATGTACAGCAAAGCAGGTGATCTGGATCGAGCAAAATCTGCATTTGAGAGCTTGAGAACTCAAGGATTCCTACCAGACATGGGGATTTACAATTCCATGATCCTAGCCTATGTAAATGCTGGTGACCCAAAGAAAGGTGAATCATTGATGAAGGAAATGGAGTTAAGAAACATCAAACCCTCTAGGGAGATCTATATGGCCCTCCTAAGGTCATTTTCTCAGCATGGTGATGCTAATGGAGCCCAAAGAATAGCAACTACAATGCAATTTTCAGGATTTCAGCCCACTTTCGAGTCATGTACTTTACTTGTTGAGGCATTTGGAAAAGCTGGTGACCCTGATCAGGCAAGACAGAATTTTGATTACATGATTAAACTTGGGCACAAGCCAGATGATAGATGCACTGCTAGCATGATAGCAGCTTATGAGAAGAAGAACCTGCTGGATAAAGCCTTAAATCTTTTAATGGATCTTGAAAAAGATGGCTTTGAGCCTGGGGTGGCTACTTATTCAGTTTTGGTGGATTGGTTGGGTAAAATGCAACTAATTGATGAAGCTGAACAGGTCTTGGATAAAATTGCTGAGCAGGGTGAGGCTCCTCCATTTAAGGTTCATATTAGCCTATGTGACATGTATGCAAGAGCTAATGTTGAGAAAAAGACTCTTCAATCTCTTGGAGTTTTGGAGGCAAAACAGAAGCAGTTGGGACCAGAAGATTTCGAGAGGATTATATGGTCACTTATAGCTGGTGGATTTGTACAAGATGCTCAAAAGTTCCAAGGATTGATGGAAGCTCGGGGATTTACAGTATCTGAGCAACTTCAAGTAACACTCATGGCGTCTCAAACTTTTCTTCGCAGGAGACCATCTGTAAGATAATGTTGATCGTTTGCATACATGGTAAGTTAGTGCTATCTATCTTGGGAGTTGGCTCATGAAAGTGCGTTTTAGTGTTCTGAAGCCTATAAGAATCAATGGCCTCATTGTGATCTAGGAATCACCATGAGTTGTCTCCATAAATTTAAAGCAGCAAGTTGATTACTGTTCCTGAGTAATTTACGACCATGCAGCCCATGCGTTCTGACTTGTAGTAGTTCGTCGATACAGAATAGCCAATCAAGTTGACTTATAAATGTCTTCTCCATTGTGAGATGCATCAATTGTGGTTGTTATGATGTTTGCGGATCTTTCATTTTTTGAGCCCCCTTTTGCATAGCCTTGTTACTCCTGGGAGTTGAATTGCCACATGATTTCGTTTTACTTTGAAATGAACATTAAAAGGACTGATAAAATTATTTGCTTGTCCACTAAAACTGCGTTAGCTTTTAGTAAAAATATATTTCTTTTAGGCTACAATACTTAGTGGTGCTTTAGCTTTTCATGGTGTGATCTAACCATTTGCTCAGGAGCTTGCATCTTGTTGCTGTAGATCTTTTTGCGGGGTGAGATGTGGTGATAGGGGGCAGGTGAATTGCTATCACTGATTCCTGGACTATTCTTAAGGCACATTACATATTAATGTAATGCTGTCAATAATAAATCTTGAGTATAGCTGATATGATGATCCAGATGATTAGCTGCTTTACTGGCAGTAATGGATGTTTTATTGCCGTGCCTGTAAGAAATGGTTTAGGTATTTTCACTTGGTACAGTAAAATGAAAATTTGTTTGGTGCTTAGTACAATTTATGCTGCAGTGGATGTTTATAAATGGCATGTGTGTGAAAGTAGTTTCAACTGCCAATGCACTGGTAGTTTCTGGTACCTGCTGATGAAACATTATGGACCATTGGCCATGAGAATTATTTATTATTTTCTAGAAATTGTTTTCTTTATTTGAAAATTTGTCTTTGACCATGAAGTTTTCAACTCCAATATGAAGGTGTATTTGGAATCTGAAAACACCCCAAACTCCTCTCTTTTTATTTTTTTACAATAGCCAAACAGCCATGTTACTAATATTACTGTTCCATAAAAAGAATGGAAGTACTCGAATGAAAATATTTTGAACCCTAAGGATCCTATCCTATTAATCTCTATACTCCAGAATGTGAAACAGCTAGTACCTTCAGACCTACAAAACAACTCCTATTCATGGACAATCGTCCCTGACAATTACTACTGTCTAGCTAATCTGGTTTGAGAAGATGGGTTTTCTTCGTTTGGTGTTTTTCCGGGGTGAAAGAGTATAGAAGCTCTTTATGTTTCTCGATGAGTCAAGAAACTTGGTTACCTGTCCTTCACGATCTTTAGAACAATGACTCCAGTATCTGCTATTGCACTCTTACCTTTGTATCCTTTCTGGACAACTTATGTATGTCGATACTTTACCAGCACTAACCAAGTCAAGAGGCCAGTGGCAGCAAATATGGTACTTGCCCATCTTTGACCTCTGTGATGCTCACAGCTGATTAAGTGGAAAAAATCTCATCTGCCATGAATGATAGCTTTGCTCTACACTCTCGAGTCTTTTCTGTGCTAAAGCTGAAGGGTGAATCTTCACCAATAATCCCAACACGAGCACAATCCATCTTTTAAATGATGAAATCTCTTAGCATCTCACATGATAATTTCCCCGTCCAACAAGCTTTGAAGCAATCTTCAATGCTTTATGGCAATCACCACAGACACACAGATTTTTTATAATCCGGATTGGTGATCGTGCAGAGCTATTCGTAAGACCTTGAGCAAAAGCCAATCTCTCGCTGTGAGCCATTAAAGCGTCCTCTTTAGTTTCTTGGTCTACATCATGTAACACAAACTTAAGTCTTGGTATATAACCGTTCTCCTTCATTAGCTGCTGTAGACCCCTAAGCACAATGCATATATCTTCTCATGATTGGGACTATCTCCTGCCCGATTCATGAACTTTGCTTCTAGCCTCAAGAAGACTTTGAGCAGATTTCTTCTACTCTTTCTCCTTAGCGACGTCTGATACTTTTACAGCCAACAAAACCTGCCTTTGACTGTTCATCCAAACGATATGGGTCTAGGAGCTCAACAATCTCAGCACAAGGATCCCCAAGCTCCAAGTTCCCATGAATTCCACAGAGATTCATCATGGTTTCCCTTCAATTCTTGGCTATATAGGAATCCTTTCAATGAACTCTATAGCTTCATCAAGATACCCTGTACTTCCCAACATATCTATCAATCTCACATATTGTTCCATAGAGAGAACAATGCCATAATCCGTACTCATTGATTCAAAGTGCAACATGCCCTCAACTATATCACCAACAAGCATGGAAAACACTCAGAAATATTTGGCCATCAGGTTTCATCCTAGTTTTCTTGAATTCCCCAAACAATTCTATTGCATCTTCTCCAAGACCATTCTTACCAAGCCATGTAATCATTGTGTCCCAAGAAGTCAGATTACGTTTGAAGCATTTTTTGAAACACCAAGAAGGCATCATTCATGGAGTCACATTTTCCATACATTTCAAGAATCTTATTGTATCTTTTGATGTCAAGATGAAGATGAGATCTCACAAGGTGCTCATGAATTGATTTAGCATCCTCAAAGGATTTATCCTCACTACACACATCCATCAACATAACATATCGAGACAAATTGACAGTGATATATTGCTACTCCAACAAATGCAAAACTTCTACGGCCTCCTTTATGTTGCCTTGTTTACAGAAGTCATCGAGGTCATCAGCTGAACCTTTTTTACTGCTGCTATCAGCAGAATCAATCGACTGTTCAACAGGTGTTGAACTTGTCATTTCTTGATGGCCTTCTGAGATTGATAAGAAGCTTGATGTCCGGTACTAGAAGGGTTAAGTTTTGCTGATATCGCCCCATCATCTCCCTTGAGCCACTTGAATTCGAATGCCTTTCCATGTTATACCCACTTGCATTTTGTGGATACGTTTCAGATTGAACATGTCTTACATTTCTAGGGTCATAATTGGGAAGGTTTTGCTGAGGCACTCCTATGTTTCTAGTGTAATTGCAATAAAATTCTGCTGTGACATTTCACTGTTTCCACCATAATAACCATTTAAATTCTGTTGATACTGCCCATATACTTCATTTTGACTCGGCTGAGCGTCTAAACCTCCCTCAAACCTGAATCTATGCAGCAAATTTGACAAATTTTCACCATGCTAACACCACTATCATTTCTATATTTTTCACTTTCACTATATATTTCTTTTCCAAATCTTATCCTATTTGACGTATATTTTATTTTTTAAAGGAAAAGTACATTCAAACTATCAAATTTCATTTTCAAAAATTATAAATAAACAAAACTTCATTTTCAATTTCAACTTTGAAAATTTCAAATAAAATGAAAAAAATATTTGTAATATTATGTAGTTGCTCGTATATAAGATTTAATTTATGATATTGTGTGACTATCTATATTGAGATATTACTTTTTTAAAGTTGATTTGATCGTACGGTTTAGGTAAATTACTCAAATTGGGTGATTTTGCAAATTTTTAGAAATTAGGAGTATAAGAGCCCGTTTGGATTGACTTTAAGTTGATCAGTTTTTTGATGTGTTTGCCTAATGCTAACTTTAAGCCAGAAAGTTCTTAAAGTCAGTCAAAAATGAAAAGTTAGGATTCCTAACTTTTTTTTTCTAAGTGCTTAAAGTCATTTTCTTTGACCATGGAAATTACTTTTATATCCCTTATATTTTAACTAAATTCTCAAACTATCCTTTTTATTCTTTCAACCCTAAAATTCACATAATTTTCCTCATTTAAGCACTTTTATCCAAACACTCAACTGCTTATTTATAAAAATAACTTTCAGCACTTTAAAGTTCTAAAAGCACTTCATACATAAAAGTTACTTTTTAAGCCCATCCAAACGGGCTCTAAATCATATTTAGAAAAAGTACATTTGAATTCTAATTATTCTTTGCAAAAAGTTACAACTTCAACTAAAATTCCAAACAAAGTGATTTCTTTTCTTTTTTTCATGGACAAACGCCCACAATATGTACTACTTAAGAATGTTCTCCCTTGGTTGATCTGTATGAGTTAGATTCTTGGGGGTATTGTTTGCTTAAATAGCTTGGCGCCTGATAGCATACAGCTGAACTTAACTAATTTAGGCATCTCTTTCTTATTTTCTTTTTTCTGTTCCTTTTTCTCTGCCTCTTGTATAATCTTTGACGAGGAAATATGGTACACCCTATTGTAGATAGATCTTTTGGTACGAAGGATAGCATCAAATAGTTTCGGGATTAAATTATAGTCACTTAATTTGCCGTTTGGTCGGCAAGTCTGGGATAACTTATTCCGGGATTAATAATTAGTACCGAGATAAGTTATCCCTCCTCTTGGGTGGTATAGTAATCCCGCGATAACTTATTCCGGAATAAAATAGAGAAAATGACGAAAATATCCCTTTATACCCTTTTTATATATCACTTTTCACATTCATATATATTCACATTATTTTTAATGTCATGTATATTAACATTTACTCATTATTTTTTTGAAAATTCTTTATATTTTTTTTCATTAAAAGATTAGACTGTACAAATATAATTTTTTTAATTAATTTATTTGACTAATTCTTATATTTATTTATGTTTTAATTTCTCTACTACTAAATTACATATTTTTAATTATATATTTTTTAGTCACTTGAAAGCTTATATTATATATATCAACTAAATTGAAAACTTTAGTGTTTTACAATTTAAGAGTGATATGTGCTTAAATGAATTGATATAAATAGTAAATTCTCTTTTACTTTAATAAATTTAAAATGAAAGTTCTATTTTTAGACTAAATAATATGAATGTTTTACTTTTAAATACATACGGTACCATCATGGGAATGCACGTACAAAAAAATTAAGCTAAATATGATAAAAAAATTATTTTTAAAAATGAAGAACTAAAGCTTACAAAGAAAATATAAAAAACTAAAAAAGTGAAAGGTATTTTTTGTAAACAAACAACATGTTCTTAAAATTTATACAATACATATTATTTTAAATACAACCAACTAGTCAATAAAAAATAATTCAAGCACAGCTTATCCCATCATATCATTCAAACCAAAGACCCTTAAATGTGTTTGCTTGAAGGAGTAAACGTTAGAATTCTTTATAGAAGTTAAAAGAGTTGGATAATGGGCAAAAGTACACTCTTAAAGAAAGCAACTTCCATCATGAACTTCCCCAAAACAAGGGAAAAGAAGCCAAGTAATCTGCCAAATGTTCCAAGGTATCAAAAGGCAACCTATTTATATTAATGTCTAGCCTCGTTGCGGATCAAAGTAATAAATATCAATTTTTACATAAACAACATTCTTGTCAAATGGCAATACGGAGGTCATCGTTTCTCTTTCGCCTTCCCTGGTCTCAAGATGAACCATCTACTCGACCCATTGCCAGCACAACCCTTCTTCCGGCCACCAGCACGACCAATCTGTCCACAGATGAAACCCCAACTAGTAACAAGCCACCCGACCCAACGAAAAACACCACCCCTGGAATTCCAACTTCACCAACTCAAGCTGGAACCAAGAGCAATCAGCACCCAAACACCAGCATTTCTCCACCTCGCCCTATTGCTACAAGCACGAGCCTGACTGGTGAAACCCAAATCCCTTTTCAACCCTCTAATATGAACTCTACCTCCACAAATTCTCCAGCTCGGCCTAAGTCTCAAACTACTACTAGTAACCCCACCACACCAAAGATTAGTCAGAAGCCACCATTTAGGCCTGCAGGGACAGCTCCTTCTCCCAAGAATAGGGCATCCAGGAACGAGTCTCAATCCTCATCATCACATCAAGCAACTAATAAGTCTCGCATCTTATCTCCACTAGCTTCACCGTCAGATACATCAACCAAGTCCCGATTGTCTCAATCTCTGTCTTCATCTCGCTTAACTCCTCAATCACCAGCTACGACTTCAACATCCTCCCCAGCACGCAAGGCTCCCCAGGTCCTTTCAACTAAAGCAAGCCAAGAGTCTTCGGACTCTCCATCTGTTGTAAAAACTCAAATGCAAGAAAAGAATCAGGCAGCTACTCTGCCATCATCGCCACCCAAATCACTGCAAGAGATCTCAGGGCCTTCTTCCAAATCCCCACAAGCACAGTCCACCATTCTGGATAAGAAAGAACCAACAGAACAAATGAAGCTCCAAACTAAGGAAGTAACCATGTCAGATGCTGTCTCTGAAGCAAAAGTAAGTTTCACAGACAAGACAATGCAACCTACAGAAGTATCAGTGCTGAAATCCACCATGACAGGCACTACAGAAGGGCCATCCGAGAAATCACGTTCTTCCAGTATTAGTGGTGAATCTAAGTTGCTCAAAGAGTCGGCTAGCAACATTCAGGAAATCAAGGAAATGGATCACGAGGCAATAGGTAAGGACTATGGTGCTGGAGAACAAGTTCAACAAAAACAAGCATATATGGTGAAGCAAGAAGAGGCTACTAAAGATCACAGTTTGGTGAACCCTGTTTCTAAGGGAAGACAAACGAGAGCGAGTGCATCTCAGACGAGGAACAAAATTATATCCACTGGTTCTAGTCAGAAAACTGCAGTTTACAGTGAGCCACATATTCCCCTACACAAAGAGATCAAAGATAACATCTCAAAGGTTCTTAATAGAGTAGCAGTTGGAGGTGGCAAGCAAGAAACTGCAGGAAAAACACCAGTGAATGTGATCACTCTTGCAGGTGATAATCGAGGAGCATCTATGCAACTTGGGTCTGACTCATCCACAAAAGGAGGGCGAATCTACATTCATAGAGGATACAAAATCAACCCTGACGAAAGCGCTGATGCAACCACAGATGGGGAGGGAAGAAGATCAAAAGATGAACAGTCTATCGATGATCAAACGGTAGCTGCATACGTAAATTGCAATGTACAGGGCATCAATAACTCTATTTCATATAACAGTTCCATTACAGAAAGAAATCCAGGTGTACGTATGTCGATCCCACGTGTGCCTTCAGAACCTGTACATTCAACAAGACTATTTGATGCACACAAGGCAGAATTCAGCTTTACACCTGCTAGAACAATCAAAAGAAGATGTCTCAGAGGCCTTTTCCTTGAATCAAGTGATTCTGATCCAGATAAACCTCGGCGGCATGGTTGTCGCTTTGGCTGCAATGATAAGAAAAAATAACAAGATAAATGTTCTACTACAGTTTTTCTTGCAAGGTATACATATTTAATAATAGTTTGTGTGTCAAGAAAAATGTAATAATATGCGAGTGATCCATGAAATATGACTGTTTGATCTACTTCAGCAGATTTTATGTCACAAAGAGAACAAATAAAGAGCAAAAGAATATATCCAAAGGGCAATGATATTTCATTCAAGTTGAGTAATTAAACATCTATCTAAACAACACCAGTTCTGGAATCTTAAAAAGTAATGCAAATAAATAGAAGACAAAATATACCTTAAACATATGCAACTTACATAGAAGACAAAAGCGCAGATAAGTATTAGTATTTAATATATCTCAATTTATTTGTCTTACTTTTTTCTTTAGTCTGTTTAAAAAATATCTCTTGCCTTTTTTTTTTTTTGCAATTCCTTAATTTTAATTTTTCACATATTTTGATACCACAAGATTAAAATACATATTCATACTGTAAGCCCGATGAAGTGAGAAAGTCCAAAGTAGAGGATCAAAAGATGAATTTCAAGAAAAATGCAGCTTTTGGCACCACGTGATGACCACGAAGGTCATCACGGGCCGTATTCATCACCACGGTTCGTGATGTGCCACCGTGGTGGAAGTTTAGAGTCTCCGACCCTGCAAGAAAGGTCCACGATAGGGAGCATGGGCCGTGGTGCCCTCCGTGGTGACCCCTCCCCTGAGACCCTCAGATTCCACTCCAAGGTAGGGACAACGTCCCAACTACCACGGGTCGTATTACCCTTCACGGACCATAGTGGGTTCCGTGGTGAACACCTCTGTAGACCCCCCTGTCAGGTTCCTCACCACAACCCCCACCACGGGCCGTGGTGACCTTCACAGACCGTCATGATCTCCGTGAAGGAGTTCCTGCAGATTTCCTTTTTCCCCAAGTTCAAGGCATTGAGCACAGACATCACCACAGGCCTTGGTGAAGTTCACGGACCGTGGTGGGTCCTCCATGCAGTCTCAGTTTTCAGTTTTAATGAAGGTTATTTTGGTCATTCCCTATATTTTCATTAATAAATGTGGACGATTTTTGGAGGATGAGTACTATGGTTCCATTGTACAGAAACAAGAGTGATATCCAAAACTGTAATAATTATAGGGGTATCAAATTGCTAAGCCACACTATGAAGATATGGGAGAGAGTTGTGGAGATGAGGGTGAGGAGAGGAGTGTCAATCTCAGGGAATTAGTTTGGATTCATGCCAGAGCGGTCGACTACTGAAGAAATCTATCTTATGCGGAGACTGGTGGAGAAATTTAGAGACAGAAAAAGAGATCTTCATATGGTGTTCATTAATCTTGAAAAAGCTTAAGACAAAGTTCTGAGAGATGTTCTCTGGAGGTGTTTGGAGGCCAAAGGTGTCCCAAAGATGTATATTAGGGCGATAAAGGACATATATGATGGAGCCAAGAATCGGATTAGGACGCTGGGAGGTGAATCAGAGCATTTTTCTATTGAGATGGGACTACATAAGGGATCTGTATTGAGTCCCTTTCTTTTTGCCTTGGTGATGGATGAGCTGGCACGGTCTATTAAGGAAGAGGTGCCATGGTGTATGTTATTTACGGATAACATAGTTTTGATTGATGAGACTCGAGACAGAGTTAATGATAGATTGGAGGTTTGGAGACAAACTCTAGAGTCCAAAGGGTTCAGATTGAGCAGGACCAAAACTGAATACTTGGAGTGCAAATTCAGTATTGCGATGGACAAAGAGGGCATAAAAGTGAAGCTTGCCACTCAACCCATCTCCAAGAAAGAAAGCTTTAAATATCTTGGATCCATCATCCTAAGCAGTGGGGACATCGACGAGGATGTCACGCATCGCATTGGGGCAACATAGATGAAATGGAGGCTTATCTCTAGAGTCCTGTGTGATAAAAATGTACCACTTAAACTTAAAGGTAAGTTCTACAAAATGGTGGTTAGATCGATGTTGTTATACGGAGTGGAGTGCTGACCAGTAAAGAACTCTCATGTTCAGAAGATGCATATTGCAGAGATGGGGATGCTTAGATGGACACATTAGAAGTGATAAGAATAGAAATGAGGTTATTCGGGAGAAGGTGGGAATGACCTATGTGGCAGACAAGATGAGAGAAGCGAGACTGAGATAGTTTGGGCAGGTGAAGAGGAGGGGTTTCGACACCCCAGTTTGGAGGTACGAGCGGTTGGATTTTGGGGTTATACAAAAGGGAAGAGGTAGATCGAAAAAGTTTTATGGAGAGTTGATTAGACAAGATATGGCTCTACTCCATATCACCGAGGACATGACCTTAGATAGAAAGGGTGAAGGTCGCGGACTAGGGTAGAAGGCTAGTAGGGATAGGATGGTGTCTTGACTTGTGTCGGTTTAGGGTTGGTCGTAGGTCTAGGCGTGTCACTATAGTTGTGTTGTTATTTCCTTTAATTATCACATTACTTTGCTATCGTTATTATTTTTGTCTTATAAAATTTATATCATTTTTATTATTATTATTATTTGTATTTATCTATTTATTTATTTTATTTTATTTTTAATTAATTAATTAGTTAATTTGTTGGTGGGCATTTTTTTAATCTGATCATTTCTGTGGATACTAACCAATAGATGGCCGCCAGTGTTTAAAAAAATTATTCAAATTATTTAATTAAAATTCTGTTAAATAAATTTTGATTTATAATTAATTTTAAATAATTAAATTATAACCAATAGATGACCGCCACATGTTTAAAAAAATTATTCAAATTATTTAATTAAAATTCTATCAAAAGGGCCTAAAATGCTCTCAAACTATTAAAAATGGTATAAAAATGCCCTTCATCCATCTATTAGGCCCAAAATGCCCTTTTCCGTTAAAGAAAATGTCATTTTTTGATCTAAAGGTGGATGTCAAGGTCATCTTAGGCCTAATAGATGGATGAAGGACATTTTATACCATTTCCAATAGTTTGAGAGCATTTTAAGCCTTTTTCCCGTTAATTATATAGTTTTCCCAATAGTTTATAGTATACAATAGAGCAATTGTTGATGTAGGTCATTTTTATGGTGAAACAGATATACATTAACTATATCCCACAATGTACACCATTTTCTATATATATTCAAGTCAATAATAATTTTATATATTTTCAAAATATAAATTAATAAAAGAATTAATTACTCAACAAACTTCATAAATCAAAATATTTTTTTAAAAAAATCATAAAAAAAGTATTCAATGTATCATTCCATCTAACAAATTGAACAATGGTGTAAAACGAAATTTAAGATAGAGAAACGTTGTATAAAATTATGTGAGAAGTATCGTTTTTTCTATCAAAGAAACAATGGTGTATAGCAATGATGAAGGAAAGAATATGCTTGAAGAGAGAGGAAAAAGAAATCTACCAGCCCCAAAATTGAAAAACTAAGTGAAGAGGAAAAAGAATATCTTTTTATTATGGTATCTGTATCCTAAAAATCAACTGAGGATTTCTAAAAGGCATAATACATGCATATGATCCTTAACTTGGCTTCAGCTGGTAACTATGATCTCTAACTTTTTTAGTGCAAAAGTAGACACTTTAACTATCCAAAACATAAACAAATAAGACACATTCGTCATACATGACAATTTTGTGTCCTACGTGGCGTCTTACATGTATTGTGTCACGTAGGACATGTGGCTACTTGTTCAATTTTATACAAGTTTAAGTGTCTACTTGTACACACCCAAAGTTAGAGGGCATAAATGTGAAATAAAACCAAGTTAAAGGACATATTTATGTATTATGCCTTTCTAAAATTAGGGTGTACAAAATCGAACCGAAAATTGAATCAAATCACAAATTGAGTCAAATTGGAAAAAAATGACTAGTGATTTGATTTGATTTGGTTTGGTATTGGAAGAAAAAACTTGACTATAATTGAGTTGGTTTGGTTTAAACTAAAAAAAATCGACCCGAGATCAAACCAATCAAATATTATATATATAATTTTTAAAATTTATTTTATACATAAAAGTATTAACTTTTATATAATTTTTATAAATATTTCTTATACTTTTTCGTAGTTTTTATCTTTTAACATATTATTTAAAGTTTGAAACTTAGAATTTTGAGTGGTCCAATGAAGGTGATAGTCCATAGACATTACTAACTCTAATAAAGAAATCAATACTAATGCTAACAAAAAATTTTATTTAAAACTAGAAATGACAATAATGTTGAATATTGTTCTTTAGTTTATATTGGTTTAGATAATTAAAATATACAACCTAATTTTAGTTTTTCTTTAATGTTTAGTCATGTAATCAATACTTATTAGCCTTATATTAGCATGATTTAGTACTTTTAAATTATGATCATTTTCAGTATGACATATTAATTTGCATTATTATTTTATAAGATTTTATTATTATATTTTGTTGAATATTTTATTGTGTTGTCATTCATCTCACATTATTTTTAAAAAAAAATACCTTAGATAGTTATATTTTGGTAGGACTAAAGAAATATTTGAGGCACAAGTTAGTTATATGTCGATATGAATGTTTTACCAGAAAAACTCCAAAAATTTGAGAAACCCGAAAAAATAAGATAGACTTGGTATAATGTTTTTTCTTTTTTAACCATTTGAGACAAAAAACTTATTGATTAGATGTATTTTTTTTTCTATTTTCAGAAAAAGAAAATTTTTATTTTCCGAATCATTATACATTTAAATTAATTTGACTAATTCAGATTCATAATGCGTAATAAATTTGGATATGAAATTGTGACTATATATGAATTTTGCCATGGAAGTACAAAAAATAAGATGGGCCCGAGGGAGTTGTAATGGAAAAAGCCCATTCGTTCATGGTAAGGAGGTCGGCCAGAGTAACTATTAAGGAAAAATTATTTGAGTGAGTGCTTTTTAAAAATTAATTACTGATTTTAATGATATTTTTTATTTATTACCATTTATAGCAATATATAACAATATTATAATAAATCTATACTTATATTAAAAGTGAATTATGCATACAATATAAATATATTATAAGTATTTTAAAATATATATTATGTTTGTGTAGTAAGAAACTAACATAATGTATTATAAGTCTATTAAAATATGTGATAAATGTATTATTCATCTATAAAACTTGTATTATATATATTTTATAAATAGTTGTCTGCAATATGTATTATAAATGTATTATAAGTGTTCAATGAAATTATTTTTTGTATTGCTATAAATGATAAATATTTTTTTAATATTGTATATTTACATAAGTTCCCAACTATTAAAGTATTGGTCCAACAATATTTTGTGTAATATATTTTGCAAAAATGGTCAAAACACTTCATTTTTCATCATTCATCAACAAGTGACATGATTTGTAATCTTATTATTGTTCCAATCTTGAGAATAAAGCGACTAATAAGTGATCACTTTGTTATTGGGAAAAGGTTCATGGTTTAAAATTGAGGTCAATTATGTCCTCGTTGTTACAAAATTGACACATATTTACTTGTTTAAATTACGAAATCATCAACACTTCATAAATTCTTTCAAAAGCTTACTTAAATAGCAACATACATATTACATAGTCACTGGTGAACTATAATTTACAATAACTTTTGCTCACTCTAGTAGCTATATGTTACATACAATTCATGTTGACTTTTTCCTTAAGAAATTAAAAACTAAAAAGGAAAAAAGAAAAAAAGGAAAGGATAAACAAGGAAAATTTGGATGTGGATGTAAAAAATAAATGTACTATCAAGAGCCCTCTCTCTCTTTTTTAAATAATCGTAATGTCCGGATCAATTTGTACGACGATACTTGTTACCTACCACCAACATAGATATCTAGTGACTCTGTCCACGGATTACCTCTCTAATTCTTGTTTACATAGAGGACAACAAGAGATAATTTTGAGCCATTGATCAACACAATTGAGATGGAATATATGAGAACAAGGCAACTGTCTGATTTCTTCTTTGTCTTTGTACTTGGCCAAACAAATACAACATTCCTGTCATGCCACAAACTTGGGGTTAATTTTAGGTATAGTTACTGAACTTTATTTACTGTTCCAATAAAGTCACGAAACTATTTTGATAATCTTACCAACTATAACAATAAAGTAATAGATTAAAGTAACTAAATTGTATGTGAATTGCTAACAAAATACAAATGATTAGAAGGTCAAATATTTGGCGTCAGATCATCCTTTTTCGTTTTATAATTATGGATAGTCAAACTTCAAGAAATCTTTTATCAGTGGTTGTGACTGACTGATATTTTTAATTCGACTCTGATTTCGTAGGAGTTAGTCAGAAAAATAGAAAAATAGAAGGGATTTAATTCGTTCTCAATTGCCACTAGATTGATCATCCTAGGATGATCCTTTTGTCGACGTATGCTCTTATTATACTCCTAGTCGAGCAGTCTTTGAAGGATGAGAACCAACTAACCTTTACAATGTGGTTATTTTTCACTCTTATGTCATTTATATTTTCTGAGCAAAAATTCGACCTCCGTCCATTTGTATTTTTTGAGCATTTCAAAGTAAATTTGAGAAAATGATCGGATTTTCTTTACTATCTTTCTCCATTTTAATTTATTGTCTGATTTTGACTTTACATAAAATTTAAATAAGTAAAAAAGACTTTTGAATTTTGATTTTCGTGGTCTTAAATTTAAAATATATTGAATATACCAAAATGTCTTTTAAATTTGCGGTCTTAAATATGTTATGTGGAAAGTTGAAATTAAACAATTGTCAAAACCAGAAAAGAGACATTCTTTTTTAAACGGACAACAAGACAAACAAATCGAAACCGGGGGAGTATTTTGTAATCAAAAAGATCACTTACATCAGAACTTGTAATTTCCTCTTTATTTCCAATTTCTTTGTACTTCCAGCTAGGCAAATTGGAGAGTTGTTCATCAGATGCACCTCTATCTACTGATCCCATGTTCATATTGTAGCCAAGAAAGCTACTCAAAATTGGCACACAACAGCATAACAACACAAATAATATGAAGGGAAAAGAGTATGTGACAGCATTCCAAGCTAGAAGTGATATGCATAGGACATGAAGTTTAGGGGCATTATGAAATGATCCAAATCTTGAATCAAATACCCAAACATTCCCCATCACAAACCATATGCCAAAGAATAGCTCTATCCATGTCCTGCATCTCTCCATCCGAGATGGTAACACCCTGAAAAAAGAATTTTTACACTATCAGATCACCTAAAACAAAGCAACTAAGCAAGTTAACCGTAACAATATGTTACATAGTAAAATTTTTATATTGTTAGTGTATATAAGTTACCTTGATTCGTCATGGCTTATTTGTTGCTCAATATCAGAATTTGCAGCAGAATCATCTGTTTGTCCAACATATAATGCCCAGTATCTCCAAAAAAGCAGAATCAAACTAATGACACAACCAAAAGCATATCCAAATACCCAAATCCTCATTGGCCAAACAGGCCTTTCCTTTTTTGTAACAGCCAATGTATATGTTGTAACAGTTATTTGAACACTTAAAGCTATACACTCCATAATCATCCAAGTCACAGAATTGAAAGGATTTGAGCCAAGTTCTGATCTTGAACCATTTTGATAGTGAAACACTCTTCTCAAGAAACTGAAGCATCTTGATCTTGATATTCTAATTGCCATTCTTATCAAGAATGAAGACGAAGACGAAGAAGAAGGGGGTGTCCTTCTTACATCAAGATCCATTCTTTCTGGAACAACAATCCTAGAATTACACAATGAGTCTGTTGTAATAAAGTAACGGCTACTCATGATTCGAAATGATGACACCAGATTTTGATGACACCAGATTTTGTCAATAGGGAGAAATTTCTAAGAACTTTCAACTTTGTAGTAACATATCATCACTTACATAACATAAGTAATAATACCTTCGAATTAGGCGTGCAAGCCTGCCCCTTTTGGTGACGATTTGCTACTGAGGCGAAGAAAAGGATGGATCAATCAAAAGGGGTACTACGATCCCTTTTCTCCACGTATCTAATCAGCTGGTATGGTTCACTATTTGCATCGACTAGACCAAAAGAGTGATTTAGTCGATACAGAGATGCCCTTACAAATATAAGCAAAATTTCCCTAGCTGAACCTATTTCATAACCCAAGTTTCAATCTTTTTAAAAAAAGGTTTTTGCATGCCAAATTTCAAGAATCTTAACAGATAAAAGTTCCCACCTTTTAAATGAAGAAAAGGGCGTATTACGAGTCCTCTGCCCCACACGTATCTAACCAGCTCACGTAGTTCACAATTCACCAAAAGAGTGATTAAGTCGACACAAAGGTGCACTCGCGAACCATTCAACCTATTTCATTAACTCAAGTTTCAATCTTTAAAGATGGTTTTGCTGATAACTAATTTGATGCAAAATTTCAACAAAAAAGTTCCCACCTTTAAGAAAGTAAACAAGGTGAATTAGAATAGAGAACAGAGGAATGATTTACTACCAAAGCAAAGAAAAAAAATGGATCAATCAAACGGGGTACTATGAGCCTTCTGTCCCACGTATCTAACCAGCTCGTGTGACTCACCACCACTAACACTAAAAGAGTGATTCAGTCGATACAAAAAAGAGTGGATCAATCAAAGAGTGTACTACAATCTTTCTACCCCACGTATCTATCTAACCAGCTCGTGTGGCTCATCAGTACTGAAACCAAAAGAGTGATTCAGTGCATACAAAGTCATGCAACAAAAAAGTTCCCCCCTTTAAGAAAGTACACAAGATAAGAATTCAGAATACATAACAAGAGAAATGAAAGTGGGAGTTAAAAAGGAAAAAAACAAGAAGAGAAAAATAGGTTAATGGAGTTGAACAAACATGATAAACATGATATAAGGAGGGTAAAGATTGGTTTCAAGATGGTGACCAAGAATCAAACAAAGTCCCTTTTTTTTTGCTTTGATTTCAAGTGATTTTTTTAAAGAAGTATAACCGTTGGCCTAACTTCTTCAGAAGATTTTGGCTTTTTTTTTTTGGTTTATTTGAGAAGAAGCGAAGTATGAAAGATGAAAGCAAGTGTGGGGTTCTTGAAATGCACATTACTCTTTTTTTTTTTTTTTTTTTTTTTTTATGATGTAACTTTGAGTCAATCCAATTTTTTGATATAAATGTTAAGATAATATATTATTATTAATTAAATATATAAGTAATTAAATTTTTTGAAATAGTGGCTGGTACAGTAGTTAATCGGTTGCTGAGGATAGCAGTTGGCCACCTAATCAAAAACCAGCAACACAAGCAACTTTAGTCATTGTGTGTTGTGTTGTTTCGCGGGTGGGCTCGGAAGCGGAATCTGAATTTTAACTATATAAGTTTTGAATTTTATCATGATTATTTTAAATGTTAATAATTAAATTTTAAATTTAATATTTATACGTATTTAGTAAACTTTTTAATATAAATATACTATTTGAAGAAAAGTTACTAAACACCTATTGAATTTAATGGGTTCAGTTTTTAAGATTTTGAAACATGGTCAAGAAATGAAGGAAATGACAAAATGGTTGTTGTCCGTTAATCTGAAGCTAAATCTGTATGCAATGTATATAAGAACATTAAATACTATTAAATAAATAATAATAATAATAATAAAATAAGATGAACAAATTAAAATCGAGATCACTAATTTTGTTAGAGGTTGGTGTAGGTTTTTGAGCTGCAACTTCTATTATTTTGGTGTCTAGGGTTTTATTTTATTGTGATTTATAGAATTGGATGTGACTTGTATGATATTTATAATTGAATTACCTTTTAATATTCTCGTTACATCTAACAAACATAAATTATCAAAAATATTCGACAAAAATAAAAAAGATCACTTTTAACAAATTTGAAAGATCAAAACTAAGTAGAAATATATATGAATGATTACTTCGAAATTACCCACAAATACAAGAAATCATTTTATCTGTTTTAATCATGAATTTAGCACACATTTAAAATTATAAATCTCGTATTTAATATTTTCAAAAATAAATTATATTATTTATATATATATTTTACGTTAAAAAAATACAAAGTTCAGATGAACCAGTTAAATTCTACGAACACGACTCTCTTTGCTTCTCCCTGCCAACGTACCAAGAGAACGTGTGGTTTAATATTAGTGGTCAGCCACTGTCAGGGCTGGTGCCTTTGATTTTGTACAAATATTACTATACTTTTGATTAAGACTTTTGGATCTTTATATATATATATATTAAATTTGTAATATGTAGAAAAATTAAAATTAAAATTATTAAATACGATCGAATCCGTACGTAGCACCAAGGCCTGGTGTCATTGGCATCAATGAAGATGGATTGTCAGTGTTACATAGCTTGTCCAACTAATTGTGACAAAGAACAAAGACAAATCATAAAAATCTTGAATTGTGGGTCTCTATTTAGATATTTTTTCAATTTAATGGAGTAATATTATTTATCAAATACTTCACTTATCCAACTACTGAGGTATACAAATATACGATCATAAAATTGTATGTGTTAACTTTTAAATTAATTGATCTTTAATTTGTATCAGTTAATCATCAAATTTATTCCTAATGAAATAAAAATATAATCAGCAACGATTTCAATTTTTTTACCTTTCTGTCATAGAGGCTGTTTGAATTGACTTATAAGCTGTTTTTAGTTTTTTTGAGTGTTTGATTGACCAACTTATAATCATTTTGTGCTTAAAATTAACCCCAATAAATAGTTGAATTTATTTGGATGAATTTAGTTTAAGCAGTTTATAAGTTGAAAATAGCTTATAAGTCAAAAAAAAATATTGGCCTGCACCTATTTTTTTTTTAAACTTATAGACAATTTTCAACTTATAAGCTACTTAAAAATAAGTCAATCAAACAGGCTAATAACCTACATTTGTACGCTTAAATGACCTTTTGCCATAAAGTTGAATCACTCGATCAAATTTAGTCAATTCATGCAAACTATATGGATAAGTAAGTCGATTCAGATAGAATTAGAAAAATAAAATAAAATAAAATAAAATTTAAAAATAAATTTAATAACAGATGATTTTGACCCGCCTGTTATAAATTTGTTGTTGTTGTGTTATAAATGGTGAAATATTTGACTGCGCTTATTATTTGGCCCAAGCGCATAGGCGGTGCGTCGTCCACAAACGACAAATTTATCCGTCTTCTTCCTTTCTCCCTCCGCTGTGAATCGGGTCGAAAACAAACCCGAACCTCTCAACTCCGATCATCTCTCCGATTGCGCCGGTGATTCTCATCACTTGTTAAGGTAATTGATAATCCTATTTTTTTCGAATTTCGAATTTAGGGCTCAAAATGAATTGTTGTTTTCTGGGGTTTTTTATTAACTAGTTTGATTGTTAATGTTTTACATTCAGGGAAGAAATTTTTGATTTCTGAGTAAAGAAGTTACTTTTTTATTGTAGAAATTTACAAGTATGACAACTGCAGCTAGACCTACATGGGCACCAGCTAAAGGTGGGAATGAACAATGTGGAACTCGAATTTTTTGTCCATCTCAGAAGTATTCTTCAAGAGACATTGCAGCTCACACTACTCTAAAGCCCTGGTTATTTTCTCCTCTCCTCTCTTTTTTTTGTCAATACATGTGAATATATATTGAGATATTCTAGTGATGAAACCAATGCAGAGACATAGCTAGAGTGTTATTTAGAAGAAAAAGGAGGATAACATTGATTTATTTTAGACTGTTAGAGCCTTTATTATTGTTAGGGACATCGATGACTTGCGAAAGTGCAAAAGATGGGACTTTTTATGGCTGAATTTATCTGGCTTCAAACCTGCATAGCTTTTCGGTTATTGAGTCTGTAGATTTATGATCTTATTTTGCATTTAGGTGAAGTGAAGTGGCTTATGCTAAAGCGGAACTAAGCCCAATTGGAAGGTTATGTTGAATATAATTGTAGCTGATAATGATAATATGGTAGGCAGTTCCACTGGTTATATTTATCATCTCCTCCTATAGTTGTAGCTTCCAAACAGATGTGGTTTCCCCATAGAATTAACCGGGAAGTCATTATTTTCTTTGGATGAAGTAATTGTTCATTTATAAAAGGCATCAAGATGATGCAAAATATACAAGTAGAAGTAAAGGCTACATCATAGCTGTAAAATGCAAAAAGACAACCTTGTTAGATACATCACAGATGCACTATCTTAGAAACAAAGAGCTAACAAAGTCCCAAAAGGATTCTGGGGAATCTACAGGGTTACAAAAGCCCAACTAAATAAAGAGAGAGGACACATCTACCGAGAAGTTCTGTTAAGTCAATCTTCTCAAGAGAGAGACGTTGCACATTTATGAGACGACTAAATATATGCATTCTTATTGTCTTCACCGTATGGGTAAAATGTAGGTTGTTCTGCATTTATGCGTCAATAGTATGACACGGATCAATTTATCAAAATGATAGCATGTCAAGGAACTTTATCTATCACGAATGCTATTATTGGAAAATGGTATATAGTGTAAGATATCCTATGTCCGTGTTATCTACTTATTGCAGTTCATGGTATGTATATAGGTTATTGTAGACTTTTAGTGAGTTTAGTTCGTGTCACTTACAAGTAGAAACAGGTCTGATCTAAATTGATTTGAGGGCTGAATTGATATATTTGCGTTAGAAATAGGGTGGATGATGTATACTGTAATTTGTCAAACTGATTGATGAACTTGCATTAGTCATATTTCCTATCATATGGAAATTTGGACAGTTTATTTTTGAACTCAATGGGTTTTTCATTAAGGTAACATCAGCTGGTTGTCTTCTTCATTGTATCATGAATCTGAATTGAACTCGATACCATTATCATGCATAATATAAACAATACATTTCTCTATTTCCATTAATGGTTCTGCCCGAGTTGCTTAAATTGGATGTCCTCTAAATTGTATCATGATTCCAATCTCTATTCCTATTGTCGTGTATGATTCAGAAAGGAGGGACAGGACACTCAGGATGAGTTGCGTAGGAGAAACCTCCGGGAAGAGTTGGAAGACCGTGAGAGGAGACATTTTTCTTCAAAAGACAACAGCTACGGTATGTGAAATGTGGACATCCTCTCTCCCTCACTGCCTTCCTCCTGCACACACGTATGGACGCATATTATATTCCTATCTGATTTTGTTCGACTCTTAACTCGTACTATATATTGTTGCGGATGACAGAGATCGTAGAGAGAGTGGTCAACTGCTTTTAGAAGGTGAGTGCTATTTGTTCATTAGACTAGTCTATGATTTCCAAACAAGACATTCATCAAGTTTCCATTATTATATGATGTTCTGCTGCAGGTGCAAAAAGAGAGATTGAGGACCGCATTGTTCCATGCAGCGCTGATGCTGATGATGATGCCGACACCAAAAGTGATGATGAGAGGTTTGTAACTTGTTCTCTATTTGTACAAAAATGCTTTTAGTAAGCTCCTATTTGTGCAAACGTTGGAATGCTTGATAGTTTTCATTGATAAATAAGGGATGTTGGGCATCTGTTTTTTGTTGTACAATCAAAATTTGTTGCAGAATGCATGTACTTAATATTACCAGTTCATCGCTGATGTGTTTCCATCCGTACTGTAGCTTGCCTTAAGACTGTATCCTTTTGTTACTTTAAAAACTTATAAGTTTTTTACGCTGATTTTAGTGAGGAGGATGATGATGGTGATGAAGATGATACAGAGGCTCTACTGGCAGAGCTTGAACAGATAAAGAAGGAGAAAGCAGAGGAGAAACTTCGAAAAGTATGTATGACTAAATCTAAATGCTCAATAGTTCCTTTACCAGTTTGTTATGTGGGCCCTTCAAATTTCTTGTTTCTTAAACTGCATTTCCTGAGGTTAGTAAGTATTAGAATTGGCGGTATTTCTTCTCTATGTGAATAGCTTCTAGAACTGTGTAAAATTTCCATTCAGAGCCGGAGAGAGAAGAGGTACCAATCTTCATATTCATCTAAATACCAACAATCAACTGTGAACTCAAAGGTCTGTGTTTTTGGCAGGAATGACAAGAGCAAGAGGAGGAGCTTAAAGCAAAGGAAGCAGAATTGTTGAAGGGAAACCCTCTTATAAACCAGCTAGCGTCTTTCAGTGTGAAGAGAAGGTTAATCCCTTAAGACATGGCTTCTTTTAAGATTCTTTAGTTTTACTTCTGCATAAAATTTACCACATTTGTCTTTGATCTATTTTCTCTTTAGGTGGGATGATGATGTGGTCTTCAAGAATCAGGCTCGCGGGGAACTGAAGGTAGCCAAGTGCTTTATAAATGACACCATCCGAAATGACTTTCATAGGAAGTTTCTCCACAAATACATGAAATGAGAATAGGATTTTGATGTGAAAAAAAAGCAAGCAACAAACATCAGTGTCCTAGTGGATTGTTTTTGTTTTAGTTGTTATAACATTCAAGCATCACTGTAATATTGTCATTCTTAAACTAGCTATGGAAATACATTTCTGTTTTCGATTATGTCCTCTTTACGATTTGAACTGTTTAGCAGAAAAGGAAAGGCCAAGTACATTGGACAGGTCAACTAAGAGTTGTACCTATTGAACACTTAACTTATATTCAAACTGTGTTAATTGTACACATTTTTCACAATTCTAAACTTGGTTTAATGCTTGATTGCTACTGGCTCTAACATAGCAAGAGTGACCAATGAGATACAGCCACGTCACAAAAGGGAAAATGTCAAAAACTGAAAAAGCTGTATTTCACATTTTTAAATCCTATTTGGTTTGTTGATTCTTATAGTTAATGCTGTTGGTAATAACATTTAAAGATTAAAAAAAAATAAAAGGTCGGTGCACTAAGCTTTTTGCATTCAAGCAAAATTTAGGGAAGGGTCGCATCCTTGAGAGAAGAAGGAAAAGGAGATCTCAAAACAATTCTAATTCTCTTCAAAAGATCAAGATTTTACAAAGAAGATACAATACACAATTGTATACTCCAATTTAATAATTTACCAAACTTCTGCACACTATAAACAGCTTTTTCTGAGAAAAAAAATATCCTCAAACACATGTAGAAAACAAACAACAGTTGACTGGGAGAAAAAAGAATTCACTATATCTTGCAATGCTTTTCCATCAAACAAAGTAATCGGGGGTCCTCAATGTCTTCAAAGGTTCAGGCATTGCAAACACAGATTTTTTCTACTTATTCTTTCTGTTCTTCCAAGACAAACTCAACATACAAATCTTTAATCGCGATCACAACAGTAGTTATCAGTGGCCCCATTATTGCTCCCTGCGCGACATAAACACAGAATTAATATCAAAGATACAACCTTTAAGGGGCCATTTGGTACATGGGATAAGGATAATAATCTCAAGATAGAATTTGGGATTAACTTTAAATGTAAAGCATAACCCTTTAGATCATAGACCACACAATGGCATAAATTACAATCTTTCAGAGCCCAGCATGATTATACAGCTAAAGTTCCCTTCTTTATGAAAAAACTATACCAGCTCTATGTATCCGACTTCCCTAGTTCTCCCTTGAAAATCTTTCTTTATAGTGGATCATCACTTTGGTTCTATAAATTTTGTAAAGGTAATAATCAAACTACTCAAAACTTCTATGGTAATGAAATCATCTCAAGTGAAAGAGATAATGGTCACAAACATACTTGAACTATCACTTTTTTACAAGATCACACCCCAACTAGACCTGAACTATAAAACACTCCTAGGTGTGTTTTCATCCTTCAGGTCCTGCTCAAGTCATCGAGTAACATATAAAACAAGGAGAAATCTTTATGCATGCGCAAAAGGCGACAAAGGGAACAACTGATAATTGACCTAATTAGTTGTGTTTTAATACATATATGGTGATAGTTCAAGTAGAAAAAGGGAACAACTGAAAGTTGAGGTGTGAAATTCACAAAAAAGTGATAGTTCAGATGTGTTTTTGATCGCTAACTCAAGTGAAAGAAAGAGAGTCTAGTTCCAAGACCATCATGATCTAGACAATAATCGGGAGTTAAGAACACGGTTGAAAGGGTAGGCACTCATAGCTTCTTTCCCCAATAGAATTATCGTCCTTCCGGATATGCTGTTTCACGTGACAATCATTTATCCCTTTATGATAGGTAATGAAGGATTAGAAAAGTTCACATTTTTCTGTCTAATATTGGGGATATCTTAATAGCTGATGTATAGCAGTTGCGAATTCTCCATGTTCACTTCGTTCTTCATACTCAACAAAAAGACAACATGACAGGTAACATAAAAAATGCAAGAAAGTTATAATGGAAATTCAAGAGAGAGTGATGTTTGCGATTACCTCAAATGCAGAAGGAAACAATGCCATTCCCCCAATAATGCTGAGACCAGTGAGATACGCGTTATAGCCAGGGATATCCTCCAAAATTTCAGATGTACCATAGTCCATAAGCACGAGATGTATAATTGATAAGCTGATGGCCAATACATATCGACCTTCAAGCACCAGCTGTAAAGCAGCTGGGATAGTTGAAAACAGTGATGGGAAAATAGGAAACAAAGGACTAAGAAATGCGAGGATTGTCGACATGTACAAAAAATGTATGGAGAATAATCTGAACAAGAGCCAAGTCAGACACCCCTGAAATAGTGCAATCTCAGCAGTTGCTAGAAGAACCCCAGAAATAGCTTTGTCAAGAACCTCAACACTTTGCCTCCTTGCGGAATGTGACATAGGGAGCATAGACATCACCTGTTCTGTTACGCCACCAGAATCTGATGTGATGAGATAATAAAGTACCCAAATGAATACCATAAGCTGAGATACAAAATTAAAAAGACCAGCAGCACCCGACACTATGGAATTTCCAATCAAGAACACGACCTTCATGCTTCCACCTAATACAGATGTGCTACTAACAAGTATCCGTTGAATTACATTTACTCCTTGGAGAGCGAACCCTTTGGCCTTCTCAACCAAGTCTTCTCTAGTGATCAGAAGTTCCCTGAACATCACATCCACTTCTGTATATATTTGTGCCCATTCACGATCTTTAACCCTCCTTTTCAGGCTTAAGAATTTCTCTGCGTAGGGAGAGGGAGATGCCAAAGCTGTGGATTGATTAAATGTGTTATTTGCAGGAACTATTACAAAATGTTTTATCCCAGAAACAAACTCCGTCATATTATATTGCATAGCATAGCTATCTATCTGGGTAAATACTGTCTCATACATTTGAGAGGTATACTTATCCACCATCTCGGGGACATCATTTTCATCCATCCATTGCTTAACCCCAATTTTCTCAGCATAGTTACTCTCCTCTACATGGGATTTCAACGCAATAACTGCATCTTTCCCCTCCATACCGATCTTATATGAGAAGAAAATCATACCTGCCAACGAACCCACACTCAATCCAACAATCAACCCAATCGCCACAATCGTTTTCAACTTCTTCAAGATCCCTCTAGTAAAGAAAGCAGTTATAGCAAACCTATGAAAGCTATGACTTCTTAAAGATGTTACTGCATTCATAGTTGAATCCACACTATTGGCAGCAAACATAAATCCCAATGCAAGAAGTGCAACTGATCCCATCCCACCAATCTGCTCATAAGCAATCACAAACACCCAAAATGACACAAGCCACCTCAACAACACGAAAAATCCACTCGTATGACGCCTCGTAGTGTTACCTTTAGGCCTCCTAAGAACAACCCTAAAAATCTTCTCTTTAATATCAACAAGGGTCCCAAGAAACACACTGAAAACAGCTGCAGGGACAGCTAAAATGGTCTCAGTAAGACCTAACTTTAAAGGTTCTGACCAAAATGCAACAAGGGTTTGTTGAATTCCCCTCATTGGAATTGAACAAAGTACAGCCCATAACATAGCCCTCAAATACTCTTCAAGCAATTTACCAACTCCATAAATAATGAAAAATGTGAATACAAGACCAGCATGAGCCATAGCTATATAAAGGGCTAAACGCATCTGAGGGTCAGCAGACATTGAATCTTGATTTGGGTCATTTTCCTTTCTTGACTGTGCCTCTGAAGGAACCTGGTTCTGGAGTTTTGGTTCTTCTGGTTTCCTCATTGAAGCTGATCGAAACATATCTTCCCAAGGTGGATTACCACAGCTTGATTCAGATTTTGGGTCTGAATAAGGTATTAGCTCCATTAATCTCTGCCCCTCAAGAGCAGAAGAACAAAAGATTGTTTTTTTCCCCCTCAGAAAACTCAAAGATTCAATCTTTATGACTGTGGTTCTTCAAAATGGGAAAATTCTTAAGATTGACTCAACAAAAGATTGTTTTTTTTCCTCAGAAAACTCAAAGATTCAATCTTTTTGACTGTGGTTCTTCAAAATGGGAAAATTATTAAGATTGACTTTCTTGATTCACCATTAATGGTGCCTTTTAAGTTTTACAAGATGTTTGAAGGGAATTTGCAGGGTTGAGGGTATTTTTGGACTACGCTGACACAAGAAGAATTTGTAAGATTTGTGAATTCTCTAATGGGAATTATTTTGGAGGACTTATTGTTTACTGCTTCATGGATTCAATATGAATGATGCCTTTATTAGTATCCACAACTTCAACTGATACCAAAACATCTCAATGATTTGAGGACCACTTAGTTTTTGAGCGCATTGACCATTACTGTTTCCTTTACAATGACAGCTTTGCCCTTTGTTCAATTCATCATATAAGGTTATTTTTGTCATTTTAAATTGTTTAATACTGCTTTCGTTTTTATTTGTTTGACTTGTTTTGACTTGACACATGTAGTATTTGACTTTTGGTATATGGTATCATTTGTGGTTTATTGTGTTTAGGTGATTGCATCTTCTTCTTGTTGTTACGGTTTTTTGCATATATATCCTGCACTGTTTTAATATTAGTTATCACGTTCCTCTCCAATATCCGTTTTTTCAACGACTACTTTGATTTGCTTTAGCAGAAGGTCTTTCTATATCAAAGAAGTAGTGGTAAGACCTGCGTATATCTACTTCTTCCGACCCCCACTTTGTGAGATTTCAGTGGGTATGTTATTGTTGATTTTGACTTGACACTAAGTTTGAGAAAATAAAGAAAATTTTTGAATTTCATGGTATTAAACTAAAGATAAGCTAAATATTATTTTATGATTTTTTTTGTTGTTGGGATCAATGACACTAATACCACAAACAAACAACCCCTAAAGGTAAATTCTAAGAAACTTTTCATTTAGCTAAATATTTCAAGAGAAATAAACTCAATTTCATTGTAGTTTGTTGTAATTTTACTGTTTATTTAATGCTTCCGTTGTAGTTTGTTGCATGCCCTGAATTCATGTTTCATGGGTTTTTCCTTTAATTAAATAGGTGAATTTTTATGTTAATTATGTGTCTCTTCTAATTCCTACGAGCCAAGGATATATCAGTTGATTTCTCCCAAATCAGATTTCGATAAGACCACAAATAGTCAATTTTTGGTGGTGTGGTACTTTTCACCTGTTTCTGCGTCTGTTTGTTTTGTCTTTTCGGCTCCGATAAGTGCTTCCCCAGTGATCTTAAACGCTTCTATTTTTTTCATTAGCTCTGAGCTTTATCATATAATCTATTTCTCTTTCTAACAAGAAATGGGTAAGTTCACTTATACTATGTGTTGATGAAATTACAAGATTACAAATTACAATTGAAAAATAAAATGAAGAAAATAAATTCTTTTCTTAGCTGAGATGCGGATATCTCGCTCTCTATAAGGAGATTCAAGTCCACTGCAGCAAATCTTTTCACCAGTCCAGCAATATTCCTCTTGACTTTTCCCCTTCGGGATATAACAGCCTTATCACAAAAATGTAACTCAAGAAACTCTGGACAAGAGTTGAGTTTAAAGCTCCACAAAAAGAACACCTCCCTTCAACTAATAAGAACTCTTTTTTTTGACAAACTTAATACACTCAATGTTTTATTCCCTTATCTTACATTTCAAAACAAAGAAGACTTCTTTATTTATAGGAGAGAAAATCATACAAAGATGAAAAAATAATGAAATGTCATCATTATCATCATTTAGTGCACTATTATGATTTAGTGCACTACTTATTAGTGATAATTAGATTAAAAATACATAATGGAATGCATAATCTTACACTAACTAAAAATGATAATGAAAGGTATTTTTATGCACTAATGAAAAAAAAGATGACATTAAATTTCATCAATGGACAATTGTTAAAATTACAATTTAATTAAATGGTAAAATGTCCACACTAACACTATGTCTTATACAAGTTTTCTTTCATTGTATTGATCAATAAAAACACTGTCATTTATTTTCGATGTCAGCTCTTATTATATTATTTTCCATCTGGGTTGGATTTGCTTATTTGACCTATAATTTTTTGAAAAATTAGTGATTGATTTAATAGTTTGAATTTTTTAATTTAATGAAGCTTTTAATAACTGTGCTATAATTTGTTCGGCCACATCAATCATCATTACTTTGAGGTCAAGTCTGTAGTGTTCATTGGCAGAGACTTGAGTTTCAAAAAACCCTGTGGAGAGCTTGTCAAAAGTCTATTAAATTGAAGGGTATGTAAGTGGGAATGACATGAAGATGCCTATAAGTATATATACCGAAAAATGTTTCTTTGCATCTCTGTATCACTACATTACTCTTACTATGTGTGTGTCAATGGTCCATCAATCTCTTCAGTAGCCTTTTAAAATGCTCAAGCCTTTTCCTTTCATTCGAAAAAAGCAGAAAACAGCCTCAATTAAAAAACAATTTTGCATGTTAGATAGCTGCAAAGGAAAATGAGGTTCATTCTTTTATAGGTGTGAGTCGTGTTTCTGTTTATTTAATAATTTTATATTTGATTTTTCTTTCATTCCATCCATAATTTTTCATCTCACGACAAGTTCGAATTAAGCTATAATAGATGATCGACTTTGTTTTCAGTTGTAATTTGAAAAATAGCATTGGTGGATATGATCTTTCATTTTCCAACTTCGTCTTATTGACTGTCCGAGAGCAATGAGGTAAAATTCTTACTGCATTAATTTTAATGACTTCATATAAATCCAACAACTGTATATATCTGTCATAATATATAGCTCAGATTTGATTATATTTGTGGAAGATCTATATGCAGATTTAACTAAAGAATTTGTACAATATATCTTGAAGAAGCTAAGTCCAATATCAATTTTGTTGTGGATTGTCTAAGTTGTTCGACTTTCTCACTAAATGTATGCAGATTAGTAAATTATTTCGATGTTAGTTGATGTTTTCTTTCACAATGAACACATGTAAAATTTCTGATTATTGCAGATGGATTTGGCACAATCATATTGGAACAATACAATCTGATGAACATGGTTATTAAAGAGCCACAAATATTTCACTATGTGACCTGTAAGATGACTGCTTCAGAACTTGAGCTAATATAGCATACTATGATGTTCGCGGAAAGTTATTACTTATGTGAATCATGCTATCTTTAATCATAATTTATGCTTGACATTAAAATTCCATTTTTGATCGAGAATTTTGCATATTTTTAAAGATTAAAAGGTGAGAAAATTTCATGCTTGATAGAGTTGAAGTGAAACTACATATGTATTTCACTGCGTGTTATGTTGTATTATCAATAATGCATCATTCTGGATAATGTATGTAAAAATACAAAGAGTTGTTGCTCATAGCCATAGGTTGTACTCCTACAATATTTTTCACAAACTGCAGTGTATGTAGTGAGCTCTCTTCTTAGTTTCCTTACTTAAGTTGATTAGCGATGAGTATTATTGATATAAATTGCTGTCATTTGAACTATGTGGTCTGAATTGGCTTCATAAAATCTGCAACCTATGGAACTGAGTCGAGCCCGACGACAGGTAGATTTACTAGAAGCAATACGCCTATTCAACTGGCCTATCAGAATCATCCAACAAGTGGTAATTCATATTCGACAGTAGCAAAGTATGCAAAGATGAATTTTCCTACTTACGATGGCACAAATGACCCATTAATTTGGGCAGTTGTGAATAATGTTTTTGAAAATCAACATACAACTGAAGCAAAAAAGGTTGGAGTGGTTGGATTTCATATGTTAGGTGAAGCACAATTATGATATTATCAACTTAAATGAGCCAAGGGCCTAATGAGTTGGGAATAATTTGAGAAATGTCGTTTCCAATGATTTGAACCTCCTAAAACTAGAAACCTAGTGCGCAAATTGATCACACTTTGGCAAACAATTTAACTGATTTTCCATATCATCAAATGTTTGCTTCAAAGCCCCAACTTTAAAGGTATGTTCTCAATAGTTTTGATTTTCTAGTAATTAGCCTCGTGTACTACTGCCATAGAAATATGTACTGCTTTTTCTACTTTTCTCCTTTTTCTGATCTAAAACTTTCATAGCAGTCCCTTCAACTCCACACAAAAATTGACTTCAACATTGCTGCTTCTCTTGAGATTTCATTCCTCTCAAGCTCTATCTGAGATGAGTAATCTTCATTTATTTTCATCTATGTGTTACTTTTTTTTAGGCAATTCAGTAAATTAATTTAAAGTTTAGTTTGGTTGACATCTACATTCTTAACCTTTTGCATATTATAGTGCACTGTGCTGTAATTTTGTTCTTGATGAAGTATTTGAGATACGATTGAACTTCTAAAGTTTTTTAAAATTGCTATGTTCAACGCTTGAGAAAGAAGAGCGGAAGCCTGTGGGCTAATTCATGAATTGAATCAAATGGGTCCTTTTCATTTTCCAAATTAGAACTTAATTAAACTAAAGAGTCACGCTCTTTAAACACCCTATAAGAAGAAGAAAGAGGCTTAAGTCATCGGAACGAGTTGAAGGCATATGCATTATTGGGAGAGACGAGGCATTAAATTGGGGTTTATCGGGACCAATGATATGAGCTTCTATTCTAATAGAGGGGTAGGTATTTGTTGTTGAGAACTCCAAAACCGAAAAGGAATTTTAAAAAATTTCTGGTATGGAATCATAGTCTATATAATTACAATACCAGCGTTCTTAAGACCAAAGAGTCGGGCGGAAGGGGGGAGGGGAGCCCTCCGTTCCTAGTTCTCCTATAGTTGGATCCTCCGGAACCACAAGAATCCTTAGTTAGAATGAGATTGGAAATTTTGTGAAAGATTCCTGTGAAAAGTTTCATTAACGCGGAATTCGTGTCGAGTAGACCTTGTTGTTGTGAGAATTCTTAATTCATGAGTTGTAGAGGTTAGGTATATGTGTTGCTACTAGATTTTTAATGTTATATTTCTATAATAAAATTGGTATTTGTGCTTCGGCAAACAGTTGCTGATGTCTGTTTTTTTTTTGGTTAATTTCTCATATGGTCACTTAACTAATGAGTAGTCATTATCTCACAAAGCCACATTTTTTAAAATTTCAATTTTGTCCAACAAAAAAGGTGACTTTTTAAAATAATAACTATTAGTTGATTCGAGTGATCATATGAGAAATCAACTCCTTATCTCAGATCCAAGGAGTTGAATATTTCTTTTATCTTGGTACCTTTTGTTTGTTGATATTGGTGAATGAATTTTATCAGTTCGCGGGAAGACTAATTTTTAGCATTATATTCCTCCCTATTTTGCTAATTTTAAAGTGTAGTCAATATAAAAATAAAATTTGCACTTTGTAGGAAGTATAGTTCTTGGGGTACTTGAATACTATTATATATAATTTCTGAAGTGATTTCTCTCTTAGTTCCTGTGCCTTGCTTATGAACTTGATTATTCTGTGGTCTCGATCGTTGGAAAGAGTTAGTTTTTACTTGTCTAAATCTACCAAATAGTGTCATTTGCTAGCAACAACATAATGGAGGCAGTCAATCTTTTTCGCTATGCAAATAAGCTCATTGTTCTTTCTCAATTTGGTTAGTGGAACAAGATATGGAATTTTTTCCAACTTTCTCCAGCATAACCTTTTCTTCATCCTGTTTATTCTTCATAGATGTATCTTCCTTTTCTCATATCATATGTTCCTTTCTTGATAGTTGCATCATCAAATTGGTTGCAATAAAAAGGATTTGATCTTAGAATGACGACATTTTACAAGACCTTCAAGGTATGACTTAGCCAACTAAATGACATATTTGGTGAGGAAGCACCTAAATCAGTAGCAATTTAAGAAATTTCAATAATCAACATCATGATTTTTTTAAAAAGCTTAGGTAATCCATGAAGCAATTTCTATTTTTTTCCTTGCATGATAGTAATAGTCCCAAAATAGACAGAAAATAGCAGTATAAGAGAAGGTGCGCAGTAAGAAACTTCAATTTCTTACAACATACAACTCACAGTTGAAAGATGAAAATGAGAAACCTTTGGCTGCCACATGTATATTGTTGAGCTCTCAATACTTCAACGTTTTACTTGATTATCAATCTTCACGTTATGTGTTTATATCAATATCGAGACATTTCATATTAGAAAGTAAAATATTTTTCAATAACAATGTTTCATATTCTATAATTTGAATGTGAGACTTTTGATTAAGAAATGAAAGAGTGTTTTTATAGATGCACTCTTTAATTTTTATTTTTTCTCTTTCCCCCTCGATGTTCAGTACTCTATTAATGTTCGATTGAATTTGGATCAACACCAAGAAGTCATATTAGGGATAAAATGCTCTATAACAAAAATGAGTCCGTATTCTAAATTTTGGTTTCGAGACTTCTAGTTAAATATATAGAGATTATATTTTCTTGTCTTCAAATCAAATGATCTTTAAAAAAAGTTTACGCTTAACAAATATAATTAACATATTATTAATATCCATAAAGAGAACCTCCTTTCTTCGTGGGAGGAGGAACTAGTAATTGAAATAAGAAGTCAAGATCCTTTTATTTATTTATTTATTTATTTTAGCTTCATCCCACAAGAAAAGATTGAGAAAATCAAAATGATTACTTTTCAAAACGTTGACAATTCAATACCAAAAAGTCATGTGAACGTAAATAAATTAAATACTAGAAATTAAATCTCATTTGTGATCCCTTCACATTTTTCATCCACATTAAAAAAATAAAAATCAGCAATATTTTTTTTTTAGTTTCAAAGATTACAACTATTAATTTTTCTGCGTAGGCAAATATAAGCTAAGAATCTATAAACAAGAGCCATTGCTAATAAAACCCAAACTTCTTTTAATCCACCATTTAAACTAACAGTGTCAAATGAAGGAGAAGTTTGAAGAGTTCTACAACCTCCTTTGCTTTCACAATCATATAAATCATCTCCTGAATATTGCACTTTCAACAATAGCCTAAATCCATAGTACATGAATGATAAGTACTTTAGCCACCTCATGAATTTTGGTATATGCTGCAAAAAAAAAAAGAAGAGTAAGTCTCGGTCAGTGACGAAGTCAGAATTTTTACTAACGGTATTCAAAATGCAGAAAGAAACCAACATTCGATTGATTATACAACAACAACATACTTAGCGTAATACTACAAGTGGGGTATAGGGAGGATAGAATGCACGCGGACCTTACCCTTACCTTCGAAGGCGGAGAGTTTGTTTCCGATAGACCCTCGACTCAAGGAAAAACATATCAAAGCATATCGAAAAAGAAATAAATGGAAGTCATGGCAAAATATTATAGAAAGTATGATAAGTATTCTGAAAACAATAACAGTAACAACAACAAAATAGTGCGATAATCGAAGTACAAAAGATAGTTAATAGTAACATAAATTGAAGGACAAAAAGCTACCAGAGAAATACTACAACTACTAGCAAAGGAGACAACACTCTACTACCTACTAACCTTCTACCCTAATTCGTGTTCTCCGTAACCTCATATCTAAGGACATTCAGAGAAGCTATGCATCTTCATTGTATGTTAATGAAAGAAAATCCTTTTCAACCTAGGTGTTCACGTTCTTTTTTGGGACACAAGCTATTACAGACGTATCAAAAGTACAATGGATTCAACGGTAAGAAATAAAGGTTGAACTCACCAAATTTAATACGTAGTAGCTATTACTAGTTGTTTGCAAAACTATTTATCAAAGGAGACATGGTTTTGGAAAATGTTGATGCTTCACTTTGCTGGACTTCATTTGTTATTGACATATGAGGAAAGAAGTATCATCAAGTTTAACTTGAGTAGGATTCTTGGTTTCAACTTTTCTGAGCATGAATGAAAATGTTATAAGTACTATTGTTCGGACTCTTTAAAAATGTCAACTGGTGTGTGTTGGATGCTCCAAAAGTAGTGCATTTTGAAGAATCGGACACAGGTGCAACTACATTTTTGAAGGGTTCGAGCAACATAGCTATTTTCTAATTTGGATACCTGAACATAGTAACCTCCAGTGAGAAGAAACAACATCAATATCAGTGAAGCAACCATCCCTGCCCTTCTAATGCTCATAACTGCAGCTCCAAAAAGCTCTCCAGCTCCCTATAACCAAAAAAAACAGAACATGTCCATTCATATTTTCCAAAAAATGAGTACAGTTTTTTTGGTTCGCAAAAAAAAAGGGACTTACCTGGCTGGTTATCGCAATTAATACAGTTGCAGCCAACGTTAGAAAGAAGCATTGGACAGTCCTCTTGAAGCCAGCCATGAAATACACAATGCACATGAAAAACGTCGGGTACAAAACGTGTGCTACCATGTCACACAATGTGCTGCAGATATAATAGACACTTAGTCTATACATGTCTGCTTTCCTTTCCTTCACCAAATACATTTTCTCGAATGGGAAAACATACACTGCACCGAAAATTGATGAGGAAGTCCAGAAGATACAGATGTAGAACATTAAACCAATCTGCAATGAAGGTATAGATTAACTTTCTTGAAAATACTATAAGGAGAGAAAAATGTAAAATTAGGATTTTGCCTGATCACGGAGTTGAGCTTCTGTTGCAGTTGAGGATTTCCACCAAAGAAGCCCAAGCAGTAATGCAACTCCAATAGATTGAACTAACCGGAGCTTGTCAAAATAGTCTCTGCATCTCTCCCTGTACGTTCGCTTTGACAGTACCCTGAATTGTTCCCACCAAGATATAGTCCAATCTTTCTTTACTGTAACAGCCATTTGAAGATGCTCTGGTGCTTTTGACCCTTGATGATTCTCTTTCGATTCCAACAGGACTTTGTACTTGTGTTGCAGATACTAATGTTCATAGACACAATTTCTGTGAAAGTATGTCCCATAAAGAGCTTTCAAGTAAACTAAACGAAAGGCGTAAAATCAGAACAAGTAGAAATGAGAATCATACTCTGATGACAATCTTCTCTCGTTCGGTTGTCAATTGAGGTGGATACAGATCATCAGGAACACTGATATCATTTACTTGTCCCGTTGCTAAATCCAGCAAGAACTCTGCTGGATTCATGGCAATTTCCGGGATGAAACCTAGAGACGAGAAGTACTCCGTCGAATCCCTGGCCTTACCATAGTAAACTGGATAACCTTCTGCTATCAACAGAATTTTTTCAAACATGTGGAAAATCCTGCTTGAAGGCTGGTGAATTGTTGTTATGATTGTCTTTCCCATCTGATGAACAAAATGTATTAGTATTTCGCCAACTTGGGCCCAAGTAGAGAGAATGAATCCATCTTAAAAGATGGAACTATGTACTCCTTCCGTTTCAATTTTTTTGTCTGGTTTGACTTGACACAGAATTTAAAAAAGTATGACTTTTGAATCTTGTGATCTTAAGCTAAAGATACGTATAATGTATTAAAATGCCAGTTAATCTTGTGGTCTTAAACATGTCACGTGGAAAGTTAGAATTAAAGAGTTGCAAGAAAAGAAACTGACATTCTTTTTGAAATGGACTACAAAGGAAAGCATGAAACGGAGGGAATAGCAAAGAGTGAAAATATGGTTGAAGTGTTTACCTTAGCAAGCTCTTGAAGGACCTGAAGTAGTCTATTTGCAGAGGTCGAATCAAGGCCTGAAGTTGGTTCATCGAGCAAGAGGAGAGAAGGATCAACAAGGATTTCATGACCTATGCTAGCTCTTTTTCTTTCTCCACCGGAAACACCTTTAACAAGTCCTCCACCTATTCTCGTGTGACGACATCTACACTAGTGAAATTCACGAGTGAACAGTTGCAAGATCATGTTAATTTTCTTTTGGCTGCTTTAGATAGTTGCTTTTAGTGAGTACCGAAGTTTATGAAAGGCAGAAAGGGTAACACACGTACCTTTCAAGGCCTAATTCCTTAATAATCACTTCTACTCTTTCATACTTCTGACGCCGACTCATCTTGCTTGGAAGTCTTAAGAATGCAGCAAAAACTAAAGTTTCCTCAACCGTCAATTGTGGAAAAAGCACATCATCTTGTGTCACGAAACCCACCCTAGACATTAGCACATATTGCAAACTAAAGTTAATACAAATCCATGTACACTGAAAGAAAAACTTGTGTCTACTCTTTGGTTTAAGACTAACAAAATAAAAGGAGGCAATTTTTTTTTATTGATGGATAGGTACCACCTTCGTTTAAGAGCTGGATTATATGGAATGTCATTGTAAGTGACGGTTCCTTTGACATTTTCATGCAATCTTCCACCCAATATCTTTAACAAAGTCGTTTTTCCACTGCCCGAAGGTCCCATTAAGGCAAGAATTTCACCCGGACTAATGCTTCCCGTTATACCCTTGAGTATTTGTTTGTAATTATCATGTTCAAACTGAGAAGCTACCTTTGAGACAACTGCCTTGACAGGATTGTTGGAGAACGCTTGGTTAATCTTCACTTTGTACTCCACATTTGCAAACTGCATACAAAACCATTCACATTACAGAAGCCACGACTCGTGAGCATATATCATGAAATTTAGTGATGCCAAATGGGGCGGGGCAGATCAGAGTGGGTGAAGCCTTCACCAGGCCACTAGTTTGACATGTCCTGCCCTGCCACGTTTAACATCTTTTTCCTACCAACTTGCTCATTCTGTCGCGCCTTGTTTGAACTCCATTTCTAAAAGAAACTCTGTAGATTAAAAAAAAACAAAGAAGGAGAGTTAAGAAGAAGAATTACCTTGAGGAATATGGAAAGAGGTTGATCTATATGAGCTATAGACGTATCATGTTCAACTTCTATATCAATTTCGGAACTTCTGTTTCTAAGATAAGCCTGAGACATGAACTCTATGTTATGGCCAAAACCATTGCTTCCAGCAATCTGCATCGAGCCAACAGTGGGAGGGGACAACGACAAGTCCTCGATTTCATCTTGTGCTTCATGCTCCATTGTATCATGAAAAAGAAAAAAAAGTTGAGTTAATTTGTATCTTGTCTAATTGTGTTGAAAAAAGTTCATGACTACTATATATGGTTAGATAAGTTGAGGAACAAAACTAGAATTTTGCCTAAATCTTGAAACTTGTTGAAACACATGCTTTCTGTTGAAACCTACTAGATATACTTTTGTTGTTAATTTCTAGTTTTGGCACAACCTTGCTGCTCTTCACCTGTTGTTATTATTATTATTATTAATTATCAGAAAAATTCTAAGGAATGAAATATAAACAACTTAAAAACAAAATATTGTATCATTAAGATAAGGGAATTTCTACATGAAATAATATAGATAGGTAAATATTGTAGGAAAAAATAAACTATTTCAATTATAAAAACAATAATATTTAGGATGCCAAATGAAAGGGAATATGTAAATATTGTACTAAATAAGTTATTTCCTCTAGCTCTACCAACTTGTTTGGATGGTTGTTACTAATTGTATCATATTGTCTGAATATTCTTATATGTATATATTAGATTTATACACACTTACTCATAAAAATTGAAAAAAAAAATATTAGGTATTTCTTCTCATCTGTCTTTTAATCGTGATGATCAGAATTATCTAATATTTGTATCTGTTGCAGGTGAAAAGTGAAAGATATCCTGTGGAATTAATCGAAATGTGTGATTGCTGATCTGGACTCCAAATTTATCACCAATTTTACCTTGTGAATATATTGAGTTATTAGATTAATAAAACAACCAATAAGATTATTAAAAAATAAAATAATAATAATAACATAAATAACAACAATAAGTAAGTATATATGAATAATGAGAAAGAGAAATAATGTATATGATGGAATTTAAATAAATAACAGATATAACAAATTTAAACAATAAAGGGATCTAAAGCCCTGTCAAAATCTTCAGAGAAAAATGGAAGAATCGCAAGATATTCTACTGAACTCCATCGCCAGCTCCGGCGTGAAGATTCCTCCCGGCGTCTCATCGGTGAAAGATCTCACTCCGGCAACGTTATTCTCCATCTCCTCCCAGTCATTGCACCTCATTGACCACCAAAACTCCTCGTTTCCTGCTTCCTTGCCGGAGAATTCAGTTGCCGACCGCTCAAAGCTCTGCTCGGAGCTTGCCTCCGCTTTTAAATCCCTAGGTTTCGTCGGAGATATCAGCTTTCACAAGGTTTTACTTACATACACCTCTCCATTGTCTTCTTCTTCTTTTGATCTATGCCGAATACGTCGTTGTTTTGCAGCGTTCTGCAAGCTTCGGATCTGATTTCGCAAACGAAACCGAGTTTCTTACTATTAGTTTAGATGAAATGGAATATGATTCCTTTTTTGCTTTTCTACTTCCAGATTGATCTTTAACTTTTTATTTTGTTGAAGTTCTGGTTTTTTTTTTCTGTGTCAAATTATATGAGTTTGTAGTAGATGATGCAGCTCAATGCGGAATTAATTGATATTGATTTGCATTAATTCTAGATTTCTTCATGTGTTTGTTAGATTTGTGTGTGCTTAGAGAAAGCATTTGTGTTTATTGCTTAGGCAGTTCCTTTACCCATCGGAAGAGGACTTGTACGAGTTGATTCGGTTCTTGGTTGGGAGGCTATCTGATGTTGAAGCTCGAAAAGATGTAGTCGGAGAATCTAAAAGAGGCCTCAAGACTCCAGAAGAAAGGCTTGATGATGCAGGACTGTTGCCACGTAAGGAGCTTTCGGAGAGACAGGGTGATCCGTTGATGATGACACAAACACCAGAGGCGTCAAAGGAATCTGATCTTATTCCGAATAAGACGGAAGAGTTTTATAATGGTGTTGATATACCTATAGAAGGTGGAGCTGACTCTAGCAATAAGATATCAAGTGGTGAACAAGACGTCCTAGATTTGGTTGTGGAGGGCGCGAAGAGGAGTTCTTTGAGGGATGATGATCATAATTTTGAGTATAGACAGCAATTAACTTCACCATGCATGCATTTGCCTCAGGTACTTAATAGTTAGTGGATTGCACCACATCTTTACTTAGTGAATTGTGGTACTTTTAGGCTTTGAGGTAACTGTCCAATGAAGTAAAACAAGCTGATAATTTACAATTAGAGCATATATGAAGATAATGTAAGTAGGGAACAAACAATGATACTATTTGATTTTGCGGTTAGGCATTTAGGCTTTCAGAAAGCATACAATATGTTGTCTTTTCTTCTAAATTCGCACCATATTGCAGATGAACTGCAAGACAGAAACGTCACAAGATCAAAAGGAAATGCGTGTGGAGAAGTCAGTCTCAAGTTCTATCGAATTACAAAAACTAAAGGAAAATCTTGATTTGTTGAAAGCAGCAGTGGAAATGTCTTCTGATCACAGACATTCCAGTGACTTCTATATGAATCAGCTAAACGATCAGTTGGAAGTGAAAAGGGGGAAAATTGTTGAAATGAAGAGTCACTGGTAGGATAATGATCTATTGCTTTATTGAGGATTCTCAAGTCTCATTCATGTTTCCATGTTTTAAACATTTTTACTTTATAATTTTCCTATTGAAACTTAGATAATATTAATTGTAAAGCCTTGTTGAAATCTCTTACAGGATTGATAAAAGCAAGGCCCTTGAGCAGAAGAAGGATTCTCTGGAGGAGAAGTTAAGAGCAACAGAACCAGAGGCATACGTAAAATATAAAAAGGTGGAAGAGATTGAGTTGAAACTTGAGCTTATATTAGCTGAAAAGAAAAGAAGGTATGTCATCTTCAATTATGTCATGCAGAATATCCGTCAGTTTATTAGATTACATAGTTGGACTAAGAACAAATTGATAGAAGAGTTAATGAGAAAATGGCATGACATGATTAAATTACTATACAGCATTCTTGGTAAACCAATTAAATATACAGCATTGTTGGTTTTTATCGGTTGGATTCTTTGACATTTAATAATTTTCATTACTCATTATGAAAAGAGGTCAAGTAGTGTGGGTTTATTTGTATATCAGAGCTTTTAATGCCACTTAAAGCCTTGTTCATATACCTTGAAAAATGTTGTTTTGGTTACAGAGCAACTCATTTTTCTAAGCATGTAGAGAAATTGAATGAACTTGGTAGCTTTGTCTGAATGTTTGCTATCGATCACTCTGCAGAGAGGACGAACTCATTGTACTCTCAGCCAAGGCTGAGAAGCAGCCCAAATTGCAACTTAGGAGAACCTACATTCAGCGTGTTGAAGAGATCACCAAAAACAGCCGGAAGCAGGATGTTGACATAGAAAGAATATTAAAAGAAACAAGGGAGCTTCAGTTGGAGAGCAACTCTGTCCAAGAACGGCTGAATCGAACTCATGCAGTGGTGGATGAGACGGTTTTCAGGTAAAATCTTTTGATATGCTGGTGACCACGAGTTTGACATCTTAGTGATAGTGTAGATTGTTAAAATGTAAATCTTCTGATGTTTTTACAAGGGAGGCGAAAAAGGACCAAGTGGGACGACAAGCTTACAGGATACTGACTAACATCCATGACAGCTTTGAACAAATAGCTGAAAATCTTCTTGCAACGGATAGAACCCGACGAGAAGTGACTGATTATGAAGGCAAACTTGCAACTATGGCATCGCGAACTGTTGATATTGACAAGCTGAAAGCAGATCTTGATACCATCAGGAGGGAAAATGATCTTCTTGAAAAGAAATTGTCCAAAGACTCATCACGAAGTGTAGGGTAGAGCAGTCGGAGTTGATTGATTATTTAAGATGAATGTTATGAACTCTTTGGTCTCATTTTATGCTGTAATGTTCTAGTAACACACACACACACTGATCTACCTATCAATATGCTGCAATGTCTTGATGATATTGAGACTTGCTCTTGTTGTACTCAGGATTTCCGATCTGTCACATTAAAATCTGCATGTTCTCGCAACTACTATAATTGGAATTGTTTGCCTTGAAGCAAACTCGGGTGTTTAGTCACTGTTATTTTTTAAATGCAGGGGGATCCTTGTTTCTTGGATCTTTTTCTTACTTGGTTTCCTGGGTGAAATATTAAATTTGTTGAAAATGATGTAATATACTACTTGGAGGATGTGTCCTGTTAAGTTCAGATTCATGGTATGCAAAGTATGTGTGTTGCCATCGTAGCTATTTGGTGGAATGTCAGCTTACACCTACTTCAACATAAAAGAAGCAAAAGAAATGGCAAATGACCAACTTTCAAATCAAAGTTGACATCAAAGACTGTAGATAATGACAACACAACAAAATCAACTTCAGACTACCATGCAATAAGCTGCATTGGTCTCTCTCTTTTCCTTCTTGGTACGAAAGTTTGTTCAAATCTGCTACCCCAAACAAGTTCTTTATCTATTATCATCATTATTTGATTACCAAGAAATCCTCAAAGCTAATGGAATCAAACTTGGTGGATAATGAATCCGAACGTGCCCAGCCTTGGGGACGCAAGATATTGTAACACATCATAGGATATTGTACTAAAACTTTGTTGGAACAAAAAAATCAACACATTTAAGGATAATTACAACCATGATTAATTTGGAGAGGAAAAGGAGGAATAGCTAGTGTTATCTTTATGGTGACCAATGGGCAAATGTCAAGCCTTTGAAGATGTAATAGTATCTTTTTGCTGTCAAAAGTTGATATACAAGCTAGAGGGGCAATGGAAACAATTGATATCTTAGACGTTTTCTCTATTCAGCAATTTGTTATTCCAATGAATATTAGCTTGGGGTTGTTGAAAAGCACCAGATGTAGGAAGGCCAGAATCACCTGATCTGGCAACAGTTTGAGGTTGCTGGGCTAGGGGTTGAACATTAGATTGTGTAACTATTGTCTGAGATGCATTAATTCCAGGAAAAGAGCTATTGGAAGAATGTGCTGGCACAACAGCAACATGCTGATCCTGAGGGATGTTGTAAAAATAATTGGTCTGAAGCATTGATTGATCACGTCCAAGTGCAGAGTTTCTGTAATGGGAATCTTCATTCTGCACGAAAAGATTAGGTGATATCTAATATCAGAATTGGACAGAAACCGATACATGCTTTATGATAGATTCACCTAATATGCCACATTCAAATCAACCAAAAGTAGAAAGGAGATTAGTTAGAAAAGGAAAACGAGGAAGAAAAACCAAACCTGCTTTTGCGTGGAATAGACATTCTTTTCTTTCAGATCGGGTGTAGTGATATTTTCATTGCTAGCAGAACAAACTAGAGCTGGAGTTCCACTGTATGAGATAGTTGAGGACCCATACGAACTGTAGCCAGTAGGGACACCAAAGTGGTTCAAGTTTCCAGCAATAGCTGCTGGTTTGTATAGAGATGGAAGTGGTAATTTGACACCAGCAGCACTAACTGATGGTGACATATAAAAGTTGGCAGCAGAAAGTTGCTGAGGGAATCCACTCGGGCCCAAAAACTCGTGGGCACTCTGTGGCATGTAAAGGTGGGGAATGTAAGGGTTATACGGCATATAATTAGGAGGATATGGTTGGCGGACTAAAGGAAACAAATGTGGAGGAACGCTGACAGAACTCTGTCCAAGGCCCATGGGTTGAGCCACAGGATGATTAGAGCCCAATGTTGAAGGAGTTTGAGAATTCCCACCCTGCAGCAGGCCATATATTTATAAAAACTTAGTCAGACCACAAATAACAGACACAAAAAAGAGACGAGAGAGTGGGTGATGTGAGTAGGGAAGGAAGATAAGGCACATAATTGAACATTTCAAAACTTCAAAGGAACTGCAGAAATAAAAAGTTGACAAGAGCCAACAGGGACCAAATAGACAAAAGTTAATTCGATATGTCAAATAGCTTCAACTTTAAGAAGAGTCAAACATTCTTCTACAAGTAATGTCACAAGAATCTCCAGCAAAAGAAAGATGGTAAGGTTCAACATTGTTCCCCATATATACATGTATCTTGGTTGGGATCCTTGGGGAGAAGAAATTGGGGGAGTGAGAAATAAAAAGAATTATTTGCAAGCCAGTTCTTGTCTGCTTTAACAGAGGTAATTGGTCAGAAAGACTGGTTTGTTTCAAAACTCTCCGGTTTGCCAATGATCATTCTGCTTATGGAAACTTAATGCATTAAGAATGTCACGTTCATAACCATCTCTTTGTTCGTTATAAAGGAAAGCACTGATTAAGTGTTTTACCCTGGACATACACATGATATAGTTTTAGTGAACTGTTGGCCAACACAAATGAAGCACCACCACTCAGTAGATGATGTCTACTTTGAGTATTTCACGGTTCAGATCAGATATTGTAGAAAGAAATACCAAATAAGCAACTAATCCACAAGTGAGCCAAGAAATTATGTCAAATTTGTCCTATCTTAAGTTAATCCTTCAATTGCCAATACTACAAGATCTTCCCATTCAAATTATTTGCATAGTTAGCATTGTTTTATGTAAGAGGCAGTTGACAGCACAGACTGGTGCAAGGGCAAAAAAAATAAAAATACTTTCAAATGAAAAATGTGAAGTAGAGATATTTTAGGGACACAATGACATGCCTTCTGCTCTGGTCCCTCAATACACACAAGATGTGGCCCTAGCATGGGTGATACAAAACCCAAGTTATAATCAGGAGTAGTCTGGAGAAGTGGCAATTGTGAGCCTGCAGAAGGTGAACATTTCTCCGGCTTTGATGGATCATGCACAGGAGAAGCACCAGATACTTCAAAAGGTGATATATTTTCAGATCCATGTTGGTGCGACGGCAGATTGTCAGGATAATCACCTCTCTGAGCTGCTGAAGATGCATCTTGGTAGCTGCAGTTCGTTTTATATGGTGATGAGAGGTCAAGTATGAAATATAAAGAAAAGATTACCCAATAAACAGTTACTGTCTTACAGACCAGACCAGGATAAGCATAATGACATGGTCATCCTTGTGTTATAAGCTACCATTATAAAAAGAAAACTTGACAGTCCAGAGGCAATCGGTCATGGAATCTCCATCAAAACGTTATACATGATTGCAAAAATATATTGAGAAGCTCCCAGACAACAAAAAATCAGCAATAATGCTTCAGTAGAGATACATTTAGATATACAAAATCACAAATGAATACAAAAGCATGACATGCCACTCTGTTACCTACCTCCCAGGTTCCATGGAAGTACTATCATTAGCTGGAACAGTCTCCACAAGCATCGACTCTTTGCCATAGCTTATGCTTGGATCCAATTGAGGATCCAAACTACCGAAAGTCAATCCGCTCCTAAAAGATTCAGGTACTTGTAGATGATTCGGAAAAATAACAGACTGACAACGGGCAGAGACATTTAACTTCTCTAACTTCATGTCAAGCTGTGGAACTGCTTGTTCCCCGGAAGAATTTGGTTTAGAAATTGATGGTATATTGTCTCCCTTTGCAACAGCTGCTGCCTGAAATGGAAATTCTGCATCAAGATTATAATGAAGTGAGATTACCAAGAAAGTAAAAGTAAAAGAAGAAAGTCTGAATCACATTAGTTTTCCTTTCTCTCCTCCTCAAAAGCAACAAATGGGTAAACTCACGATAGCTATCTTATTAATTTCTGGTTTTTCTAGAAATCCAAACCAAATTCAATGATTCAACAGACGATAAAGCCAGTTAGCAGTTATCCACATAATGACTTGATGGCAGTGAAGTGGACTTGTAAGCTAGAGCCAGCTATGTCTCTCATGTATATCTGAAAAAACCCATTAACATAATACTCGGGCCTTTGACATTGAGCAACTTAAATAAACACACGAAATCCATCCACATTACTTAATTGAAGGAGGTTGTATCCCCCTTAAATTCAGATTCAGAAAAGATAAAAATGAAATAAAGGACAGTCAATATAATCGAAATGCTACCTCCTGAATGACCTTTAACTTGTTTGGACTGCTGACTTTCATGATTAATTGCAACTGGTTGTATAGCAGTGACTGAAACTCCCCGGGATTCTTTTGGCCCTGTTGTATTTGTGTACTTGACAGTTCTAATGACTGCATGAGTATTTTGGGGAGCATCTTGACAAGCATCTAGTCTTCCTTCATTCGCAGGAGACACAGTGGAGTCGGTAGCAGTGCGCTGGCTACCTATCTCACGTTTTATTGTACCAACTGTTCCTAGATTTCGTGGGTTCAAGGCTGGCACTAGTACAGGATCAGATGAAGAAGAGTAGATACCAGAAACTGATGCTGAAGTTGTGCTTTTCACAAGCTCATTAGGTATCGATATGAAAACTTTATCTTTAAATCTGGTTCCAGGTGCAAAGGTGGGGGTGGGGGTAGGAGTGGGGCCAGGATCCAAGTTCAGATGATGATTTATTAAATTAGGAGGTACAGTTGAAACTTTTGCCAACTTATTTACATTAACAAATGAAGTAACTCTACTGACATGACTACGATCATCTGCAGCAACCTCAACAGCAAATTCCTTGCTAGGACGTATATCAGCATCTTCTGTTTTACGTGCAGCTGGCATGGAGGCCTTAGAAATTCTACCCTTCGAACTATTGACTCCATTTTCTTTCTTAATGTATCTTCTGCCACTTGCATCTATTGACAATAAAGAAAGGGGTTAAGTTCACACTGCAAGCCATATATACAGAAAGTACATTTCCCTCTATCAAAATATATGAAACACTCTTCCAAATTCCAACAGATGCCATGTCGTATAAGTGATAACAGACTCTGCATATATCAAAATATTGCACATGAAGGAAGGACTGGACCAGCCAGCATACAACTATAAAGGAGGACGACTCTTTTCTGTGCTCATGAAAGTTACTCAATTATTCTTGAATTGTATGCTCAAAGACTCAAAAGGGTAAAACAAAATACACAGCATTCTGGATAATCGAAAAGTAGGAGAGTTAATCGATAAAGATCATGACCACATTATGACAGTAACTCCTACCCCGGGTTGAAGTCCCATTTTTACTATCAGTGATGTAATTTGCAGAAATTATCTCACGACCATCCCTAGCCCTTCTTTGCATGCCTGACATCCACCTGTAATCGTCAGAAGTTTGGCTGCTGCCTTTCTGTGATAAACAGATGGTGGAACAATGAATGATCAAGCTAAGTGAAATTTTGTTATAAAATCTCTAATGGCTATTCCCATATTACTAGTGTGTCCTCTTGAATAATCCTATTTGACTCAACATAATCACTAAGAGAAATGCTTACTGCTTTCTTTCTGTCTCGTTTCCTTTTGACCTCATGAAAAGTATCTGCAGAATTAGGTAGTTTTTGCTTAAGTGAAGAAAAGAATAATGTAATAGGCTCAGCAATTATATGAATTCATGACGGATTATGAAACTTAGAAAATATGTGCCACAGAAATTGCAAAACTACGTAACTAGATAGGCATCCATGGAGTAATGGAGGTAAATATGGAATCAACAACCAAAAGGAATTTCAAGAATGTTAGAACAAAATATACTCTTAGTTTCCTTATAAATATACACTGACAGGAGAGTTCTAAGCATAGACGAACCCTACTCTAAAGCACAAAAAGGGAAGAAACAAAAGCAATTAGAAGTATTTGCTTCTTATTCTTCCAGCAGTACCAAGAGTCTACCTGTGAAACCACAATTCGCAAAATTGACCAGATATTCAAAAAATTAGACACAAAAACATAAAATGATTCTTCCTGTCTAGCCGTGGACAAAGTTACCTAGTACATATTGCTACAATCCTACCTGTTGTTGGTAGGTGGGAGATGAAAAATATTTCATTAAATTAATCGAATTGCCTGCAAGCTGGCCTAAACACAATAGCTATAATATATAAAAAAAAAAAAAGTCCTATTTTTATCCTTATAAACCTAAATTCGGTGAACGTAAAGCATCAATTCAAAATGGATGTCAACGTACAAACATCAAATCAAACTTCTTTGCTACTATTATAACGTTACTTAATTTTTATCGTATAGTATCGCTAAACAAACTAAATAATTATATAAATTGGTGACTAAAGATAACAAATACCGAGATATAAAAGCTTCTGAGCGGTTTCATTGGGATCCATATTGCATTCCTTGAGCATTGCGTAGATGTCTTCATCGGTGTGCTTGCCGGCGGCGATCTCCTTTATATCGTCGATCGTTTTCCGAACATTGATCGGAATTATAATTCTCGAAGCGCCGGTGCTCATGGTGTCAAAGAGAAGGAAGAGATTACGGAATTAGATTCACATGTACCCAAATAGGAGCATGCACATTGAAATCATTTAGAGGAACAAAAATGATTGCAACTCACTTTAAGATAATATATTTTTCTTCATGTATAATAATATTTAAATATTATTTTCTCCGTCTCAAAATAAATGATTTTTTTAGAGTAGCTCCGCCTATGCTTTTAAGTACAACAATAACATATTCAGTGAAATTTTATAAGTGGAATTTGGGGAAGATAGAATGTATGCATAATTTATCGCAATTTTGTGGAGGCAGAGAGATTATTTTCGAAAGACCCTCGACTTAGTTGTAGCAATTTCAGATACAAAGAAGAAAATATACCAAATCATAAAAAAACATTGAAAATTCTGACAGAAAAAAGCAAAATAGTGAAATAATTGAAACACGATACATAACATATTAAAATAGAGTAATGGAAACAATAATAAATAATGATGAATATCAAAAAAAAAAATAAGAACTATAATAATACAACTAGTACACTGGCAAACATCAACCATTCTAAGCACGACAACACTATTATATGTCCTTCTCACCCTCCTATCTAAGTTCATGTTCTCGATAATCTACTTGTAAGTGTTTGATTTAAAAATACACACTTATACTAGAAATATTTAATAATTAGATATTTTAAAATGAATTGTAAATCAATAATTGAACCGTCAATAATTAATAACTGATATATCAACAATTTAACATATCTATAAATCGATAACTCAATAATATTTAAAATCGAACCGAACCATTCAATAAACATCCCTAATTTATACCGTATTTTCATCATGATATGGGGATTGTTTGATTAGGAACAAGTTATCCATAATTAATTATTCTGATATTAGATATCATGAGATAAGGTGAGATAAGTTATTCCATCACCGTAATATAAACAGTGAAATAGGTTATCCAAACTTATCGATCAAACAAAATACCAAAATTTTTCCCCTAATTATTTTTTTATTTTAAAACTATTTTATTATCCCTTACCCCAAACAATCCAAGGAATGTTTGGAGTACTAAGTAATCAAACAAGACACGAATACATATTTAGTAGTACTATAATTTACGATAAATTTTATATAGATAAATTATTAAATTTGAGATAAATTTGAAATTGAGTAATTATATATAGTAGAAAGTAGAAACGACAGGAAAATTATAAGGAACAAAGAGAAATTGCAGTATCCAGTCAAAATTGGGCGCGATTTCTCGGATCTACTGTAATCGTCGCCGGTAAGGTCCGTCGGTATTCTGGTCACCTTGTTTGAAGAATTTGTGTTTTCTTTCTCTTCAAGGTTAGTGTGAAGTTTTCGAATTAGCAGAATGTTTTATTCATTTATGTGTTTTTGAATGATTATCTAAGTTACGCCGGGCTCTTTCGATGCCGCATACATGTTGAAGAGTCCGACATGCGCGCGCTGTCATTATGTATCTCCTTCATCTTTTGTCTGCTCAGTTCTTTTGGTTCTTCGTTTAATCCGTCGAATTTATTTCCTTTTTGTGCATCTTCGGTATGTTTTATTATTTGAGGGAACTGAATTTGGGGGATTTTTGCTTCTTTGGAGGCCCTTATTTTTGGGGCATTTAGTGGCTTTAGGGTTGAGCCGCCCTTGGGTTTGGCCTTTATGGATAGAAAAAGATTGGTTTTTTACTTGATAGAAAGAAATGACATCTAGAATTTCTGATTGTTTGATTTTGATGTTCCTTAGAGAACACTCAAAGAATTGACCTGATTAAAAAGCCATTTAAGAATTATGAAACATTTGATAGTCCAAACAGCAACTACAACATATCCGGTGGTGCAATTCCACAAGTGGGATCCGGGGAAGGTAGGATGTATGAAGACATTGCCCCTACCTTTATGTGGTAGAGAAGTTGTTTCTGATAGAGATTCAGCTTAAAAGAAAAGAAGAATTTGAAGCACGATTATAGGATGAATGCAAACCTTTCCCTTACCTTGATCTACACATTAACACACACGACCGAGACTGTGCAAAGGTAGAACACATGGAAACTTTGCTGAATTTATCATCAACCTTGATTTTGCTACTTTCAACAAGAATCTGGAATAGCAGAAATAGGTTCTGTTCCGCTTCCAAAGTCAGTCGTCTATAGTCACACTTGAGCAAAGATGACTCTCCTGTGGTTCTGTTCTTTGTTAAGTAAAATTCTATCACTATAGGGTCAAGGGGATGCAAATGCTGTTGATTTTTTGGAAAAAGTCTTCCGAAACATAGGTAAAGCGATAGTGTCAACTGAGACAGTCGACTATACATATAGAGTTCCTCTGGAGGGCATATGATTTCACCACGTTAATTTTGATAGACATCTTACCAAATAAAAATGTTCTCTTGAACATGTTTTTCTCATTGACACCGTTTTTCTTTTTTTTCTCTAAAGAAAAAAAGTCTTCTCTTGACCAGTGCCTCAAAGTTAATAAGGGGCAATTCTTCACTGTTAGAAGGCCGTCTTTGCCTTTCCAGCCAATTTGCACAAAAAAAAAGCAAGGAGATCAGGACTTTGTTATTTGAAAAGTTTTCCTTATGATACAAGTCAGAAACAGGCTGTCTATGATAGATTTGGTGTGATACCAGCATAATTTAGTGCTTTGAGTAGCAAATTTATAAGAATTTGCCACCTGGAGAGCTTTACAAAATGGTCGATGAGTTCTAATAATCTCATTTACTTTTCAAATTATAAGCGCCAAGTAGAAGCCATGTAAAGGTCTCACTAAATCCTCAATTTGATGATGCTTCAGAAAGAGGGTCTGGCCGAAGACATTTAATATTTTGGTTTGTTTATTGAGCTTTGGGATATACTGATCGCCGAAGGTATTTAATGTAGACTGTAGTTGTAGTGTTTCGCCTTTTTGTTATATGTGTTTATCGAACTAATCTTTGCAGTTTTCCTTCTAGACCAAAGATGGTATATAATTTTTAAACTCTACCCTTGCCAACTTATGATATATTCTGGTAGTCAAATCCTTGTGTTCATATTTGGTTGGTGTTCGTTTGAGCTGCCTTATTCAGAGTGACCATCTGAAGAAATTTGCAGACATCTATTCCAATTCAAAGACTGGGAATTCTACTGTATGGCTTCTAGGCGGAATATTAATTACAGTCGTCTCGCTGTGGATGAAGATGATGACTATTATGGAAATTCTGGCAAGCGAGCTGACCCTAGATTTGATTATTCACCAAAATCGTTAGATAGAATCCCCTGGAAATCCATTGCCCTTGCTCTTTTTCTGCTCTTTTTGGGATGTCTGCTTCTCTTACTATCCTACTTCATCTTATCTGGTCATATGGAAGGAGAGAGTTCCCAGGCTTATGGTCTCCTTGGACTTGGATTCCTCACTTTTCTCCCTGGTAAGTCAAAAACATACATCAGTTTATATTGCTTTGGATGCTTAAACTGCAACATTTTTGTCCATAATGTAGTAGTTCATTAATAATTGTTCAAGATATCCTCGAGGAGAGTGTAGTAGTTCATTAAATCCAGAATCACTTTGCATCTGCACCATTTATTTGACAGCGTGATTGCCAGTTTGTGTTAACAAGGTAACTTACATTGAATTTGCAGCATAATAAATAGGTGAGATAGTAAATGGTTGAGCTACTTGTTATCATATCTGTCCTCTCCGTAGTCTCTAGAAGCACATATCAAGGTGATTGTAGGTCTGCACTTGAAACTGGTCATATGTGATTGATCTTTTGGGATGTCCATTACATGTTGTAAACTTCTGCAATAGACAATAGATTCTACTTAAAGTCATATTTGCCCCGTTTTGTTTAGACAGTCTTGAGTCTAATACTGACTACGCTTCTGGTTGCGTAATAAGTTATCTATTTAAAGTTCATATTCACTTTTTCATTTATTAATTGATTAGGCAACTTCCAACGATCAACTTTGACCTCGATGATTACTTGCAGGTTTTTATGAGACGCGGATTGCATATTACTCTTGGAGAGGTGCTCAAGGTTATCGATTTACTGCAATCCCTGACTATTGAGGTCTTCACATTTCATGTAAACTCTGAATGTAGTTATAATAGTTTCTGTAATGAGTTTTGTGATAGTTTTTATTTCTAACACGCATTTTGTCCTTTGCACTTCAATTAACTTCTGAATGTAATTACTGGTTTTCATAATGAGTTCGAGTTTGATGAGTTTGCAACATTTATTTTGTCCTAGTCCCTTGCGTGTCGATTGAAATTTGGTTCATTATGTAATTTTTGTATGCACCCCCCCCCTCCCCCAATGTTGTATTCAATACATCAGTTTCTACAGTATGAAGGACCAACTTCCGGAAGCAGTTTACGTTTTGTGGTTCTTGATGTTTCGATGTGCAAACTATATGGTTTGATACTTTAGAACTTCCGAATTTGAGAGTGGATATTTCAAACTTGATTTACATATAAAGTAACAATCATAGGATAAGATGTGGACATAGGATAAGATTTGGTGAACCATTTAGGCGGAATGACCTTGGAGATTTTTGTGTCTATTTTGGTTTATCATCCCGACTCTTGTACTTCATGAAGTTTCATTTAGATACTTCAACTCGATTAAACAAGCATTTTAGACATCTCTATAGCTACGTGTGACCCTCAATCATGCTGATTTGGACAAAATATCAGTATCCACGTCAGATAAGAGTTATCCCGTCATTTTTTATCATTACAAATATGATTGGGATACAGGCAACATTGAATATACAAAAGAAGTATATATGATGATGCGGAATTTAGTTGAACCCCAATGTAAGTACCGGAACACCAATGAGACCCCCCCCCCCCCACAACCACCACCACCACAATCGGCGTACCCCAAACACCAACATCAACAACAAAAAAAATACAACTATATAGGCTGATGCGTCATTAGCAGCTAACATTGAAGCTAAGGCAATGCTGCATTCTGTTTGCTTGGCATCTCCACTTTATTCCCCAAAACTCAAAGCTTCCATTGATCACAACAACAATGTACAAACACCCACTTCACAAATCCCCAATACTACCCTTGTCCACCATTTCACCTCTCCATTCGAGCTCAAACAAGCTGTTGCCTTTCTCATCAAAACCAATAAACCTCTTTCACTACTCCCACTTTCTCGGGTCGCTTCCATTTGTGCACTTACTCCCAACTTCCCCTTCGCTCAACAGATTTTCAACTCTCTTGACCAGCAAGAAGTTTCTATATGGAATAGCTGTTTGAGAAATCTTGCTGAAGGTCCTTCTGTAATTGATGCAATTTTCTTGTTTCATCAAATGCGTAGTTACAATGTGAGTCTTGACTGTTTCACTTGCTCTTTTGTTCTCAAGGCTTGTGTGGGTTTACGGGATCTTTCGTGTGGGAGAATTGTTCATGCGTATGTAGAGAAACTTGGGTTTCAATCGAATTTAGTTTTGCTAAACGCACTTCTTCATTTGTATGCTACGTGTGGAGCAATGGATGATTCCCTCCTTCTGTTCGATAAAATGCCTCAACGAGATGTTGTGTCTTGGAATATAATGATTACCCAATTAGCGAAAAAGGGTGATGTTGATGGGGCGTTTGACTTGTTTGGGAAAATGCCTGAGAGAAATTTAAGGTCTTGGACTGCTATGATTACTGGTTTCGTGCATTGCGGGAAGGCTAAAGAGGCTATTAGGCTTTTTCTAGAAATGGAAGAGACCGGCTTGAGGTCGAATGAAGTGACTGTGGTGGCTGTTCTTGCAGCTTGTGCTGACTTGGGTGCACTTGAATTGGGCAAGAGGATCCATGAGTATTCAAATAAGAGCGGGTTCAGGAGAAATGTTCACATTTGTAACACTCTGATTGACATGTACATTAAGTGTGGCTGCTTAGAGGCTGCAAAAGCTGTTTTCGAAGAAATGAAGGAACGAACAATTGTATCATGGTCAGCCATGATCCAGGGTTTAGCTATCCATGGGCAGGCGGATGAAGCATTAGAACTCTTTAACGAGATGATCAAAATGGGAATGAAGCCTAATGAGGTAACGTTTCTTGGAATCTTGCACGCTTGTAGCCATATGGGGTTGATCAACAAAGGGCGAAATTTTTTTACCAGCATGAGTAGAGACTATAACATTTCCCCCCAAATTGAGCATTATGGTTGCATGGTTGATCTCTTGAGTCGAGCAGGACTTCTTCAAGATGCATATGAGCTCATCACGAGCATGCCTATAAAACCGAATGCTGTTGTATGGGGTTCGTTTCTTGGTGGATGTAGACTTCAAAAGGATTTGGAAATGGCTGAGGAAGCTATCAGGCACTTAGGTATACTGGATCCTCTTAACGATGGATATTACATTATTATGTCAAATATATATGCAGAAGCTAAGCGTTGGGAAGATGTAGCAAGGGTGAGGAAGTTGATGAAAGATCGTGGAGTAAAGAAAAGTCCAGGTTGGAGTTCTATTACTATAGCAGGAGCAACACACGAATTTGTGGCTGGAGATGATAACCATCCTCAGGCTGAGGAGATCTTTAAAAGATGGAACAAACTGCTAGAACAAATGAAGTCCAAAGGATATGTACCAAATACTTCAGTGATTCTACTAGACATAGAAGAGAATGAGAAAGAAAAACATTTGTATCGCCATAGTGAGAAATTGGCTCTTGTTTTCAGTTTGATGAACACAAAACCAGGAGAGACAATCAGAATAATGAAGAATCTTCGCGTTTGTGAAGATTGTCATGCTGCTTTCAAAGTAATATCAGAAATTATCAAGCGAGAGATAATTGTGCGTGATAGGAATAGGTTTCATTGTTTTAAAGATGGATTTTGTTCTTGTAAAGACTATTGGTAGCACGTCTTGCACTTGGACACCTTTTGTATACTGTAATATATGTTTCTTGATTCAAATATTTCCCTAACTCTGTTTCTGTTAGATTTCACAGGAACAATTGCAAAAAAAAGATTTAACCATATACACCAAGAAAGTCCAATCAAATCCTAAAATATGTCATTCGAGATTCTGTCTCTGAATTGTGCTTTGAGGGGGATGCTGTCAATCCTATCAAGGACTTTATGGATTTCTTTTCTGAGAAGCGAGAGGTACTTGACAAAAACCCTGAATGGGGCCTGATAGAGAAAGACAAGCCAAAATGTAGTTGTCTTGCTCACCGCCTCAATGCATTCCCCTCTCTCCTCGGTATCATCCCACACAGAAAGAGAGCATAAGCTTCGGCATTGAAAATCATTTCCAAGAAAACTTCGATAGAATTGGATGTGTTAAGCATATAGCTAGCGTTCCTTTTGAGGTAATTCTTTAGAAACAGTTGAAATTATACCTCAAAAATTTCACCAGACTCTATAAATAAATTTAAAAAATAACAGAAACTACAAAATTTCATCTCTAAATGTGAGTTCCCGTTAATTTCCTTCTTTTTTTCATTGTTCACGTCAAATTTAGTAGACAAAATTGGATAAATATTTGATGGAAACTAAAACTATTAACTTTTAGATAAACTTAAAAAAGGACCACGATTGTTCAAATACATACTTAAAAGGACTATTTTGAACATATCCTCAAACATGGAGACCATTTTTGTCATTTTCTCCCCGTCTTTGAATCTTCGAAAACTACATTAAAATGTATTCAATGATTTCTTCCTCTTATTTTCCCCAGTATTCGATTTACGAAGTTTTGATTTTTCACAATATCTGTTCAATTGTATTTTGCAGAAATGGGTTCTTCTGAAGGTCTAATAGGTACTCTAATAGTGTATAGAAATCTACTTAAATCAGTGAAAAAACATATAGGAAAGGAAGAACACAAGGTTCATTTCACTGATTTCATCAGGGAAGAATTCAAGAAAAGCAGAAATCTTGATTCTTGAATACCCCAAAGACTCTTCTTTTACTCAGCAAAGAATTAATCTTGCTCAAACTTATCCTTCTCAACAATATCCATTATCATAAGGTAGCTTCATCTCTTTAATTAATTATCCCCATTTTTTGTTAAGTTGTAGCCCCTCTTTTTCTTTTTACCTGATGCATTCTATCAGTTTGTTATTTTAAGTACAATGTTGGTTTTGATTGTTATGAAATGTCTCATTTTATGTAACCACCTACTTGGTGTGGTCGCGTCCAGTAGCGGATTTAGTATTTTCTGTAATGGGTTTCAAAATATGAAGAAGCCAAAGGGGCTTCACTACTGTATATCCACCGTGTATAAATAGTGTAGTTTTCTTTGAAGGGGCTTCAGATGAACCGCTCAGCGCCTGGTCGTGTCATTTATCTTATTTGGAAGGGTAGCTTCAGTGTAACTAGCAAAATTGTTGTCATGTTACTAGGAGGTCAAGGTTTGAGTATGGAAACAACCTCTTAAAAATGGAGGGTAAGACTGCATAGTAGACCTTTGTGGTCTGACTCTTCCCCAGATCCCATGTACAGTGGGAGCTTTTGCTTCTTGACTAAGATGAATTATACAAAGTTAATTATAGATCTTTATTATAGTGTTAGTAATGGAAAAATATATAGCAACATATCCAGTGTAGTTCTACAAAGTGGGGAAGTAGTGTTATTAATGGAAGAATACATGAAAACATTTGTTAAAAAGTAATTAAAAGTTAGTTTGAGAGGCTTTTTAAAAGAATTAGATAGATTTGGACATCAGAAGTATAAATAGGAAATCTCTAGTCTGTTAATAATGTTTTAATTTACTTAGTTAAGGCGTATAGCCGAGTGAATTGTAAGTATCACAGAAGGTAGTGAGGACATTAATGTTATGGGATTGAATGTTCAGCGTTTAAGGTCTAATGCACTTGAAAGATTAGAGCTCACAAAAATGTCGATGTCTAGATGTATGTGTAATCACACAATATCAGATAAGATTATAAGTCATCGTAATCAGGAGAGAGTGGAAGGAATGAGGTAGACTGAAAATAATATGGAGGAAAATTCTCGGTAATTTCTTGGAATCAATGTGGATTTTGTTAAGGATAAAAAGGGATACATAGAGGCTATACCAATTGGTTAGATTAAGGTTTTGTTATTGTGTCATTATTAATGTTGTATATTCGATCATATTACGAAAGGTTTTTTTCTGATAAGCGTAATGTATAACCGTAACCAGTGGTCTTATCTTTATGACTTGACCATAAGTTGAAACAATTTCAAGGGAGTCATGGGAAGTCTTCCTTTCTCAACTATAACATTTTTGCGCGGTGAACTCTCTCCAATCATGTTTCTTTGGGTCTTATGTTCTTGTTATCTTGAATTGTGATATTAATTGCATCTTACAAATGTGACTTTCTTTGTTTTTGTAGGACTTGTTATTTTCTTACAACATTGCAGTGGATAGATCAAATGAGATGACAAAAGTGCTGGGCAAATCTGTTGCAAGTGTGGGTTTACGACTTCCTGATGTTTATCAGCATTAAAAGTTGGTAAGGTTTCATTGTTTCCTTTCCATTTGCTTGAGTGACATCGTGGTAAATGATGGATCCATTTATGCTGTGTAGTTTATGGTACAAAAATTGCCATGTCATAGCACGTTGAACCTTGGAAAGTCCGTATGTCTAAGAAATGAAAGAACCAATGGAAATGACACAGCTACAAAGCTTCATGTTGCAACCTGTTCCTCAATTTATCTTTTTTCAACTTCTTAATGGATGTTTCCTTTCCAGCAATTTGGTTAGGATCTAAATATTCTTTTTTTCTTTGTTGATGAATCCGAGAAATAGTTTTTCCATGGGGAATGAAACCTTGTTGCTGCAATGGCTAATCGAATTTAGGACTCAGATCATTAGTTGGCTCATCTTGATAGAATTTAAGATTTCAGAAGCTGCACTACTCACTGTCTTTTGTCTTTACTTGAGTGGTTGTACTGGATGTAAAATTGTGTAATCCAGGTCAAACAACTTTAACTGATGGAGCTGTGGCTGGATATACATCTATGTAGGATTAGGTTCGGGATGTTGGTGGTCCCTGTGTTGTTATTGTCGGATTGTTGATGGAGGTTTGCATCTATGATGTTACTGGACATTGTGGTGGCTTTGGTTTTGCCAAAAACTTGATATATTTTTATATGAATGAGTCTGATAAATTCTTGTGGAAATGTGAATGGTTCCATAAAACATTCAAACATTTAGGACTTATCTGCAAAGTTTTTGATCCATCTCTGCATTCTTGCTTATTTGCAGAATATGTATCACGTTGAGTCCATCTCTTATACACATTTTCTCAGCTTACATGTTGTTTGCAGTACTGGTATCACGCCGAAGGTGGTTTCAGATGATTCAACAAAACTGGGAGCTGATATCACAAATAGCCTAGAACAACTTCCATTCATATCTCTTTAGGGTAGCAATTTCATAGATGCATCCTTTGTTGGATAAAATTATCCCTTGTTTTTGGTTCAATGAACACCTAACCAGGAAAGACGATCAGAATAATGAAGAATCTTCGCATTTGTGAAGACTGTCATGCTGCTTTCAAAAGTAATATCAGAAATTGTCAAGTGAGAATTAGTTGTGCGCGATAGTAATAAGTTTCATTGTTATAAAGATGACTTTTGTTCTTGTAAGGACTATGGGTAGCCAATCTTGCATATGAAAACTCATTAGTTCATTTGAGCTTGTTGTTTTTGTTTGTCGCTTTGACTCTTTTTCACTGTTTGTTCTATCGAGTATCTTGTAGAATCAACTTCTCTACCTACTCTATCATCCGTTGATCCCACTTATGAGATTTGTTGTTGAACCACTCTAAAATCTTGCAGGTTTTCTTTTTTAGAAATATTTGGTCAATTATTGAAAAAAATAAAAAATCCTTTGTTGCAAAAAAAAATAGTTGTGGTCAACAATGTCTAGGTGTTTGTAATGTTAAATAGTGAATGCACCATTCCTCAATTAACTACTCAATTGGTCAAATAAACAATGGCTTTGAAAGTGGCAAAGGTCAGACCAATTTGACCAAATCACGTTATGTCCTCCCTTGTATAGTTGTGGAGTACCTCAAATTCAGGTGCCCACCTATAATATCAAATAATCATGCTCTTTTTCGTTCGTATTATCTGTCCTTTAAAATTTTCTCACGCTTCTTAATATTGACCTTCAATTACCTTAATCATAAGAGTATTCGTCCACCTACTAAACAATGGCGGATGGATAATATAAGTAGTGTTTTTGATACATAGTATAGGAATATTTTGTTTTCTAATTTAAATAATGTAACATCAAAAGTCAAGTAGAGCACGAAGTAAATCCTCTCGAGGACTTTCTTAAAGATGAACTTTATGTAAACATCATGGAGTAAGGAGATTCTGTAACTATTTCGTATAAAAAAATTACTAAAATTTTAATAAATAATATATTCTAAATCGATAATTTCTTGAAATATGTAATATTTTAGTCGTAACAATTTAATGAAGTCAAACCAACATCAATTTACAACTCTTTAGCTATGTTCTACCTTTTTTTTCTTTTTTCTTTTTTAATACTAAGTACATTTCAGTATATCTAATTATTGGCCAGACTCAATGATTAAATATAACATAATTTGCTTTTTAAAAAAATTAGGAAGAAAGGAAAATTTTGACATTATTCCCCTTTCACATGGAAATTAAGAGTAAACCCGTGACTCTTTTTTTTTCTTTCTTAATTTTATATACAAATATTTATTTGTTTGTTCTCTTTTAGATCAGAATCCAGACTGTTATGAGGTGACATAATAAATACAATTGCTATGATCCACAACAATAAATCATTTTCACTTATAAATTTGCTACCAAAAATTAGATCTCATTTCTTAATTTTTTCACCTAATTTGGACCATAATTGATTTGACTGCTAACAACTCTGTGAAAGGCACCATTTCACAAGCCAAGAACCACAATATGGTGTGGCTAGTGGCTAGTGGCTAGTGGCTAGTGGACCAAGCGCGCATGAAAAGAGTTGGAAAAAAAATATGAAAATTAGCCTGGAAAACACCCTACCACGTGGGGTGAGATGTTATATGGAGCGGAGAGTCAGTGCAAAGTCAAGGTTGGATTGTGTAGAAAAAAAATCGTGATAATATATGTATGATATAAAATTATACTAATTTAAGTAGAATATACTGATAATTATAAAAAGAATATACCTTGTCATGTCAATTTGACTAGTTATGAAAATTTATCTACTTGTTGTAAGTTAACCTAACCCGTTAGGTGAAAATTATCTATCATTACTCAAATTATAAATTTATAAAGCCCCTCGAGATAAGATCAATTTTAGATTTTCTTGACACTTGTCTTGTTTTAACATCCAAATAAATAAATGGTGAATACCAAAAAGGGATCATCACTACTTCTTGAAGAAAACTTTATCAATTTATGTTTTGTCTATTCACTCGAACAAGGAATTAAACACGAAAGAGTCCAACTCTACTCGTTTAAGAAAATTGTTACCTAATTTTGCTATAATTATTTGCAAAGATTATGGTGCGTTTGAAAGGTCCTACTATAACTTCATATCAATTTAATACTAGGTAGAGCGATAATGGTAGTTACAAGTTCAGTATAATTTAAGTTTAATTTTTTTTTATTATTAAAAATTCATCAAACATGTATAGATAGTCTATTCAGAACTCAATAAGCAAAACTTTATGCAGTCCAAATTTCATAAACTAAAAATCTGACTAACACTAAATTTAACTCGCATTCAACCACAATGGCTCACCACTGAATTAACCCCTTATATGTAGTTGATACGGAAAAAAATGACAACAGCAACCAACTTAGAATAATTTTACAAGTAGAATCTGATATATGCATATCTTACTCCAATTTTTATAAGGCAGAAATAAATCATTTTTAATAGACTCTGAACTCAAAAAATATGTGGAAAGATGAGAAAAATAGTAGTAATAATACCAATAACTCTTTGTTATTAGAGTTTTGTGGAGATTCATGATCTCTAATTTTGGTGTTTTTTAATTGGAATAACACAATAAAAGAAAGCATGATAGACAGGTTGGAGAGGGGTGGTGGCCCTTATGTTTGTTGATTCAGACACTTGTGTTTGGGACAAAATACAATGAAATAATTGAACGTGAAAAGCTTTACTTTAGCTTTGACCCCCCATGTTCTCAATTTGTTAATAGAGACTACTAATTTGGTACATTAGATTTAGCCCCAATTGTCAAGAATCACCCAACCCAACTCATTTTCTTCACTCCCAAACCTTTTTCTCTCCTCACAATTAGGTCCCCCCCTCTCTTTTATATCTTTTCTTTATCTAACAGTATAAAGATTGCTTTTTTTCTGTCTATTGCTGAACAAAAAAACCCTCAAAGTTCTCATCTTTGTGACTTCAGGTACTATTTTTTAGGCTGCTTTTTTTAGTACTTTTGAACTGGTCCAGTGATTTGCTGGGTGGGTTTTTTAGGCCTTCTTTGTTTTTAGCATATGGGTCTTTCTGGGGTTTAACGATTTTCCTTTGGTAGGGTTTTCTTGGGAAAAAAAGAAAAAAAAAGGTGGGTCTTTTACACAAGATCTGTGTGCTTTCATTGACCCTTCTTCTGTTTCTTTTTTCCAGCTATGTGGGGTTGTTCTTATATTCTTCTACGTGGTGTTTGATGGCTCTTTGAGCGCTCTTTAATGTCTGCATTTTAATGTTTTGCCTTGTTATTAGGTTCTTGTGTCCTGGCAAAAAAGGAATTTGGTCATTTTTTGAGGTAAATGTTTAAGACATTAGGTGTCTTGGACCTTTAATTGTTACCAAGTAATAATGATTTGCTGCCTGCTGCTTAATTTTTGTTGGATTAGCCTACTAAATGAATGTTGATTTTTGACCTTGTGGACTCTGGGTGGCTATAGCATGCCAACCCCTTCTTGTGTTCAGATCTTTTTTTCTTTCCATTTTTGCCTTGCTCAATGATTTCAAGTTCTGTTTCTTTTTGTCTCTTGAAATAGTGACATGGGTTGTGTTTTATGGTTCTATTGCTTCAAGTTAGGAACTTTTAACTGTGATTGCGCGTTGGGCTATGTTTTTATGATTTTCTTGTTTCAATTTAGGAACATTTGACTGTGATTGCGCGGTGGGCTGTGTTTTTATGGTTTTCTTGTTTCAATTTAGGAACTTTCTGTTGTTGATGGAGCTGCTTATGTTGATGTGTTTTTCTAATGAGAAGGGGGTTAATGACTTGAACTTGGAGTCTGAGTAATGGGTTTGGTGAGCATAGTGCATTTAGGTATCAATATTCGTGTAAATGGCTTCGACACCTTCTTCCAAGAGTTCAGCCGAAAAGCTGAACAAGACAACTGGAAATCAGACAGAAGAACGGAGTTCACGCAGGTCTGTACCTTCCCAAGTTTCGAAAAGTAACAAATTAGAGATTGCAACTTCTAAAGAACGAGAAGTTGTATCGAAACAGCTTGTGGTAGAATCAACAGTCAGCCAAAAGTCACAAAGTAGTCAACCTAAGGGATCTTCCAACTCATTTGCTGATAAATTCAATTCAAGCTTGTATTTGGGCAATTCAAAACATTCAGCTAGCGGAGTAGGTTCTATGCCTGCTGAGGCAAAAGGCTCACAAGGCACAGCTGATCAGGAAAGGAAAAGTTCTATCAAGGACAGCTCAGCATCAGCCAAAGTTAGTGATGGGGCTAGCAGTATTGCAAAAACAAGCGGAAGTGCCAAAATTAGCGATCGGGCAGATTTTCTTGAGAGTGGTAAGAGCAGCATCTGTAGGGGTAGCACAGGAACTGACGTAAGTGAGGAGAGTACTTCTAGCAGCTTGAGCAGCAGTGTCAACAAACCTCATAAAGCTAATGACTCAAGATGGGAAGCCATCCAAGCTATCCGGAGTAAAGATGGGGCATTGGATTTGAGGCACTTTCGGTTGCTGAAGAAATTGGGAAGTGGTGATATTGGAAGTGTGTATCTATCTGAGTTGTGTGGAACAAAGTGTTATTTTGCCATGAAAGTTATGGATAAGGCGTCGTTAGCTAGTCGTAAGAAATTGCTTCGTGCTCAGACAGAAAGAGAGATATTGCAATCCCTGGACCATCCATTTCTCCCAACATTATATAGCCATTTTGAAACAGAAAAGTTTTCATGTCTAGTGATGGAGTTCTGCCCAGGAGGAGACCTGCACACACTCAGACAAAGACAACCAGGGAAGCATTTTTCAGAACAAGCTGTGAAGTATGATACTTGATCTCTGACCTTACCGTGTTAAGATAGTGTGCTCTGCTTTCTTTTAAAAAAAGGTTGCATCTTTTGTTGCTTTCAGTCTTGAGTATTATTTCCACAATTTATGACATTGGCTATATCTTTTAACTGTTAGGTCTAGATATGTTTTTGTTATGGCTGTAGACATAATTAATCCAACACCATCCATTATTTCTTCATAAAAAAATAATTGATCCGACAGATAGACTAATAGCAATCAAAGGATATAAATGTCTTTAAATGGCATATGATTTCTTGGGGGTTATATCTTCATCTTGTTGTTGACTAGAGAAATTGAATTGAATTCTTTCAAGTCCCTAAAGCGGTTGGATTGCATGTACTAACCACTTATATCATTTACTTTTGGACATTTTCATTGCACGATGGCCTCATCTAGATATATGTTTGTTCAAAAAGCTGGTTATTTGATATTCTAAACTTTTTTCTTTGCTCAGTTGTTTAGATCCCACATCTTAAATTCATAAAATGAGTGTGCTCGAGCTACTTTTGGGATCATTTGCTTGGTTGTTTTTTTTTCCATAGGTATCATTTACTCGTGTTTTTCTTATTAAGTCAAGTGGATGTTTGAACTGGTTTATATTCCTCTCCTGTGCTGGATCTATAAGAAGCTGTTTTTGTTCTCTGTTGCCTGTTGCATGTCCATCAACTTATTTCCTATTTTGATGCAAGTTAGTGTGACCACTATTTTGATTGCACATGGTAATGCTGTTTATTTTACATCAAGGTTTTGGTGCCTGCAGGCACATAACATATTTCTGTAGTCATTAAGATTACTGTTTGTTGTGTGGTCTTGTAATTGGGGTATGTCGTCGTTTGTTTGTATCCTTCATTTTAGTAGTCATCCACCTGATTTAAAATATTTAAGAAACATTATTGACTTGTTGGTTGGTGTTGGAGCATTGAAAGACAGACAAAGCTCACTTTGACTCATTCCTGTGACCTACTTTCTTTTTAGTCATTTGCAAAACATTGACCTCTTTAATGTAATGGAAGTTTTTTATTTGATGAAGTTAATAGTTGTAATGGAAATATTTACTTTATCAAAAACATTAGTTTCAATTGTGTATCACATCTTAAAATCTTTCTGGCCGTTCGACTATTTATTTGATATATCTAACAAACTCTTATAATAACCTATCCAACTGTATTCTCAATGTGTGCATAAGTCAAATTCTGCTAGTTAGTAAAGACAGAAGCATTTAAATAACCAGATCTGAGGCAAGTCTCGCCTTCCCCTCCCCTTGAATAAAAGGAAAAGAAAATGTTGTAACCCAAACAAAGGAAAATTGATAAAGATGATCCACAAAGAAGTTTTGTCACTATTGAACTAAATCACTACCATTCAGTAATAACTTCTTTTTTTTGAGGGGGCGGGGTTACCTTTCTGGCCTCTTCTTTGTTTGATGATTTCGGCTCCCGTCTCCCAAGTTACTGGAATAATGAAAGTCGTAACCAGCTCTTCAGTTTTGTTGGCAGTTCTCTCTTCTTTGCAATAAATTTTCCCACCTTGCACCCAAGAGTGTGTCCTAATGCTCAATGAAGTGGGTTGAGAACTATGTGGTCTCCGGTTCAAAACCAAGCAGAAACAAAAATACTAGGTGGTTTCTTCTTATATGTTCAAGCCTTGCTGTGCTGGTGGGAGGGGTCTAAGATACTGTGCATATGAAGAAAGTTTTAAATTAGTATTCATAAATGTTTCTTGACATGATTTGAATGGGATGTGGCAGGTTTTCGGAATATATGAAGTATCAGGAATATTTGTGTATTTTTCTCTTGAGTTGAATAGATATAAGCCTTCTGGTGAGTGCTAAAACTCCAATGAAGTAAGCAGGAAGAAATTACCAGGATTTTCATTTCTGCTTTCTGCCTTTGCTTAATTTAAACTCATGAACAAAAAGTTTGTGTTCGTGGCTGCAGTTTATTAATTCGTTTGTGTTGTATTGTATAGGTTCTACGTAGCAGAAGTGCTCCTTTCTCTGGAATACCTCCACATGCTTGGCATTGTCTACCGTGATCTCAAGCCAGAAAATGTGCTTGTCAGAGAAGATGGACACATAATGCTGTCTGATTTTGATCTCTCCCTTCGCTGTGCTGTCAGTCCAACGCTTGTCAAATCATCATCTCTTGAAGGTGAGCCGCTGCGCAAGAATTCAGCTTATTGTGTGCAGCCAGCATGCATTGAGCCCTCGTGTATTCAGCCATCTTGTGCTGTTCCTACAACATGTTTCGGGCCTCGCCTCTTTTCCAGCAAGTCAAAGAAAGAAAAGAAAACTAAAAATGAAATAGGTAACCAAGTTAGCCCATTACCAGAGCTTATTGCTGAGCCTACTGGAGCGCGGTCAATGTCATTTGTCGGGACTCACGAGTATTTAGCACCCGAGATAATCAAAGGCGAAGGACATGGGAGTGCAGTGGACTGGTGGACGTTTGGTATCTTTCTATACGAGTTACTATTTGGCAAAACACCTTTCAAGGGATTAGGAAATCGACAAACTCTTTTCAACGTTGTTGGTCAGCCCCTACGATTTCCAGAATCTCCAGTGGTCAGTTTCTCTGCAAGGGATCTTATCCGAGGCTTGCTCGTGAAGGAGCCACAACATCGATTGGCATACAAAAGAGGAGCCACAGAAATCAAGCAGCATCCCTTCTTTGAAGGCGTAAATTGGGCTTTGATTCGTTGCGCGAGCCCTCCTGAGATCCCGAGGCCCGTGGAATTCGAGAGAATTTCAGTTCCACCAGCAGCATCAACCAGTGAGAAAACTGTAGCTGGAACTGTTCCATACCAGAAGAATTCAGACAACTATCTTGAATTTGATTTCTTTTAATCTATTATTTTAAATCTTTTTTTTTTCGTCGAGCCGATTGGCTGTTCCTCTTCACTAAATGAAACATACGAAGGCTGTACAACAATTGGAAGATGTTATGTGAAGGTTTGATGATCATATTATTGTTTGAGTTGTAATTGAACAGTTGAAAAAATTGTTGTATGGCAAAACACTACAAGTTTGATGCTACCAATCGATGATGTGAATTTGTTAGTTTATTTGGATTTTTTGTTCTCTTTTGGTTCCACAATTCTTTTTCATGTATGAGGTAGTTGTATCTAAAGTATTTATTCGAGTTATCTACACGGAGAAACCAAGTAGGGGAGACATAAATTAACACTTATAGCGTGTAAGAGATCTATCGATATCACTAGATCATAAGCCTCTTGACTTGTAGTGTTTGAAACTCTCCCCCCACATGCTTTCGAGGAGATAAACCAATAATCAAGATGCACAATATGAACCGTGATATAACTCAATTCAAATTTCAATAGCCATCCACCTTCTCTATCGATTGTGAACTATAAATGACAATCTAATATACAAAGTATCTTGTGTTTATGTAAAATTCAAAAAAACTACCTCGAAATAGCCTATTCTGATGCAAGTATCAATAACTGATCCTGTGACTCGAATTCATGACTTATAAATTATGTGGAAATAATTTTATTATTGCTCTAGATTAAAGAGGCAAATTTTAATTCCAACTAGACTTTGCCTGCTTATTGAAACAAAACAACAACGAAAATAAGAGAGCAAAATTTTTTAAAAAAATATTTAGTGCGGTGAACGTGGATCGAACACGTGACCTTCAGATCTTCAGTCTGACGCTCTCCCAACTGAGCTATCCCCGCATATTGATATTTAACTTATAAAGAAAATAATTATAAATACTCATAGAATAACATTTATACTAGGATCTAAAACATATAACCACCCAAGGGAACATGATGTTAGTAGCTTACACTGACAAATATAAAGTAAACATTCAATTTGATCCACAAAGATTTCGTATTCACTCAAGGTCCAGAAAATACTTATACCCAAAAAAGAATGGCGTAGGAAGTCTATCTTGACTTATATAAACTATTACTAAATTTCAATGTGTCATAGAAGATAATAGAAGATAACCATCTTATTTTCTAAATTACTACTTCCTATTTTAATAGGTAAAAAAAAAGTAATTTAATGTATAAAGCATTTCGTGTTCACAAAAAATCTGCATCCCAAAAAGTTTGATTTAGAGACAACCTACTCTAATAAAAATGTTGATGAAATAATAAATACTTCTAAGATTCAAATTTGTGATTATTATACATTATGAACTAATAATCATGCGAAAGGATGATTATTATTTTATTTTATTGGGGAGTGGAGTTATTGGGACTTCATGGAGGAAGAGCATTGATTCTATATCTTTCTTTGGTGATTGTTTCCACAATCAAACAATAAAATATGAATAATTTTGTTTCCAAAATGTGTCCATGCAAATGCAATTGGATTGATACTGTCACGATCCAAAATGGGTTATGAGGGACACCCACACTTAACCTCCTAGGTTGAAGAATCAACGGTACAAACCCTAACTTACATTAACGATTTAACTTTTAAACCACGATAATAATGCGGAAGCTCAAACCTCATTAAAGTAAGACATAACAAAAGCCACTAAAATCTATTACCTAACGTTTCCCAAAATCTAAAAGTCATCACATAAAGGACATCTAAATTCTAAAACTAAGTCTGAAAATATCAAATACCAGAATAAACAATTAACATAACGTGTCCGAAAACTAAGGACACTATGTCGTGACCGAGAGGATCCATCACGAGCTAGAAGGATAGCTCACTGTGCAATCTGATGAACTGGAGACTGACTAGAGGTGAGGTCGAGTCGAAGTCGATGGAACACTCGCTGCACTCCACAAAATAAACAAAGGAAAAAAATACAAGTAAGGGCCAGTACAGGACAACATGTACTGGGTAAGTATCATCGGCCGACTCAAAATAGAAATCAATATGCATAAAGTAATAGCGGAAAATCAACCGTAGCACTTAACATTTGGCAACCAACAAGCTCAAGATCAAGTAACAACACAATGAACCATTACACAATCAATCAACAATATCAAAAGTATACATGAGGATCCAAGCCTCCACACCACGGTCTTTTGGGAAATGAGTTATTTGAGATTGGTAGTATTAAATCGTTTTAATATGTTTTACTTTAATATTACCATGTCGGAGTGTGACACCCGATCCATTAACATCGTGTCGGCTCGTGACACCCGATCCAATATACCGTGTCAGAACGTGACACCCGATCCAATAATATCGTGTCCTAACGTGACACCCGATCCAAATGTAATTAATTTATCATTCTTTGTTATCACATTCCACTTTATTAACAATATTTCATCAAGTCTTCTTTATTCAAGGCACCATTTTTGATAGGGCAAGTTCAAGATTATGGATTCCACGGTCTTGGGATTTCAGACCAATCACAACAACATACCAATCATCCAAACCACAACAATTAAATGCATAGTAAACTTCACACATTACTCAATGACTATCAACCACTATTAAGAGTCTATCTTATGATATAGAATAAAATCATAACCTACCTCAACCGAAGAACCGAAGTAAAGCAAGTTAATCCACCAATGTCCTTCCTTTCTTCAATGCCTCAGACCGTTTCCAATCTATCAAATATATAATATTTATAAGTAACTAGTTCGTAGACACCAATATTATTTATATGTTTAACCTAGACCCAACAACTCATTCAATTCTATAATCAATTTCTTAAAATCTCAAGCCTAGAGTTAAGTCTTAATTCCTCTAAATAACATAAACTTAATGGTATTCATATAATACAATACACCTACTATTTAATTACATACCTCAATATGCTAAAATATTAGAGTAGAATATGATAAATCGAAACTACAAAATACGTCCAATAACTGTAACTACGCAAACAACACATAGAACCGTACCCTATTGATAATGATTATATGCCATATCCTATATCATTATGCAGTCACCAATTCTACCACTAATCTTGCAATCAACTGATTTTAATTTTTTTTCCTTACATATAACATATATTTATATTATCATTAATGTATAACTTGACCATCACTAAGTAAAGAAATAGTTATAGAAACATCAATTTGTAACTTTACCTGAATGCGGCGTGCTCTCACGGCGCAGGTAAATTTTTCTTCCTTTTTCTTTTCTTTTCTTTTCTAAAACCCTTATGTATTTAAGTGATAAATTTCATTAACTTATCTTAATAGATAAAGTGGTATATGATATTAAATAAATTAACACTATAACCCACCAATTAAGTAAGTTATCTAAGTTTACCCCTCAACTAAATAACCGTAGTTATCGACTAGTCCAAATACCCATTAACAATTTACGGAATAAGTCTTTTATGAAATAAAAAGTTCTAGTACTCAAAACGATCGAATGGATCATTACAAATACATGTCACCTCATGATGTTACTATATTAAAAACGTGGAGCATATAGTAATTCATAAGCATCTTCTATTTGGAGAAATTAAAGTAACAATCATATTATAAAATATTATGTATCTGTGCATAATATAATAATTAACACATCCAAAGGACAAAAATTCATATATCCATAGTTTTTTGTTTTTTTTGTTTTAATTTTCAATTAATTATATATTATTCATAATTATATACCATAAAGAAAAATATTCCAATTGTTTGGACAGCCTTACAACTTCAACTCACACTACATGATTAACAAATGTACAATATTGTTTATGCATGGTGAGATTTGTTGCATATTAATTATTGTTGGCTCCAATTATGTGCATTGATCAATAAGGTGTGGATGAAAGAGATGAATTTAAGATTTAAAATTTATAAAGTATTTTTATACTGATAATATTAAGTTATTCAATTCAATAGAAGTATAATATATACACGGAGTTTGAATAAAAACTTATGAGTTCACATAAACCTATCAATTAGATTCATGTGTGAATCATGTAATCATTTACAATTTATTAAATATAAATTTGTAGAATGGTTCAATTTATATTAAATTCAAGATATATTAGTCCAAATAAATATTTTGGATTAATAAAATTTGGTCGATTATTTAAGCCCAATAAATGTGGATTTAATTAAAAACCTAAATCCATTGATTTGGGCTATAAAGATGACTCCACTTTGTTAAGCCCAATATCATCTCATCTTAGAGGCCCAAAATCATGCCACATGTCAAAGTTAGGTGGCAATCCAAGTCAAATTAAATAAGCCACTAGAATTATGTCATGTGCCAAAGTTAGGTGGCAATCCAAGTCAAATTAAATAAGCCACTAGAATTATGTCATGTGCCAAAGTTAGGTGGCAATCCAAGTCAAATTAAATAAGCCACTAAAATCATGCCACATGTCAGAGTTATGTGGCAATCTAAGTCAAATTAAATGAGCCACTAAAATAATGCCACGTGTCCATGTGACATGTTCTGACCAATCAAATTAAAACTCTTCAACAAAGAAATCTGATTGGTCAGTTCAAACCAACCAATCAAATCACACCCTTATACCACTCCCTACAACTATAAATAGGGGTCCTCATTATTCTGAGAGGTTTTTTTTTGAAAGAACAGGAAGCAAGAAGAGAGCTCGTGGATCAAAGACCGCAAATTCTCTACAAAGCTACAAAGTTCAAGCAATCAAATTCAAGTTCAAGATCAAGAACGAAGAAGAAGATCAAGATCAAGTTACTTGTTCATCTTTACTGTTCGTCATAACCATACAAGTGTTCGTGACGAATAATTCAAATCCAAATTCGAAAACGAAGATTCAAGATCAAGCTATTCAAGCCCTTGACTCTAAATCAAATTCAAGTTCAACGTGTTTCATATTATTTGAAGAATCAGAGGATTATTATAGAGATTGTAACCGCATCATATTTTGAAATCAAATATTACACTTTGTTACTCCAATTTTCCGGTCTTGATTATTTATTTTTCTCGGCTCGAAAATTTGTTGTTTACAAATTTTGGCACGCCCAGTGGGACCATCTCTACCTCTCATCTCTTCACATCGATCATCAAACTTCAAGAACACTTAAATGGCATCTAAGAAGTTTGACTCCAGGATTATTATTGCTAAGGCTACTGATTCCAAGTTTTCCTCTGAGGTGGAGAACATACTGGATGCTACTATGGGAAGTTTGGGACCCATCACTAGGAACAGAGCAAACTTGCTAGGACAACAAGCACTTCAAGTGCCGTCCGCATCAGTTCCTATTTTTGATCTTCCATCTTCAAAGGGGGCAAGATTCTTTTCGAATGAATTGGAAGAAGGAGAGAATATAGCTGATATTGTTGAAAAGACGTTGGCTCGACTTAGTCCTTTTAACACGAGGAATTGCACTATTCAAGATGAAGATGATGTCTTGATCACTAGATATGCCTCAGTCACTCCACGTAACTTATTTCAGACAAATTTCAGTTTGAGGGAAAATCCATGCTTTGCTCCATCATCCATAACAGCCATCCAAGCGATGATGACTAACACCTCAACTGTTGAAGAACAATTGGCGAGTTTGACGAAGGCAATTGAAGGTCTAACAAAATATGTGCAAGATCAGGATAATCGAATTGTCAAGTTGACGGACAGAGTTGAGAATGTCATGGAGGGGGACTCAAGTCATGCACCTGGAAAACGTCCGATGATACAAGAAAAGGGAGATTCAGTTACAAAGCAAATAAATTTGGGGGATGAGCTGCAAGTATCTCCTGAGGAGGAATTCCCATTCATCAACTGAAGGACTTTATTATGGGAACTATCAAAGATAAGTATGACGTGTCTTCAAAGTCATCATTCACATATGCAAAGCCATACACTTTAAGAATCGATGTTTTGAAGATGCCTGCAGGTTATCAACCTCCAAAATTTCAACAATTTGATGGAAAGGGAAATCCAAAACAACACATTGCCCATTTTGTTGAAACCTGCAATAACGCTGGAACATATGGAGATTATCTGGTCAAGCAGTTTGTGCGCTCCTTACAAGGAAATGCTTTTGACTGGTATACGGATCTCGAGGCAGGCTCTATTGATAGTTGGGAACAACTTGAGCATGAATTTCTTAATCGCTTCTATAGCACAAGGCGTACTGTGAGCATGGTTGAACTCACAAATACACGTCAATGGGAAGATGAACCCGTCATTGAGTTCATCAACCGATGGAGAAATGCAAGCCTCAATTGTAAGGATAGGCTTAGTGAAACTTCCGGAATAGAAATGTGTATTCAAGGAATGCGTTGGGGACTTCGTTATATCCTACAAGGTATTAAACCCAAATCGTTTGAGGAACTATCCACACGCGCTCATGATATGGAGTTGAGCATGTCTGCAAGCGGGATTGAAGGACCAATTATTTATGGGCCTCGCAAGGGAAAAGACAAAATAGAGGTAAAGAAAGGGGGAAAATCGGCACCTAAGTTTGGAAACAAGAAGTCGATGAGTGTTAATGCCGTACCTTTGAAAGTGGCTACAAATCTAAGCAAGAATCAAAGGATGAAGACCACAACTTTTCAGAATAACGCTGGTAGAAAGCTGACTTTGAAGGAAATGCAGGCAAAAGAGTATCCTTTCTTGGACTCAGATGTTACAGCAATTTTCGAAGAGCTTCTGGCGTTAAAACTATTTGAGCTACCTGAAATGAAGCGTCCAGATGAGGCTGGGAGGACTAATGATCCAAATTACTGCAAATATCACCGTTTGATGGGCCATCCTATTGAAAAGTGTTTTATCTTTAAAGAAAAGATTATGGACTTGGCCCGTGAAGGAAAGATATTGCTTGAAGATGAGAAGGAGAGTTCAAATCAAGTCTCTGTCACTTTTGGTTCACTTGACCCCATAGTTCTTTGCAACTTTGTCGAAATACATGATAGTGGTGATGACCTAGCCACATCACCATCAAAGATGATTAAATTTGGTGACTTCAAACCAATAAATGTTAACGTATCATCGCTTGTTCCTTTGATGAATGAAGTAATATGGGAAGATAAATCTCTAGAGGAAAACCAATCTTGCGGTGCTTATACTGATGATGAAGGATGGATTTTAGTGACACGACGAAGACGTCGTAAAATGAGCTTGCAAAGAGAACCAAATAAGCAAGTGACTAGAGCAAAGATAAGAACAAAGCGGTGCCATCCACCTACCCCTAAAACTCAAAGGGTAAAGAAGAATGTGAAGAAGTCAAGAGTCGAGGGAAATTACTATCAAAAGCAACGCCCTCCGGTGACATTAGAGGAATTCTTGCCAAGTTGGTTTCGTGAAAAGATTTCTCATCGTGACACCAAGGCCTCGTGTTGTAACATTGATAGAGAAGAGACGATGGTAGAAAGCTCATCACCATCATTACCTCAATCACATGAAGTCCCTATAAAGCCTCACTCTGAAGAAGTGGACACTTGTGATGCAAAGTTTACATTCACTAATGATGATCTTTTATTGGGTGAAGTGTTACATAATCGTCCTTTATATATGGTAGGTTTTGTGCGTGGACATAAAGTAAATAGGATCATGGTGGATGATGGATCTGGGGTCAATATTCTCCCTATTCGTACTGTGAAAGAACTTGGAATACCGATAAATGAACTGTCTGAAAGTCGTCTGATGATTCAAGGTTTTAACCAAGGGGGGCAGAGAGCCATTGGGGCTGTCAAATTAGATATAATGATGGGGGATATGCGTTCGAGTGCATGGATGCATGTTATTGACTCAAAGACCTCGTATAACATCTTGTTAGGAAGACCATGGATACATGAGAACAAAGTAGTACCGTCCACCTACCATCAATGTTTCAAATACTTTAAAGATGGGGTTCAAAAGAAAGTAGTTGCTGACGATGAACCTTTCACCGAGACGGAGGCGCACTTTGCTGATGCAAAATTCTACTTAAAGAATCATATTTCAAAAGAAGTTAAAGTTGATAACGTGATACCTGCTGATATCACAAAAAGGGTTGATGTAGCACCTGCTAATGCGAGGGTCATGATTGAAAAGGATAAAACGCTTTCAAATATGAGTAAAGGACCTAAGATAAGTGAGGCATCTTCAAGTAAGAAAATGATTCCTGTTTCTCACTATGTCCCAAAGACAAACAAAGTCAAGATCCCACCCTCTGAGTTGCAGAGTAGTAAGTTAACATTCCCTATCAAGCAAATTGATGCGATCAAATCACCTTCAAAAATGATACAGGGATTTGTCAGACCATCGAATCATGATTCACATGAATCACTCCCTAAAAATCGTACAAATGAGGGTTTTGACCCGAATGCATATAAGTTGTTGGTGAAAGCAGGATACAATCCCAATGAAGCTTCTAAAGTAGGGAAGCTTCCAAATAAAGTTATTGAAAGGGCAAATCATGGCCTAAATCCAACTCAAAGGATGATGATAGAGAAAGGGTATGATGTCAAGCAATCGCGCGAAGGCCTGGGTTACAAACAACCGTCACCAATCCGAATCTCTATAAAAAGGATGAGCATCAACTATATTACCCCTGTGGAAGAATCTGTGATGTTCAACAAAAAGCCTTCTGTGTTTGATCGACTTAGTGGCATGACTCCTAAGGTTTCTGCATCTGATCGACTAATAGAATCAACTCCAAAAATTTCAGTATTCGATCGATTGGGACCAATGAAGAAGAAATACAAGCGCCAAGGAGATTATAGAACAGTGGAAGAACGGGTATATGCCCGGGAGCATAATTCACCCAAGAATTGGCCCAGTTTGATCCCTTCTAGAATGGGGCAAGAAATAAAACTTGTAGTTTTATGTGGAGATGTCCTGAGAGCAAAAACTCATACCGTAGTTCACACTAGGGAGCAAGATGAAGATGAAGAAAGTGTGGGATCATCAAATCACATCACAATTTGTGACGAAGAAAGTACTCTACTACATGCAAAAATTGATGATGGATTTGTTAATATTCATGCATGCCATCACATATGTTTTAATGATGGTGATCCTCAAGAAGATGAGGATGCTGAAGATGCGCCACCTGAACTCGAGGAAGGGATAAAGAATACTGTTGATGCATTGAAGGAAGTAAATCTTGGAGTTGATGATGATATAAGGCCTACATATGTAAGTGCTTCGCTGGATGACGATGAAGAGAAGAAATATATTGAGCTGCTTATGGAATTTAGGGATGTATTTGCTTGGAGTTACAAAGAGATGCCAGGGTTAGACCCTAAAGTTGCAGTTCATCGTCTTGCTGTAAAACGAGGTACTCGTCCTGTTAAACAAACACAACGTCGCTTTAGACCTGAATTGGTTCCTTTGATCGAAACTGAAGTTAACAAGCTCATTGAAGCAGGTTTTATTCGTGAAGTCAAATATCCTACATGGATTTCAAGCATTGTACCTGTAAGAAAGAAGAATGGCCAAATACGAATTTGTGTTGACTTTAGAGATCTTAATAATGCATGCCCCAAGGATGAATTTCCTCTTCCAATCCCTGAGCTTATGATTGATGCTACAACTGGATACGAGGCAATGTCCTTCATGGATGGTTCATCTGGATACAATCAAATTCGCATGGCACCAAAGGATGAAGAACTTACTGCATTTCGCTCTCCTAAAGGTATATATTGCTACAAAGTGATGCCTTTTGGTTTAAAAAATGCTGGAGCCACTTATCAACGAGCCATGCAGAATATTTTTGATGACATGCTTCATAAAAATGTTGAATGTTATGTCGATGACTTAGTAGTAAAATCAAAGAAGAGTGATGACCATTTGAAAAATCTGAGAATGGTGTTTGAACGGCTTCGAAGATACCAACTCAAAATGAATCCTTTAAAATGTGCCTTTGGAGTTACTTCGGGAAAGTTTCTCGGTTTTATTGTTCGACATCGAGGAATCGAGATTGATCAAGATAAGGTAGATGCTATTTTGAAGATGCCTGAGCCAAAAAATATTCATGAGTTGAAAAGCTTACAAGGAAAATTAGCATATCTTAGGAGGTTTATCTCAAATCTGGCTGGGAGATGTCAACCATTCAGTCGCCTTATGAAGAAAGATGTTCCTTTTGAATGGGACCAAGCTTGTATCAATGCTTTTGAGAACATAAAGTCTTATCTAATGAAAACTCCAGTACTTGTAGCTCCTATACCTGGAAAACCATTGATTTTATACATTGCAGCACAAGAAAGGTCAGTAGGAGCACTTCTCGCACAAGAAAATGATGAAGGGAAAGAAAATGCCCTATATTACTTGAGTAGGATGATGACACAAAACGAGATCAAGTATTCACCTATTGAGAAGTTATGTCTGGCACTCGTGTTCTCAATTCAGAAGATGAAGCATTACTTTCAGGCTCATATTATACAACTTGTCTCTAAAGCGAATCCTATCAAGTTTGTCATGTCCAAGCCTGTCTTAAGTGATAGGCTAGCAAGGTGGTACCTCCAGTTTCAATAATTTGAGATTGTGTATATATCTCAGAAGGCAGTGAAAGGACAAGTGCTAGCAGATTTCTTGGCCAATCATCCAATTCCGAATGATTGGGAGTTATCTGATGAATTACCTGATGAAGACGCAATGCTAGTAGAAATTCAGCCACCTTGGAAGATGTATTTTGATGGTGCTGCACATCGTGAAGGAGCCGGTGCTGGAGTGGTATTTGTCACTTCCCATGGAGAAGTTTTGCCATACTCCTTCACTCTAACACAAAACTGCTCCAATAATGTTGCTGAATATCAAGCACTCTTACTTGGGCTTGAGATGGCCATTGATATGAAACAATTGCAACTACAAGTTTTTGGGGATTCCAAGTTGGTGATCAATCAAGTCTTGGGTAGTTATGAAGTAAAGAAGCCTGAGTTAATCCCATACTGCAATTACGCTCAAAAGATGATAGGATGGCTTGGAGAGGTGACTATTCAACATGTCCCAAGAAAGGAAAATAAAAAGGCTAATGCATTGGCAGCTTTAGCTTTTGCATTAGTATCTCCTGATGAAATACAAGTTGTGGTTTGCCAAAGATGGATAACTCCACCTCCAATTGAGCATGAAGAAGAATTTCAACAAGTTATCGCCACTTCGGAAGCTGAAATTGACGATTGGCGACAACCAATAATAGATTACTTGTGTTATGGAATATTGCCAGAAAACCTTCAAAGAAGAACAGAAATCCGACGACGAGCCCCTCGTTTTCTTTATTATAAAAATACACTTTACAGGCGATCGTTCGATGGAGTTCTCTTACGATGTTTGGGGGCAGATGAATCTACTCAAGCTATGCAAGAAGCGCATTCTGGAGTATGTGGAGCGCATCAGTCTGGACCAAAACTTCATTTTCACATAAAAAGGATGGGATATTACTGGCAAACCATGGCGAAAGATTGCTTGGATTACGTCCGAAGATGTAAAGCATTCCAATTCCATGCGAATTTTATACATCAACCCCTAGAAGTATTGCACCCAACTATTGCCTCATGGCCATTTGAAGCTTGGGGTTTGGATGTTGTTGGACCATTGCCTAAGTCCTCTGGTGGACATCTGTACATCCTGGCTGCAACTGACTACTTCTCAAAATGGGCAGAAGCTGTTTCTCTTAGAGAAGTAAAGAAAGAGAATGTCGCCAACTTCATTCGACTTAATATTATCTACCGTTTTGGTATTCCTCGATACATATTGACAGATAATGGCAAGCCATTTGATAACAAGTTAATGACGAAGATATGTGATCTCTTTGGCTTCAAGCAACGCAATTCCTCTATGTATTATGCAGCTGCTAATGGTCTCGCTGAAGCATTTAACAAGACACTCTGCAACTTGTTGAAAAAAGTTGTTTCCAAGTCTAAGAGAGATTGGCATGAAAGAATGGAAGAGGCTCTTTGGGCATATAGGACTACGTATCGCACGCCAACACAAGCGACTCCCTACTCTCTTGTCTATGGAGTTGAAGCAGTTCTTCCACTTGAACGTCAAATACCATCATTGCGCCTCGTCATTCAAGAAGGGCTCACTGATGAAGAAAATGCTCGGTTGCGCCTTGAAGAATTGGAGGCTCTTGATGAAAAAAGACTAGAGGCCCAACAAAGTCTGCAATGCTATCAAGCTCGTCTAGCTTGATCTTTTAATAAGAAGGTTCGTCTTAGATGCTTCCAAGTGGGTGATCAAGTTCTTGTTGTAAGAAGGCCCATTATTACTTCTCGTCGGTCTGGAAGCAAGTTCTCCGCCAAATGGGATGGACCATATGTGGTACAAGAAGTATACTCAAGTGGTGCTTACAGACTGGTTGACTCAGAAGGATTGCGCATTGGCCCCATTAACGGAAAGTTCATAAAGAGATACTATCCTTGAAGAAAAGAAACTCACTCCTTAAGGTACGAGTATAAACTGCATGTTACTCCTGGCCCGCAAGAGTATAAACTGTGCACGGCACCCCATAAAAACAAATGTCCGCTAGGTTGAAAATCTCGAAAGAGGTGGCCTAGGCAAAAGTTAAAAAAAAAAAAAAAAAAACATCATCATTCTCTCAGAACTACGTTGTGACTTGATCCTCTTCACTGAGGTACGTAGGCGCTTAAAATTACATTCTGAGTTCAGTCGCATGAGTATCCGAAGAACTCATAGTCTCTCTTGACCCTCTCCACCATAATCCATGACTTACATCCTAAATTTTAGTCTCATAAGTTCAAAAGAAATGGGGCACACTGTTATTGAGCATCACAAAGTTCTTGTATATTGTCATATATGACATGTGAATTAAAGAGGTCCAATCAAGACAAAATTTGAATTGACTTCAAAGAAATATTCGTACAAATCCATAAAGCTATTAGCTGTGATTATTGTACATGTTGTAGTTTTTTGGATTCTCTACGCTAAGATATGAATATTTTCTTCATGCGAATGTGAATCTATCAACTTTTCTGTATGTGAAATCCATCTTTGAAGTTTGCTTAGAACTATCCTGCCAGACTTAAACTATAAATTTTGGATATGTTAAGAAGTTTGGTTTCTGATAGATTGAACCTCTCTTGGATTTGGTGCTCTCATACAATAATATATCTCTCGTACTATCGAAACACACAAGGTAATAAAAAATGATGATTAGGGGAAAGTCCACACTTAATGTGAATTACATCAATGCATCAATATGAGCATATAACTGTTGAAGCTGAAACGTAAAAAGAAATACTTAAAGAAATAGGCAACATAATGCAATCAAAAGGACATATGAAAGAGTTACAAAAAAAAACGATAATATATAGTTCACAATAAGCTAGCCTAAACGCAGCTTATAATTAGTTAAGTCTTGAAGAGAAACCTCTAAAACTCTCTTCTTCTCTTCCACATCATTTGAGGCATTCGCAGTAGCTAGAGAAACATCAGCACATTTGTTATACTCTTGTTCAGCTGCTGAGACTTTAGATTCGACATCTTCAACTTCTTTCATGGCAGCATCTCGAAGGGCTTTTAACTCCTTCACCTTCTTCCTCGCCTCCTTAAGAGATTGGCAGATGTCAGACAATTCTTCGGATTTCTCATTCTTTTCAATCAAGACAAGATCAAGGTGTCTTTTAGCATTTATATATAGCTCGGATTCTTCAATTTTCAAGGCTTTATCAGATAGGAATGATCGTGCTTGGTCGTAGGAGGTGGCAAGTACAAAGAGAGATCCCAATAAGTTCTTCAAAGGAGAAATATCCACACCCATTTCATCTACATCCTTAAGAATTACTTGGACCTCGTCCTCAAGAGAAGAAACACGTTCTGCAGTGAGATCAGCGAGCTTAGAACGAATCTTATTCCAAGCTCCTTTGACAAAATTCATTCGAAGCTCTGAGATGACTTACTTTCCATCAAAAATGGACACGGATGTAGTCCTTTCATGTGGGACAAAAGTAGCCTCTCGCCCTAATTTGGGTGACGAAATTGATTTTCTTGAAGTCGGCCCCTCTACAGATTCATTACTATCTTGTGGCTTGCTTTGACAAGAAGTCTCCAACATGCTAACGTCGTTCGCCTAAAAAAAAAAAAATAATAATAAAAAAAATAATATATATCATAGTTAGTGGAATCATGTGGTATCATGAATAAAAAAAAAATAATAATAATAAAAAAAAAAATCATTACCTCTTTAATAGCTGTCAAAGTCTTTAAAGAACTAGCATTGTTGTCAGAAATTTCTATCGGATGTGAACTACCATCGTTTGGCGTGTCACAAGGTAGTTTCAACTGCTTCCAACAACGATCACTACGGGTGCTACTACTTTCATCTTGAGATGGCCGCTTGTGAGATGTCCGTTGAATTTGAGCTGAATACTTTTCATTTTCAACTTTCTCAAGGGAAAATCCCTTGATCCTGTCTGGAACAACAACTTTAGACTTTAAAATAGCAGTTTGACTCACCATTAAGACCTCCTCATCTTTCTTTTGAAGAATATTACTATCCAGACCAACAGCACTCACCAAGGACTATATATAATTTTCAAGAAAATTTCCATGCACCTTCTCCCACCAAGACTTGTAATTGAGCGAAAAGAATTTCTTCAAGTTGGACCCACTAGGGGGAAATGTTGCTCTTGCCCTAGATTTTGTCAGTACACAAATTCGTGCAAGTCTTAAGCCCTCGGCTAATGAAGCTTCACGAAAATCTTGGTCTAATCGACCAGGAGCATCTTGAAAGAAGCCAAATTGACGACTGAATCTGTGGGGACTATAAGGCTCCACAATAAAGATATTTTCGTCCCTTAAAGTGAGATAGTTTGAGCGAAGGCTCATAAAGAAATTTGATTGAAATTCCTTTTCAGTGCCGTCGTCGCGGTAGTGGTGAGCATTAGGCCTTTGGATCAATGTTGCATCCCACACAATGGTTCCCCCTCCATGTATACGCTTCCTCGCATCCTCTTTATCAAAATACCTGGCAGCACTTTCACCAGAAAAAGAAGCCATAAGAGGATCAGCCGGTCCACCTGCTAGTGGGTAATGAGTTTTGAAGTAGTAGGCCAACCAACCATACACATAATGAATTGGAAAACAAGTTTGAACGAGATCAAGTCGTGAGCATTTTGAAATCGTATTTAGACCTTTGTAAATGCTGGCTAAGACGGGAACTGCAAGGCTAACTCTTCGTCCACATGCTAAATGACAGGCGATTCTGAAGACGCCCGGACGAATAAAGCCATTCTCCTTCATAGGAAGCACAAATACACACAACCAGCAAGATAAAAAAGCTGCCAAGTATATTTCATTTTTTTTTGTGACTCTTAACTTCCATCTGGTGAAATAAAGCTTCTTCAGCAGGAGACCAGTTAACAGATTCACCGATTGCACCACTTGGATTATGCGATGACTTAAGACGGGCAGACTTCTTTTCTCTTCTCGGTGGGGGTTGTCCATATTTCATATCTTTCTTACACCAAAACTCTATCCATCTTTCCACAGAAATATTTGGGTCATGATTATTTTTTACTCGGATTCGATGAAAAACATCAAATAAATGCTCACATGAGTGAGGAAGAAACCTTTTACCCTTATCAAATGTGCCTAAAAGTTCTGCAACATTCGGCACGACTTCCTCGTAAAGACTTCCTGCTATGGGTAGACCACCAATCACGTGTAAGTCCCAAAGTGATATAGATAATTCTCCGACTGAAGTAAGTAGTGTATTTGTAATAGGACACCAAGCTTCGCAGAAGGCCTGCAAGATGTTTGTGTTACGATCATAAGTAAAAAGTGAACCATACACAGCATCATATATTTTTGCATCCTTCAAAGTCTGGCGATTCCTGCTAAGGATATCTTCAGTCCACTCTCAATAGCCTGGAATGTAGTGAAATTCTCCATCAAGTGTAAAAGTGTCATTCCATCGAGTATCTCCATTAATGATTCGTCGCCCCAAACATGGTAAAGAAGTTGCAATATTTTTGGTACGATGATTAGGAGTACAAAGTATCCACGTCTTAGGAGGACGGCTGTTATATTCAAGAGTCCAATCCTCTAAACCAGGAAGTTCCCCCAAAGATGGCCATGGAGCAGCATATTGGCCAGCTAAGGGCGTACTTACAAGCAGTTTGGTCTCTACCTCACTGTCTTTATGATTTGATATCACAAGGTATCGCAACTCTGAAGAAGGAGAAGTTAAATCTCTAAAGTAAACCATGATTCAATCTGCAAGAAAAAAAAATTAAAAAAATTAATAATTATATATATATGTTTTGTTAGCTCATAAATTAGTAATTCAATAATCATGGTCATGCATCTTGATAACGAACGACTATATTCTTTGAGAAAGGCCTATGCCTAATTCAGATGGTGTAAAGTCTTTGACACAAATCATGTAAAGTTTTTGCCTCAGACGGTGTAAAGTCTTTAGCTTGGACTATGAAATGCCTCTGACTCAGACGGTGTAAAGTTTTTGCCACAAATCATGTAAAGTCTTTGCCTTAGACGGTGTAAAGTCTTTAGCTTGGACTATGAAATGCCTCTGACTCAGACGGTGTAAAGTCTTTGTCATAAATCATGTAAAGTCTTTGCCTTAGACGGTGTAAAGTCTTTAGCTCGGACTATGGAATGCCTCTGACTCAGATGGTGTAAAGTCTTTGCCACAAATCATGTAAAGTCTTTGCCTTAGACGGTGTAAAGTCTTTAGCTCAGACTATGGAATGCCTTTTCTTTGCCATAAATCATGTAAAGTCTTTGCCTTAGACGGTGTAAAGTCTTTAGCTCGGACTATGGAATGCCTCTGACTCAGATGGTGTAAAGTCTTTGCCACAAATCATGTAAAGTCTTTGCCTTAGACGGTGTAAAGTCTTTAGCTCAGACTATGGAATGCCTTTTCTTTGCCACAAATCATGTAAAGTCTTTGCCTTAGACGGTGTAAAGTCTTTAGCTCGGACTATGGAATGCTTTTTTCTTTCCCACAAATCATGTAAAGTCTTTGCCTTAGACGGTGTAAAGTCTTTAGCTCGGACTATGGAATGCCTTTTCTTTCCCACAAATCATGTAAAGTCTTTGCCTTAGACGGTGTAAAGTCTTTAGCTCGGACTATGGAATGCCTTTTCTTTCCCACAAATCATGTAAAGTCTTTGCCTTAGACGGTGTAAAGTCTTTAGCTCGGACTATGGAATGCCTTTTCTTTCCCACAAATCATGTAAAGTCTTTGTCTCAGACGGTGTAAAGTCTTTGACTTGGACCAATAGAATAAAAGTTTATTGCATATGAAGTAATATTTTCATTTGCAAAAAAAAAAAAAAAAAAAAATGAAATAATAAAAATAATATATATATATATATATATATATATATAAATGTACCTCATATGTTGATGAACTCAAGAGGATATGCAAAAAGGAGTATCAAAACCATCAATACCAATGATGAAAATAAATAGAAGGAGAGAGTCTATTTATAGACAAGTAGTGATGGTGAGAGAGTCCTTTTTCTAAAGTAATTGTAATTACTTTTTGGGTAGAACTCTAGTAAAATGATACAAATTTATTCTCTTCAAATCCTAATTGGATGTGAAATTGTAAAAAATTGGGCTATCCATATTCTAAAAGGAGTGTGTCCTTTCAGAATTCTAATTGGATTTGGAAAACAGACTAAAGGGTAGGCATTTGCAAAAAAAAAAAAAAAACGTGAAAAAAAAAACGTGAAAAAAATAAATAAATAAATTATCTAGAACGGTCATGAAAGTATTAAATTTTCAATTTTGGATATGTTGTAAATTGAGAAGTCTAGTTTCTAGAAAATCACACCGTTCATGATTCTTACGTATCTACGATAAGATATGAATTTTCTACAACAAACATGTCAAGATGAGGAAAAGGTTGTTGAAAATCAAAGAAAAGAAAGAAGAAAGTACCACGGCGCTGATCATCAAGCCACATTGCTGCAAAACAATGAAGATCAGACATCTATTTATAAAGGTTTATTAGCACCTATTATAATTAGATTCAAACTTGAATTAGGCTTCTACAAAATTGACTCCTAATCGGATTCCAATTAGTGGTGGAATCTTGCATGACAAGTAAACACCAAAAAAAAAAAAAAAGTGAAAAAAAAAGTAAAAAAAAAATCAATTTTTTTTTCTTCTCTTTCCTAATCCTCATTGGATATAACTAATTTTCTACATTCCTACTCCAACAATGATGAAGATGTGTATCAATATAGTATGAATTCATGGTACATCTCAAAATAAATGGCATGTCATTATCCTACAAGTAATACTTCAAGCCTAGTCTTCAAAAGATAAAATATCTCGACAAGACTTGAAGTAGGGGGCATTTGTAATCATTTACAATTTATTAAATATAAATTTGTAGAATGGTTCAATTTATATTAAATTCAAGATATATTAGTCCAAATAAATATTTTGGATTAATAAAATTGGGTCGATTATTTAAGCCCAATAAATGTGAATTTAATTAAAAACCTAAATCCATTGATTTGGGCTATAAAGATGACTCCACTTTATTAAGCCCAATATCATCTCATCTTAGAGGCCCAAAATCATGCCACATGTCAAAGTTAGGTGGCAATCCAAGTCAAATTAAATAAGCCACTAGAATTATGTCATGTGCCAAAGTTAGGTGGCAATCCAAGTCAAATTAAATAAGCCACTAAAATCATGCCACATGTCAAAGTTAGGTGGCAATCCAAGTCAAATTAAATAAGCCACTAAAATCATGCCACATGTCAGAGTTATGTGGCAATCTAAGTCAAATTAAATGAGCCACTAAAATAATGCCACGTGTCCATGTGACATGTTCTGACCAATCAAATTAAAACTCTTCAACAAAGAAATCTGATTGGTCAGTTCAAACCAACCAATCAAATCACACCCTCATACCACTCCCTACAACTATAAATAGGGGTCCTCATTATTCTGAGAGGTTTTTTTTTGAAAGAACAGGAAGCAAGAAGAGAGCTCGTGGATCAAAGACCGCAAATTCTCTACAAAGCTACAAAGTTCAAGCAATCAAATTCAAGTTCAAGATCAAGAACGAAGAAGAAGATCAAGATCAAGTTACTTGTTCATCTTTACTGTTCGTCATAACCATACAAGTGTTCGTGACGAATAATTCAAATCCAAATTCAAAAACGAAGATTCAAGATCAAGCTATTCAAGCCCTTGACTCTAAATCAAATTCAAGTTCAACGTGTTTCATATTATTTGAAGAATCAGAGGATTATTATAGAGATTGTAACCGCATCATATTTTGAAATCAAATATTACACTTTGTTACTCCAATTTTCCGGTCTTGATTATTTATTTTTCTCGGCTCGAAAATTTGTTGTTTACAAATCAATTAGGTGAATATAATTTGTATTCAGTGAGATTCATTTTTGTATCGAGAGGATTCATCATATTGTTTTATTATTTTTATATTGACTATTAATTTATCGTAATTCTCCTTCTTTATTCCGTGTTAAAGATGTTCATGAAAGAATGCACATATAAGTAGATATGTAACTTATTAAAGTCCCACTAATCTATGGGGTCAACACATCATTATTCTCTATTGAAAGCTATATAAAGTTGTGTTCTCACTATTTATGAAATAACAAATGTAATTATTAGTAGTGTGATGTAGAAATCTTGAAGGTGTAATAGTTAAACTTTAATATAATTAATCGTGGGCCTATTAAATTGGAACCCCAAAAAATTAATATTAGTACTTGGCATATTGCGTGACATTAATTTATAGCTAGTGGACAAGACTTGACATAACAGAAACTAGCTTTATGATCCATCGTAGATATAATTTGTTAACTAGTCCTTTTCATATATAAAGAGATCTATAATAATAACACGTACGACTCGAAAATTAATTACGTACAATATATTTATTATTAGAAATATGTGAATTTTTTAGAGTGGTTTATCGAAAATTCTATATTTTTAACGAATTTCTCTTAATTTTTTTTTATCAGAAACTGACGTGTTTAGATAGTGACTTGAGATTTTTATAAGATCATTCATTTTTATTCAAATTGTAATTAGTCATATGTAGTTAAGACGTGTTTAGAAGGCCCCTTCAATGGAAAATCACATTATAAGTAATACTAAAAAAATGTAAATTTTTGATTGATGTTCTATTGAAAATCAGTTCGTTAAGTTTGAAAATATTTCCGACGAACCAAATTTTTAATCGATCCCATCGAAAATCTACATTTTAATATCGTAAGATTAGCTTCTTTTTTTAATTGATATATATAAAATATGATGAATTTGCTAGTAAAAATCATACTTTAAGACCGGTCATTAAATATCATTTCCTCCTCACCTAAAATGGTGTTAATTGATTTAAGGAAAAAAAAGGGAAGTTTCTGGCATGGGCATGTGTCTGCCAAACACACATGTCAAGATTCTCCCTGCAAAACTAAACTTTTAACAATTTGCCATAAAAAAACAATTTGCTTTGAAGGAATAACTACTTCATGTGTGCACTCTTTTATCATAATGTTATATTTAGTCTTAAATCTTGTCTACATTTGTCTTCACCTCACAATATAAAGGATTCCTAGCCTTTTGGTGCTCATCTTATTCAAATAAAGTTAATCTTAGTCATAAAAAAAACATTGCATTTTAAGATAATTATAGTATACTTTACTTTATTAGGTCTGTCTATATCTACTTTCATGCTTTAATTCCTCTATTGGTAAAAGTCGATTTTATTTGGTTCTAGTGCATATATTACTTATTTCTCCTTCCCATATTAATTGTCCACACCCCTTAAAAATTATAAATTAATTTTTTTTCAACTTTACACTTTCAAAAGAAGTTAATTTTAAGAGTAAAATAGAAAAGATATAATTAATTTTATATTGACTTTTTAAATTAATAAATAATTAGAATAATTATTTTTAATAATATGAACAATTAATATGAAACGGAGGAAGTGTTAGTGATACAAAACTAATTCCTTGCTATCAAGCACTAAAAAAGTTGTAACAGTTTAGCAAATATTCTTCATCTTTCGCTAGAGTCCTGTAACGGATTGGCAAATACTTCATCTTTTGCTAGAAGTTTCTAAATGGAATCGACCATAAAACATGTTAGTGTGTGAACATTTTAATATTTTATTAAATTGCAATTTTAGCAATTGTTCATTGATGACATTTAATGTCATCTTTATTATTCTTTCTTTAGTGCATAAAAATGTCTTTCATTATCATCTTTATTTAGTGCAAGACTAAATCATTCCATTATGTATTTTTAATCTAATTATCACTAATAAGTGGTGCACTAAATCATATTATTATGTATTTTTAATCTAATTATCACTAATAAGTGGTGCACTAAATCATAATGGTGCACTAAATCATAATGGTACACTAAATGATGATAATGATGGCATTCTATTATTTTTTCATCTTTGAATGATTTTCTCTCCTATAAATAGAGAGGTCTTCTTTGTTTTGAAATGGAAGAAAATGATAAGAAAAAATTGAGAGAGTTAAGTTTATATAAAAAAGAGAGTTCTTATTAGTTGAAGGGAGGTATTCTTTGTGAAGAGCTTTAAACTCAACTCTTGTCCAGAGTTTGTTGAGTTACATTTTTGTGATAAGGCTGTTGTATCCTGGAGGGGACAAGTCAAGAGGACTACTGCTGGACCAGTGAAAAGATTTACTGCAGTGGGCTTGAATCTCCTTAAAGAGAGCGAGATATCCGCGCCTCAGCCAAGAAGTGAAGTTAATTTCTTCATTTTATTTTTCAATTGTAATTTGTAATCTTATAATTTCACCAACAATTTTTAAGGAGATTCAATATGGCTACAATTGAAAAATCCGCGGATATCAAGATGGGAGATCTAAACAAACCATTTCGGTTTAATGGTAATCATTTCAAGAGATGGAAGGGTAAAGTACTTTTCTACTTAAGTCTTCTCAATGTTTCATATGTGTTAACTCAAAAAAATCTTAATAAAGTTGACATCCTCTCCATGGATAATGATGAACTTATTTCTCATCAAGAGAAAGTGGAAAAGTACAATAATGATTCCTACAAGTGTCGGTATTATATTCTGAATTGTCTATCTGATAATTTTTATGATTATTATGATAGAACTTACTCTAGTGCAAAGAAAATATGGAAAGCATTGCAGAGTAAATATGATACCGAAGAAGCTGGAGCGAAAAAATATGCTGCTAGTCGATTTTTTCGTTTCCAAATGGTGGATGATAAATCAGTGATAGACCAAGCTCAAGATTTTATAATGATCGTTGGAGAGCTCAGGTCCGAGGAAGTCAAAATTGGAGACAACCTTATTGTTTGTGGCATAATAGACAAACTTCCACCTTCATGGAAGGAGTTTCAAAAAACTATGCGCCACAAACAAAAGGAAACCTCTCTTGAGACTTTGATCATGAAAATCCGCATGGAAGAGGAGGCAAGGGGCCAAGATGCACTTTTACAAAATGAAGAGAGCAACATCACAACGAAGGTAAATTTAGTTACTTCAAAATATATTACTCCTGAATCTAACAAAAATACCTCTTTGAAGCCTAAGAAGAAAAAGTTCAAGAAAAATAATGGTAGACTTCCCAAGAAAAATAATGGTGAAAATAGCCAAGCACAAAATCAACAAGTTTATGATAAAGGACCGTGCTTTGTCTGTGGCAAGAGTGGGCATATTGCTCGATTTTGCAGATACCGGAAACGTGGTCCTATACCTCAGGCAAACGTTACCGAAGAACCTTTTGTGGCAATGATTACAGACATAAACATGGTTGAGAATGTTGATGGATGGTGGGCTGATTCTGGTGCAAACCGTCATGTCTGTTATGACAAAGATTGGTTTAAAAAATATACTCCTTTTGGAGAGCCCAAAACCATCATGCTCGGTGATTCTCATACTACTCAAGTGCTTGGAACGGGAGATGTCGAATTGTGTTTTACCTCTGGAAGGATATTAACTTTGAAAGATGTACTTTATACTCCTTCCATGAGAAAAAACTTGATGTCTAGTTTTCTTCTTAATAAAGCAGGCTTTAAACAAATTATTGAATCTGATCAATATGTAATTGTGAAAAAAGGTATTTTTGTGGGAAAGGGGTATGCTTGTGATGGGATGTTTAAACTGAATGTTGAAATGAATAAAATTTCTACTTCTGTTTACATGCTTTCTTCTACTAATTTTTGGCATGCTCGTTTGTGTCATATTAATGATCGTTATGTTGGAATCATGAGTAATTTAGGATTAATCCCAGTGATTAAAAAGAATTTTGAAAAGTGTGAAGCTTGTAGTAAAGCAAAAATCACTAAAAGGCCTTATTTTAAAGTTGAAAGAAAAACTGATTTATTAGAATTAGTTCACACTGATATTTGTGAACTTGGAGGAATTTTAACTCGTGGAGGAAATAGATATTTTATCACTTTCATTGATGATTTTTCTAAGTTTACATATGTTTACTTAATGAAAAATAAAAGTGATGCTTTTAAAAATTTTAAATTTTTTCTCCATGAGGTTGAAAATCAGTTTGGGAAGAAAATAAAAAGAATTAGAAGTGATAGAGGTCGTGAATATGAGTCAAATGAGTTTAATTCTTTTGTTAAATCATTGGGAATAATTCATGAAACTACTCCTCCTTATTCACCTTCATCTAATGGTGTAGCGGAAAGGAAAAATAGAACTTTGGTTGAATTGACTAATGCCATGCTTATTGAGTCAAATGCACCTTTGAATTTTTGGGGTGAAGCTATTTTGACTGCGTGTTATGTGTTAAATCGAGTGCCTCATAAAAAGACTAAACTAACACCTTTTGAGTTGTGGAAAGGTCATAAGCCAAAATTGGGATATCTAAGAGTTTGGGGTTGTCTAGCCTTTGTGAGGCTAATGGATTTCAAAGTTACAAAATTGGGTAAGAAAGTTACTACTTGTGCTTTTCTTGGTTATGCTTCAAATAGTACAGCCTATAGATTTTTTAATCTTGAAGATAATATTGTAATAGAATCAGGTGATGCTATTTTTCATGAAAATAAATTTCCTTTTGATTCTAAAAATAGTGGGGGTCAAAGAATTGAACAAAATATTTTATCACTACCTAGTTCTTCTTCTTCCATTTTAAAAAATAAAGAAATTGATGATTTTGAGTTAAGAAGAAGTAAAAAAGCTAGAGTAGAAAAAGATTTTGGGCCTGATTTTTATGTTTTTAATGTTGGAGATGACCCTTTCACTTTACAAGAAGCTTTATCTTCGTATGATTCTATTTTTTGGAAAGAGGCTGTAAATGATGAAATGGAATCACTAATTTCTAATAAAACTTGGAAGTTAGTTGATTTACCACCAGGTTGTAATACAATTGGTTGCAAATGGGTCTTACGAAAAAAGTTAAAACCAGATGGATCAATCGATAAATATAAGGCTAGACTAGTTGCTAAAGGGTTTAAGCAACTAGAAGGCCTAAAGTTTTTTGATACTTTTTCTCCGGTTACAAGAATTACATCCATTAGACTTTTAATTGCTATGGCTGCAATTTTTGATTTGCATATTCATCAAATGGATGTAAAAACTGCTTTTTTAAATGGAGAACTTAATGAAGAAATTTATATGGAACAACCTGAAGGTTTTGTTGAAGCAGGCCAAGAAAGCAAAGTATGTAAACTTACTAAATCCCTATATGGCTTGAAACAGGCACCAAAGCAATGGCATGAAAAGTTTGATTCCTGCATGATTGAAAATGATTTTAAAACAAATGAGTGTGATAAGTGCATATATCATAAGTCTTGGAATAATACACATGTTATTATTTGCCTATATGTTGATGATTTATTGATCTTTGGCTCGAATATGAATGTTATTGATAATACTAAGAACATTCTTAGAAGCCATTTTGATATGAAAGATCTTGGTGAGGCAAATTTTATTCTGGGAATAAAAATTACTAGAACATGTGATGGAATTTTCCTTGACCAGTCACATTATGTTGAGAAAATTTTAAAAAAATATAACTTTCTTGATTGCAAGCATGTTTTAACTCCTTTTGATTCAAGTGTACACTCGTTTCCTGTTCAAAGTGAAATTGATGTGATAAATCAAAAGGAATATGCTAGCGTAATTGGAAGTTTGAGATATGTGACTGATTGCACTAGGCCTGATATTGCATATGCAGTAGGAGTACTTAGCAGGTTTACTAGCAAGCCAGGTAATGAACATTGGCATGCTATAACAAGAGTTATGAGATATTTAATTGGAACAAAAACTTGTGGTTTGTTCTATAAAAAATATCCTGCTGTACTTGAAGGCTTTTCTGATGCAGATTGGAACACTCTAGCAGGTGATTCCTGTTCTACCACTGGTTACATTTTTACATTGGGTGGTGGTGCTGTTTGTTGGAAATCAAAAAAACAAACTATAATTGCTAACTCTACCATGGAGGCTGAACTAATTGCTTTAGCTTCAGCTAGTGAGGAAGCGAATTGGTTAAGAGATTTATTATTTCAAATACCTTATTTTGAAAAACCAATTCCTCCAATTTTAATTCATTGTGATAGCACTGCAGCAATTGGTAGAGTTCAAAATCGTTATTACAACGGTAAATCCAGACCTATAAGGAGGAAACACAGTAATGTAAGATCATATTTGACAAGTGGTACCATTAATGTTGATTATGTCAAATCTTGTGAAAATCTTGCAGATCCTCTTACTAAGGCCTTAACAAGAGAAAAGGTCTGGAGCACATCGAAGGGGATGGGATTGAAGCCTATAAATCCATGAGTCATATATGAGGAAACCCAACTTGGAGACTAGAGATCCTATAACCAGGTTCAATGGGAAAAACGAATCATATGATGACTTGTTGTGAAAAAAATGCACTATTTTTATTCCCTCCATATGATGTGAGTGCATTGTTTCCTGTAGTAAATTGTGGAGGTTGAGTTTAAAAAAAAAAAAACTCTTAATGAAAATCTGTAGCCCGTATGGGTGGAGTGTTAAATTTACAGGAGCACTTTCGACAGATTTCACCTATGTGAGTATGGAAGTAGGCCGCTTCCTATGAGAATTAGGCTTATTCTCAAAAGCACTCATAAAATCGGGATAGCACAAGGCCGTAATGTGCTGGCTTATAAAGCTCGTGATAATACCTTGATTATTATGTGTGAGCAGTAATATTTTATGTCCCTTAAGCAGTCATAGTTCAAGTCTGAGACCACTACGACTCTGGAGTAAAAGTTATTGTTTCACTAAGTGGAGGTTCAATGCAGAGCACACCTTCATTATGTATAGTAATCTTCCTTCAGCTGATAAACTCTCTTATACAATATTAAAATGAGTGGGGGATTGTTAGTGTGTGAACATTTTAACATTTTATTAAATTGCAATTTTAGCAATTGTCCATTGATGACATTTAATGTCATCTTTATTATTCTTTCTTTAGTGCATAAAAATGTCTTTCATTATCATCTTTATTTAGTGCAAGACTAAATCATTCCATTATGTATTTTTAATCTAATTATCACTAATAAGTGGTGCACTAAATCATATTATTATGTATTTTTAATCTAATTATCACTAATAAGTGGTGCACTAAATCATAATGGTGCACTAAATCATAATGGTACACTAAATGATGATAATGATGGCATTCTATTATTTTTTCATCTTTGAATGATTTTCTCTCCTATAAATAGAGAGGTCTTCTTTGTTTTGAAATGGAAGAAAATGATAAGAAAAAATTGAGAGAGTTAAGTTTATATAAAAAAGAGAGTTCTTATTAGTTGAAGGGAGGTATTCTTTGTGAAGAGCTTTAAACTCAACTCTTGTCCAGAGTTTGTTGAGTTACATTTTTGTGATAAGGCTGTTGTATCCTGGAGGGGACAAGTCAAGAGGACTACTGCTGGACCAGTGAAAAGATTTACTGCAGTGGGCTTGAATCTCCTTAAAGAGAGCGAGATATCCGCGCCTCAGCCAAGAAGTGAAGTTAATTTCTTCATTTTATTTTTCAATTGTAATTTGTAATCTTATAATTTCACCAACAAAACATATGTGCCAAATTTAAAGATATCACCTAATATTATGCTTATTTTCTCAGTAATTCTTCGATATTCCAACTTTATTTGTTTGACTAATCTAAATCCGTATTACATATTAGGTAGAGAGTCACTTTTTATTAGGATTTTCTTCATTATTGTTAGGTCTTGAAATAGAGACAGTACTAGCATAGAAAGTATGAATACATTTGAACTCAATAACTTTAGTTCAAACCTAAACTATTTCTGAGCGGTTGCCTAATTTGTAGGAAAAACATATGTATTATTAATTCAAAAATAATTTTATTTAGTTAATGACAGGCTCGCATCAAATCAAATTTATTGAATGGCTTGTAATTTTCAGTATATTTGTTATGTGGTTTTTTTTTTTTGGGTATTCTTATTCTCTGAGTTGTCTTGACTATAATATATATTATTCACTCTGAGTTAGCTTGACTATAATATATATTATTCTTGAAAGTGAGTAACGTCTACTCATAACTTAAAAATAATTATCTCAAATTATTTATATTTTGAGTTTGTTTTTAAAATTATAGAACCGAAATTGAAGGGTAAATTAGTCAAAACTCGTCTAAATTAATGTTTTCTTAAAAAATATGTAAAAGAGAAACACGACGAATAATTTGAAACGAAGGAAATATAATTTTATTTTCTTGATAGTATGCATATTCCACTCCACCACTATCTATGGAATTTATCAAAAGAACGGCTTCAAAAAAAATTTGCAAATCTATTAGTGGATTGATTTGTCTAAATGTTCAGGACATTAATTTCTTTTTTTAAGAAAAAGAAGATTAACCAAATTAATTGAAAAAAACTAATATTGTTAAGTCTATATGCCCTATTATTAAGACAATTAGAATTATTATTCATAATTAGTTATTTTATTATTGCTAAGTATTATCTAAGTATTAATGATGATCAAGACCATGATAAATTACTAATAATATCCAAACTTAGTGATATATGCTCGTAAATTAAAAATTTATAAAGGAATTAAATCTTTTTTGGTTCTTCTTATTCGTGGTATATATGAAAAATTTGTCCAACATGGTGAAGAATTATTCTCTTGGAACTTTGTTGATATTTTTTGGCTTTTATAAATATAATATAAAAGAGATTCCACTAAAATGATAAATCACAATGTAATTGACATATATCCTAGAATTTAGTTCATGACAAGCTATATTTTTTTTTCAACTCGGTGTTTGATATCCGTATTGGAGTCTGACTAATTTAGATTTGCATCAAGTAAGGCCCCATTCGAGGGGGGGGGGGGGGTAACACTCCCTATAAAAAAAAATTTAATATCCAGAACTCGAACCTGAAACTTTTAATTAAGAAAGGAACAATCTCATCCATTGCATCACATCCTTTAGTATTATGTTCGTCCCACATGAAAAAGAAAATTGAAAAGCGAGAGATTGATCAAGGAATATATTATTCTTCTTCTTCTTTTTGTTTCTTACTCACTAACAGGCCATTTCTGAAGACAACGTTCCTAACAAGAATTCTTTTTCTAAATAAATTGAAGTTATGTATTAAATAAATATAACTTTATGCATAAAACACTTTATATTCACGCAAGTTCGAAAAAAATTACATGCACTTTAAGATGATGTAATACATATATAGCTTATCTTTACATAAATATCAATAGTTAATTGAATGACTCGAACCTCATAACTTGCCTATCATAAAAAATAACTTTATCATTTTTTTACTACTTCCCTTTAAACTAAAACTTATTTTCATAAAAGAAAAGGTAAGTGTAATTAAGTAATTGGGACATTTTTAGATTATAGAGTAATACTTAGTGGTTGACCACAAATTTCCCTTTGAGTTATCCAAATTCAAAAAAAAAAAAGGATGTTAAGATGTTTAGATCAAAGGTTGTAGCCCTTTTAATTTCTTTACCAAATTCCATTTAAGTCAAGGTGGCTTTCCTTTCTGTTTGATCATCAATTTTGTACACCAACTATTTGATGACACCGTTAATATTCATTTACTATTACCACTACATCTATCTATTTATGACCAATGAATTTCTATAATCAAAATACTTAATTTTTAATATGTTTACTCAAGTTGAGGGTTCATCAAAAAATTGTAGACTTAATCTTTGAGATTATATTGAATATATTATTGTATTATTTTTCTAAAGTTCAGATCTCTATATAATATCTTTGATAATAATATTTTATTATAACAATCGAATATTTAGCTATAACTTATCAAAAAAAAAGCCAAGCAAACAATATCGTTATAAGGAGATTGAATAGTGTATATATAATAATAGCATTCGTTATTTTTTATTATTGGGTATAGGGGAAGGGAAAATGGGGAGGAAATTATAAAGTAGGAAACGAACCCTCACCACCAACAAAATGAAAATTCAGATAGCCAATCAACGAAGCTATTAAGATTCCTCCATATTAACGTTGTGTTAGCTTCGCATATCTCAACTATTTTTTATTGATCATCAACTATTTTTTATCAGCTCATATACGAAATAACTCTAGCCGAAAAATTTAGGAAAATAAAAAAAAATCACCAAACATTATTATGTCATTATTTTCTATTAATGGAGCTAGTATTTTAGGTATTAGATTTTGTGTTTGTTGGGACACTAGGAGTTGTTATTTATTTTTGTCATAATACACAATAAAGTCACATGAAGACGTGTTTATGTGTCACCCTTCAATCTGTTTGCATCAGCTCTATAGATGATTTTTAAATTATCTTTCTCATTTGATAAATTTAACGATCATTCGTTATTAAAAAAATTGCTAATTTTCAACTAAAGTCTTATTCGAATTTGATTTATTTAAAGAATTATTGATGAAAAAATCATAAAAATAATTGTTGCCCACATTCTAAATCCCCTTGGGATGTATGTCGAAATTTTAGTTAAAAATTAGTAATTTTCTAATAATAAATTAATAAAGTAAATAAATAAATCCAATTCGAGCTTTATAAATAGAATCTTCTTGAATAAATAGTGTTTTATTTTTTCTAAAGCTAATCAATATTAGTCGAGTACCAAAACAGATCTGGAACATCTAGTGAAAAAATGAAAAATCTTACTTCAAACATAAGGAAATACGTCCTTTTCTTCACTTGGGATTTATATTCTTTTTTTTACTTAATTTAGTTAATAATATAATCGAATTAAACTTAAATACAAATCATATAACTTCTTCTTTTTTTTTTAATTTTTCATTTGGTGTCTGGAGTCGATTAAATTTGAATCGTCCACTGCATAGTCCATTCAAGAATGACGCTCCCAACAAATCATATATCTAATCTAAACTATAATAAGGGCGTTAACGAACGGACTCGATAAAACCTTCCTTGCTTTATCTAACTCGATGTGCACCCTTCCGGCTCCTAATTTTAAAAGAGGTAGGCCACTTTAATTAATTATAGTCCTAATTGCCCCATCTTGCCAAAGTACATTAAATGACTAGAAATTGTACGTTGACAAATTTTAAAATAAGTTATGTAGACTAATGGGGATGATATTCCTTGCTGGTTTTTAAATTGATTAATAAAAAGAACTAGTCAATAAACAAAACACAATAATAAAGTCTAGCACCAAGAATCTACATTTTTTTAGCATTTTTTATAACACTATTTTCTTATTATTCTGTTAAATAAATGATAATATTTTATATTTAAAAACAATTTATTTTAAGTTTCTTATTTTATCTTTAATTATATATTTTTATATTAAGATCAACAAATTAAAAATACGTTCTTTCTTTTTGAAGCTTAATTAAATATCATTACATAACAATAACAACACCACCCAGTGAAATACCGTTACATAAATTTAAAATAAATATGAAAGAAGTATTATTATTTTTTTCCCCATTGAAAAGGAATTAATGCTAAACAATGACAAGTGGTTGTGTTCCTAAATCAATGCAATTAATTTCAACAAAAGTAAAATGTAGAAACTGTTAAAAGAGAGAATTCTTCAATAGAAAACAAATGATTTCAAACAAAGACATCAACATTGAAATATTATGGTAAACAGCTTGCTTAAAAAGAAAAAAGAAAACATCACTGTTAAAGAAACATGAACTCAATTATTCATGAAAACTGAATAATTAGTTTAGTTTCAAATCTTTTTTAATTGTTAAATATTATTGAGAATTTATCAAAAACAACATCTATATTCCATAAAGATAGAAATAAAAGCTGCCTATAATCATAAATCTTATTCTTGTGAAATCTCACTTGTGAGATTATATGGTATATATTGATATTCTTATTGTTATTGATCTTAAAAAAATATTATTTTAATAAGACATTATACATAAATATGCTCTTTAATATTGCCTCACTTCACATTTGTGCCCTACAACTTTGGATCTGCACAAGTAGACACTTAAACTTGTATAAAGTTGAACAAGCAGACACATGAGTCCTACGTGACATAATATAAATAGGACGTAAATTGCCATATAGAACGTGTGTGTCTATTTATTCAACTTTATATAAATTTAAGTGTCTATTGCAGTCCTAAAGTTGGAGGGCATAAATATGAGCTGAAACCAAGTTAAAAGGTATATTTATATATTATGCCTTTTAATAAACTTGGATTGGGAACTTATTTTCACTCAATTCATCAATTAACTACACCTCAATCTCAAATCTCAAATAAATCAGAATTAATGATGTGAAATATTTGCCTTGATTCTCCTCTATTAACACATTTAATACTCACCACATTTGACTATTTTTATATTTATTATTGAAGGAAAAAATATTAATCCTTTTTTAATTTTCTAAATTGACAAATATTTCAATTTTTTTTTAATGTATAAAGGACAGTCCGGTGCACTTAAGCTCCCGCTATACACAGGGTTCGGGGAAGGGCCCGACCACAAGGGTCTATTGTATATACGACAATTAAATGAAAACAGAGAGAGCAATTTATTTCTAAATAAATAAATAATATAATATTTCTTTTAGATCAATTAAAAAGGAAAGTATAACATATTGACTAATATTCCTAAGTTAGAACTTAAAATAGCGTCCACAGAAAAGGAAAAAAAAGAAGTTAAACAGAGTGTTTCAGCCGTGCTTAATATTCGTAAGAATAACGATAATAACTATTCTTACAATATTACCATCAAAGGTCTGCTGTTGTCGTGGAAGAGCTTTTTTTTTTTTTTTTACCAAAATTCTTTACTTTAAATGAATCTAAAGTAGGCAACTTCGACTTCTAAATTAAGAGCGTTACTCTTGAAGAAACTTTATTCGATAAGAATATAAATTAGTCAAATTTCAATACGAAATATCGAATACGAAAACTATTCTACTAAAAAATTCCGCCAATCAAAATTATTAAAAAAAAACCAAAAAAAAAAAACCTCGTGACGGTAATCACGTTAGTACATATTTAGCTTAAAGTTTTTAATACTACTTAGTATTAATTTATTTTTTTAAAAAAAAGTTGTCTTTTTTGTCCAAATTTAAGAAGATCTGACAATGAAGCAGCACCTTCAATTCTTGAGCCACTGTCCTAGGAGGAAGAGGGAGAAGGGTGGAAATTGAGAACAAAAAAAAGCTCCTTTTGTTCACAAAATACACAAACCCCTCTTCCTATTTAGACCCAAAATCCAGGAAAAAAGCCAGATTTTGAGGTTTTTTGGTAATTTTAGGAAGTGGGTCTGAATTTTTTTGGGGTAACTTTGTAGTGGGATCAAGAATGGTGTGCATAACTGAAGATATGATAAAGCAGTTGCAGACTTCAATGGATGAAAGTTAGTATCTTTACTACTTATTATGATCTTGCTTGTACATTTCTTTTGAGTTTCAGCTTTTTGAGTTTGGATCTCCATTTTTTGTGGTTGTTGTTGTTGTTGCAGATGCTGAGCCACTTCAGAAGACTTTCCAGGTTTTGCTTCTAATTAACTCAACTTTTTCAAAATTTTGCAAAAAAATTAGTTCCTGGATTTGATCTGGCTACTTGCTGGTGATTCTTGATTTTGGTTTATTTAACTGTGGATATCTCATATCTGTATGTTGATTACTTGTTAGTTAGTCAATGCCAGGTCAAAAATTTCTAGATTTCTTTGTTTGAAGTTTGACAAACTCAGAATCTTAGTAACCTAGTTGGTTGGTTACTTGAACTTTCACCTTGTTGTGAGGTTTCGATTCCCCACCTGGTAATCTCCTACCCCCAATTTTTGGAATGTTGACCAAATTTCAACCAATTTGCTTTAGTTTTGCACTCAGCTGCTTGGTGTGAGAAATGACACAGAAGGTGCAAATGGAAATTTTCCTTGTTTCTTTTTTGCTCTTTTTTTCTCTTCATTTTTTTTCTTTTGGTGGCTAATTATGGATTAGGGTGCAACAATTTGACATAATAAGGTAAGTTATCGCAGTTTGGTTGTATTTCGCGGAGATGGATGTCCAAAGCTAGCATCTTGATGCAGAATCTGAAGTCACCTAAATGAAAATTGGTCAAAGTATGCAGCTAAAAATTATTGTAGATCTATTGTTTTTGAATTAAAACACCCTTTTCCTATGTTAGAATGTATATGATATGCAGTTGGAGAATGCTGAGCCTTGTTAAACAACGGGTTACTCCAAAGACTAATATCCATAGCTAAAGGTCAATGTGATGGCTCCAGTAGCTAATTGAAGTTTTTAGCCAAAGATTGGTGTTTTACTCTCTTATTATTATTGAAGTTGGTCAACTTTTTTGGTTATATGATACTTCAAAACTGTTCTCATGAATATGGGATTTCTGTTTGATTCTTGATTATCAACTCTTTGCGAGTGACCAGCATCTCCTTTTATATTTATATGGCTAAGAAAGTTATAAGTTCACGTAGCAGAAGGGGTTTAATTACTATTTTACAGAAAGGTGATCGCTCATTAACACTTAGAAAAATATAATTTTCTTTACATTTGGCTTCAAAACTTAAATCAGTGAAGTGGCTGAACAAAATAAGATGAGCTAAGCATTTTGGTATGTGCGGTAGTTAGATAGTAAAGAGAAAGTTGGCTATCTTTTCATATCCTTATTTGTGATGTTTCATGAACCTATAACTATGTAATGATCTTACGTATATGGTGTCTCATACTTTGTGCAGAATGTACATCAGGGGTACCGAGCCGAGACACTGGTGAGGTTTCTTAAAGCTAGGGATGGCAGTGTCTCTAAAGCACACAAGATGGTAAGTGCATACAGTTTTCATCCACATTTGAAGCTCAATATTGCTTCACGATGAATATTGCATAGAGAAAATCTTCTAACTGTAATCAGCGCTTTGCAGCTTGTTGACTGTTTAAATTGGAGGATAGACAATGAGATTGATCAGATACTTGCGGTAAGTTTTCTCTTAACATAGCATCGGCATTCTCGTTGTTGTAGATATTGTAGATCCTTTTGTGTTATTTATTTGTTTCATTTTGCGTTTTCCATCTATTCTCTGGGATATACTTAGATGTTAAAATCATAATAAATTGTCAGCTTGTGTTACACAATATAATCTGCTTTGATCATGTCGATATCTGCCGTTAGCTATAATTCTACTGCATTACATATACAACATATCTACATCCGCAGAAAGTAGTCAACTATATGGAATGTGATCTGTAGGGCTCTGTTTGCTTCCTCCTCCCATCTGATCTTGGGGATTTTCTGAAATTCAAATGGGAAAAGGAATAGATATTCTTTTGAACAAAAAAAACCCTTCAGGAGTTGTTTGGTTTGGGTTTTAGGAGATATAATGTCCACATAAAATTTCGCATTAGTATAGCAGTTTCAACAGAAGAAAGAAAAAAAACTTCGCATAGGTTTACACTATGTTTGGTTGGGATTTGAGGAGATGTAATCTCCACATAAAAATCTCCGTACTGCTTAATTTGTCTCTTAACCAAACAATCCCTAAAGATCTTAAATTAAACACAGCTGCAATATTTGAATGGAAAACCTTTAGTTAAGTCGAAAATAATAAAGACATGAAGGTGAACTTGGTTCCACCTTTATTATGTGGCTGATATTTGTCATTTATTGTTGCAGAAGCCAATTGTACCCACTGATTTTTACAGAGGAGTGAGGGACACTCAGCTTGTGGGGATGTCTGGATATTCAAGAGAGGTAATACTTTGATATGAATGTATAAGTTATCATCAATTAGCTCTACTTTGATATGAATGTATAAGATATCATCGATTATCTCTCTTCTCATTCGGGTTATGCAACTTTTGGCGTTGTGCTTGGCCAATATAATCTTATTTTGTGGTTTTTACTTGGTTTTAATCTGTACAGGGTCTTCCCGTCGTTGCTGTTGGAGTTGGGCTCAGCACATATGACAAAGCATCGGTAAGGGTCATATTTAGATGTTTTAGCCCTGTTAACATGTCAATTCAGCTGCTCAAATTTATTTTTTTCCATCTATCTCCTACAGACAGGCATTGAAATTGTACTGACATATTGCTTTTCTCTATTGTAGATTCACTACTATATTCAATCACATATCCAAATGAATGAATACCGCGACCGTGTAATAATGGTATGTCCTTGTGTAGGTTCATTCAAATAGGAGATAATTACTACAAAAACAGCCTGCAATGTTGACTGACTGATGTTCATGTTACAGCCTTCTGCATCAAAGAAATTTGGGCGGTATATTGGGACCTGTATTAAGGTTTTGGACATGACTGGTCTAAAGCTTTCTGCGCTAAACCAAATTAAGGTATCTTGTTATTTGTTGGCATTGTAATTATATTTCATTTACCTTCCTTCCAAATCCTACTATGTTATTCCGTATCATCTTTTTTCTAGTCAACATTCTTCCTGGATATATAGATCCACTTATTTTGCTGCACTAGTTCTTGATAAAGTTTGATATGATGTTCAATTTTGTCAATTTATCCAAATTAAGATTAATTTCAAGTTCCAGAGTAAAAAGGACTCTTCTGAGTGCATTTGTTCATTCACTAACTTTTGCTATATACAAAATTTGAACTTCGGAATTACTCAAACAACCTAAAAAAAAGCATATAATAGAGCACAAGAGAAGTTTTTTGGTGGTGCTGGAGAAAGAAAGGAACCTTCATCAGATATATAGATGTCGGGAAGGATATGAATGAGGAAATGGTCACAAGGGTGAGAACAATAGGAGTTATAGCAACCAGAAGATAAGATCAGAGGTCATGTGAGATGGTGCGATAATAGAGATTGTAAGTGATAAAAGGGAGCTGGATAAACAAAAATTGCATTGAGATAAGTCGTTTAAAAAGATGTATAATATCTTGGAATCAATGCACACTTTCCATGTCTTTTTGGTCTTGTTGATACTTATATGAGGATGTGGCGCCACTGGATACCTGGTGGCTATAACATGGTGGTGTCTCGGCCAGTTTGTGCGTACCTCTATTATTCCACCGAGTATCTGCTACCTCCCACCAACATAGGCGCCAGGTAAATATCAACCAAAGGCTTAGGCAGGAAGAAATAACTATTAGTTTGTTGTAAAAAAATAATAATTTATTACTGAAATCAAATGAATTCCAACTACTTTGGGATTGAGACATTTGATTTATATTGATTATTGAAATGATTTATTCATTATAAGATGGAGCAATATGTTCTTCTATTTGAGCACACATTAATCTTTTTTAATATTGACATTTTGTTTATTGCTCTTGTAGCTCTTAACTGCTATATCTACCATCGATGACCTAAATTATCCTGAGAAGACAGAGACGTATTACATTGTTAATGCTCCATACATATTCTCAGCCTGCTGGAAGGTTTGTGTATAACTTATAATTGTGCACGAGTCTTGTTGAGTCAGTTTAACCTAAAGCCTAACTTTATACAAACTAGCAGGTTGTGAGACCTCTTTTACAAGAAAGAACTAAAAAGAAAATCCAAGTGCTCTCCGGCTCAGGCAAAGATGAACTGTTGAAGGTAATATGTCTTTTTTTTTTGTGAAGGGTCAAAAACACCCTTGAAGTATCTTGATTTTTCGAGTTTCCTATCCGAACTATCACCAAATGTTTATCAAAACACATCTCAACTATCATTTGTTCCCTTATCCTACCTGAACGATGGTGATATTTCAGATAGGAAAAGGGAACAACTTATAGTTGAGGTGTATTTCGATAAACATTTGGTTATAGTTCATGTATGAAACTCGAAAATCAGAATACTTCAGGTATGTTTTTGATCCTTCAACTCTTTTTATTTTTTGAGTTATTGAAGGTAAGATGCTGTTCTTCAAGTCTTTTGCTTTTTATCCCTTGATTCTCTCACTTCAGGAGAGGCTTACTGTTGCAGATGAATTCATACTATTGTTTATAGTTTGTAGGATCTGTCTTTATTCACATAAAACGAGCCCATAAAACACACCTCGTGTTTTTAAGGAAAACGATAGTTGACTTCTAATCTAAGTAGAATTATCTGACTTAGAGCATTGAAAAACTCTTAATTCTCAACTTGCAGATAATGGATTATGCATCGCTACCACACTTTTGTAAAAGAGAAGGCTCGGGTTCATCTAAACATTCTAGAAATGGTACAAATGATAACTGTTTCTCCTTTGATCACGCTTTTCATCAGCAACTCTATGATTATACTAAGCAGCAAGCTCTAGCATCAGAGGCTGTTGCACCAAGCAAAGAAGGATCGGTCCACGTGACCTTACCTGAGCCTGATCCAGATGATGCAAAGATTGCTGAAACAATAGAATCTGAATTCCAGAGGATTGGGGAGAAAAACGGAATTTGTCAATCATTTCATGAAATAAAGATCAATGGCGATTGAAGCTAATTCGCTGTAGTCTTGGTAACTGCTTATGCTGAATCCGTCTTTTACATGACGAGAGGATTTAAGTAAGCGTTGTACTACTAATATGGCTTGCATCATCTCGATGCAGGATTTAGATAGAAGCTAAGTTGTAACATTTCATTTACACTACCTTGGAGTGGACTATCATATGAATAGTCGAAAATGTTAATTCTCCCACGAAGAATTTTACACGAATTTCGCTGATTTGATCTGATTTTTACTGCTGCTTATATGATTTCTGAATCTTCTCAAGATAGAATAAACTTTCTTCTGGTTGAAGGACTGTAAAAGAAAGGGAGGTAAAGGATGAAGTTATGATAAATACAAAGGGACAAAGCAACCTTTAGTATATTTTTCTGTGTATTATGTTCATCTGATATGGTTTTTTTTTGTCCTAGCAGAATATTAAGAAGCTTGGTAAAAATACTCCCTCCATCCAATTTATGTGACATAAATTGACTTGACGCAATCTTTAAAATAAATGAACAACTAACTTGTGTTCATAAATAGCTGTAAAAGCTTCTCGTCAAGAGTAAAATGAAAAACTTAAGTTGTATCTATATAATATCATTTTTTATCTTCGCCGTTCCAATTTATATGGTACAATTTATCTTGACACACTGTAAAAAGGAAAAGTATCACATACATTGAGACAGTCAGTAATGAACTAATAAGGACAGTCACACATTCCTTTTTTTCTTAAATAATAACAGCCAACAGATTCATAGACCATACAAACACTTTCAGACACCAGGGTCCAGGAAGTGTTATAGATATGAAAACAAAACAAGACTCCTAAATTTACAGAGCCAATTTGTCTATCATTACATCACTAATTTGGCATAAATCTCATCCCCCAAGTAAATCAAATTCTAGACTTCCTTGCAAGTGACTTACACACATGCAATAACCTTAATTTACATCAACCAAATCACAGAGATGTTTTTAACCAACAATGAAATCAAATGTGAGTTGAGTTTATTTATAAATATTACTACTTCAGCTGCCTGTAGCAGTTGAAGGCATAGGCAACTGATATGGCAGCACCAATAACAGCAAGAACTGCATATGTATCTTCACGCTCCCAGCTTTCATACCATGTAGGCATTGAGCATACCTTGCGAGAACGAGCCCCTTTTCCAGTACTATTTCGAGAAATTTGTCTCTTGAAGCTGCTCTTCTTTTCAGATGTAAACTCGGCATTTTCTTGGTTGAGATTGAAATTGTCTGCATCGACTGATAGTTGAGTGTTCTGACAACATGAGATATTTCCATTTGCCTGGCAACAGCCCGTACCTTCTAATTGGGATCCACATGTGCTAATACCGACATCATTTGAATTTTTGATGCCTCTTTCCATATCTGTTCCACCATTAATGCTGAGCCTCTGTTCTTGGGATGCTTTCTGTTCGTCTTCAGATAGTCCCATCTGGCCCCTGAAACAAGATATTAGTATTCTAGATTAACAAATGCAAAAGCGCCTTCTGCATTCCTGCAGATAGATTAGCCGAACTAATGAATCTTGAAAAGCCAATTTTTCCCCTCTACAAAATTAGGACTGTTTTTGCATCTAATCAACGGCATTTTTTTTTTCTTAAACCCTCAGAACTTTATGAAGTGAAAAGTTTTACCAAAAAATGTTATTTCACCAAAAACATTAGTAATGGTCCATAGGCAGACCACGGCACAGGTTATGGAACTCAAGTCGTTTAAGAGGTAACAAAATATTGACATAACAATGCCTTGGCAACATACATAACTTGTATCTTAACCACAGTTTTTAATGTAGCATTCCTAATGTTTTAGAGCTGACAAGTACAGAATAGCTTAAAGAGGAGTTAAATTCATTTAGAAGTAATCAAATGCAATTTCTCCAGATGTCAGATTACAATAGTAACAGGAGAGAGAATTTACCTCCACAACCAATCAACAATTTCTCCTTTAGCAACATGCTGTTCAAGCAACTGCGGCACATCATCAGGTGTAACATAGCCATACCTAGTGCAAAACAAAAACAAACATATACTTAACTACCCAGCTAAATTTCATCAACTGCCTACAACTCAGAGAGCAATTTCCAGAAGAAAAGGGGCATAAGGATTTTTCCTAACCAGTGTCCGGAGACTTCCTTGTGAGTGTTTCGTCCAAATATGATCACATTTCCAGCAAATTTGTGCCCCCCGATGTGTGAGCATGGACTAACCGATACTTTTCCTTGAAGACCATTTGATTCTATTTCCTCCAAAAGTCTACTAACTATAGCTGGTCCACAAACACCACATCGACGATCTCTTGATCCATGACAACACACAAATATGTACCATCCAGTCAGAGCTTCAGGATTTCCAGGTGACCATTCACCATCCTTCACTAGCACCTCCTCAACAAATGTGTCAACATCAAAATGAGTCAATCTCCTGCACCATAGGTAAATTCAATGTCATTTAATAGCTATGCAATCAACAGCAGCAGATGCACTAGAATAGTATAGCATAGTCTAAACCTGTATCTGATCATGCCCGGAAAGATCAACACATCCCCATTCGATGTCTCAGTTCCATCATGCCCTTCACATATTGTTAACCGAGTCTTGAAGAAAGAAAAGTTGCAAGGTAAATCACTATAGACATTACTAGGATCATGAAGAAAACATAACTAACTAAGCAATTTGCTTTAGAAGGGAATTTGTGAAAACTACACAAGTTCAATCAGAATGAGCACAAACAAGAACAATTTGCTCTTCAACTTGTGGAGAAGCTATACAGGTTGGAAAATGGCAAGTTAAATGATCAATTAATCATACAGGTGGATGTAAAATTTTAAAACTTGGAAGAATGCTAAAACTTTTTAGTCAGGAAAAAGAAATTGCAAATGCCAAAGAGTGAATATGAACAGAATGTAGGACCTAACTTTGCACTTTACATTTTGTTCTAGCATTACATGCAGGAAAAACTTAGTCTACACATCCCAAATTAGCAAGAAGAACAGTTAGGCATGCCCATCTTTCAAAAGAAAACATCTGCTTAAATTAAGGAAGTTTGACTCGTAAGCTGAAATGAACCAATCACACCTTATAACAATATTAAGGTTGGCTGTACGGATCCTTTGTATTCATTCGACTCTAATCAGGTCCATTTCATACAAATTCTAAATCAATTCTCCTTTCAGTAAAATTAAGGGCACTCTAGAATTAGAGGCACAAAGACTTAATTTTTTATTGGTCAAACTCTAATAGTAGTACAGTATTTGAATTTGCAGAGGCAAAAGATGTTAAATGTCATTCATATGAAAGAGATTGTCAGTAACCTCTGCTGCTCGGACTTTTCAAAAATGTCAACGGGTGCGTACTGAATCCTCCAAAGTAGTACATTCTTGTAGGATCCAACACGGGTGCATCAACAATTTTTGAGACAAGCAACGTAATCAGTAACTCATAACAACAAGTTAGCATAATAACCCCAGTTACTCTCTACAGCTGGAATTTTCTTACACCTGTAAATTGCCCCGTTAATTTTTCAGAATTTGTTAGCTCTCTGTCCCAAATTTAGCAACTTTATTGTTCTGAAGCTAACATTACTTTTGATTTTGTAATACTTTGCATCTGCTTAATGCCTATTAATGATATTTCTTACTTCATGAAACAACGCAGGCCTTACCCCTACCTTTCTAGCTTATTCCGGGCTCGACAAAAACAAGTTAGCAATAACAACAATAAGCATTCTAGAATATAATAACAGTTCATACAATGCAGGATATCTTAACATTTCAAAAGCGAACTCATATTATTAGCAAAGAGAACAAAATTCAAGAATGACAACAGCAGAAACCTGTTTCTTAACATCATTCTTCCGAGCAGTAAGAGCAGCAGCAAGAAGCCTAGGCAATCGATCAAACTCCGCAGCCTCAATACGAGGAGGCCAAACTTGAGGATTCTTATAGCAAAGGAACACGTGGCGTTCATAGAAATCAACAGTACCAACAAGCGGCGTCTGGCGAAAATCAGGACGGGAGAAACCGAACTCAGCATCAGCTGCGCCGGCGCCGCCATCGCCGCCGGAGAGAAAACCCTCGTTCTGGAAGCTTCCAGAAGCACTACCGATCTGAGAAGAATCTAAAAGGAAGCTATCGGCATCGGAAACAGTAACAGGAGAAGAAGTGTTAGGGTTTATGAAATCGTCCCTGTTCGCCATTAATGGGGAACTTTGAGCTTTTGACTAATAAGTCCTCAGTACAAAATGGAAATGAATAGGGTAAAGACCTTCTAGGACATTGAAATATGGACACTTATATTTTTTTTTTAAAATGTACTCTTTTTTTCTTTTTCATAATTGGGTGTAAGCATTTGATTTAGTGCAAGTATCAAATGATTGCATGTTTCTAGTCGTTACATTATAATTATCTCGAGAGTATAGTTTAACTAGTTGTGAGAGTACTTGATCTTCATATGAAGTAGTCGATGAATTAAGTACATATTAAAGTGAATCACTTGAACTGTTTGTATGTTTCTAGTTGTTATACCATATTTATTGTTTGGCTAATATATTAATGTATAATTTAGCCAATAAACTACCTATATTTAAAATAATTGCATATTTCTAGTCGCTACATTATATTTATCCTGATGTTAATATGGTAATGTATAATGTGGCGCCAATTATGAGAGTATCTAGGAATCACGTGAATTAGCTGACGTATAAGATTCTCTTTAGAATGAATCATTTGTAATAGTTGCATGTTTTAATCGTGATGGTATATTTATTGTGAGGCTAATAGTATAATAGTGCACAATCTAACTAATGAACTATTCGTATTTATAATGATTCACTTTTACTATGATGCCAATATAGTAGCACACAACTTAATCAAATATGAAATTATCTAGGCGTCACGTAAATTAGTTGATGAAGCAGATACTCTTAGAAATGAATCACCTATAATTATTGTATATTTCTAGTCCTATACCATATTTATTGTGAAGACAATACAATAGTGTAGAGTCTAGCTAATGAGTCACCTCTATTTGGAATGATAGCATATTCCTAATTGCTACATCATATTTATCGTGATGCCAAACCAATAGTACAATCTAGTCAACTATGAAATTATTTGGATCACACATAAATTAAATGACGAAGAAGATCCTTTTTAAAAATGAATCATATGTATTTGTACAATTTCTTAATGCAAAAACTCTTTAAGACAACATTTACTAAATTAGTCGTCATCCATATTTATAACTCTTAATTTCAATGTTTTCTTCAGAAAAAAATAAGTTGAATTATATTTCTAGAAAGTAAGTTTTCATAACAAGTTTAGTAAAATTACTAGAAATGATAGAAGGATGATATGCTATAGCCAAGATATATCGGTAAGTTTTTGGATTTAAGTTAATTTATTATATTATTTGTCGTAGAGTACCAATCAATATAATTAGATAGATTAAACTCAATTTTTTAATACTTTCACTTTGTATTTAGCTTGAAAATTCTTTTATTCCGGTACTCCTTTCCCATAGAATTTGGATTTCAATAATGCATTAGGTAATAAAAATTGTTTTCGCAACTACAAAAAGAATTTTATATCTCGAATGTCGTAAACTTCAAATATTTTTCACTTTTTCTTAATTGAATTAATGGAGTTATGTTCTCACTTTTTCTTAATTGAATTAATGGAGTTATGTTCGATTATATTTTTTGCAAAATAGTATTTGAAATAATGTCACATTCAAATACAATTTTAAAAGAAAAAGTGAATTGAAAATCAAGTTTTAAGATGCTTTCTATATTTAAAATACAAACATCAAGTTAAAGTGGAAATTTTCAGAGCCATACACAACAAACATACCCAATATAATTTTACAACAACATATTAGCAAGAAGAAGTAACAATAGAAAAAAGACGCATATTTTTCATTTTTCAATGGAAGTCAAGGATGGTGAAGCAAGGAGTCCAATAAGCATATTTATTATTATAGGAGACAATTGTATATAACTCTAAGAAGTTGCAGACACACAATAAATACCAAAAGTGAAAGGGGAAAGAAAATTGCTGCTCCACAGGTTTCAGATATACACACAATCCATGGCATGTGTTCCTTTCCACCACATATATTTTGCACAAAATGTTTTGGCAGTGTGCTACCAAACAGGCTTCTCACCAGGCAGATATGATGGAGAACTTCCCTCTACTTGGTTTTTCTTCTTGTGGAAAATGCCACTGATGCTAGGCATCAATACCTTCTTCTTTGACACTGATGTCTTTGCTTTCTGCAACTTGCGCGTTTCCGTTATATTCTCTTGTGTGTTTTGCTTCTTGGTTTCAACGGGTGGGTGCATCTTTGGATGTGATTCCACGAATTTCTCTGATGGCTTCTCCTTCTGAACTGTGTAACTTTGAGGAGATGATCCGTAGTTCATATGTGTTTCAGCTAGAATACGAGATGCTGCCTCAGCTGCCTTCTTTTGCTCACGTTCCCGCCACCTTCTAAGCTCCCCTTCTACGGCCTTCTTGGCAGCTTCTGCCATCTCTGCCTTCTTCAAGGCTTCCTGAGTAGCGGTTTTTATATTGTCTATCTCCTTTTGAGTAGCCTCCAACTTCTTGAGGGCCTCATTCTCACTTGCTTTCACGGCCTCTACCTGAGCCATTGCGGCTCCCACTCTTATTTCTGCTAAATTATCAAGTTCTTCAACTTTACGGCTCAATGAGTCAAACTCATCTCTTGATAAAGTGATACGAGCACCAGACTCGGAAGCTGAGGATCGTGCAGCTGTGGATTTTTCAGATAAAATCTTAATTTGATCACGAGCCTCAGCCTCCGCTGATTTTGCTTCTTCAGCTTCTTCCATCGCCACTTTAAGCTTCTTTTCTGCTTCTTCAAGAGCCATTCTAGTGGCTTCAGCTTCTTTCTTTAACTCTTCTGCTTGCATTTTCATCTCTTCAGCTTCAAGCTTTGCGTTTTCAGTCTCCAAGGTCAGCTGCTGGAGAGTAGAGATCATTTCTTCAGAAGCACCTCTTGCTTTGGCTTCTTCAGCAACTGCTACTTCAAGCTCGGATTTGGCTTTCCGGAGCTTGACATGCAGACCCCCGGCAAGTGATTCCGTCTCTGCCTCCTTCTCCTTCAGATCAGAATGTTCTTTCTTGATATTCTCCAGGTCCAGTTTAAGGGTCTCCACCAAGGTTTGGAGAGTACTCTCTTCTTCTGCGACCTTATGCAGTGATTCCTTAGCATCATCCAGCTCAGCAGTGACAACTTTCACCGTATCAAGGTCAGAAGACTTTGCACTGTCCATCTCTTTCCTCAAAGCTTCAATTTCAGACATTGTTTCAGCTAACTGTGCTTCAAGAATCTTGGCTAAATCGACATCAGTCTCTTTCTTCAAAGCAAGTAACTTCTCTGCTGACTCTTCAAGTTTAGCCCTGTAGGACCGCTTCTGGACATCCTTTTCAGCATAAATCATTGCTTCCTCTTCCCGCTCCTGCACACAGGCAAGTTTAAGTTGATCAACCGACTCTTGGACAGCTGCTATTTCCTTGGAGAGCTCACTAGCTCTTTCCATATTTGCTTTGGCAGTACGCTCAGCTTCTGCTGCCTGCTCAATAGCGCCAGCTTTTTCTTCCATAAATGTATTACAATCCTGGCGGATTTTCCTCAGCTCTTGTTTTGCTTTATCAAGATCAGCTATTTCAGCCATATACTTTTCTCTTGCAGTTTCCAGATCCACTTTCCAAGAACCATCCTTCCCCATAACAGAGCCATCATTTGGCGCTTCAAGTTGGTTCACCTGACTCTTTGCTGCTTCTGTTGCCTTGACAGCCAAATCCTTTGACTCACAAACAATTTTAAGCTTTCTGGTGAGGTCATCAACGGTACGTTTTGCCCTTTCAAGCTCAGTAAGTGCCTGGGCTCTAGTGGTTTCTGCATTTTTCAACTGTTCCTTCAACTTGTTCAGCTCTTTCTGGGCTAAGTGAAGCTGTGTTTCCTTTGCCAGTACCCTCTGAAAGCAAGACAAGATAAGGGTAACTTAGGTGAGGCTATTTGATTGCAGTCTCTGAACACTAACCAATGCTTAGGTGTAGATAGTTTTTGAATTCATTCGCTCTTGAGAGCACTTGACTGCATGTTACATTCGGTACTCTAAGGACTCAAGTATGAGCATATTTAGTGAAAAAGTTCTGACACTCTAAAATGAAGCAGCAAATAATTATGAACACTCCGAAGTCATTAACCACCATGTAAAAACATTTGAATAATCACAGAAAGAAGATGCTTTAAGGACACATATACCAGACAAAAGTCCGATGCGTAGATGGAGATGCATGCACACACAAATTTCTAGGACAGCATGACTTACTTTATGTAAAAGACAAATTACAACTATTTTTCAGACAAAGGGAAACTTTCCTTAGAAGTTCATTCTCTAACTTTTATTTGTTTAATAAGTTATTAGTTCAATCTTAATCATAAAATGAAAGTTTACCACAAACAGTGCAGATAAAACTGAAACATCACAATAAAAACACCAAGCTTCCCCAGTCAGGATAATGATATACATATTTGAACCAAAGTATCATTTACCTCTGCAGACTGAGGTCTTGGCTTCCTGATTGCAGGTTTTTCCCCTGAGAATGCACCTTCCCCAAACAAGTTAACAGCATCTTTGACAGACTGAAATGGTGCACTTGTATCTATCTCTCCAACTTGTACTTTTGGAGATCCAGTAGGTTTCTTTCGGTCTTTTGAAACCATATTTTTATCTTTTAAACAGAACCACCTACCAAGAAAAGCAAAGAAAAGTTTACTGGAAGTGACCGAAAACACAGACAGAATTTTCAACATTGTGGATAAGAGTAGCGCAGAAGCTTGAAATACCAATTTACAAGGGGTCATCATACAATACAAGCTAGGTATATTTAACATCAGTGTCCTCCTTTTACTTGAAAATCTTAACATTTATTTTTATAAGGACTTGAAAATCTTAACTTGTACCTCCCCTAGTAGTGATTCTCCTCATTGAAATAGAGTACAGCTTGAAAAGAACATAAGTCTACATTGAAAAGCAAACACTAGATCATGCAAGCAGTTCTGAGTTTGGAGAAGATTTGAAAGCGTAAACCCAGAACTAAATGCTAAGACGATGGAGAAAATGAACCTATAGAAGAAGAGTTGAAATTCTTTTCTTATGGCATTTCTCCCTCTTCCCCAAGGATACTAAAACCTAATTTAATGTGTTTAAGCTAAAATAATCTCCGAGAGATGTTAATAGACCAATCAATTATGGTTCTTAGTTCATCACTGCAGCTAAAACACTCCTCCTCAACTACCTAATAATGAAATCTGTTTGAGATTGTCAAAAAAGCTTGCCATATAGATCCCAATTACTGCAGATTCAGCACAACAAAGGATGAGAACACGAACTTAGGATATCAGACCAGGTCAACCAACTACAATCTTTCGTGGCCAACTATGTTACATGGGTCTTTTATTTGTCTTCTCATACATATGTCAAACAGGTGTGACATGGGCATTGGCATGTCATACAGATTCTTCAAAGTATACCTCAAATTGGAAATGACTACACGGACTCATACCAAAAAAGTTATAACTGTAATTGTACAATAGTACATGCAACATAGATATAAAATACTGTTGGTAAGCTAAGGTTCTAGAACGACACCCCATCAGGTATTGTCTTAAACCTTCAGATGTATGCTACATTCAACCTTAATATTGTTGTTGAGCCAGCCAGGTTAAAAAAACGTATCCTTTGTCCTTAATACCCAAAACACATTACTCTTAAGTTTTTAAGTGTAAAAGTCCTTTACAGCCAAGTTGCTTCAATTAGGTGCATTAAATGTTCCAACCTTTACGATCCAGTTCATCGGCCACTACTACAGCTTATTTGCTAGTAGCAGGTGGAAGAAAATATGCCCTTGATCCTTGAATACTATCACACTTGTAACTTCAAGTCTTCAACAGCACATCAAAGGGAAAGAAACCACAAAGAAGAGAATCGTATCAAGTGTCCTTCCTACTTTCTTGAGCTACATGAATAGAAAGACACTTCCCTTTTGTCATACTGAGGGGAGTAGGTTGTTTTCAACTTCTTCTTTCATTTGGATAATGGTCATGTTATATTATACTCAGAGAGCAGAGCAAGATATCCACCTACTAAAAACTTCAAATAATTCCTATATGACAAAAAGATAATTGACTTGAAATGTAGCCACACACTCATGTTAAACATTATTGACTCAAAAATATTCAAAGAGAGTTACGTTACTGTACTTTCGAATTAAAAGGAAAAACACTATGATGAGCTCTGCTTTGCTATATCTGAGGGTGCGGAAGATAAAGATGTCAATATCCCACTGCAGCAGTTGTCTCTACCACGACATACAAATGCAAATATCACATTGAAGCTCCCTTTGGGAATTCCAACTATCAAATTGACTAATCAAAATATTAATTGCTTTCCAACAGAATAAGGTGTTCTTGTGACAGGTCCCTTTTCATATCTTGTTTAAAAAGAGTTAGATTGTAATATACAAGCAAATCACGACAAGCTTAGATCAGACTACACGAGTTATTGTAAGGCCTAACGTGCACCATTTCTGTTTGGCACTAAACGCAAGGAAAATCATAATTTGTTATAATCCGACTTTCCCCTGGATATAGTTTCGTTTAGATGTAAAATCAACTAATCTACACATTAAATGCATTCCGGAAACTTTTAAAACTAGAACCAAGTTTCTCTAGGTGTATACAGAATGATGGATTGCAAATAGCTGCCTAGGAATTCATTATTGGAAGTGAAACAAACAGAGAAAAACAGATGTCATTGTGAGTGCACAGAAGCAAGTACCTCTACAACCATCACTGACAATGTATGCTAAGCCAAAAAATGTAAACATTTTCACTCTCTAAGGTCACAATAAACACATATATGAACATGTTTTGACTTTTTTTAGGTAGAATATATTGGAATCTGTTAAAAGGGAAGCAATCAAATCATTTCAGTGCATTAAATTGCAGGTGTACATATACTCTTATACAACAAAACGAGAGGAAGATGTTAAGAAATCCATAAAATCACAAAAACAGAACAATTGTTCAATCTGAAACTCATAAAGATCACAAGAAATTAAAAAAAAAACCTCAAAATATCTATAATAAAAAACCAGTAAGTAATCATTACATTTCTCAAATACCAACCCAATAGAATAATAGCAACTAGCACCCAAGGGTGTGGCCTAGTGGTCAATGAAGTTGTTGAGAGCCATGAGGTCTCAGCTTCAATTCCCAGCAGAGATAAAAAAACACTTGGGGATTCTTCCCATCTATCCTACCCTTAGTGGACACAAGTACCAAATACATGTTGCCTGCCTATGGGAGGTGGCAGGTATCTAAGGGCTCGCGCGAAAACTAGACCGGACACCCATAATAGCAACTACCATAAACCAAATTCCACTCACCAAGTCTAATAAAGACTTCAAATTTAGCCCTTCTTCAACAAAAGCAATAATAGGCAAGCAAAAGGGTAAAAGAGGGAAAATGGCTTACCTATCTGATGGAAAGCCCTAATCATCCATAAACCCTAGAAATCATCAATCTTTTGATTCCCAAAAGGATCGGATACACAGCAGCAAATTCTCAGAAATAGGCAAAAGTGGTTGACCAAAAATCTTCCAAAAAGTCAATCTTTTAACTAATCAACACAAACCCACAAACCAAACAGCAAAAGAAATTGCCCCAAACACTCCCAAGACAATCTTTTTTTTCCCCACGGCACCTAAACCCTCAATAACAAAGTACAAGAAGAGAAAAGGCAATTCCTTTGAAGGGGATAAACACTGTTTGGGTAGTTGCAATAAGCAAAAACAAAGAAAAAATTCAAACAGTAAAGACAGGAATCTTGAATTGAGAGATGGTCTGAAAGTTTACAAAAAGCTAAAGAAAAAAAAAAGCTGTGTGTTGAAAGACAAATATAATGTATACTACTACTATGAGCTAATCAGAGAGGAAAGAGAGAGAGATAAAGGACAAGTCCAAGTCAGCAAAATAACACCGTCCAAGGCTTGACTCTGCAAAGGTGAAAAAAGAGAAGATGAAGGAGAAAAAAAATGTTTTTTTCTTAATGTCTCATATTTGAATTCGTATTGAATCTAAGCTTATTTTAAAAAGTTTCGTTCCATACACTTTCTAATAAAAACAATTTCATAATTAAAAAATAAAAAATACTTATCATTTTATTATAATTTTTATCCCAAAAGTGAGAACAAGGATTCACAAATATTGGGTAGTATATGGGCTTGTCAACACTACTTACCATAAATGTATATTACTATACACGAATCACATAAGCATTGATTTAATATATTGTATATTTTTTCGATATAGGTACTACCTAGACTCTTAAGTCAGGTTTACACCTGCCCCTGAACTAATAGGAGTAACTTCTTTTTCTTTTCTTTGTTAGCGTTTGATTTTAAATTTTTAAATATTTTTGGTAAATTATTTTTTAATATAATTTTGATGAAATTTTATTATATGTTTGGCTATTAACTTTTTCAAGACTATTTGACTATTTTAAAAAATATATTTTATATCCGTAAGTTTTATAAATTATTAAAATACACATAAATTTGTATTATCATTTTATAATGAACATGTTTCGTTAAAAAATAACCTTATAATATAATTGATAACAATTAAAAAAAAAAAAAACAGTCTGGTGCACTAATGCTCCCGCTATGTGCGGATCCAGGGAAGGGTCTGACCGCAAGGGTCTATTGTACGCAGCCTTATCTTGCATTTCTGTCAGATGTTGTTTTCAAGGCTTGACCCCGTAACCTCCTGGTCACATGACAACAACTTTACCAGTTACTTCAAAGCTCCCCTTCATAATTGATAACAATTAACAACAACAAAATAATAATATTGGCTAGAGCAATACATAAATCGCAAAATCAAACTTGTCACTGATTCAGTTGGAATTATAATTCATTAAAAATAAATTGTTTTTTTTTTCAATCTTGTCACTCAAATTATAACTCACACTTTTTCGAATGAGGTAGATAAATATTAGTTGAAATAAATAAATTATGCGTGTTTTTATAAAATATAAAAGTTTGCGGTAATTTTAAATTTTTTAAAACTTTCTAAATATTAGAACTTGGCCCAAGTTCTAATTTTTTTTTAGAACTTGATAACTTAAAATGTTTGCCAAATATATTTGCTAAATAATGACAAATTATATAACTCAACACTAATTCTTAATTTTTTAAAAGTTTTTCTCTAACGACACCTTAATTGATTTGACTAATATTTTGGGATATTAGTGATGATTTAGGATATCCCACTGCACATGGGAACTAAACAAATTTAACTTGAATTATAGAAAAGGCTCGCAACATATAAATAGAAAAAAGTGTTGATAAGATAAGATCCCTCCTAATTTAATTTATACTTTAATTAGAGAAAAAAAGCGTTGTACAATTTGTATTTTGCAACATGTAGCTTGTAACTGAATTGTGGATCTACTCCTTTTTCAATTATCTAATTTGTCAAATGTTAAAGAAAAAGAAGTGCTTAATTAATCTGAAAAAGTTAATTTGTCCCTACTTAATGGCCGGCCATAATTAGAGGTGTTCCTACGTATTATCTCAATTCTCAACTCAATTTTTGATGAATTAAAATAAATTAAACTGAATTAATAAATAAATAATTAATAATTCAATCAAACATAAATAAATTAGTGGATAAATCACGATCTAATTTTATCACCTCTACGTCAACCAATCCGGATCGGATCCAAAACGAACAAATATATCATCCCATCTAAAAATGTGCCACCTCACTTCGGAAACATGACAGCTCACCGTGGTATTAGACACGTGTCATGCTGAGTCATCTTCTAACCGCCTTTCAAAATTAATAATTCCCTCTTCATAATACACTCCCTTCCCACTAATAACAAAAAAAAAATTAATTTTCCCCTAAATCAATCAGCAAAACACTATTATGGCGACGGAGAAAGTGGTGGAGGGAGGCGGCGGCGATCGCCGGCAATACCATCTGATATTATCGAATCTCGAACGGGCAATGAAAGAAGAAGAGCAAGTTGAAGGAGAACTCGATGTAAACGAAATATCGAAGCTGTGCCAAGCTCACGGCAAAGGTATTCCGGCGAGTCGAGGATTGGATCAGAGGAAAGCTACGGTGGAAATTTGTGAATTTGAAGACGACGGGTCGGGTCAATTGTCTGAGAAATGTCAAAATATGCACCAACAAGCTGATCATTTTAGGTGTCACAAATCCACATGAATAATAATATTACCGAGGAGTCTTAATAGTTTCGTTGGTTAATAAAGTTATATATTTTTTTTATAAGTATGTGTTTGTAATTATAAATTTTTATTAATTATTTTTTACATGAGCAAATAATCTCTTTATGTCGAGTTTGATTTTTTTTTTTTTAGATTTTGAAATGATGAGACTTTTTAAAAAAAATATGAACTTTATGAATTATGTGTCAAAAATACATCTATTTTTTTTTTATGAAATTAAAAAAAAAATGGATAGTTAAATATGAAATTCAAAAAAAAGATAGTTTAAATGTGTTTTTGACACTTATTTCTATATTTAAATATAAAATAGGATAAATAAATTAAAACTCAGTGATTGCTTTAATAAATCTGATCCACTTTGTAAATATCGAGGACAAAACAGTCAATAATCACATGGAAACCTCCGTCAAAGATATTGTTAATCTTTTTATTTCAATTGCCTAACCATTTGGGTATCCTGCCTTTTCAGTGTCAATAATTTACTTATTATAAGCGGTACTTATTAAAATAATTATGTTGGGAATCTACATAAAAATAACTTTTAAAAAATTAATTATTATTTCAACTTACTCAAAAATGGTGTGATTTGGACTTGATACAAAATTTTACAAATTAAAATCCAGGGCATATATAGTAATGATAATTAATGTTATCTCTCGAGTTGCCAGAGTTGAATTCGTGCAGAATCGTTAAAACGTCACCAAAATCCAAGATTCTTTTTGTTTGTATATACATATATTAAAAAAATATTTAAATAAGGAAAAAAAATGATATACGTTTGTTGAAAATAGTACTATATTATAGATGTAGATAACCCTCAAAGAGAGACTGAAAAATTGTATCAGAGATAATGGGAAAGTTGAAGTATGAGCCTTTATTTGAGACTAAGAAGGCAAAGGGAAGGATATTATATAGGCTATTTGCAATTTCACTTTTTGGGGGGATTTTTTTGATTTGGATTTATAGACTATGTAATATACCAAAATCAGGTGAAAATGGTAGATATGGTTGGATTGGAATGCTTGGAGCTGAACTATGGTTTGGTTTTTACTGGTTCCTCACTCAGTCTCTTCGTTGGAACAGAGTTTATCGTCACACATTTCGAGACAGGCTATTGATGAGGTATGTCACGACCATCTCATCTAAAAGTTTAATCTGTTAGACTGAGTGGATGGTAAGTTTTAATGAATCAATGAGGATTTATATAGCCGATACCAACTTGTTTAGGAGTAGTAGTAGTTGTAGTAATTGTTGTTGTTGTTTATTGAGCTGATTAGCACTTGTTTATGATGATGACATGAGTTGAGTTTGAATGAATCAGTGACGATTCGTATAGTCAATTTCGATTTGTTTGGGACTGAGGTGATGTTTATTTGAGCACTCATTTATAATGATGACTTGCGTTGAGCTTAAATGAAGCATTGAGGATTCATATAGTTGATCTCAATTTGTTTGGGACCGAGACGTAGTTGTTGTTGCTTGTTGAGCTGAGGGCTTGTTTATGGCGATGTATGAAGCAGTGTGGACTCATATAGTCGATCCCAACTTATTTGGTTTAAGGTGTAGAAGAAGTTGTTTGTTGAGCTGAGTTTTCGTTTATGATGATGATATGAGTTGAGCTTAAATGAAGCAGTTGGGACTTATAATCGATCCCGACTTGTTTGGTATTGAGGCATAGTAGTTGTTGTTTATTGAGCTAAGCACTCGTTGAGCTTAAATGAAGAGGTGGAGAATCATATAGTCGACGCCAACTTGTGTTGGCACTGAGGTGTAGTCGTTGTTGTAGTTTATTGAGCAGAATATTCGTTTATCTCTTAATTTAATTATGTTTTCAACTCGTCCCTCATATAAGGGCATGATTGTTTTATAGGTCATCAAACACCGGGAAAAAAAGTTTTTTTGATTAAGAGTGGAGGTGGAATTTGAATTCGGAACCACACTGTCTTCTCTTATAATATGTTGAATTGTGTCATCTTCTCATCTAAAAGTTTAAACTGTTAGATAGGGCAGAACACTCATTTATCATTTTACTGTATTATCAACTCGCCTCTCATGGATCAAGCACGTAAAAGAAAATTTCAAATGGAAGTGGATGTGGAATTTGAACTCAGAACATTCCTATGTTGAATTGTTGAATTGTGAGATCATTTCGTCTAAAAGTTCAAGTTCATGTCGTTAGAGTGAAGATAGTTTTGATAACGTTACTATTTACTATTGAATAAAATAGGTACGAGAATGAGTTGCCGAGAGTAGATGTATTTGTGTGCACAGCTGATCCTGCAATAGAGCCACCAATTATGGTGATCAATACAGTTTTATCAGTCATGGCTTACAATTATCCACCAGAAAAGCTCAGTGTTTATCTCTCAGATGATGCTGGTTCCGAGCTTACCTTTTATGCCTTGCTAGAAGCTTCTCTCTTTGCAAAGCATTGGCTTCCTTATTGCAAGAAATTCAACATTGAGCCGAGATCTCCTGCTGCCTATTTTGCATCTTTGTCTGTTTCAGATCAATCTGATGCAGATTTTTCCAAAATGAAGGTACTCCCTCCATTCTAGTTTATATGACATGAACTTCTTTTTAGTTTGTTTAAGAAAGAATGGCATGTTTGTATTCTTGGAAACTCTTCAACTTTGAACTTAATGTTTTATCCTTGGTGACTTGCTCTTACAGTCATAGAATCGTCGTGACATGTTTAAGACCTTAAATTCTGAAGATGCTTTTGGCATGTGCCAAAAGTCCGTCTTTCTTTCTTAAACTTCGTATCCAATCAAATACACTCTTATTTCAGGATTTTCATGTTCATTAAAGAATTTCTTTTGTTTACTAAAACTTTTTGATCCAAATCTGTTGAATGTTAAGCATAAATCTCATTACTCGCTAATTAGTCGGTGAAATCGATAAAATGCTGAGGTATGTATACAGTTTTTGATAGATGATTTCTTTTCTTAATGCTGCAGAGATTATACGAGGACATGGCAAACAAAATTGACGTTGTGTGCAAGGCTGGAACGGTCTCAGATCAAGCAAAATTAGAATACAAAGGATATTCCAAATGGAATTCATATTCATCCAAGATAAACCATGCTGCTATGTTGCAGGTACAAAAAAAAAGTAACAAAAATATTGGTTCAAGTTAGGCCACATACTCGTTTGGTATGTTAAGAGAGATTTAACAATTTATATATGCACAAAAAAAATTATAATTTCCCGATGAAGGGGATCCAATTGAATCTCCTCTACGTTAAAGGTAGCTCCGCTGCTGACTGTCACATATATGAATAGAGTAAATGTAACTCTTCATATCTGATCTTATCTATGTCTGCTTTTATTTGCGTACTAGATACTAAACGACAACAGAGACGAAGAGACAAAGGACATTGATGGGGTAAGACTGCCAACATTGGTTTATATGGCTCGGGAGAAGCATCCTCAGCACTTCCATAATTTCAAAGCCGGGGCGATGAATGCATTGGTAAGTCTAGTACTTGGTGTTCATTACATAAGTGAAATCTTGGATGAACATGTGGATGATATTGTTAATTAAAACGTTCAGATTAGGGTGTCCTCAGAGATCAGCAATGGGCCAATAATTATGAATGTAGATTGTGATATGTACTCGAACAACTCAAACTCGATTCAAGATGCTCTTTGCTTCTTTATGGATGAAGAAAGAAGTCATGGAAATGCTTTCGTGCAATTTGCACAATCCTTCGAAAATGCCAGTAAAAATGAAGTTTATGGTTCTCTCAGAGTAATTGATGAGGTTAGTACATCTCTTCTTTGTTTTATGGTGTAAATGAATATTCATTGCTAAAATTTTCATATCATTACATTTACGTCAACTTAAGGTGGAATTCCACGGTGCTGATGGTTACGGAGGCCCTTTGTATACTGGAACTGGCTGCTTTCATAGGAGAGACACCCTTTACGGTAGAGAGTTTAGCACGGAAGCTAGGATTGATTTGAAGAGTGCCTGTCCCAAGAAGATGGAAGAAAACGTGCATGAGTTGGAAGAAAGACTAGAAAGATTAGCAAGTTCCACGTACGAGCAAAATGGTCAATGGGGAAATGAGGTATGTTCATTTGATTTTCAAATTGTAGATGAGACGGTCACACAGTTTAGTAACTGACTCGTCGTGAACTTCATTAACATGGCAGATAGGTTTGAAGTATGGGTGTCCAGTCGAAGATGTATTGACCGGGTTGACAATTAAGTGTAAAGGTTGGAAGTCTATTTATTATAGTCCGAAAAGGAAGGCCTTTTTAGGGGTTACTGCAATGACTTTAGATCAGATATTAGTGCAGCATAAGAGATGGTCCGAGGGCGATTTCATGATTCTGTTTTCTAAGTATAGCCCTGTTTGGTATGGACTTGGAAAGCTCAATCCTGGCCTAGTGTTGGGATATCTCCATTACTGCCTCTGGTCTCCGAATTGCTGGGCAACTCTGTACTACTCTATCGCCCCTTCGCTTTGTCTACTCAAAGGAATTTCCCTCTTTCCACAGGTATCTTACTTGAGTTTTGACCTAAGTCTCGTGTAATACCTTGCTGCACCAGTACCTATTATGAGTCACATTCAGCTGAGAGTTTCTCGTCTTTGTCCCCTTAATGCATTATACATTTCAAGGTAAAAACGAAAAGAAGAGAACCTTGAATTCTATTAGGTTTAGCTAAGACAATATCAAAAATTAGTAATTTATTCCTTTTTTGTTTGGTACGAACTGAACTTATAGAATCCTCAAACAGTACCTGTCTAATTTATTCTACAAGTTGATTGCTAAGGAAGAATATCGTAGCCTCATTGAGTGAATTCTCAAAAATGCACTACTTTTGGATGATTTGAAGTATCCGAGCAAACATAAAACTAGCACTAAAAGCACATTGTGAGCAGAATCACTAGCCTACAAAAGAAATTTGACAAAGTTTCCTTTTGGTCTTAACTTTCAGGTCTCCAGCAAATGGTTCTTGCCATTTGGATATGTGATAATCGCGGAACTAATATATAGCTTTGCTGAATTCCTCTGGAGCGGCGGAACAATTCTTGGATGGTGGAATGAACAAAGAATATGGCTTTACAAGAGAACAAGCTCCTACATATTTGCCTTTCTTGATACAATGTTGAAGTTATTTGGTTCTTCCAATACAACATTCATAGTAACTCCAAAAGTCACTAGTGAAGATGTGTTGTTGAGATACAAACAAGAGAAAATGGAATTTGGAAGTGCTTCACCTATGCTTACAATTTTGTCAACATTGGCAATGCTCAATCTCTTTTGCCTTATGGGGTTGGTGAAAAAATTGTTATTGACAAGAGAATTGGTATTGAAATATGTATTTGAAACTATGGCTTTGCAAATTTTGGTTTGTGGAGTTCTTGTTTTTGTTAACTTGCCTTTGTATAATGCTCTCTTCTTTAGGCAAGATAAGGGAAAAATACCTAGCTCTACGGCAATTCAGTCGGTTGTTTTTGCACTTTCTATTTGTACATATATTACGTATATGTAATTGTTTAAGAGTTCCACATCGGACGAAAAAGGGACAGGTATTCTCCCTTTATAAGCTAGTTTTTCAGATTGAGTTAGGTTCAAAAATTATTTCTTTACCATAATATTCAGTACTTGATCTAAAATGTGTAATTTTGTGATCATGAGAAGAAATATATTTTTCATGTGTTAAATTTTTATTGAGTTTAAGTTTTATGTATTGATGATGTGTTGTGAGCAAAAATATTTATATAATCAGGTTACTTGTAAGTTGAATACAATTAATCTCTGTAATATTATTTTGAATTTGGTCAAAATACTGATGAGGAAAGTAAATGAAAAAAAGAAAATAGAAAGATTGGATATCTAACTAGTATAGGAGATCATTTTTAATTCAATATCTTCGTTATTCATGTATACAGTTAATGTATCTCATCTTAGTATAATTTTTATTTAATACTTAAAGTAGTAATACCTCAGTTATATGTAAAAGATAAGACGCTGCTATTAAAAAAATTTCAAATAAAAAAAAAAAAAAGAAGAGTTCAAATCAAGAAATAGGATACAAAGCAAATGAAACAACATATAGTAATAAACATCGAAGAATAAAGAAACCATGTAATTTCTAAATAAAAATATTAGATAAGCTACATCTTCCACATAAAATACAACAATTTACATGAATAATTTTAAGTAATTAGTTATTTTAAAAAATCAAATACTATTAAACAGAGAAGAGACTTGCCCCCTATCTTTCCCGCGTAAAGTACAATAATTTACTTGATTAATTTTAAATTATTACTTATTTAAAATAAACTAGATACTAAAATATCAAATACTATTGAATTTACACTCTTAACACTATGCATTGAGACATATGGTTAATTAATTCATCTTCACTTTTTTTCACAATACCTAAACATTTTTCTTTCAATTACACTTGCATGTACTCATCAAAGTCAACCATTGGACTTTCCAATTCCAACTAATTATGGAATTTCCAAAAAAAATAAAAAAATAATACGGGTTTTCGGGTACGGTTAACCCGATTATAAGTACGAGTTTAGTTCATCTAACTTTTAAGACAAAAGCAAAGTCATATGTTGTTGTATTCCTTAACTTAGTCAAACACACAAAAAAATCGTACCAGTTTCAAACTCTGGTCCAAAATCCCAAATTTTTCGCCAAGAAAAGGTAAACCCTAGTTCTAAAAATCCCTTTTTGATTTTTTTTTGTTTAATTTGATTTTTTTGTGAAATTAAAATTGAGAATTCATTGCAGATGAGAATTGGGTCATTGAAAGTTTGGATCTTGGTGACAATATTGGTGATGGCATGGAGGTGTGGAGGGGTTTATGGGATTAGATTTGTGATTGATAGAGAAGAGTGTTTTTCACATAAAGTTCAAATGGGAGAATCAGTTCATTTTTCGTTTGTTGTAATCAAGTCAGAAGGTTCTTGGCATTACAGTGAAGAGGGTGTTGACCTTGTGGTAACTAAATTACTTTAATATCTCTGTTTTGTGTTTTATTTAAATTGTTTTTCTCTGTTTGTTTGTTCGTTAGATGGTATGTAGTAATGTAATTTTCAGTTTTTGTGATTTCTGCTGATTAAAAATTGTAAAGATTTCATCTTTATTGAGATGAAAGGCGTTGTGGTTTATATCGGATTAGTTATATATCTTGTTGCTGTGATGTTTGAACTACTGTTAAAAATACAAGTGGGGTTTGGAATTCAAGCTTTGTTTCTCGTGTGGTAACAAAATTACTTCCATTGTTTTCTTTCTCTGCTTGTTTGTTAGCTGGTATATAGGTATGTAATTTGCAGTTTTTGTGATTTTTGCTGATTGAAAATTGTAAAGATTTCGTTTCTACTGAGATGAAAGGCGTTATAGTTGTTATCGGATTAGTTATATATCTTCTTGTTATATGAACTAACTGATAATAATAACAGAAGTGGGGTTTGGAAGTCAAGCTTTGTTTCTCGTGTTAACAAAATTACTTCTATCTATCTGTTTGTGTTATTCTTTTATTATTTTCTTTCTCTGTTTGTTTGTCAGCTTGTAAATAGGTATGGAATCTGCGGTTTTTGTTTTTGTGATTTCTGCTGATTGAAAATTGTAAAGATTTCATTTTTATTGAGATTTCTGAACTGCTGTTAATAATGCAAGTTAGGTTTGGAAAACAAGCTTTGTTGTTTTGTTTGCAAATTTGTGTTGGGAGTGTGACAACGTACACACTTCCCTTTACTCCATAGGGCCTTCTCATCAGTTGCAGGGTTTGGTGGCCCGAAATTGACTGACTTTGATTTTAAGATTCATTAGACACTTGAAATGTTCGAGATTAATTGTTTTGTTAGCTGATATATAGGTATGCAATTTGCAGTTTTTTGTGCTTTGATTATACTATTGTTTGGACCGTTTTCGTCATCTACTTATTTACTCTAATATTTTTGTCTGACCTTTTTCTATGCTTTTATTGAGCCGAGGGTCTTTCGGAAACAGCCGTCCTACATTGGTAGGAGTCAGGTCTGCGTACACTCTACCCTCCCCAGACCCCACGATGTGGGATTTCACTGGGTTGTTGTTGTTGTTGTTGTTGTGATTTCTGCTGATTGAAAATTGTAAAGATTTCATCTTTATTGAGATGAAAGGGGTTATTGTAGTTATCGGATTAGTTATATATCAAGTTGCTGTGATTTCTGAACTGTCAATAATAATGCAAGTTAGGTTTGGACTTCAAGATTTGTTGTTTTGTTTGCAAATTTGTGTTGACTTTGATATTTAGATTCATTAGATACTTGAATTGTTCGAGCCTTGTTGTTTTGTTTTTCAAATTTGTGTTGACTTTGGTTTTTGAATTGTTGATGAGAAACTAACAATATTTTTCTTAGGTTTTACTTGTCTCTCTTCTTGTGTCTTTTGCAACTTCAATCCTTTTTATACACATAAAAAAGGGACACCATAAATTGCAATTTGGTGGAGGAAATTCTTATCACTTTTTTTTCTTGTGGGGTTAGGAAATTGAGTGGCTTTGAGAATTAGAATTACATGGGTTCATTTTCAGCAAAGTTCATATCTTGGAGCTGTAAATTGATGAGCTATTTTTCAGAACCACGTAACAATTACTTCAGTCAACTTTTCTTGTTACTTCACTATAGTTTTTTACCTTATGGCCCATGGTTCAAAGCTTGGTAGATAATGGACCCACACATCTTACCTTCTTCGTAACTTTACTTAAATATCAAGGTTTTGTCTACACCAGAGTTCGAACCCGTCGTGAGCTCCTTATCACACATCACATGCTGCACTCTTACTACTAGACCAAAACCTTTGGCATTATTTTTGAACTTTGTCGCAATTGGTTCTTTATGCTATCCAGAGGAGTCTTACGTAACCATATTTTACATTCACTTCTAGAGAAGAATTGTGCATTTATAGTTCAATTGATGTTGCTATGTTGGTGAAAATTAGGTGAAGGGACCTTCCGGGGAGCAGATTCATGATTTTCGTGACAAAATAAGTGAGAAGACTGAGTTTGTAGCCCATCATGAAGGAGTTTATCGTTTCTGTTTCACCAACAAGTCACCCTACCATGAAACCATAGACTTTGATCTACATGCTGCCCACTTTGCATACCACGATGAGCACGCAAAAGACGGTTAGCGTGTCTTTTTGCTTCATCTTACTTTGTTATTTGGGGGCTCTTTACAAGAGATCTTACTTTTAATTATGATACTGCAGAGCATTTCAAACCGCTCTTTGAGCACATTGGACAACTAGAGGAAGCTTTATACAACATTCAGTTTGAACAGCATTGGCTGGAGGCCCAGACAGACAGGCAAGCAATAGGTATTAGTAAAGCTTTTGCATATTTCTTATATGAATCCCCTACATTTCAACAAATCATGACATTTTAGCATACACTTTAATGAGATAAGTCTCCTCTTCCATTTTCCTCACTTTTTCACGTGATGTTAGTCATAAATCTAGGGAAATGATCGTTATTGTTTCAGCTTGGGGATGCATATATCTCCTATATCTTGAATATGTGAATGGTCATGAACTTTAGCACATGACCGTTTAAGCGCAAAATCTTGCTCTTTTACCTTTATTTATTGGGGGAAAAAAACTCAAAATCTTGGTAATGCTAAAGAAGTGTTAAATTGCTCTTTATTTGCTTATGTTGTAACATTTGAACCTATCAGCTTTGTATACTTCATAGGTTGTGTTATTTGGATGTGTCAGTGACTTAGTGGTTCGGATATTCAGACCCAGTATCACTTTTCTGTTCACTAACACGAAGAGAATATCAGTTATCAACATATATGATCTGTTTCTCTTGGGCCTTGGCATCTCAATTTTATACTAATAACAAAAGTCGTGTTCACTAATCTACCCGATTCGTGATACTCTGCGTGCTCCAAAGCTTGTAGTTCTACTAAGTTGATATCGTTTCTATTTTATGCAGTGAATGAAATAATGAGCAAAAGAGCAATCTACAAAGCTTTGCTCGAGTCTTCTGCTCTCATCGGCGTTAGCATTCTGCAAGTTTACCTCCTAAAGCATCTCTTCGAACGAAAACTGGGGCAGTCCAGAGTTTAGCTTTTGACAGAACTGAGTATATTTATACTACAGAATCCTTGGAACTTCAAATGTAATGTCTTTCTGTATTCAAGCACTGTAAAAACTAGAATGAACGGTTTTCGCCAGTGATTAAGTTGTTATAATTCCTTTAGTTGGATGTTGAAGGCTCAATAATCTTAAATGAAAAATTACTGTTACTTTTGAAATTTTATTTTGTCTGTCACATTCTTCCCACCTGAATTTAACATTTGCATTCAGTCTCTATATTTCAGTTGCCTCGTCTTGGAATTGGCCATGCTTATTTGGGCTGCAGTTGCTTTTTTATTTTATATCTTCCTATGCAAATTGTAGTTTCCTAAAAGTTTACTACTTTCTCAAATAATATCCTGAAAGTGTTATTGACATGGTGAACGCAACATAACAATTTTGGGGTTTATGTCAACTAAAAATGAAGTTTATCACACCTACAATAGAAAGTTTATGACATTCAAAGATTATGCAATACACAAACAAATATCAGTGGATCAGGTGAAATCAGAATTTAAACTTGATGAATTCGATCTTTATGAACACCACTAAACCTAATGCAATTTTGAGTTCAAAATTCCACCCCTATATTGAAAAATTAACCTAAATATCCACTTACATGTATATATATTTAAGGTTCGCTTTCGTATCATTACTTTTACGTCAACTTAAGGTGGAATTCCACGGTGCTGATGGTTACGGAGGCCCTTTGTATACTGGAACTGGCTGCTTTCATAGGAGAGACACCCTTTATGACAGAGAGAGTGGCACGAAAGCTAGGATTGATTTGAAGAGTTCATGTCCTGAGAAGATGGAAGAAAACGTGCACGCGTTGGAAGAAAGATTAGAAAGATTAGCAAGTTCTACGTATGAGCAAAACACTCAATGGGGAAATGAGGTATGTTCATCTGATTTTCAAAATTTAGATGAGATGGTCACACAGTTTGGTTTGAAGTATGGGTGTCCAGTCCAAGATGTATTGACCGGGTTGACAATTAAGTGTAAAGGTTGGAAATCTGTTTATTATCGTCCGAAAAGGAAGGCCTTTTTAGGGGATACTGCAACGACGTTGGATCAGATATTAGTGCAGCATAAGAGATGGTCCGAGGGAAATTTAATGATTCTGTTTTCTAAGTATAGCCCTGTTTGGTATGGACTTGGAAAGCTCAATCCCAGCCTTGTGTTGGGATATCTCACTTACTGCCTCTGGTCTCCGAATTGCTGGGCAACTCTGTACTACTCTATCGTCCCTTCGCTTTATCTACTCGAAGATATTTACCTGTTTCCACAGGTATTTTTCGCCCCTTTATTATCACATTTTCTTAACCATATCATACTTAAATTTTGTCCCAAGTCCTGTGTAATATCTTACTGCATCAGTACCGGTTATGAGCCACATTCAGCTGAGAGTTTCTAGTCTTTGTCCCCTAACGTATTCCTTCTTGTTTGGTACGAACTAGACTTACTCTACCGCTAACAACCAGTTGATTGCTGAGGAAAAATATCGTAGCCTCATTGACTCAGTAAGAACACCAGAATATCGCTTTAAAAACCTTATCTTACATGTGTCGAAATTGAAGTTATCTCATTAGGAGTAATGATGTTGTTAATGAAATATGCACACGCTTGGATTCTCAAAAATGCACTATTTTAAGAGGATCTGAAGTGTCCGAGCAAAAATAAAGCTAGCACTAAAAGCACATTGCGAGCAGAATCACTGGCCAATAAAAGAAATTTGACAAATTTTCCTTTTGCTCTCAACTTCCAGGTCTCCAGCAAATGGTTCTTGCCATTTGCATATGTGATAATCACGGAACTAATGTATAGTTTTGCTGAATTCCTGTGGAGCGGTGGAACAATTCGTGGATGGTGGAATGAACAAAGAATATGGCTTTATAAGAACAAACTCCTACATATTTGCCTTTCAGATATTTGGTTCTTCCAATACAACATTCATTGTCACTCCAAAAGTCACCAATGAAGACGTGTTGTTGAGATACAAACAAGAGGAAATGGAATTTGGAAGTGCTTCACCAATGCTTACAATTTTGTCAACATTGGCAATGATCAATCTTTTTTGCCTTATGGGGTTGGTGAAAAAAAATGATATTAACAAGAGAATTGGAATTGAAATATGTATCTGAAACTATGGCTTTGCAAAATTTGCTTTGTGGGGTTCTTGTTTTTTATAAACTTGTCTTTGTGTAATGCTCTCTTCTTTAGGCAAGATAAGGGAAAAATACCTAACTCTACTGCAGTTCAATCAGTTGTTCTTGCAGTTTTTGTTTGCACATGTATTGCATATATGTAATCGTTAGGAGTCTCACGTTGTATGTAAAAGAGAGAGCTTTTGGGTTTAAATTAGGCTCAAAATCCAATTCTTTACGTTAATATTTAGTAGTGGATCTTTTTAGGGACAAGGTATAATTTTGTGGTCAAGAGAAGAAATATATGCTCCATCTATTAAATCCTTATTGAGTTTAAGTTTTATGTATTAATAGTGTGTCGAGCAGGTTATTGTAAGGTAATTACAAGTAATCTTTGTAATTCTATTTTGAATGGTCAAAATATGGTGACTATATTATGATTATTATGAGTATATAGGACATAAATCCTTATCGCCATCGGAAAAATAAATGATTGGATGTAACGAATGTCCCCGTTGTTATGGATAGGCCAATGGGAAAGGAATTTGAGCCAGAAAGTTTCAGGTAGTAACTTCGAAAATTTTTAGCCTAGGCTTGGGCAAATTCTGAGTCAGGTGAGGTCTAGGTTGACCCGGTAATAGGTCAAAATCTATCTAAGTTAGCTGATAGCCTAGACGATACGGAGCCTTTATGGCTTTACGGAATCACATTTGAGTGAGTAAAACTTCCGAATTTTTTTTGGCGTGAAGGGTATGATAAAGATGCCATGGATTGAGAGTGTATTGTGAAATGAGAGTTTGGAGCTCAAGTTTCGGTCTCTATATTTCTGTGCAACCCGCCAGAGCGGGACAAATGTGACTTAAAGTCTAAAAAAAGTCTCAGAACGGTTTTTAGCCATCCCACTTCGTTCTTAAGAGACCAGAAGCGACCTAGTGCGAATTCTTATTGATTTCCACTATATTTTGTGTCTAAGGTAAGTAAATCACTCCCTTAATTCTTAATTCGATTCCTAAAACCTAGAAATTATGGTTGGTGATTATTGGGGGAGGTTTTTGGACTGAAACTAATGGTGGGAAATAGCCATAGAGTGGGGTTAGGATCATGGGTTTGGCCTAGGAGGGGAATTATGCTATAATTCATGAACAATAGACCTTTGTATTGATCTTTTGTATGTTATTAATGTTTTTAGACCAAGAACAAGTTGAACGAATCCGGAAGGAGGAAGCTCCTGCACTTTAGAGTTATCAAAGCTTGACTTCAAGGTAGGTGATGGTTTTGTTTCCTGTATGTGACTCATGTACTTGCTAAATTAATTCATTGTATGCATATGTGTATATGAATAGGGAAACATGCTAGGAATTATGTAAAATGATCACTTACAGGCCTGATCTGTGATGAATCTGTTCTTGGTGATATAATGTTGACTATTAATTGTAATTGTGGCTGCTTTGTATGTTTGGATCAGGTTCCGACACATAATTGAATCGGGTGTCACGTTCCCACACATTTTTGGATCGGGTGTCACGTTCCAACACAAACTTTGGATCGAGTGTCACGTTTCGACACATAAATAAGTGTTTGGAAGCCCCATAAGAGGATCCTTATGTGAAATTGCATGATATTGAGACTAGTGAACTATGATCTTGTTGAGTACTATTGAGATGAAAATGGTTAAGTTTATTATATATATATATATATATATATATGTGTGCTTACTGTGTTGAGTTTACTTATCCATAACTCTTTTACTGGCTAGCCGCATAATCCTACCAATACACTGTTGATTTTGTGTATTGATACTACACTTTCTCTGTCTTTGTTGAGTATAGGGCATATTCAGTCAGCTGCGGAGAGACCTCGCATAGGAGACCACTAGCTGTTGAGAGTTCAAGGGTGAACCACTTCTTACGGGCTACCACGAGCTCTTCCTATTTCAAGTCATTCTTTCAGGACTTAGACTTTCAGACATTGTTGTTATGTTTCTTTTGGGGTTGTGTCCTGTTTCTAGACTTGTTACTTGTTTAGAGTTTTGGTATGCTGACTTTCAGTTCCTAGGTAATAATTTCCGCATGTTTGGGTTGATAACTAGATATTTTTAAGTTTATGGGAACTCAGCCTATGTTTTGTTGATTAAACCTGCTTCCGCATTTTTAAAATTATTTATATCTTGCGATTGTTGTTAGTTGGGCTGTAGTAATGGTTCTCCCATCGGAGAATTAATGTGGGTGTCAATCACGACGAATCGGAGTCGTGACACTAGATCTCTTACTGGTATATGGGATCACATTTTAATTTAATATCTTCATTATTTATTCATCTATAAAGTGTAATGTATTTCATCTTAGATGATCATTATAATGATAATAACATATTCAGTGAATTCACGAATGGAGTCGGTAGAGAATAGGATATAAGCAAGTTTCACCCTTAGAGAAATTATTTCCGAAAAACTCTTGGCTCAAAAGAAAAGAAGAATTCAAAGTACGATTATAAGAAAATAAGATAGAAAAAACACGATACAAAGCAAATGGAGCATTTCGACAATGTTTATATGAAGTCAATCAAAAAAAAATGAAGTTAGAAGTGAATGTAAAATTAAAGTTATCTTTGATATGGAATTGATCACTTTAAGAAATGTTAAAATTTGCGAGAATCTAGTTTGATTTTTCACTCAACGTTTGATAAACATTGAGAAGCAATTATTTTTGTGTGGGAAAGTTCCACTTAAACACCCACTGCATAAACGGCTCCACTTTCAAGGCTCGAACTTGAGAGAAACTATTATTTCGTGCAAAATATATTTCCCAAATAAGTTTTAAATTCAACATAGTATCTTAGTTTATATTTTCAACGAATACAAGATGTATGTGTACTATATAAATTTTTATGACTTAACTATATGTAATTAAATGGCGTATAAATTTACTTTAATTTGTAACTCATACATATAAAATATTTAATTTGAACAATTATTTTCCTTATAGCTACACAATAAATAATAGCTAGCATCAACAACATGACTATGAAATAAGTTGCAATTAAATTTGTTGAAGTGTAAAATGAATTGATAAAAGACCAATTCCATCACGCTGTAAAACCCGGCCCAACCTAAAACCTCTGCTATAAAAAGCCAACCTAAAACCTCAAACTTCTCCTCTTTCCTAACTCCTAAAAGCTAAAACACTAGAAACACCCTTTTCTATAAACCCCAACTTCTCCTCCTTCCTAAAGACCTGATGTCCAACTGCAAAACTTGTTTCGCCGTTAATGGAGGGCACAAATGTTGTTTTGGAGAATTCATGTCACCTAAAACACCCATCTACATTTGCAAAGCTTGTTCCGTCGATAATGGGAAGACCAATCATTGCGAAGGCGAGCGCAAATGTTGTTTAGCTGTGGAAGAACCTGTGTTACTAAATCTGGTAGATCAATTCTATGGTTCACTTTCACCTGTAGTTCGGGTAGATCGATTACGTAGTTTACTTGCACCTGTTGTTCGGGTAGATCGATTACGTAGTTCAGCTGCACCTGTTGTTTTTGAAGAGGGACAGAGAGCAGAGCAATTTCTGTTACCGAAGCTTCGGTCTTTACCGGAAATGGTTCTCCTCCTCCTCCTTTTCACATTACCGTAGCTTCGGTTGCTACGAAAATGCTTTTGTTGACATTTTGGCTCTGGCCACTATAGTCCCTCCAGGGTTTTGAACCCGTTTTTCAGATTTTTTTGACGAGGGGCATCTTGGACAATTATCGTTTCTGTTTCACCAACAAGTCACCCTATCATGAAACCATAGACTTTGATCTACATGCTGCCCACATTACATATCACGATGAGCACGCAAAAGATGGTTAGCGTGTCATCTTACTTTGTTAATTGGGGGCTCTTTACAAGAGATGTTACTTTTTAGTCATAAACCTGGTGAAATGATCGTTATTGCTTCAGATTCAGTCTGTTAAATCTTTTTTAGTTTTTCAATTTTACAAGCTTGAGGATGCATATCTCTCCTCCATCTTGAATATGTGAATGGTCACGACCTTAGCACATGACCATTTAAGCTCAAAATCGATTGCTCTTTATTTTGCTTATGTAGTAACATTTGAACCTATTAGCTTTGTGTACTTCATTGGTTATGTTGTCAGCGACTTAATGGTTCGGATATTCACATGCAGTATAACTTTTTTGTTCACTAATAAGAAGAGAATATCATTTACCGTATATGATCTGTTTCTCTTGGGCCTTGGCATCTCAATTTTATACTAATGACAAAAGTCGTCTTCACGATACTCTGCATGCTCCAAAGCTTGTAGTTCTAATACGTTGATATCGTTTCTATTTTATGAAGTGAATGAAATAATGAGCAAAAGAGCAATCTACAAAGCCTTGCTCAAGTCTTCTGCTCTCATTGGCGTTAGCGTTCTGCAAGTCTACCTCCTAAAGCATCTTTTCGAATGAAAACTGGGGCAGTCCAGAGTTTAGCTTTTGACAGAGCAGAGGAGATATTTATACTTGAAGTGTATTGCCTTTCTGTATTCCTTGCAGAGGGCAGGTACTGTAAAAACTAGGGTGGTCAATTGGGCGGATTAGATCAAGTTTGGACGGGTCATAATGGAGAAGATAAAATACGCATACCTGGTTATTTTCAATAAACCATCTGCTTTGGCATGAAGGAAGATCTACAACGGAATAGTGGGTAATTTTTAAGCATTTTCTACATATTAGGCAAAAACGACGAATCTCATGAAATCAACAGAAAAAATTACGGTCGAAAGGTGCTTTACAAACCACACTATGTGAAAGCAAGCAGACTGCTTGTCTGCTAAAGGTAAAATAAAAGATACAACATATAGGTACAACATCAAACATTTTGTCTTTCACATTTTGTTTCCCCCACAATATAACACAAGTTTACAAGACAAAAGGGGACTTTGAGCAATGCCTCAGTCTCCAGCACCAATCCAAAAGAAGTTGTGGGGTTCATTATGAATATGCATCCTATATTCAGCTTTTGCAGAGCACGTTGTCAAGATTCTGCATGAGGGCTCTGCATACAGCAAAACCATTTTTTCTGCAAAACGACATATATATTGGTGAATTCTAAGAAATAAGAATGCTTCAAAGATTAAAGAGAGAAGTAGCATATATGAAAAGTATATTCAGATGGGTCACCAGTCATTACATCAAAAAGCAGCCACATAATTGTAGTATGCACATGGCCTGGCTCATCTAGTCATATTAGCAAAGACGAGAATTCCAAAACTAAAGTTTGACAATGAAGGACAGGACAGCACTCTTCCTAACCTAAGCCACAATGGAGCTGGTCAACTACTCATTAAGAAAAAGAATACAGAAGAAAAAAAAATGCAGCTGGTCAACTACTTAGATAACCTGACAAGTATTTTCTTTTCCTCAAAACGACTAAGGGAAAAACCATTTAAACAATGACATAATTAGTCTAGCTCTCTAATTCCTTCAATATTAAGTAATACTAGGTGGCAACTATTAAAGTTCATTACGACGAGTGTAGAAATAGAAAAGCTGAATATCACTCATTTTTTGGAGACCCTGGTACCATAGCAAGCTTGCGAGCAGGTAGACTAACTCATTGGGCAGTCTGCTACAGACCACGAGCATAGGTACTAAGGCCAGCAGGTGGGTTCACACTGAGTTTTGTCAGTGGAATTGAAAACTATGATCTATAGGTTGTTGATTCAATGCCTGAACCACTCAACTATCACGTTGGGAACAACCCAGCCATCCCTGAGTAAGAAAAAATAGGTTCTTCTGTCCAATGTTTAAAAGTAGAGGCATATATTGGGTCCACCCCTTAACTTTTTTTACATCATGAAAAGTACATTTTAAATTGTATAAAATTCGAACTAAAAAATGTACAAAAGAAAATTAAATATTGTGTCATAAAAGTTATACTACATCTTCAAACTACGGAGCAAACAAATATTAATTATAGAAGTTAATAGTTTAACATTTAGAAGGGACAACTAAGCTAATGTCTTAGGGATCGTTTGATTGGGAACAAGTTATCCCGGGATTAATTATCCGGGGATAAGTTATCCTGGAATAAGTTATTCCACCATGTATATGGGATAACTTATCCCATCACTAAGGTATAAATGATGGGATAAATAATCCCAGGACTGCCTAATACGTCCAACCAAATACAGGATAAAATAGTCCTGCATTTTATCTCTGGGGTTATTATACCTTAAACATCACACTAAATGTCTCCTTAGTGTACAATCAATGTTGTAAACTGCGCGCTTGAGGTTCTAGTGACATACAAGGCAGACAACCAATATGAATGGTATGCACAGGATGAAAGCTACAAATGTCAAGGCATTAGCCCTATAAGATTTCTGCTCTTCATGGTTGCCCTTGTGTGTTTAGAAGCCTACGTCGTCGACTAGAAGGGAAGAGTGATTAGGGAAGATAAATTACATGAGTTAAATCATGGTTTTAATCCTATGCTTATGCGGGAAGTTTCACTTGGAGTTCCAATAGATGATATATGATCCGACCATAGTACAATAAGAATTACTGAAGCTCACAGCCCAAGGGAAGTTCTCAACATAACGACAACATACCCACTGCAATCCCACAAGTGAGCCTTACCCCTAGCTTGAAAGTAGAGAGGCAAGGGAGGTTCTCAACACCACTTCTAAAATACACAAGGATTTTTTAATTATTCAGTTTCACCTTGGATTCAAGGGAAGTATAATAATAAATGGATTAATTCATTTTATGGTGTGACGAATAAATAAGAATTGCTATCAGCTTAGCTATCTTATTAAAAAAAATCGAGTATAAGAGTATAGTTGGAGTATAAGTTTCTCTTAAACACTTTTTCTTCAACCTAGGTCACTTTGTCACTTTATCTGCTTTTAAACTCTAGGAGTAGGGGCACCTTGATACTTACATTTGAACACATTATATATTCATCCCTTGATAACTTGCTCTCTCTCCTGGTATCAAGATTAAAGGGGATCCACCTCGCTGGGTGTTGACCAACAGATAATTTCCCCGGTGGAATAGAGTTCATACCAAGTTCACACCCTCAACATCATTTATGTTCCACATTTTTTGAGCTAGCCATTTTTGGATGAAAATTAGCTTAACTTTGAGCTTACAAGCTGAGTGCTATGCATTTTCTTGACCTAAGAGATGAGTTGTTGATTCCATTTTACTGTTAACCCCCTATGGGTATGTGAATACCCTACTACCAAGTGATGTTATTCTACTACTATTGCTGGTCAAGTTAATGCTCGGGATCTTCAGGTAATTAAGCTCAAGCTTTTGCATTGATCTAGAAAATAATTCTTAAATGGTGATTATATAGTGTGATGGAAATTTGATAAACATTCACATACCACCATGAATACAACCAAAATATTCTGAACATGTGAGACAGCAGAAGATAGCTGAAAGTTGCTTAGTTGGTGTAGATTGGATAATTATATCCTAGATTGGATATAAGTCCTTCAACTGTTTGAAAGGGCCATAGAGTAGGATGGGATATCACCTATTTTATAAAATGAATTATCCTCTGAATGGAAAAAAAAATCTCTGTCAAGATGCAGAATCACGCAGCTAATGGCAGTTTAAATATGTGAAGAGCAAATTGTTAACGTTTAGACCAAAAAATGTAGAGGGTATAAGTCATTGAATCTACTCATCTAGAAAAAGAAGTTAACAAAACAACTTACAGTTTGAGGTTTTAAAGTTTCTTCTCCTTCCTTTCTATTACCATCAGCCTTTGATGGTGACTCTGGCTTGCCACCAGTTTTTTTCTCATCCCTAGCCTTGTTGAAAATCACAGTAAATCCCTCTGCAGAAGCTGGGTCATTGACGTCCCATTCACCAAACTTAGGCAATGGTCGACCCTTTTCCTGCTTGAAGATAGATGCGACAGACAAGCAGGAAAGATAAATAATTGGACAAAAAAAAATACTCCAGAACAGTATAATTGCCATTAGTCAAATGAGTAATTTCATGAATGAACCGTGAACAAATACTATAGCAGAGAAAGCAGCTAAAATTATCATTATGCCACCATAAATTTGTTGATACATAGTGCAAGAACACATATCTATGAGCCCATCCCACAATCAACAAAGGACACAAGAAGAAGGCCAAAATTCTCCAAATCTATAATATTACATAAAAATTTGAAGTTGATGCATTAGGAAACATGCACAAAGTGATTCCTGAAGGACAACTCTGAAATTCCATTGACCTCACCAAAGGCTCATAATTTTGCCACTGCAAAAGGATGTGGACAAGGTACGAACAACTTATGAACAAAAAAAAAACACCTGCTTGAAGTCTATTTCCAAAATTTCAGAACTGCGTATCTTCAAAATTATGAAGTATTCCAGCAACTGGCAAACTACAATATGCATCCACAAAATGTCCATTCTATTCTTCTTAAAATGAATCAGAATTCATATCAAAACTGATTCCAGAAATTGTACCCTGGTATTGCTGGCATGTTACCTATAAAAACTCTTAAACCACTATGATTTAAGTCCTCAATACCATTAAAAGGGCTATGACATCTTGAGGAAGGTCATAACAAAACCATCATAGTGTCAACTACCTTTCTAAAACCACTCGACTTAACTCCAACTGGAGATATACACCTTCCCATCAATTGATGCATGAGCAGATCAAAGCATTACAAGGAGAAAAGACTAGAAATTTATACATTATACACCTTCCCATCAATTGATGCATGAGCAGATCAAAGCATTACAAGGAGAAAAGGCTAGAAATTTATACATTGACAAGGATTATGAAATCCACATAACAGGCAACAATGCAAAGTTAACTTTAGGATATTCAAATTTTTCCTATTTAAAAAAACAAGCAAATAGTCAACTTAACAAGTTCGAATACTGAACATAGAATGCAAAAGCTTATCACTACTGGTAGGAAAGAGCCTATCTAATTAGCTCATCCAAAAAGTTCAAAACTTGAATATCCCTATATGGCCGTAGAGATAGTAAACATAAAATCACATTTGGAGTATATGTATGCATAGAGGCATACACTTTAGATATGCAACTGAGCTAAGTACCCCACAAAACGTAGGGGCAGGTAAGGCCTGTGTCTATCCTACACTTCCGAGAACCCACTAGTGGGATTACATAGGGTATGTTGTTGTTGTAACTGAGCTAAGTGTATATTTTTCAAAAAGTAGACTCCACCTTAGGGAAGAATGGGGGAATTGCAGTTATGGAGTGAAACCTTCTTAAGACAGACATCACATCACATCAAGAACAACCTTTTAATATAAAACACATGAAATAATAATATAAAAAAACCTAAAAGTATTAGTAATAAGGAACCCAATGAAAACCCAGCCTGCGACAACAAGGGATTGACCTTCTGGGTCGAGCTCATGGCACGGGGCTTACCTAGTGTGATTTACCTCTCCTATGTGGTTTGCAAGCTATTACACATAATTGGGATTTACCCAGTGAGTACCCAAAGGTAGCGGCCGCAGGTTCCCTTGTCATCAAAAAAGGAACCCAATGAAGCTTTATCAAAAAAATAAAGAAGAACCTAACAAAGGAAAAGCAATATTCCTTTTGCACATAATTCAAACAAATAAACAAAACCCAACTGGATAGCAGTGATCCAGGAGGTCACTGGGAGTCCAGCTCATAACATTACATTCCAATTGCAGTCCACTGGCCCCTGTGTTGTCTCCTTTCCAAAAGGGGGTCGGGGCATTTTAGCTCAGCTTAACCATCCAAAGTCATACCAAAATGAAAAAGCAAAATTTCAAGAACCAAAATTCAACAAAACCAAGCTCTATACAGGATCTACCTGAAAGTCAAGATTTTCGATCAAACTCAAACTCAAAAAAAAAAAAAAAGTAAATTCAGCAAAAATGAACCCATCAATGAAAATCCATTAAACAAAAAACCCAATAAACCCCAAAAACAAACACACCATAATCCACTATTTAGATGATCAACACATATATATATAACATCATCAGCTAACAAAAATTGCAAAAAGGGGGCAAGTGAAATCGAGTGAACAGAAACAAGTAATCAAGATGATTAAAAAAATCAATCTTAGGGAAAAAATCCATACCGACATGAATCTCAATATAGAAAATGAGAATTTTCCTCAGTAGAACAGAGCGAAAGAGACGAATTTGTGAGAGAGAAAAGTATGAAAATGTGTGTGTAATTTGGTATTAGGTGTATTGAGGTGTATTTTGGGAAAATGGAACATATATATGGAAATAGGACTACATATTATTATACTCTTTAAGATTACTAGACATGTTTATGTCTAATCAATTAATTTAAGTTTTGTAATTAAAAATAAAATAAAATAAAATACGTATATAATTAATTAAAATTAAATGATAAATATTATAAGAGAAATATATAAATAAATATATTATATTTATTAATTTAATATAAATATCAACAACAACACGTATAATATAAATACTAGTGCGTCTGGGAGGGTAAAGTGTATGTGGACGTTATTTTAGCTTGTGTAGGTAAAAAGGGTAGGAAAAAAAAGTAAAAAGGTTATTTTCGAACAATGAATGAAAAAAAAACATAAGAAAAAAAATACATATTTGTCGGTGATTTGAGACTTCAATTCTTGATTTAATGGACATGAAAGACCATTACCCTTCCATCCCTTGGATAGATAGACAAGGAGATGCAAAACTTTTGGTCTTTCATGTGTTGACCAATATTTTTTTTCGTGTTGTTATAATTTGAATAATGAAAATAGATGGTCAAAGCCTGATCGAATGATTAACAACTCATCTTGTAATGATCTTATTTTAAATTTTCAAAAAAATTTATGTCACTTTATTTTTGCAGAGGCAAACTGTCGATTTAAGATAAGTATAAACACAATATATGCATGACATAAGAGACAATAAGTAGTGATTAATCTAAATATCGAATACGTATAAATTTGTTATTGCTTTATTTTTGTGGACCAACCCCATGTGGATTTGTAAACCAATTTGCATACACACTCGACTAAGTAGACATTGGGTCAATTTTTGAGTATAAAACCCAAGACAGAGAATATTCGGACTCCACATTTTTTTCTAATGTGTACCAATAAAGTAAATAAGTGAATACAACTTATTTCATATAGCATATCCCAACCATTTAATTATATGATTTGTCTTTCAGACGGATTGATTTTTAATTTGTGCCTTTTGAATAGATTGATTCTTTAATATTTGCTCTTAAAAATCAAATTTATGTTTAGCAAAATATAAGTTTTTTAGAGCACGAGACATAACTATAATGTGAAATTATAAATGTATACCTAGCAAAAAAGTTAGTTGAACACAAAATAAGGTGTAAGTGCAGATGACCCTATGTCAAGTTCTCACTGATCTTGAATTGAATACGAAAGTTTAAATGAACAATACACAAGACTATTAACGTTTGATACCATTATATTTGATTGTAACCTTTTAATCATTAAAATTCTCCTTATTACCTTTATAAATTGTCACTCCATCGTAACGATGTGTAAGATAAGTGCATGTAATAAAGTTGGACGTTGACATTTTTTTATAGACTTTCCTGATTAACAACAACAACAACAATCCAGTGAAATCCCACAACGTGGGATCTGAGGAGGATAAAGTGTACGCAGACCTTACTTCTACTAAGATAGAACGGCTGTTTTCGAGAGACCCTCGACTCAATAGATAGACTTTCCTGATTAAGTGAAAAAGAATAGAAATGATCTCATTATTCATCAAATTTCAGACTTTAGGTTAGTGAGACTAGAAAATTTCTCTGTTATAGCTTCATAGTCATAATTATATGTTCCCTAGAATCTGGATTGATAATCCATCTTATAAGCAAAAAGGATTATGGAAACTAATTATGTTTTTTTTTTTCTGGTTGAGCTTCCTTTCTCCAAGTCCTATGCACATTACTCAATTATTATCCCTTTCTTGGTTTTGTCGTGTTATGAAAACCAAGATTTGACTTTTACATTAATTATGTTTTTATTTAATTGGTAGAACAAAAACAAAAACATAATTAAACCTACAATATATTCTAATTACTAAATAAGTTCATAACATTACGCAACCAACAAATCATGCTTAAATTTAATAATAATAGGTGTATAAGCTCCCGGTATCAAGCGGGTTTGAGGGAAGGCCAAGCGGGTTTGAGAGAAGGCCAAATTATGAGGGTGTATTGTACAAAATCTTATTCTTTTATAAATTATTTACATAATTCGAACCGCCTTCTGATCACATAGCACTACTTTATTTATCCACGTTCATATGGTAAGCTTCCTATTTATAGGTACTTGGTCTCGTGGTTACAAATCCTAGTAAGGGTCTCCATTGAGGATACTGTGTGACATGAGAAAGTTCATGTCAAATGATCATAAGGTACTTCGATGTCACAAACAACCAACAACAACCAACAACAAAAGATAATGATCGTAAATTAGGGTAAATGACATGATTAATTTAGGAGTGGATGTTGAAATGGATGTATATAAGGTGGAAATGACCTTTGTAGTGGACAGATGTAGGCAAATAAGAAAATTAGTAGCTAGTCAAATGCTGTGTGGTTCCTTCATCAGCATTATTGTTAATAATCTCCTAAACACCTACTATCTTATTCTTCAATATTACCTAATTTCATTTGCTTAAGTTTTCATATTACTAGTTGCTATTATTCTCTTCTTCGTTGTTTTCATCATGGCATCTTCACTACAACATGATTAGTTTAGGCCTATGGAAAGGTGCAAGTAACAAGTCCACAGATTTCATGTTGCACAGTAGCTGTCACATCAATTCTAATCAAATAGGAGAAATAAATAATGCCAGGATTAAAAACTTAAAAAGGGCGACCATGTTCGCCATTTCCAAAATAAAAATGCCACATCAAATATAGCATTATAAGCTGATTTAATAGTTGATCTGATGCCAATCAGTAACCATGGGTAACTAATTAAATTCTAAAGCATGAAAGAATTAGCACCTACCCATTTCCCAAAATAAATGTAGACCTCCTACACTAAACCCCTGCCAAAAAGAGAACGACTTATCTACACGGGGATAATATTGAGGCCATAGGAGTGTCTTCTTAATCTGTTGCAATGGAAGGTACAACAAAATAACAGAGCTCCTCGCCACTGTGCAAGAGATCATCACTCATAATGCAACTCACTACCTCAAGATACTAAACTGCCATGTACATGACCGGAGTAGTGTGGCAAATTACCCAGTCATCCTTGAGGCAGGCTGTGTATGGACTCAAATCTGTAAGCAATACCACTCCAAATCTATGTTGTGCAGTTGATGTCGATCAGCCAGTCTGCACGAGACAAAGAGAGGATCGTCTTCATTTTTCTTTGCTGAATTCGAGTTAATTGACCAGTAAATCAACTAAGCAGAAAACCTATTAAGTCTTAACTTGACAACTGGAATCGTCCAGTTCAATGTAAATTAGGTATGCATGACAATGGTTCAGTAATTATATGTTTGATTACAACTTTAGTGGGGTAGCACAAGGACAGGAGAGCAACTAGAACACAACCCAACTAGGAAAAGTAGACAATGAGAAAACAGATGGTCAAGGCACACAAGCACTTTTAGACGTTAACGTGCAGATATTTGAGCACATGTAGAAACCAAAATCACATATATTTCCGTCAATCAACATATTAGAAGGCATGCTTATCATAGGACATCTACAGGAATCTGCAGACACCCCACAAAAGTGAAAATCATATGCCATCAAGTAGCAAGCTTAAAGCACTCAACAAATAGACAGAACTAATGGTACTCGAAGAAACTTTCTAACAACCTCATCTGAACAAGGTGAAGGAAACAAATTTCGACAGATCAAAGAACAGAATTCTCATCACTTGACAAAGCAGTGAACAAGTGAGTGGTTACCAACTTAGCAGTTCCAATATAAAGCAAAGACAAACACCCCAAGACAGCCAAACAAAAGAAGAAAAATGAAAAGAGGACATACTTACATTTACATGGCAATCAAAGGGTGATCAAATATATGCAATTTTCAGGAAAGCTGCACAAGGGAAGCTTGTCTCAACCAAACCCAAATCCTTCACTAGCCTCATGGATAGCCAAAAGCAAACGTTCTTGAAGCTGTTCCTTGGAAGTATACTCCGGAAGGTCAAGTTGGTTGAAGCTGGAAGGAAAAGACAAATGTCTGTAAGGGGCCACCAAAGCTTTGCTATAAACTACCACCCAGATGGCATCTACTTAATTATGAGTGAACTACTAATAAGCCTATAATAAGTCTGATATACAAGTACCGACCAGGTATGTGCAGATGGAAGCCTCTCAGGAGCTCCATAAGCTTTGTGAATCTGAAATCTCTGAGGGCCAGAAATCCCTTGCAATGCCTTGAAACCCTCCAAAGGAACCTAAGGACAACAGCACCCACAATTAATCCCAACGAAGAAATCCAGACATTTACGGGGGAATGTGCATGCACTCTGTAAAACATTCAAAAGGGCTTACAGAACCCTGAACCACCAAACAAAAGGGGAAAGTAGGGGCTTTTTTTATAGATAGAACAGTAGATATACTGGGGAAATAAACATCAATCTGCAATCACAAATTACCAGAATTCAGCAACACATGTAACAGAATTTTGAGCACTTGGATATTTGGTTTGCAAAGAAAAGAGTTTCTTTTCTCAAGGAGAACAGACTTCCGTACAAAATTGACCTTTACTATGGTGGGAAAGGAGGAAGAATTCCACATCAATAGAAACAAATCATATCACCACTTAGCAGATTCTATATGTGACAAAAAACCTCTGTTGATACAATGATATCTACTAACCTTGGATGTGCCGGTCACAAATTGAAGAAATCTTGCCATGTCTTCCTTGCTAAAACCTTTAACAACCTCCCAAAACCACTGAACAGCAGTAGATGCTGCTGTATATCCAGTATATTCAGTGTTGGCCTTCAGATCTTCCACTGCATACAGAATCATTATAAGAAGTTCTATAGGAAACAAATATGATGCATACAGAGCAATGGTGGAGAAGCATGTCCACTTACTATCAATTTCTGGTAGACCACTTATCAAAAGTTCAAGCTCTTTATCATTGAAAATGGAGATAAGTTCACGTGGTACCAATTCATTGAAACCTTCAAGGAATGCATTTATTTGAGGGCGAATAGCATTTGTCAGAATATGATCAGCAACGAGATCAACATACTCGTGCTTTGTCTCTTCAGTGACCCTTATATTTCTTCCTCCAGCTTTAAGCTCATAATCAGTAACCTTGATCATGCAAGATAAAAAAAAATTACTTTAGGTATCACCTGAACAATAACTGACTTGCTCATTATGTTTTTTTTGTTTTTTTTGGGGGGGGCGGGGGGGGGGGGGGGGGGGTCAAAAATTTATGCATACTAACCTCTGTTTTCTCATAGAGAATGAGTTTTTCCTCATCTGCGTCCATGCTAAAAGTCAAATCTGGTATATCACTCACATCATTCTGGTACAGGAAACCAAGAAACCATCAGAAGTTCCATAGATGAAATTGTAGATCAGTTAGAAATTACTGCATGTTTATAAATCTTACCTCCAGCATCCATTTCAAGTTCTTATAGTAATCAGGATCGACAGCCTCTATATCATGATATGTGACCTTTACACCAAGGATATGTTTGTAGAATGATCGGGTAAAATGAACATCCAGCAACTGCCCATCAAATAGTGCTTTGGCAACCTATAAAGAGTATCACATCAAACGCTTGAGATTAAGATGTGAAATAAGGATAAAGTCATGGCTTGGATTTTAAAAAGAGTTCCAGAAGTCCTACCACACGGCCTACAAATTTGAAGTATGAGAGATGTTCAGTTTGATAAACAGAATTCGGGTTGGGTTGGAAAGTTGCATTGTTCCCAACGGTCGTAAACAGCAAGGCTCCTTTGTCAAATATGACCCTTGATAGCAATTGATACCACTCTCTTGTCAAACCACCAGCATCAATACCCTCTTCACCTTGAAAATGAACATTTAACCGTCCTTTCAGGTCTTGATTGGGTCGCATACGCAACTGATTATAAGAATCCTCCAACACATAAGCCCGCCGAACACTAATTCGCAGAGGACCTGAGAGGTGCTGTTCATGCTGCTGCCTTATTCTGGAGCGAAAATAAGCTCTTTTATTGTCAAAATCAATGAGCCGTGGGGCTTTCAGCATCACACAAAGTGATTTCTCCAGTAAGCCAGGGTTCTGCCTGACAAAAGCATTAAGCAAGCGCCGATGCTTTTCCGCAAATCTTACAAATGTTACAGCACCATCTACTCTTTTATGTGAATCCCCAAGAGACTTGGAGGACAACTTGATTGAAGTACCAGCTAATTCTTTCACTTCTCTTGCAGTTGCATTGATATGATCTTGCTGCATAATAGATATGTTTGCCTGAAGCTTCTCACACAGAACAAAGAAAGCCTCAATAAAAGGTAACAGACGCTGAGTTCCAGGGGGCAATGGAGAAGATACAGATGAAGCACCAGCTTCATGTATATGCTCCCCGGTGTTAGTACTTGACATATCTGAAGAAGTGGTGCTCTGTGTGAGCTCTAACTCCATGGTGCCTATGCATTCACTCAGCCCCTCCCACAAAGGTTCTAGCGCAACATTTAACTTCCACATGATGTTATGCTCATCATGTTCTTCCTCCATAGATGTGTCTGTATTGCCATCAGCACAAGCTGTACTTAGTGAACTAAGAGTTTGTAGTACACGAAGGACTGCAGCTCCAGCCATAGATCCAGCACTCAATCCCAGCATGTGTGTATTCTTAAGTGTGATAAGCTCTTCCACAGCTGACTTGCTCAGCCTTTGAGTCAACTCTGAAAGTTCGGAAATGAAGAACTTCCGATGGGGAGAAGCAACTGAGGCTAGCTTCTTCAACACCTCACCCGCAAGCATGTAAACTTTATCTGAGAGCCTAAAAGATATACACTAGAGGTCAAATAGTTGCAACACAACATTTATCTTTCATAAGTGAAGAGGAAAGACAAACCAAAATGGGAAATCAAGGAACCGGAAATGAAAGATCTCAAATCACAAACAGATAGAAACATAGAATATTTAGGCAAATCAAGGTACAGAAATTTAAATAGAAAGATACCCTTCATGACCAAGAAGACAGCAAAGATTGTGCAAATCAGACTGTGGCAGCTGCAAGAAGATGTCACGAATATTTGGGCTTCCATTGGCATCAGATGCAGGGTTGGCAGAACCAGTGCCACTATCATCTTGAGGGGACTTTATGTCTGGCAACCCGGGATCTTTCTGTATATCACTCGTAGTTTCATTGCCATCAGGGTTATTAGAACCCTCTACTGTTACATTATGAGAACGGTCTGCTGTTTCTTCAGAATGAGATTGGCACTCCATCTTGGAAGCTGCAGTATAGACAACTACTTGAAGGAGTCCCATGACCTACACAGTACATGCAAGGAAACAACAAATGTATCTGAATTAACTATCTCCATAGACCTAAATATTTCAGTAGCATTGACCACAACCTACCTGTTCAAGATGTGCTATGCTGTGCAAAAAAAGTGGTTGGTTCAAGAGCTTGAGAAACAAAATCAATGGAATATCCCTCTTGTTAGAGCTTCTAGAAGGATTTGAGGAATCTCCTCCAACAATTTTCTCCTTGCCTTTAACCCTCTTGGTTTCCAAATACTTCACATCTGACCACTCTGGAATAAGCGAGAGATCAAAGCAGAAAAGAAGACTGGAAACTGCAGAGTGGTTGGTAGCAAGGTAAGTTAAGATCTCCAGAATCCGCCGCAATACCAGTGGAGGAAGTCCTGGGAAATGACTTAAATGGTTAGCAGACCATATGTAAACAGAGACCTACAATGTCACTTAAGAAGAGACAGCTACCATCAAATAGTTGTGATCGTCCATAAACAATATTCGACTGACAGCCATAAAGTCTCTGTGAGTTAATGGTTGTTAAACCACCAACAGCCCCTCCAGTCTCAGGTTTGATAGCTTCAAGAAGAAGATGGACTAGAACTGCTCTTGTACTGCTATGAGCAGACAAATTCAACAAGAGTCTTTGCAACAGACCTTTCCCAAGAGGCTGAAAACAAAAATCGAGTGTCTCAGTTCAATTTGTTGAGCACACATCGTAAACTATAACAACCAAAATATTACAACATCAACTACAAATCTACAGAAGTAAGCCTATTGTCTGATGATAGAAGCATTTTTATTTCAAAGCTGCTTGCTCGATTGATGTGAAGCAATGTACCTGTGCTAATCGCAAGAGGCGGATCAATGCTTTCAAGCCATTAGCATCTAAAAGTGGCTCGCCTTCAAGTTCCTTCAACTTCAAACTCTCTGAAAAAGAGGATGAAGCCCTCCGGCCGATTGTAACACCCACACCCCTGTCCATAACTGTCGGTCTGTCAAATCCCAGACCATTTCTACGACCATGAAGTCTGTGGCTGCCTCCAAACAAGCTGCGTGCTTGGTAATGACTCATAGCTCTGTCCCGAAGCATTTGTGCTTCAGCGAGTAATGGAGATGGCAATGCTGACAAAACAGCTTCTGATGATGTTAACAGAACCTGACAAACACCCAAAAAAAAGCATAAACAAAATGTCAAAACATTCAGAGGAACGGGCGGAAAACAAAAACACTCTAGGTACAGACCTCTTCACGCAGGTCAGCTGGAAATGTGGCTATGATTGAAGCATTATCCATTTCCACAGGCTGACCTTCAGCCTGCTGTACGACTCTTTGAGCACGTTGTTGGGCAAGAACTTCTGCTTGAATATCCGGAGGGAGAGCAGCTAAAAACTCTGGATCAATATCTTCAGCTGTCGGTGCTGTATAAGTTGGAGGTTGAGCCTGAGCCTGCTGCGATGCAAGAACCTCTGCCCGAAGATCTTCAGGAAGTGCCTCCAGAAAGGTTGGATCAATAGCGTTTGCAGTAGAAGCCTCATTATTCAAACTAGTTTCATCAGTTTGACTAGCATCTTGAACTTCCTGAAGGTTCTGAGTCACTGATGGATCCTCAGGCAGAATAGGTAATGGTTGGTCACTCGCCCTTTCTGTTTCTGCACCGTGCATGTGAATATCTGTATCCTCCTGAACTACAGAAACATGATGAGCACTGGAATCCAACATTGCTTCCCCAGATATTAACAGTGGCTCATCAGTTGCACGACTGTCTGTTACAGTGGTTATGTCATCGCCTACATCAGTCGAGGTCGCATTGCATATGTGTACATCCCCATCAGCAGTCCTATCATGCATCACAATGCCTTCACCTTGAGTAGATGACACAGCATAACCTGCAGTTCCCTCTATGTTATCACTTGGATTTGCATTTCCTTCTCCAATCACCATGCTTCCATGACCATTGTTTGACCTGCCCAATAGTACATTTTCCATAGGATCGACAGCTTCTGGGAATTCACCTACCTGATCAGCAACCACCTCCAGATTGTGTTCCCTTTCACAAGACTGAACTTCAACTGGTTGATTAGATTCATGCCCACTATTGTTATGGCGATCATTATTTTGTTGACCAGAAGTGCTATCACCCTCCATCTGCTGTTGACTCTCACCAACTACAGGTATGTCCTGCTCTCTTTCCAGTAATCCAACAGGAGGATTAGTAGCTGGAGCAATTCTGCTTAGTTGACAAATGAATTGCTCCTCCACCATCTGGGCAATAGCAGCAGACTGACCACCTGCTTGGGGCTGACCATCATCAGTCCACCTACCATCACCAGGCCTCCGGCCTGGAACGTGTAGAGATTCCAAACCAACAGAAAAGTCATCCAAAGGTGGGAGTGCTGCACCACTGAGTCTGTCACTGAAAAGGCTAGACGGCGCACTATCAAATGGGAGTACTGGAGAATCAAAAGTGTAGAAACGAGCTACATCCAGCCTACGAGCAGATAAGACTTCTGAATCTCTAGATGAGTTCCCAAGAGAAGTCCAGACAGGAGCAGAGTCACCAGACTGTGATGGCCTCAAGAGGAGAGGATGTTGCAGACCAGTAACTTCAGTAACAGATTGTTCCAAGGAATTTCTAGTTGTTTGGCGACGGCGCTCAAAGCCGAAGGTCCTGCGAAGACCAAAGAGGTCATCAACATTCCACCCTTCAATTGTCTCACCTCCAACATTAATAAGGTTACCACTTGTTCCAGGTTGCCCTAAAACTTGTAAATGGTCAAGGCCATCAAGGGCTTCCCTCCACCTAACCTCAATAACTCGATTTTCATGAAACTCATCATCCTCTTCATCAACCATGTCATCATTGTATTCACCTCCCAGGCCAGCATCATCATGCTCTTCCCCATCTGTATCAGCCAGAGACATCAAGCCAGTGCCATCTTCAGCTATATCTTCATCCTCATCCTCACCCTCATCATCATCCTCCTCATCCTCACCGTCATCTCCCATATCATCATCTTCCTCACCCATTTCATGATGTGCCCTATTCTCAACGTGGAAACCCATGCCAATTTGCTCTGTCTCGTTCAAAACACCATTGTCTTCCATCTCATCACGCATGTAATCCAATCCAAGCTCCAGAGGAGGATTGCCTGCATTTGCTTCTTCTTGCTCAGCTCTCATTTCTTGCTCCATGGATGGCTCTGTAGTCGCATTCTCATTGCTGTGATTCTCGGAAGCACTAGCTGGCAGTTGCCCTGCGTTTGAATTAGGAACCTCCTGCTGGCCGTTTCCATTTCCACTGGTCTCTACATGTAAAAAGGCTGATGTTGTACTCACCTGATTATCCGACCTACCATTAAGGGCCGTTGTCTTTTTCTTGTTCACAGAATCAGTTTTAAAAAGTTGCTCGCTAGCATTGGCAGCCCTTGTTAGGCTTTCCAATGTTTTAAGAATCAGATTCACAACTTTTGGAGCATCAGGGTGATCCAAATCAATTGCTTGAAGGACACCAGATAAGGACTGGACCAATCCTCCATCTATCATGCTCTTGGCTATTTCTGGAGAACAACCAGAACCGGGTAGGTCGCCTGAGGATGAGTTCTTGGACAAAATGGAGTTTGCCAAATCAACAAAAGCAAGAACCTTCTTATCAGGCAATAAACTGCTACCGGAAGAGTTGCTTTCAGACTTCACAAATGAAGACAAGGCTTTTACAAGTTCATTAATAACCCTCCTACGACCTTCACTAGATCTGCCTGACAAAACTACCAGAAACCATGAAGCTTTTTCAGACAGCTTGTCTCTCCATTCATCAGGTCCTGCAGCTTTATCGATTGAAAGGGGAAGAAGCCGTTGCAACACATGATGGATAATACCGCCATGACCAGGATTCTCTGGCTGATGGGGTCCCCGTAGTTGACACATCTCCAGATCCCTTCGCAGGATAACCCCAAGAGCATGTACATACATCATAAGAATGTCACTCAATAATTTGAGTACAAAAGTAACTTTAGCAAGCCCTGCTGATTTCTCTGATACACTGTCAGACTGAACCTCCCGTACCTCATCAACCTTTGATTTCCCCTTTACTCTGACTATGGGCTCATCAACCTCCATAGCACAGGCGTTCCCCACGCAATCTTCTGCCAATCCCTGTGTAGGAAATGCTGCTACTATTTCAAGAAGATGATCAATTACCTGAGAAATATTTGCAGGGATCTTTTTGTGGCTTTTAGAACACTTTCCTGATCCATCATGGGCTTTATTATCAGAAATTCGCACACACTCGTTAGAAGCTCCAAACTCGACAGATGTTTTGCCTTTCTCTTTCTCTCTCTCCTTGTCTTTCTCTTTTGATAAGACAATGATAGATCTCCCTCCAGATGATTCGAGCTGGCAAACCGCACCTGCAGCTTTCATGAAGACTCCAGGGTCTCGACATATCACAGGGGCCATTGATGTTAAAAATGTTTCAACAGAAGTACGACCAGCATGACGACTTCCACCAAGGGTCTGACGTATCTCCATCTCCATGGCTGTTTGCAGGGTCTGAGGGTCTTCAAGAAGATGTCTAACAATGGCTGATGCCAAGGTGTCATATCCAGGGAAGTAACAAGATCTTGGGAGATCAAAAAGAGAAGTCATTCCTCCATTTTCAAGAAACTGAATGGCAAGAACATATGTTTTTGTCAAGCGTGCACACAGCTGTAGAGCAGCCTGCATGACCATGGCTGGTGCACGTTGTTTAACCAAGTCACAAGCAAAATCAAGCACCTTACGACTGTCCTCTACACTCAAATAACCGGTAGGTTTCCCAAATATTTTCTCAAAACCAATGGAAGATTCATCATCCTCGGAGACTAGAGTTGACTTCTTCTCAATAACTGCTTCAGGAACTTGGGATGGGAAATGCTCTTCTAAAGATTCTGGTAAAGATGCAGCTATGACTCTTTCAGTGTCATCACTGGAGATCTTAGGCCTAGTTTGCAACAGATTAAATAAGATTAGCAGCAGTGCACTGATGCATCTAGGAACCATAATCTCATTTTCAGCTCTATCCTTGAACTTCATCAATATTTCAAGTACTACAGAGACAATATCATTCTTTGCCGCAATTTCCCGTATATTTTCATCTTCAGAGAGAAGCAATGCTAAAGTATGTGTTATCATAGATAAGGCACCAGTGTCCCTGGAAAATTCCAGCTGGCAATCTTTCAACTGGTGAATCAGATATGAAATCACTTTTGCACGATCTTCTCCTTTGTTCCGATTGCAAAGAGTCACAAGTAAATCCATTAATGGAAAAGCCATTGAGTCAGCGCTCTGAAACAGCTTGATTGTTGCAGCAAGGACATCTTCAACAGGTGGTGGCTTAGTTTGTTGTTCTTCAGATAGAACCTCCACCGATTTATCAATGCTGTCGGCTTTGGAAGGCTCTGATGAATTCCCAAGTGACAAGGCTAGCGCACGAGCCAACTCATCATCTTCTTGAGCAGGATCTTCAGCATGACTAAACAACCACTCCATAGCCATCTCCACACTGTTCGTTTCAACTCGTCTTAATGCCTCCTCAGCTCTTACTCTTGAAAAGCCCATCTCAACAATGGTAGAAATAGTAGTCTCATCAGGTGGAGGAGCCATTGCACGTGGGTTTGCAGAACTTGATGACCCACTGCGATTTCGTTTCACATCCCCAACACCACAGTAGATGTAAGTTATAAGCATAATAATAGAATTAATAAACCTTGGATTACAACTGGGGAACATCTGATGGTTCCAAATAGGAAGTATAACATCTAGAACCTGAGACTGCAGCATACGGACAAACACTTCGGGGTCTCTTGGAACAGGAAACAACCCAATAGACAAACCGACAGCAACTGGCTGAACAAGGAGTTGCGCTTGGGAGGTTGAGGTTGGAGACAACAGCAAAGCCGAATTGACAAAATATTCAAGCAAACGGCAATAACTCTGCAGAGTACCAAGAAGCCACGAACTGTGAGATAACTTGTTTTCCTCACCGCTATTTTCAGGAACCATTCCAGATGTCAGCACAGAATACGGAAGTGTCCACAACAACTGACTGGTTGCTTCAAATGTTGTTAGAAGCTCCTTATAGGTTCCTTGGGTATAGAAATTGTTAATCATGGACACATAACAGGTACGCCGCCTGGCATCAAATGTTAGGGTCAACATATCATCCACAACCTTACCAAGATATCGACACTTGACAGAAGGTGGTATATCAAGCGCAGCAGCATCTGGATATCCTGAGAAACCAAGAGCCTCGAGGAAAACTTTGGCTAAGGAGGTTCCTATGCTCTTTGAAGCTGAACTTAGAGATCCTGTTTCATTTCTCCGACGATTTGGAGAAGTAAATCCTTTAACAAGAGCCATAAAGAAAGAACGCATGCTGGAAGCAACCTTGTTCAGATTATCTAAAACCAGAACACTGGGAGGTTTTTTCTTCACCTCCTGGATCGTACTCTCCACAACACTGGGAGCAACTTCAGAATCAGCTTGTAAACTTTCCAAATGCCTACTGGTCCTTCCACCACGAATTCGTGCTAACCCATGCCTACTACGACGAAATAAACCTTCACTAGAACGAATTACAGAAAAAAACTCACGTTCTACCCCCCATTGAGAGTGAGAACTATTTCTGATAGAAACAGGATTCATGTATCTAACTGAGGGAATATTAGTCTCCTCATCACTGTCTCTACCTCCTATATTGGAAGAACCTGCTTCTACATTTTGAGGCTCTACTTCTACGTTCTGTTTCTCATCCACCTTAGAATCACAACACAAGGAGATTTGCCAAAGTACTTCCTTATATGCTCTCCCAAGATCCTTTAAGACATCAGCATCTGCAGTTCCTAACTCAGAAACCACAGTAGTACTTCCCTTCAACAAAGAATTGGAGAGAGATAAAATACCTTCAAGACTTGAAAGGTTCTTCAACACAGTTATCCTCTTAGCAGAGTCCACCTTTACAAGCTGAGATCCTTGAAATTGAACTATAAGTTCATTTGTTACCTTCAGATGATCTCTTAAAAACAAACAGACTGCACGAGCAAGAGAAGCAGAATGTTGTGGAGAGAAATTCTTAAATGCAACAGATAAGGTCTGACCCATAGAAACAGAAAGTGGCAAGGCAGGCAAAGTGAACAGCTGCAGAACAGCTTCAATTCCTTTTTTCTCAACAAAAATACGGCATGTATCAGAATTCTGAAGAATTGTTTCAAGCAGACGAGCAGCGTTGCTTATACATTCAGGAAGAAAAGACTCTATGTTTGGTACCAAAGAATCAGAAGATGGTTCGACATGCTCCGAACTTTTAGCCTTTTGTGAGTCTTGCTCAGGCAAAACCACACCCCTATCCTCACCTTCTGTTTCCATTGGAACAGGATTAGAAGAACTAGAACTGTCAGCTGAGGGTGAAATAGCTTCTGGAACAGATCCAAGTTTTGCAATCTCCTTCAAAATCTCAATCATAGTTTCCACTCCAGGTCCGCGCAACGATGAGGTGTGCCGCATTAGTTCATCCAGGCCACTAGACAAAGATCCAGTGGTATCTCCACTAAGGGCTCTGACATATGTTTTTGAAGTGAATATTTTTACGAAACACCTCAAAGCATTGCGATCTTTCACAGCCTGAAGACCATTGTTATTCAAGCACAGCGCATCTAAACATTGAGGTATGCAAGTGATAGCTTCTGCAGAGCAAACAACCCCATCCATAATGGCATCAATGAAGGCAGAAGGAAGACCAGCTGCTTCCAATACAGGGAAGCAGGTGGGATCTTTGTGAATAAGATCACTCATCACAGTTGCCGCAAGATGAAACACTCCTCCACCAAAATCCTTAGCTCTTCTGAAGATTATGCTCAAGCATTGAGGCAACAAACTTTCCTCTGAACCATAAATACGAGCAGTGGTTCCAGGAGCATAGGTTCCCAAAGATATGGCACGTAGTAAAGCTTTCATCAGTAATCGCCGATGATAAGCAACCAACACATCAGAATAAAGAGCCTGCATGCTGTCTAGCTCAGAAGAAGTACCAGCAACAATCTGCGAACTATTAAAGTCAGAACTTTCGAGATCACTACTAGCAGTTGGCAGCTTTACACCATTTTCAACACGAGAAACCTCCACATTAAGGCGTGCTATGGTGTCATCCAGACCTCCCAAATCTCTGAATAGCGCAGCAGCTGGATTACTATAATCCATGAATGCCTCTAGAACATGAACAGCCATGCTAACTAAATGCAAGTGTTGAGGATCCGTATCTTTAAGTAGCGGTAGAAGAGTAGGGATGAACCCTGCTTCTCGCATGGCTGAGCACCCAGATGAAGATGAAACCAAAATGGTAACAAGAGATAACAAAGCCTCAGCAAAAAGAACAGACCATCTTGAGGAGTTGCTATCAATGGAATCAATGGCCTTTTGCATAAGGCTGGAAAGAATACCACGATGCCCCCCAGATGTTACAGCTGTCAACACACTTGGCTGGCGTGACCGATCTTGACAGAGAGCAACCAAGGAAACAAGACCCAAAATTCTAATCTTCTCAGGAATCACATCTTCGTAGCTCAATAAAGTAACCAACTCATTAATGAACTCCGGTTCACTGTTGAAGAATGAAACCAAATCATCTGAATCACTGCATGCTTGAACAAGAACTATAAATGCATAGAGGCGTATGCAAGTGTACTGCTGTCGAGAAGCTGGGGAACTGAATGCCCTAGCATAACGTAATCTTGTCAAAAGAGGAAACCTCAAACTAGGAGGAACCTTGTACTGCAAGACTAAATTGTTCAAAAGTTCAAGATCTGACTCTTTTCTGTTGTCAATGTCAGGCAAATGGATGATCTGTAAACCAATGGGAGCAGTGGGCTCATCTGAAGATTCAGTAGCATAGAATTCAAAATGTAAGGTGTGACCTAACTCATTAGCACTTGTATCAGAGCTGTCCTGCAGAGCACACGCAATTAACCCAAGGCCTTCTTCTTTTCCTCCCCAACCCTGTGCAAGAGCGAACAGCTTTGAATTAAGAGAAGCATCTCTAATGACATATTTCCCAATTGTTTTCTTCAAAAAGGCAGCCAAAGTTTGCAAACACGCCTCAACCACATCCGCATCGGTGGAAGCAAGCAATGCTGACAAGTGATGCTGCACCACCAAGAGAAAAAAAAAGAACAAAAATTCAAATTCAAAACAATATAAAATTTTGTAATGTGCGTTGTGGATATTTATTGAGAAGAACTACATTGTTGTAGCAGATCAAGAGCAAAGATAGAGACGGAAAGAGATTTAAGATATTAATATACATTATTCTATTCAGAGTACATAGGCACTTCCTACATCTTAAAATCAGTTCAGAAACTGAACTTAATTATCCCCCCCTTAAGGCATATAAGTTCATCGACAACACCACCCCAATATGTGCCACGTCTGACCCATGTAAATCCACTTTACTTTTCTAAGCATAAGATGAAAAGCTTAACAACCCCTTACCTTAGCATCCAATGTTCACATGGTACGTATTAAGGAAAAGACACTGGTAATAACTCCACAAATCTGAAGATAGGAAAGATACATCTGATACAAATCTGTCCTCAAACAGAAACCAGAATACAACAAGGCATGCACTTCCCAAGGAAATAGAGCCAGGAAACATTACCTTCTGTAGTTTATTCCAATTGATGACTACAAGAAACAAATTGGCTTGCTAATGTCTATAAACTTCAGAGCTTATTTTATGATAAGTTAAATGATTTTAAATTTCACAGCTTATATCCTTGTATTACGCCCATTGCATGATGTAACTCCATTTTTTATTTTACCAAAATCACATATTTGCTATCATTGTGAAAGAGCCTAGAGACTCCACATTTGGTATTCTCCAAAAGCATCCTCCTCTAACCCGCCTTGTTTCATTTCAACAATGAAATTGGAGTACCAAATATTTATTTTATTTACAAATTGTAAATTCCTTTATGACATTAGAATAATGCTGAGCATTTAACACTAGAGGAGAAAATAATGATTCAATAGTAATCAAGCTTTGCAAGAAGAACAATCCAACACTTCTCAGAATTGATAGCCCTTTTTTCTATTTACATTTTTTAGGGCCGTCTCTTGAACATTACAGAATAAATTCCTTTATGCCAAGGGTCCCTACCAGTTAAAAACAAATAACCATGGAGCTAAGGCAGCACACTAACTTCGAATAACAAAGAACAGGGCAACATGCAGACACACAGACAGCTAATTATATATGCCAATACATATACTCTCTTTCCAGATTAAAATCAGGAGCAACAAAACGAAAAGAGTCGCTTTAGGTATCTTCAGTACCTCATATGAACTATAGAAATGCTTATTTGTGCAGTTCTCCAATATTATCCTTATAACACGAAGGACCTGGAGGACAGCTTCCCTTGGGAATTGAGGATCAGATTCCAAAAAGTGGTCATCAAATTGCAAATCCTTCCTAGACTTAATGTATTTCTCAAAAAATGTATCAAAGTGATTAAAGAGATCAACCCAATGATAAAAATCTCCCTGCATACACAAGAATAAGAAAAGGGAAAATAAATTAAGAAAGGAGAAGACATGCAAAACGGGGGAATAGTATAATATCATCAACATGAAATCTGTATACGTACCTTATCAAACTCCCAAACAAAACTTTTCAGGGGTTCTTCTATATTCTCTAATGGAGTAGCAGTGACACTACTAATAAATGATCGGATCTTTGGAGGCTGAAAAAGGAAAGGCGAAAACAAATGTGATCAGTGCACATTAATTTCTTTTAAGCAGTAGTATATGTTAAACATAACGCTGGCACCTTTTCAAACAAGCATCACAAAACCAACCATGAAATATTGTGCTTCAAGAGGATATCTTTCCCTAAATTACTCAACTAAACTTTTGAACTTTGATAAATGAATCCAGGCTGAGGTACATTAATGAGTAAACACCAATAAAAAGATATCTTGGAAACTACAAATAAAAAAAGATTGTAGGATGTTAAGTCCAAAATTCCACAGATCAGCCTGACAACCTTGACTATGCAACTTCTGTGATTAGTAAATTGTTGGTCTCATTTTGGAAGTTCAAAATGCAGATATCTAAAATCTTATAAGCAATCGCACCAATCAGAACTTGAGACTTGCTGTGATTTGAAAAGAAAAGGGAATGTTGTTCAAATTACTAAATGTGCATATAAAACGTGATTAACCGCCATGCGAGAATCGGGGATGAATGCCTAAGAGAAAATATTTTAAATATTCCTTGGTTTACTAGAAGATACACTAACAAAACCAGACTAGCTTTTATTCGCTGGGGTACTAGTTTCCATCAGATTGATCTCATGGGGGCAAAACTTTTCCCTTTGCCAGTGAAAGAAACAGTTGCATAAAAATCAACCTTCAGCCAATTTTACCATAGGTACTTCACACCAGTCATCATGGTGCCAGTAAGAGAAAAAGAAGACCCCTTGGACTCCAACCAGTTGAAACGTTCAGTTTCAACTCCGAAAAACCATAAACGTATAACATATCAATCAATCAACTACTCCTCGATAGCAAAATTTGGAGTCAGCTATATGACATATCTATATCTATTCAATATATTCTCGCCCCATTCCATAAACCTTAATAACATATAACCATCTAAGGACATGTCTAGTTAGATTAAGCAAATTATTAACAAACATCAACTCACCATATCTAAGAAACATCAACCTTATTAAAAACAAATAAAAATCAATTTCCACGATCAGATATTAAAACATACACACACATATAAAAAAAAGAAATCAACTTCCTGCCAATTACCACAGTACTTTACACCAGTCACCATGGTGCCTATAGCACAAAAAAACACCCCTTGGGCTCCAACCAGTTGAAAAGTTCAGTTTCAACTCCGAAAACCATAAACTTATAACATAGAAAGCAATCAATCAACTATTCTATAAAGCTTTATTACATATAATCAAAAAATTCTAAGCACAGATGTCTAGTTAGATTAAACAAAATTCAACTCGCGATATTTAAAAAAATCAACTTATAAGCACCATACAAAAAACACCAAGTAGTCGCGCTTCCAATCAATTCACGTCGAATTAATATATGATCAGAAACTTACCACTTCTACAGCCCTCCTTCGCTTTAACTTCATCTTTATATCAACCAACAGACGAAACCATTGTCAATTCACAAGAAAAAATGGTTGAAACAGACCGATTCCTATACAAGAATCGATCCAATAAAATCGATAAAGTTGTGAAGGGTTTGGAACGATCAAAATTGATATATGGAACTTTTCGATTGAATAATTCAAATTGGGGCAATGAGGTTTTATGAAGATCGTAGCGATTTCTAGGGTTTTCGAGAAAGGGTTTTTGGTTAAACGATTGGTAACTGAAGATCGCGGAGAGATAGAGGAGAAAATGAAGAAAGATAGAAAGCTTTGGAGTGTTGCCACTTGCTTTCCTATATATATGGGAATTCCAAAGGATTTTGTAAAAAAAATAGGGAAATTTTTGCACAAGGGGAAAACAAAATTAATTTTCTGTTTTGTATTTGTGAATGTGGATAGAAAATTGGGAAATATTAAATTATATAGGGGTAGAAAATATTAATTCTTCGAATTAATAATTTGTTGATATATAGTCCTTTTTTTAATTCATAATTTTGTGCGATTAAATAGACTTTTCAGTTCTTACCATATATATATATAAGGGCGGATCTAGGCTTTATAGGAGGGGGTGTCAGGCCACGTCTGATTTAGATTGAAAATCTGTATATACATATATATTTTTATATATATTTATAAGAAAAATATAAATATTAAATATGGCACCCTTAGAAATAATGAATTTTGTAGTGTTAGTGGTTTAAGCTTAGGCTTATCATCGTAGGTATGAGTTCGAGCTCTGCTATAGAATATATTTTCTTAAAATCTTTTTTATCATGCAAACATCAACAGCGATTTAGTTAATGGATGGAGAAAGTCCTACTAGCCAAGAACTGAAATGTCTGTTTAGTAGTACACACTTAAGCTTTGATGTTGGATTCGAGACAAGTTGACACCAAATTTGAGATTAATTGTTGATTTTTCGAGAATCGTTATAAGCATAAATAAGCTAAAAAAAAGTGGGTAAATTTAAACATTTTTTCAATTAATTGTTGATAGTTATTCAAAGGCATAAATAAGCTAAAAATATAGTCAAAAGGATATTTCTTTTCTTAAAAAAAATTGAATAAAAAATATATTTAGATTATTTGCATTATTGAGGACCATTTTTACAATTTTTTCCAAAAGAAAAAGAAAAAAAGACCTTCACCCCGAAGCAACGAACGCGAAGTCGCGAAGGACTACGCAGAGAATGAAGAAGCTGTGTATGTGGAAATCTTTATCAACTACGCGCCAATTATCCCACGCTCCGACCACCGTTTTCACTACGCGCCGCCGCGCACTCTCTTCATCTTCTTCGTTCGATATTAAGAATGTTACCAAATCAAACTTTGAATCAGCTCTCAAGGACCTACGAGGTCTTCTACGGGACGCCGATTTCGTAGCTGTAGATTTGGAAATGACCGGAGTCACCAGCGCACCTTGGAGAGAATCATTCGATTTCGACCGGTATGATATTAGCTACCTCAAAGTTAAGGACTCCGCCGAGAAGTTCGCCGTGGTTCAGTTCGGTGTTTGTCCTTTCCGGTGGGACTCTCACAAGCAATCCTTTATCGCTCATCCGTAAGTCTTCGCTCATCCTTCTCGTGTTTGTCCAGTGAAGGATACAGAGGTTTCATAGAATCCCACTCAACTAATTTAGAATTGACCTTCTAATGTTTCTCTGAAGGATATAAAGGATAAGTATAGTTTACTGCTACTAATTTGCATTTGTTGCTTAGTTAATCGATTGATTGATTGATGTCTTTTGTCCATGTTAATTCTTTATAAACAAAGAATTTGAACGCAAGTAAATGTTTATCATAGAGCCTTGATGAGGACACTGAAGCGCACATTAAGCAAGGTGAAAATGCTCAATATGTTTTGAGCCTCGCTTTAAGCATGTCTTTGACGATACTGGGAGAACCTTCTGCATTCTTTCCGGTGGAACTTATTTGCCCACGTAGCGAGCTCAAGTGAGCATTTCAGTGTCTTGAGAAGGCAAAGTTTGTTTCTTTTGCTTTTGATGAAATACAACTTATGACCTATTGAGCAGCAACCTGTTTGTTTGACTTAGAGATGTTGCATATTACATTTTCTCTATCAGTTTTTTGAGAATGGTAACATATCTGCAATTTCAATATCAATTTCGCTCTATTTGGGGCGTCCATTTCAGTACGGGTAGAATAAATGTGTTATTCAAGGGGAATAACCAGCATAGATTGTCTTCATCAGTTAATGTTACATTTTGAATTCTCAATTCTCTTTGGCAGACATAACTTCTATATATTCCCACGGCAAGAAATTCCTGGTAGCAACCAATCCTGTGAGTTCCTTTGCCAGACAACATCACTTGATTTCTTGGCAAAATACGAGTTTGATTTCAATCTGTGTGTACGTGAAGGTAAGTCCTTAACACCTTCTTTCATTCTCTTGGACAATTTAATGAGATCGTAGCACGTTGCTATTTGACAATTTTATATTAACTGCTGGTTTTACCCTATGTGAGTCCACATCGGCTTGTCTCAGTTATATGAGGTGGGGTCCAAACTCTGACTGAACTTGTCTATGAGCCTATGACTCAAGTTGCAATGGCGATCCTGAGATGCGGTGTACCAAATCAGATTAGATATTTTGCTATCTTTTGGCTTTTAACTTTCTCATCTTACAATGATCTCCATTGACTGGATTAAAAATAAGGGTTTAAACCATGAAGCATGAATACCAGCAAACCCATGTCAACTTTATAAATGGTAACATTGAACTTGTATGTTTACCTAGAAGAACAAATATGGGATTCATTTGTTCGAATAAAGTTCCTTTAATGCATCCAGCATGAAAGTACATTTTTTAACTAGTTTGTAATGCATGTACTGCAAACCTAAGGGTAGACAATCGTGATATCGGTTCACTCTCCTTTGTTACATAAGTAGTTTGACTTACCTATGATGGGCAGTCTCTTTGAATTACATTGCTTTTTCCCTTATCTTTGGATACTTTATGTTGAATCCTCTACTGGAAGCATTCTATATTCTGAATTGGCTTTTATCAAATAGAAGGTTTTCCATTTGAGTCTTAGTTACCACCATAAGTGGTATGCTCCAAATATCATCAGATTCATCTCCAAGTAGGTGTTCTGATGTTCTGTCAAATATAGTTGGTGAGGTGTTATATACTTTGTTAAGCTTGGAGCATTTAGGATTCTAATTTTAGACTTAAGTCACTATTTAGATTTATATAAGAGTTTTGTACACATTGAGTTTCAATTTTGCTAGCTCAATTATATCTTTTGTTTCATTTTTGAGATTTTACACTTCTATGTAATCTCAGGAATCTCTTATTTATCCAGAAGCCAAGAAGAGGAGGCACTGGAACGTATAAGTTCAATATACACAGAAGAATCATCAGATTCCTTGTTTGGCTTGTGTGAAGATGCAGACTTCCCTTTGGTCAGGATGGCTGATGTTCTATTTGCTGAGAGAATGAAGAACACAATAAGGGAATGGCGTGATAGTTTGTTAAGTAAGGGAAGCAGTAGCTCTGAAATTAAACAAATATCAACTGATCCAAGTCAGAGATTTCAAATGGTTTTCTTCAAGACCCGTCCAGGCCTTGCCCTTAGTGGTTTTACTTCTCGCCAACTAAGGGTGATTAAAGCGGTAACGAGCTCATCTTCCATTTTCTTTTCTTTTTGTACTATGATCAACTTATGATGTGAGATTGTGAGAGCATCTTCTTTTATCTAATGTTAGCCGATGTTCACTGTTTGTCGAAAAATCTGTATAAGGGGGATGCATTCTTTTTATTTAAGCAGGAGGTAATCACTTACCCGGGAATAGTATCAGTTATACCTTTTCTTTGTTCCTCGGCAATTTCCCCAGAAATGAGAGAAGTGCTAAAGTATATAGTTGTTAATATTATATTATTTTCTAATGATGATTGACTTGGTGAGCTTGAAAATGCAGGTCACGAAAAAGAATTTCAAAGATCTTGCCTATATCCGAGTAGCAGGTGAAGCAACATCTCCACAACAATTGATTGTCTATACAGATTCCAATGATGACAGAGATCTACTGATGGTAAGACATAAAGGGTTTGATTGTAAGAAAATTCTTGTTAAAATATAATATGGATGAAATGATTACATTTCTGACGGTTGCTGTGCTTTTCCAAAAAAAAAAAATTAGAGTCTATGAGTACTAGTAATAAGCTTCTTTGTTTATTAAATGTTGTTATTTGTATCATTTTTTTTTCCAATATAAGATCTATTCTCTTCATTTTTTTCCAACATAAGTGACTCTTCATCTTCTCAGTACCTTGACTGTATCTCATCAAAGCTATTTATGTCTTAATATCAAGTAGAAAGAGGTGAAGGACAGCCTTCGTAAAGAAGCAGAAACAAATGTCAAATCTACTGTTGGGTTTCGACATGTTATTGATCTTCTTTCATCAGAGCGAAAGTTGATTGTCGGCCACAATTGCTTTCTTGGTAAATATATCCTTTTTGATTATGGAAGGCTATATTATGTATTTCAAGTTTTGCTCAACACTTTATACAATGAATGCAGATGTGGCGCATATATACAGTAAGTTCATTGGTCCACTACCTTCAACGGCTGAGGATTATGTATCTTCCATTCAGAAGATCTTTCCTTCCATAATTGACACGAAGATACTCTTGAATGCAAACGGTGTTTTTCGACAGACTGTAAATAAAAGCAACACCTCACTATCCAGAGCGTTTGTCTCTATTTGTCCTCATATTGCTTTAGGTATCAAAACATCTGGTTTGGCTGATAGACCGTGTGTAGAAGTGGAGGTTCAAGTGGATGAAAAAAGGTTTACCACCAATCCTACTCTACTCTTGGTATCGAATGAAATGTGATTTGTTACTTCACTATGTGCTTACCATTTCCATTTGCCTGGTTGTTTCTAGCTTGAAAATTGAATTTTGATTTACATCTTTTACGTTTATCTTTTTCTCCTGTGGAAATTCTGCATGCATTTGACACTGATGTTATGTGTGTCTCAACTGTGTTAACCTTGCCTCTCCGTTTATTTGATTAGCTTGTGAAGAAAATATTTCACCTCTTTCAGCACTCCTATAGCTTCAATCTATTGCTCTGTATCTCAACTTATAAAATCACAATGAACAATGTGAATAATCCTTGTCACTGATTGATTTGCAGATCTTCAAACTGGAACTCAGGAGCCAAGCATGAAGCTGGCTATGATGCATTCATGACTGGATGCATTTTTGCACAGGCGTGCAATCATCTAGGCATTGATTTCACCCTCCATGTTTTTGCTGGAGATTTAGCCAAGGAGACAAAGCTTCTGAATTTTATCAATCGCCTTTACCTTAGCTGGGTTAGTGGAAACGTCGTTGATCTAAGTACTGGGAAATGTACAACAGACTCCTCAGCTTCTAGTAAACTCAAAAGTCGGTACCAGGAGATCTCATTTCCTAGCATCATTCTGTTGTGGGGATTGCCATCTAAACTGAAAGCAAGGGAGATAAGAGCTTGTATAGCACAAGCCTTTGGCCCAAATTCTGTTTTGTCTGTCTACCATTTGGATGAAAGCGCTGTCTTTATTCAGTTTAGCAAGCCAGAACTGGTTTCTAAGTTTCTAGAAATGAAGGAAACTCTACGTAGGAACAGTGATCCAATTTCCGTGTTGCATCCCCTTTCAAATATTCTGAACGGGGAACACACTCATGCAGCTACGTACGATGTATATCAACAAATATGCAGTTCATCCATCTCAAAGAATTTATTCGCAGATCAGGCTGAAGCTGTTGGTATCAAACATAAAACAGTGTCTTCTAGGGGAGATCGAGTGGAAAAGGGAAACCAGGTATTTGACAAAGAAACCAAAGTTAGGATGTTTGATGAGAAAGCAGATGATCTGATGAGTTCACCATATGGCTCGGCGGAATCTTTTTATCTAGATGAAGTTCTGGCAAGCAAATAGGAGTAGTTATTCCTAATTTATGTAGTCGAAATTCATGTATATCTAGATCATTTTTGGCCAGGTATGGAGATTTGTTTCTCTGATACCTACAGCATGTATAGTGAGGTTAACTTAGATTATCAAAGAAGTAAAAATCATTCTACTGCTTCTTCATGAGCAGACATCAATCTATTTGCCTCTTCATTTATGTGTTCACTTCTTTCTATGTTGACATTCTTTTTGGCCTTTTCCCTATAATGAGTTTTACACCATGCAATTTCGAGTCCAAATAACTTATCCCTACAAGCCGGCAATAATTAGCAGAAACATTAGTATGCACATGTGGTACAAAGTTATATAACTTTTCAAATCAATTATGACCTTCGACTGCTTTTTTATTGGAACTTCATCAAAAAAGAAGACGTTTCCAGATCTTAAAGAAGATGTTTTCATCACAACAAGAGTAAGTAATACGTGATAGCTAAGTTTATACAAGTTGGTCAAACATAGGCAAAATCATGGAGCTTATATATGCTTCTACAAGTCCTAAAGCAGCACAAGTTACCTTCATAAAAGTCTACATATGACCATAAACAAAATAAATGCTTTGAGCCTCGAGTTTTATGCAACATTGCATCAATTTCATCCCATCCTCCATCTCCAGCTCATCTAACCGAATCAATGTGAATCATAATACTATATAATGCCACCTTTTAAAACATCGTGCTACATATTATCGAATACAATATAAATGGACCAAATTCATTTTGTTAAACAAAAAGCTTTAACTATGGTTAATAGCTTTAGGCTTTTCTCTATCTTATTTCCCACAGCAGAGGTGATCAAAAGGGTGAAGACTGCTAACTAGAGTCAATATTACCTGGTGTATAAAATAAATCTAGTCCGTTAAATAATTACAAGGACAACACGTGTAAGCAATATAAGATGGCATTGGACACAAAAATCCTTGGCTTATAAAACCCCAAATATCCTTAAACCCTCTCCCCATTTCTCCCAACAAAAAAAAAAAATCCTAATGTCCACAGACTCCTCTAACCCGCCCCCACCACCGAAATTCATTCAGCTACCATGGATCCGACTACAGCTCTGACTCCAGCTCCCTCTGCTTGTTCTATATGCTTGTTAATATTTGATGAAAATCCTGGATGCCAAGGAGGCACTAACTGTGTATGCACTAGATATTAATATAGAAAGTTGTTAAACTCCATTGATGGAGGTTGATTGTGAGCAGAAAATTGAAGAGAAGAAAGAAAGAAAGAAGAGAGAATCTCGGCACTTGATTTTTTTTTCTTATTCCTTCAATACATGTGTGTGACATGTGTACTTATAGAGTCAATGTACAAGTTGCTTCACTAACTACTTCTAACTAACTTCCTAACAAACTTAGTTAGTTTAACTAACCATGATAGCTTACCTAACTAACTCTCTAATTAACATTCCCCCTCAAGCTCATGGTTTAAACGAATCCATGACTCCTAAGCCACTTAGAAGTAGTTGATGTTGTGCTTTGCCACTCTTTGTGAGTAGATCAGCAAGCTGATCTTTAGTATGGGTGAATTCAGTTTTCAGAATTCCTTGATAGATTTTTTCCCTTACAAAATGACAATCTATGTCTATGTGTTTAGTCTTTTCATGGAAGATAGGATTTGCTGCAATTTGTATTGTCGACTTGCTGTCACACATCATTCTAACTGGTAGATCAACTTGAATACCAAGCTCTCTGAACAAGCCAATTAACCAAGTTACCTCAGCTGCACAGTTTGCCATGCTCCTGAATTCAGCCTCTGCTGAACTTCTAGAGACTGTCTCTTGTTTCTTAGACTTACAAGAGATGAGAGCTCCACCAAATTTGATCAAGTATCCAGTGACAAACCTCCTAGTCTCTAGATATGCTCCCAGTCTGAGTCACAGCAGGCAAAGAGTTGATCTGAAGTCTCTGCTGGCATGAAGAGTCCAAGGCCTGGAGCTTCCTTAATGTATCTTACCACCCTGAGTGTTGCATTCATGTGTGACTACTTGGGACAATGCATACATTGGCTCAACATCTGAACTGAGAATGCAAGGTCAGATCTGGTCATTGTAAGATAGAGAAGTCTTCCTACTAGCCTCTGATATCTGCCAGGGTCCTTCAGCACAGGATCTACATGTTCTTTTTTAGGAGAGACATGTTCATTATACTTTATAGATGTTATCTTCAGATTATGTTCAAGTGGTGTACCTGCAGGCTTAGCTCCCCCTAGACCAGCCTCACCAATTAACTCCAATGCATACTTTCTTTGAGATAAATGTATACCTTGACTAGATCTAGTAACTTCAATTCCTAGAAAGAATTTAAGTTCTCCTAGATCCTTCATCTTGAATTGTTTCTGCAGTCTTTTCTGGTGCAATCTATAAGTGTTTGCCTGTTGCCAGTGATTAAGAGATCATCTACATAGACTAATACAATAACTATGTCACCTTCAACTTGTCTAGTGAATAATGAGTAATCATAGTGGCTCTTAAATAAATCCTGGTTGTACCAAGGCTTCTATTAATTTCAAGTTCCATTGCCTAGGAGCTTGTTTGAGGCCATAGAGTGACTTGTGGAGTTTGCAGACTTTACCATGCTCCCCCTGTCTTGCAAAACCAACAGGAATAGTCATGTATACCTCTTCCAAGAGATCACCATTGAAGAAGGCATTGTGAATATCCATTTGATGAATGCACCAGCCTTTAGAAGCAGTAAGGGCAACAATGGATCTAACAGTAACCATTTTGGCAACAGGGCTAAAGGTCTCACCATAGTCCAAACCTTCTTGTTAGTTGTACTCTTTGGCCACTAGCCTTGCCTTAAATCTTTCTACCTCTCCTGAAGCTTTGTACTTCACCTTATAGACCCACTTGCATCCAATTAGGTGCTTGCCAGGAGGTAAGTCTACAACACTCCAAGTATGATTATCTTGTAGGGCAGCAATATCCACCCATTGAGGATCAAGAGATACTTTAGAGTGGGAAGTAGGTTCAGTTATGACTGAGTAGACAACTAGAGCATGGACATATGAGGGGGACAAATGAGCATATGACAAATGATCATACATGGGAAATGAGAGGGAAGTACTATGATGGGTAGTGACAAAATCCTGAAGCCAAAGGGGAGTTTTAGTTTGTCTAGAGGACTTCCTAGGAGGAAGAGAAGGCATATCTGGCTGAGAGGCAAGAGGAAGGTCTGAGAAGGGAGAGGAATCTAGAGAAGGGATATGTGGAGAAGAAGTAGTGGGAGAAGATGAATATGATACCACAGGAGTAGAGGACTGTGGCATAGGAGAAAAATCAACAGCTTTTGTAGAAAGAGTAAGAACAGGGAAAATAGGATCAGAGGAGATTTGCAAGTCTTTGAATGGAAAAACATCCTCCTTGAAAACTACATTTCTATTGACAAACTGAGATTTATAATGTAAATCATATAAGAGGTAGCCCTTTTGTGATAGAAAGTACCCCAGCAGGACTGCAAGGATAGCTCTAGGGGAGAACTTGTCCAAGACCTTTGGACATGCAGCATAGCATAAGCATCCAAAGGTTCTTATATGTGAGAGAATAAGAGGTGAAGAGTATAGACTTTCAAAAAGGGACTTGTAATGAAGCGGTTTGGAAGGGAGTCTATTAATAAGATAAACAACTGTGGTGACACATTCACCCTAGAATTTCAAAGGAATACTGGCTTGAAATCTGAGAGCTCTAGCCATATCTAGGATAGTTCTATATTTCCTTTCAGCAACACCATTTTGCTGAGGTGTATAAACACATGTACTCTGATAAAGAATGCCAAGAGTAGACAAAAGAGACTGAACATCATGATTAAGAAACTCACTTTTATTATCAATCCTGAAGGTTTTAACAGTAGTAGAAAAAAGATTGTGAACTTGTGAAAAGAAGTTTCGCAGTACAACTATAGTATCAGTTTTAGATGGGATAAGAAATAAACAAGTAAATCTGGAGAAGTCATCTACTATAGTAACAAAATACTTCATTCTAGAATGAGTTGGTACTTTGTAAGGACCCTATATATCACAATGAACTAGTTCAAACATAGATTTAGAGACATGACAGCTAACAGGAAAATGCAGCTTAGTTTGTTTAGCTAAGGGACAGACAGTACAAGGTAAATGTCGTATGTACAATATGAAGACCAGTAGACCTATTTGTTATATCTATGGGGGCATGCCCTAGTCTTCTATGCCACAAGGAGATAGACTCAGATTGACTTGATAAAAAGGAAGAGTTATTGGTTGAATGTGCTGAATGAGGAGAAACTGGAACTGAGTTAGTGAAACCTTCCTTGAGGATGTAGAGACCTTGATCTTCTCTACCAATCCCCCTGACCAGTCCAATGGAGAGATCCTGAAAAATACAAAAATCAGAAAAGAAGGTTGTCATGCAATGAAGTTCTTTGGTAAGTTGTGACATAGATAGCAAGTTACACTTAAAATCTGGAACAAATAACACATTATTAATACTTTGACCATCAAATACTTTTATTCTTCTAGCATGTGAGACTGATACCACATTACCAGTAGGCAGATGAACTTTTCTCATCTCAGAGCTAGGCAATGTTTGAATTGTTTTAAGCACATCAAGTCTAGCAGTCATATGGTCGGTGGCTCCAGTGTCAACTATCCAGTTCATAGACACATATTTGGAGACTAAAGCAGACAAGGTACTACCTGTAGTGGTTGTTTTGGCTGAGTGCTTTCCTGTATTTTCACTTCTTTTTGCCAATATTTGAATGATCTGTTGATACTGATCTTGTGCGAAGAAAGTTGCTGGAGCTAGAGGATTCAGAGTGGAAGCAACATTGTCAGCAGGTTGAGAGGCTTCAACTTGAATCGCATAGGAGATGGTGCCTCCACTTTTCTTCTTTGATCTCCAGCCAACAGGATAGCCTTTAACTTTAAAGCATTACTCCTTAGTGTATTACCTATATCCACACACTTCACACACAACTTTCTGAGGCTTTTGGGACTGTGACTTGTATTGAAAGTCATAATGTCCTAAATTTGGATGACCATTGTCACGACCCAACCCCATAGGTAGGGTTGTTCAAAATCGTCCGCTACCGATAACCCGAATGTAAAATTAGCTTATTGGCTTATTGGTATTGAGTTATCGGATTAGCGGGTGGGGAATGGATTTAAATTTTATAATTAACGGCTTATCGGCGTGGGGGACGGATTACTCAATTTTGTTATTGGGTAAACCATTAATCCATTAAGAATTTATTATATTTTAATATATTTTATCCCTAAACATATAAAATATGCATAATATTGATAATTTTTATTTGTAAACCTAAAATAAGGGCCAAGCCCATTTAATTAAACAGGCCAAACCAATTTAATTAAATATGTAGGCACATTTCTACTGGAAACCCTACTTGACTACTTCAAGTCTTCAACTCTTCTACATAGTTCTACAAAGACTTACTTCAGCAGTTCCGCCCCTCTTTAGACTTTAGGTTTAGCGAATTTGTGACTATTTCCGCCTCTTTCTCAGTCTCTCTCTCAAATTCTCATCTTGTGCCGCCTTGTCTCAGGTTTAGCTACTCCATAGTTCATGCAGCTTTCTGAACTAAGAACTGTTTCTATCTGCTATGAAGAAAAACGAAGAAATCGTCGGATTGCGGTGATGTTTTTCATCTCCACAAGATGAGGTTCTATCTTCTATGGTTTGTATTCCCTGAGCAGATCTTCTTCTAATCCCTAATCTTTCTCTCTGAAACATTCTTTCTCTTCTTCTCAAACATGAAAAGATTTTGCAACTGTTCCAATCTTTCCCCTCTCATTTTGGGATTCTTGTTATGTTAGTTCATGTTGATTAGTTGAACTCAATTTTCTTATTTTTTCTTTAGCTTCCTGCTTTTGTAAAGCTTGATTTGATGTTCATATTTGTCCTGTATTTGGCTCAAGTCTAGTCTCCTTTATGTTTTCTCGCGTCTTCCCTTTTTTCAATAATCGTAACTATATTTCATTGAAGTAATGACTGGTAGTTATTTTAAAATGTAAACTCAACAATTATGTTGGGACTTTAATACATTCAAATGGTATCTTTGCTTGAATATTTGAATATCCTGTCTGTTGTTTAGCTACTCCTTAAATGCAGTAGTTTAAATTAATTAAAGTGCTTCTTGTTTAGCTATCTCGTTTGTTCTTCTATTAATTAAAGTGCTTCTTGTTTAGCTATCTGCTTACCTAAATTACATTGTGTATGCCTGGTGTGAAGGGGAATTGAAGTAAGTGGCAGAAATTTTACATGTTACCATACCACCGATACACCGCTCGATAATCGTCCGATAATTGGTAATCCGAAACCAATCCAACCGATATCTTATAGGTTGGCTAGCGGATTAGTACTTTTAAAAGCCGATAACCGTTAAGTCAAACCGTTAAGCATAATAATCCGTCCGATCCGCCCGATAAGCACCCCTACCCATAGGCCGCGACTGGTGCTCGAATTGAGTACCCAAACGTACCATTATCCCAAATTAGCCATTTTAACCGAATAAATATAGGTAGTGATTATAAGAAATTGCTAAACAAATCATAAAAGTAGATATAGGCTCAAGGGCTGATAGGCCGTCACAAACACACAAAACCCAAACCATATATATGAAACCCACAACATAACTCTGTCTACAGACCTCTACAGATATTAGCATAGTCATAAGATGGGATAGGGCCCCATCTTACCCCTGACCAACATAACCAAACATACAAAGACAAAGTCAGTACCCAAAATACAAGCTCCGAACAAGGGAGCACTGTCAATGGCGCAGCAAATGTCTTAAACAGGCGGCTCAGCAAATCGAACTCCGGTACCTGTGGCATGTAACGCAGCCTCCGAAGAAAGGGGGTCAGTACAAAAAATATACCAAATATGTAAAACATGAACTGTACTGTATAAAATCATAATCTGAATAATATGTGCAGAAAATAAAATAAATGTTCAAAATTTCAAAATGCTTATCGTAATCTCAAATCATATATGCAAAGACATATGCCATATTCGGCCCCATTATGGGACTCGGTGAACAAAAGGTGGTCTCCCTCCCTTCACCGGCACCACAGCACAGCATAACACCAGAGTAGGAAAATATCTTCGTAACAAATCATATCATATCAGATTGCCATATCAAATCATGTCAAATCATATCATATCATATCAAATCGTATCATATCCCAACCATAAGTGTATATGGCACAACATAACTTCGTGGCATAACATACACCACTCCATGTACATGTCATACCTGCCCCCTCACGTCGGGACACAGCGAACAATACAGAGAAATACGCACGAAAACATATCCTGACCCAGGCTCAGTGAAAGAGTGGTTACATTATGCACGAGTAGAGTAGTGAGAGAGTAAATGCAATTTAAAATACAAAATATTTATACAGACTCGATTGCAAAATTTTGATAACAAATCATATATAAAAATACTTGAATAATAATAATAGTGCAAGTCTTTTCAATGCCCCGATAGTCTATGTCAAAATAATTTTCTGAAATTATTTCCATATTTTAAAATATATTATGGGACTTAACGTAATAATTAGTCATATGATATTTGGAAGAGTAGCAAAGAGTTTCCTTTAAATTCTAACTAATATAAGTTAAACGGAATAACAAAGAAAAATTCGAAATAGTGGGGCCCACCTCGGACAAATGAGGTGGCGTATCAAAATTATAGGTGTTAACATTCATAACATTATTTATAAGAGTTTCAAGATAGTCGGGTCCTATTTGTGCAAATTCTAGAGCTTTAGACAATTTTTCAAAAATATTCATAAATACTTAATTAGATTCTACTGAATAGAAAAGGGTCAAATTTAGGTGTCGATTCCGAAGAGTAGAATCATCCCCGAGGCTCGTATCCAAACCTATTACACCTAAGACATGCCAAGAGAAGAAAAAGTAAAGCTTTACATACCTTATTATCCTTTTACGGTTGTCCAAATTCAATTCCTGTTTCCTCCAAAATCTATAATTTATCACATCTACCAATTACTATTCATAAGACTTTAAGAATTCAATTCTATCAATACTTGTCTACAAAAAATTTCGGCAGCATCTCCCCTATATATATGACAACCCCGAGATTAAAATTCGGCCACCATATCAACAACCAAACCAACAACAACACAAATACCATCAATAATCAATTTAAAACGCACCATAACATAAGTTGGTTCTTTTCCCACTAATGCAACAACTTTCAACCCAATTTTGCATTTCCAAATAAATGTGAATATTTCATGTTCATAACTAATTTAAACTCATTCAAACATAGGTGAAAAATATTTCAAGTAAGCTATTCCATATTCATCAATTTCATATTTCACCCCAAAATTCAATAAATGCAACAAAACTATTATAATTCATTTTCTTCTTTCAACTTCATAATCAACCACAACAATCCATACTTGAACAACTTTACTTCCATAATATTATAAAATCATACTAAAAATACATAATTCCCTACAATCCATTTTAATACCAACGTAAACCATTTAAGCTTCCCTTTTGTTCCAAGAATCACAACAATAATTAACAAGCTATACAACCTTAATTCTTCTTAACTGTTGACTATCGATTCTACTGCTTTTTAGCTTCGAATCTTAGCACTTGAGTGCACTACACTGCAGGACACAGTGAAGACTCTGATACCATGTTAAATTCCATTGATGGAGGTTGATTGTGAGCAGAAAACTGAAGAGAAGAAAGTTAAGAGAAAAAAGAAAGAAGAAAAGAGAAAGAACACCATTCACTCATGCTTTTCAAACACTCTTTCAATTGTACAATGACGAAATCGGAAATATCCAGTACCATCTTCGTTTTTTACTTGCCGCCAATACTCAGGCGGGTGTTCACCCTCCCCCCGCTATTGATCCTCCTTTCCTAGTTGAAAATATCAGCACCGCTAGATGGATTTGGGATGCAACCAAAGGAATTTTATATCATGTTTGCAATGCTGTGATGGAGTCAGGTGCTTGCTTGGGTGTTGCGTGATAGCCGATGAAGGTAGTTGGGATGGAAGGAGCTTTTTTATTTTATTTTTTGTTTAAATTCCAGTGTTCGTGAAAAGTTGTCAAAAATTTCCACTATTTGATGGTGGTCGGGACATTTCTTTCATTTTCTGTTTAAATTCCATTATTGGTTAAAAGTTGTCAAAATTTTCCACTATTTGCTAATTATGATCGATTCTACTACTTTTTAGCTTCGAATCTTAGCACTTGAGTGCACTACACTGCAGGACACAGTGAAGGCTCTGATACCATGTTAAATTCCATTGATCGAGGTTGATTGTGAGCAGAAAACTGAAGAGAAGAAAGTTAAGAGAAAAAAGAAAGAAGAAAAGAGAAAGAACACCATTCACTCATGTTTTTCAAACACTTTTTCAATTGTACAATGACGAAATCGGAAATATCCAGTACCATCTTCGTTTGTTACTTGCCGCCAATACTCAGGCGGGTGTTCCCCCTCCCCCCGCTATTGATCCTCTTTTCCTAGCTGAAAATATCAGCACCGCTAGATAGATTTGGGATGCAACCAAAGGAATTTTATATCATGTTTGCAATGCTGTGATGGAGTTAGGTGCTTGTTTGGGTGTTGCGTGATAGCCGATGAAGGTGGTTGGGATGGAAGGAGCTTTTTTATTTTATTTTTTGTTTAAATTCCAGTGTTCGTGAAAAGTTGTCAAAAATTTCCACTATTTGATAGTGGTCGGAACATTTCTTTCATTTTCTGTTTAAATTCCATTATTGGTTAAAAGTTGTCAAAAATTTTCACTATTTGCTAATTATGATCGACTCTACTACTTTTTAGCTTCGAATCTTAGCACTTGAGTGCACTACACTGCAGAACACAGTGAACGCTCTGATACCATGTTAAATTCCATTGAGGGAGGTTGATTGTGAGCAGAAAACTGAAGAGAAGAAAGTTAAGAGAAAAAAGAAAGAAGAAAAGAGAAAGAACACCATTCACGCATGCTTTTCAAACACTTTTTCAATTGTACAATGACAATATCGGAAATATCCAGTACCATCTTCGTTTTTTACTTGCCGCCAATACTCAGGCGGGTGTTCCCCCTCCCCCCGCTATTGATCCTCCTTCCCTAGCTGAAAATATCAGCACCGCTAGATGGATTTGGGATGCAACCAAAAGAATTTTATATCATGTTTGCAATGCTGTGATGGAGTCAGGTGCTTGCTTGGGTGTTGCGTGATAGCCGATGAAGGTGGTTGGGATGGAAGGAGCTTTTTATTTTATTTTTTGTTTAAATTCCAGTGTTCGTGAAAAGTTGTCAAAAATTTCCACTATTTGATGGTGGTCGGGACATTTCTTTCATTTTCTGTTTAAATTCCATTATTGGTTAAAAGTTGTCAAAATTTTTCACTATTTGCTAATTATGATCGACTCTACTGCTTTTTAGCTTCGAATCTTAGCACTTGAGTGCACTACACTGCAGGACACAGTGAAGGCTCTGATACCATGTTAAATTCCATTGATAGAGGTTGATTGTGAGCAGAAAACTGAAGAGAAGAAAGTTAAGAGAAAAAAGAAAGAAGAAAAGAGAAAGAACACCATTCACTCATATTTTTCAAACACTTTTTCAATTGTACAATGACAATATCGTAAATTTTCAGTACCATCTTCGTTTGTTACTTGCCGCCAATACTCAGGCGGGTGTTCCCCCTCCCCCCGCTATTGATCCTCCTTCCCTAGCTGAAAATATCAGCACCGCTAGATGGATTTGGGATGCAACCAAAGGAATTTTATATCATGTTTGCAATGCTGTGATGGAGTCAGGTGCTTGCTTGGGTGTTGCGTGATAGCCGATGAAGGTAGTTGGGATGGAAGGAGCTTTTTTATTTTATTTTTTGTTTAAATTCCAGTGTTCGTGAAAAGTTGTCAAAAATTTCCACTATTTGATAGTGGTCGGAACATTTCTTTCATTTTCTGTTTAAATTCCATTATTGGTTAAAAGTTGTCAAAATTTTTCACTATTTGCTAATTATGATCGACTCTACTACTTTTTAGCTTCGAATCTTAGCACTTGAGTGCACTACACTGCAGGACACAGTGAACGCTCTGATACCATGTTAAATTGCATTGATGGAGGTTGATTGTGAGCAGAAAACTGAAGAGAAGAAAGTTAAGAGAAAAAAGAAAGAAGAAAAGAGAATGAACACCATTCACACATGCTTTTCAAACACTTTTTCAATTGTACAATGACGATATTGGAAATTTCCAGTACCATCTTCGTTTGTTACTTGCCGCCAATACTCAGGCGGGTGTTCCCCCTCCCCCCGCTATTGATCCTCCTTCCCTAGCTGAAAATATCAGCACCGCTAGATGGATTTGGGATACAACCAAAGGAATTTTATATCATGTTTGCAATGTTGTGATGGAGTCAGGTGCTTGCTTGGGTGTTGCGTGATAGCCGATGAAGGTAGTTGGGATGGAAGGAGCTTTTTTATTTTATTTTTTGTTTAAATTCCAGTGTTCGTGAAAAGTTGTCAAAAATTTCCACTATTTGATGGTGGTCGGGACATTTCTTTCATTTTCTGTTTAAATTCCATTATTGGTTAAAAGTTGTCAAAAATTTTCACTATTTGCTAATTATGATCGACTCTACTGCTTTTTAGCTTCGAATCTTAGCACTTGAGTGCACTACACTGCAGGACACAGTGAAGGCTCTGATACCATGTTAAATTCCATTGATGGAGGTTGATTGTGAGCAGAAAACTGAAGAGAAGAAAGTTAAGAGAAAAAAGAAAGAAGAAAAGAGAAAGAACACCATTCACTCATATTTTTCAAACACTTTTTCAATTGTACAATGACAATATCGTAAATTTTCAGTACCATCTTCGTTTGTTACTTGCCGCCAATACTCAAGCGGGTGTTCCCCCTCCCCCCGCTATTGATCCTCCTTCCCTAGCTAAAAATATCAGCACCGCTAGATGGATTTGGGATGCAACCAAAGGAATTTTATATCATGTTTGCAATGCTGTGATGGAGTCAGGTGCTTGCTTGGGTGTTGCGTGATAGCCGATGAAGGTGGTTGGGATGGAAGGAGCTTTTTTATTTTATTTTTTGTTTAAATTCCAGTGTTCGTGAAAAGTTGTCAAAAATTTCCACTATTTGATAGTGGTCGGAACATTTCTTTCATTTTCTGTTTAAATTCCATTATTGGTTAAAAGTTGTCAAAATTTTCCACTATTTGCTAATTATGATTAAAATATTAAACTCTCTCCTCTTCTTTCCCTATTTATGCTTTATAATTGATTATTCTGACTTATAACTTTAAAATAATTTTAACGATAAGTGCAATATTTTTTCTTATATAATAAGAAGAGGGAGTTGAAGTTGTGGAGGTCAACATGCTTGCTTGGATTTGGAGGGTAAATTCGTCATTTTAGTTAAAATCAAATAATATGATTAGTCTAAAATGAGTTTCACTGTAGTTGCATTATAAAATTTTGATTGCTTGACTAAATTGTCCTTTATTTGTGTCATCATGCATAAGCCTCATCACCTTTTTCTTTCATTTTTGCCCTGACTTTATTCTTTTATTACTGCACAGTTGTTTGCATATGTTGGTAAATATTATAAAGCTAGAGGACTAACTAAACACAACAAAATGATGTCAGCACATGAGGTTAATTTTTTTTTGTTTTCCTTTTATGCTAGTATAGGCCCCTGTATCTAGTTATTAAATACAAAGGCAAGTGATTTTAGAATATTTATAGGTGTAATCTCAGTTACTCATTGGTGAGCTTTTCCTTGTATTAAAAAAACTAAAGAATTAACTATCATATATCAAGATTTTTTTACGATAGTTAAATTAAATAATAATAAATACTTAAAGGACTCAAAACAAGTCATTTTGAACATGAAATCAATTTTTATAATCATCAATATGAAAATTACAAATTAATTTTTTTTAAAAAAAACAAATAAAACTAAAACCTAAATTACAAACAAGGTATGAAAAATACCAGTAAAAAAAGAGAAAAGACTAAATTGCAAATAAGGAACGAAGGGAAATTTGAGGAAACGAAGGGAAAAGGATGACTGACAGTACTATGTATTCTCCATCAAAATTTTCGATTGTGTTATAAATGAAATTGACTTAACAAATTAATAAGAAGGAGAGATAGTAAGAAATAATAAGAGAAAGAGAGAGAATTTTTGTGTGTATTTTTATTGCAGCAAGGGTGCCTTTTTATAGGCAAAAATTGAAGAAAAATCGCATGCTATAGTGTGCAAAATGAGTGAATGAGCAGTGTTTTCACTGTTCATCTACAGTGAAAACACTATTCACTACAGTGAAGTGGATCCCATGGACGTCCACTTTTTATATTTTTTTTCAACACTCTCTCTTGGATGTTTATGTACAAAAGAATTTTTTTTGTGAAAGAACAAATATTTCGATCATCCATAGATGTTGTGCCTCGTTAAAACCTTATTAAAAAAACTCAATTGGAAAAAGACTAATGAAGAAAAAGAGTACACACATCTAGTAATACGTCTTGATTGTTGCCTCGTTAAATACCTTATTAGGAAAACCTAGTGGGACAAAACCTAAACTAATGAAAAAAGAGTGTAACGCGTATTATACTCCCCCTGATGAAGACATTATTTAATATGTCAAAGATGACGCATTCCAATCTTGTATCTCAATTTCTCAAAGATTGAAGTTGGCAAGGTCTTGGTGAACATATCTGCTAAATTATCACTTGAGCGAACTTGTTGAACATCTATTTCACCTTTCTTTTGAAGATCATGAGTAAAGAAGAATTTTGGTGAAATATGTTTTGTTCTATCTTCTTTGATGTATCCTTCATTTAATTGAGTTATACAAGCACCATTGTCTTCATATAATATTGTTGGAACGTTTCTTTTCAAAGAAAGGCCACTTGTTTCTTGAATTTGTTGAGTTATTGGTCTTAACCAAACGCATTCTCGACTTGTTTCATGAATGATTATTATCTCTGCATGATTTGAGAAAGTGGCAACCATAGCTTGTTTTGTTGAACGTCATGATATAGTTGTACCACCACATGTAAATAAATATTCTGTCTACGATCGACCTTTATGGGGATCAGACAAATATCCTGCATCTGCATAACCAATTAATTCTGATGTGGATTCATTTGAGAAAAATAATCCCGTATATGTGGTTCCTCGGAGGTATCTGAATATATGCCTAATTCCATTTCAGTGTCTTTGCGTTGGGAAGAACTAAATCTTGCTAACAAGTTTTCTGCGAAAGCTATATCTGGTCTAAAATTATTGGCAAGATACATTAATGCACTAATTGCACTAAGATATAGTATTTCAGCTCAAATAAGCTCATCATTATTTTTATGAGGTCGAAAAAGATCTTTATTAATATCAAGAGATCTCACAACCATTGGGGTACTCAGTGAATGTGTTTTATCTATGTAAAATCTCCTTAAAATATTTTCTGTATATGTTAATTGATGGACAAATATCCCATTGCAAAATATTCAATTTGTAGACCAAGACAAAATTTTATCTTTCTAAGATCTTTTATTTCGAACTCCTTTTTCAAATATTTTAATGCCTTTGAAAGTTGTTCCGGAGTTCTAATAATATTCAAATTATCAACATATATTATTATTATTACAAATTCAGATCCAGACCATTTCATAAATACACAAGGACAAATTGGATCATTTTTATATCCTTCTTTTAGCAAATATTCGCTAAGACGATTGTACCATATTCGCCTTGATTATTTCAGCCCATATAAAGATTTTTGCAGTTTTATTGAACAAGTTTTCCAAGAATCTTTATATATTTCAGGCATTTTAAATCCTTCAGAAATTTTTATAAAGATATCGTTATCTAGAGAACCATATAAATAGGCTGTAACGACATTCATCAGATGCATGCCAAGTTTTTCATGAACTGCCAAATTTATAAGATACCTAAAAGTAATTGCATCCACCACAGGAGAATATGTTTCCATATAATCAATGTGGGGTCTTTGCGAAAATTCTTGTGCCATAAGTCGTGTTTTATATCTTACGACTTCATTTTTTTCATTTTTTTCCGCACAAAGACCCATTTGTACCCTACTGGTTTTATATCTTCAGGTGTTCGGACTATCGATCCGAAAACTTCACATTTTTCAAGCGAAGCTAATTCAACTTGAATTGCATCTTTCCATTTTGGCCAATCATTCCTCTGTCTACATTCATCGACAGATTTTGGTTCAAGATCCTTATTTTGTTGCACTATTTCCATAGCAACATTATAAGCAAAATAATTATCGATAATTACATTATTTCGATTCCATATTTTTCCTGATGAGACAGAATTTATTGAAATTTCTTTATCATTTTCAGGCGTTTTAACCTCTTTTAAGGTCTTATCAATTATTATGTTTCCTCGCTCTTCTTGAGCAGGTTCTTTCATATCATAACCATCTTGATTGTTTGCTCCTTTTCTTTTTTGAGGATTTTTATCTTTGGAATCAATCGGTCTACAACATTTTAAATGTGGTTTAGACTCATTTGTATTAATTAATTGTCCTACTGGGACATCAACTCGAATTGGAATATTAGCAGCTGAAATATAAGATTTAGTAACTCTTGATATGTCAGTGAATGCATCTGGCAGTTGATTTGCAATATTTTGCAAATTAATTATCTATTGAACTTTCAGTTCACATTTATTTGTACGAGGATCTAAATAGAATAGTGATAATGCATTCCAATCTATTTTTCTTTTCAGCTACTTATTTTCTCCCCTAATGCCGGGTATACTGATTCATCAAAATGACAATCAGAAAATCTTGTGGTGAATAAATCTCCAGTCATAGGTTCCAAATATTTTATGATAGAAGGAGATTCATACTCAACATATATCCCCAATATTCTTTGGGGTCCCATCTTTGTGCGTTGTGGTGGAGCAATCGGAACATATACTGCACACCCAAATATTCTAAGATGGGAAATGTCTGGCTCCTAACCAAAAGCCAATTGTAATGGGAGACTTTATGATAACTTGTGGGTCTGATCCGCACAAGACTTGCTGCATGCAAAATAGCATGACTCCATAATGAAATGGGAAGTTTTGTTCTCATAAGCATTGGTCTAGCAATTAATTGAAGACGTTTAATTAATGATTCCACTAGACCATTTTGAGTGTGAACATGAGCAACCGAATGCTCAACTGTTATCCCAGTGGACAAACAATAGTCATTAAATGCCTGAGATGTGAACTCATCATCATTATTAAGACGAATTGTCTTTATTGCATAATCTGAAAATTGTGTTCTTAACTTGACCGTTTGAGCAAGTAATCTCGTAAATGTCATATTACGAGTTGATAATAAGCACACATGTGACCATCTTGTAGATGCATTTATTAAAATCATATAATATTTAAATGGTACACATGATGGGTGAATGGACCACATATATCACCATGTATACGTTTCAGAAATGCTGGGGATTCAATGCCCACTTTGATTACTGATGGTCTAGTAATCAATTTGCCTTGAGAACATGCAGCACAAGAGAATTCTTTAAATTGAAGAATCTTTTGGTTCTTCAAAGAGTATCCATGTGAACTCTCAATTATTTTGCACATCGTATTAGAATAGAGATGGCCCAATCGGTCATGCCAAATAATAAAATCATTTGAGTTAGTAAACTTTTGGTTTACTGTGGCATGTGTTTCAACCATGCTAATACTTGTGAAGTATAAGCCGGATGAAAGAGCGGGTAACCTTTCAAGTATAAACTTTTTGCCTGACATCATTGTAGTAATGTAAAGATATTCATTCTTTTCATCATTTGTAGTTTCAATATGATAATTATTTTGACGAATGTCTTTGAAACCTAATAAGTTTCTTTGAGACTTACTACAATATAATACTTCATTAATTGTTAAATTTATTCCCCCGATAAGTATAACTTTAGCTTTTCCGGATCATTCAATTAATCTTGTACTACTAGATATTGTATTAATATTAACTTCTTTCATAATTAAATAAGAGAAATATTTCTCATCTCTTAAAATAGTGTGTGTTGTGGTACTATTAATAAGACACATATCATCAAAAATGATTTTGGATCCAACTGATGACTGATGAATTTCCATATTCTTCATAAATAAAAAAGATATATTATAAGAATGTGAAAAACTAACAACATAAAAATTTTAAAAAATTGCACTGCCTAAAGAAACACTTTTACGAAGTACATCATAATATTAAACATAATAAGAAAATAATAACTATTTTGATAAGATTTATCCCCAGTTAGATGATCAATTCCTCAATCAATACTCATAAAGTCTTCAGCTTCCAAATGAGTAATATTTGATAGATCTCCGAAATCATCATCTTTATAAGCAAGTTTTGCCTCAATATTTTCATATTTATTTGAGGGAGTTGCTTCATTATCATCATTTCAAAAATTCAAATTCGCCTCCACATTATTATCGCTTCTTTTGAGAGAGGCTTGATATAGTTTCACAAAATGATCAGGCGTACGACATTCACGTGCCCAATGACCCTTCATACCACACCGGTGGCAAATATTGAATTTACCTCTGGAAGGATTATTTTGAGGAACTTTATTGTTCTCATGTTTATTTCCATCATGATGACGATAATTATTTCGTTCTCTACCACGTCCTCGTCCACGTCCACGACCACGGCCACGACCGCGGCCGCGATAATTATTTTATCTTGATTCAGACTGATTATACATTGTTACAACATTCGCTTCAGGGAATGAAGCAGACCCAGTGGGACTAACTTCATGATTTTTCATCTGCAAAGTATTATTTTGCTCAGCCACAAATAGGCATGTAATTAATTCAGAATATTTTTTGAATCCATTTTCACGATATTGCTGTTGTAGCAACACATTTGAAGCGTGAATAGTGAAAGAGTTTTCTCAAGTAAGTCATTATCAGTGATAGAATCTCCACACAATTTTAACATGAAACTTACCTTGGGGATAGCAGAATTATACTCTGTCACAATTTTAAAATCTTGAAATCGAAGGTGTATTCAGTCATATCGGGCTTTTGGTAACACCATAAGTTTTAGGTGGTGATACCGATCCTTCAAATTAGTCAATAATTCAAAAGGGTCTTTAACAGTTAAATATTCAGTTTTTAATCCTTCATGAATATGATGACGGAGAAAAATCATGGTATTTGCTTTATCTTGGTTTGATGCGTTATTATCTTGTTTAATAGTATCACCAAGACATTTAGCGTCAAGGTAAATTTCAGCATCAAGGATCCATGATAAATAAATTTTTTCAGAAATGTCAAGTGTCATAAACTCAAGTTTTGATAAATTTGACATGATAAAACTGAGATAGAAATTAATTTTAGAAATAGAAAAGACAACTAAAATAAAATTTCTTCAGTAGATATACCTGATATAGAAGTTAATTTATCTGGAAAAATTAGAGCTTCGTGCTGATAACGTGTTATAAATTAAATTGACTTAACAAATTAATAAGAAGGAGAGATAATAAGAAATAGTAAGAGAAAGAAGGAGAATTTTTGTGTGTATTTACTGCAACAAGGGTGCCTTTTTGGATCAAACGTTACACGATGGGGCCCATTATAAAAAAAGAATTTTATTTATCTCTCTTATATTCTTAGCAATCTGGTATTCCCTCCGTCTCATTAGCTATTTTTAAATGGTAGGGAATATATGTGAGCAACTTTTATAACTATGGAATATATATAAGTCATTTATGTAACAATAAAAAATATATATAAGCTACTTTCATAAAGATATATACGAGCCATTTTCCCTTCCAATTATCGTATAGGCTCTCTTGGAAAGAAATATACTTGTACTGCTTCCGCCTCTCAATGACGTTATGCAAGAGTTTGCATTGAAGATCCTTTAGAAGTTTCTGTTGTCACTCATATGGGAGCATAAGCAACCTATATTCTCCCAACTAAACTTAATGTGAATTCTAAACGTAAACTTAATGGCTAAGAAATTATTAGTGTTTACAATTACACGTTTATCCAACTTAGATTAAAAAAAATTAAAGAAAATAATAAAAAGATGATTTTATCTAAAATAAAGTCTTTTAATTAAGGGCAAAAAGTCCAAACAAGATTATTAAGGACCTTCACACTTTTAATATAGTACTAGTCAAACGTACGTTCTTTGCACGTATGTATTGTGTTAATTAATAATGAATATATATATAGAAAACAAATTATTATGTGTATAATATATTATTATTAAGTACATTATTATATTATTAATAATGTTAAATTTTTAAAATAAAAAATATACTTAAAGAGGAACATGATAAAAAATAAAATTATTAACTTTTTGATTATTTTTTAGTGAAGTTGATATGTACCTTTTGCTATGTTCAACTTTATCAACAAAATTGTGAAGGTTTAATGATTTGCCGGAGCATCCATTACTTCATCAAAAGTTTATCAGATTATAATCTAATCTTTATACATAGATATTCCTAGTGACATACATCCAAAGTGTCTATAACGTAATATGAATGAATTGTATTGCTTTGGACGACATGAATTGTATTGCTTTGGACAATCTTCAAATTTGTTATTGTCTATTAAGAATACACTATCGTTTATGATTCTATAACTTCAAAAAAAAAAATGTAAATATATAGAAAATTTACCTCAAACCAAAGCAAATTTACTTCCACACATGCAATAATCAACACTATCCGAACTTCATGTTAAAGAATGTAAAATACCAAAAAAAAATTATACAAATTCTAAATCATTTTTTTTCCTATTTAGCCTGCGCCACTTTTGTGAAAGAATCCTAAGTGGATTCTAAATCTGATTAAACAGAGAAAGACAAGAAGTTAGCAATATTATTACTCCTAAAAAGGAATTCTAAACCTACACAACGTTATTGATATTTATTATCGGCAATATTTAATATTATTAAAATAATAGTATAATAATTGAAGAAAAATAGTGAAAAAATGATTTTATCTAAAAGCGAAGTCTTTTAATGAAGGACAAAAAGTTCAAACAACATTTTAAGATTCTTCGTGCTTTTAATATAATATAAATAAATAGATATATAGATAGTTAAATAAAAAATCACTTAGAACTGTTTGCAAAATTAGGATTCTCCATCGGTGGCCTACTACTATTATTTTCTTTACAAATGGGAAATAATTAATACACAATATTCCTACACGAAAAATCTTTTTCCAACTAAAACTTGACCCAAAAAAATAATCAAAAACCTTCCAGAACAATAGGCAATTTTGTTTTTATAAAAAAAGTGGTTAAAAAAAATAGTCCGCAAACGTCCATAAAAAATAGTCACGTCAATCAATAAAAAATAAATTTACACTATTTAATTGACTTCAAAGTTTAAAATTAAATTATTTTTATATATTGTGTATGGCTTGATCTTTTATATAAATAATTTATTATTTTATGTTTTTTTTTCGCATTGTTATTTACCATGACATATAGAAAAAAAAGGTTGGACTTAAACAAGAAGTTGAGCGATGATAGAATTCTAAACCGATACCAAAAACGAATTGTACAAACTTGTATTATTTAGACAACTCTCCATATAACACAAACCAAATTAAACCACAATTCTTTGGCATGTGAAATTGTGTTTCTTAGCCATATCTTGTAACCTATATATAATAATCAGAGCAAATAGAGAAAAGGAAAATCTCTAAAGATGGGGAAAATGGCTAAACTTTTCAAATCAATTATGACCTTCGACTGTTTTTTTATTGGAACTTCATCAAAAAAGAAAGATTGTTGTGACGAAGAGATAAAGATAGATGAGGTGAATTCGAAGCCGTCAAAGAATATAATTGAAGATGTAGATGGGGTGAGTTTAATTATATATATTATTTCTTGTTTATACTTTATATCAAATAATTTGTGTTGCTCATCGTAAGTATATAATTAAACACTTGCTTTAATTGTTCTATCTAGGTCATGGAAATCTACTTCCCAGAAGAAATAATTGTGGAAATCCTCATAAGGTTACTTGTTCAGTCTCTTCTTCGATTCAAATGTGTATTAAAATCTTGGAAGATGTTGATCACTTCGAATTACTTTAAGGCAAAACATTGCAATCATGCCAGGAATAATAAAAAAATTCTTATTTACCGATGGCTTCGTGATGGTACGATTTCATATTATTGTTCTTCTTTATCATCGGCTCAACCAGCTGCATTACAAAAGCTTGGTGCTTGCCCTTCAAATCATCACTACGAAATATTATGTTGTTATGATGGGTTGTCTCTTCTTTTGAGTCGTGATGGCTATTTACTCTGGAACTCATCAACAAATGAATCAATACAACTTCCTAATATTAAACTTCGACACATATCCCGTAGCACTTACGAAGAGGCATCCGTTGGTACTTATGGATTGGGATATGACTCGATTACTGATGACTATAAGATTCTTAAGATTGACAACTTAGCATCCAATAAAATTCTTGCACTAAAGAGTGGTTCTTGGAGAAATATTGATAACATCTTTTATAATTATACACATCATAAGGACACTTTAATATTTGTTCGTGGTGCATTTCATTGGATCTGTAGGGATATACGTTTACCTAAGTATTTTATGTTATCGTTTAATATATCAAATGAGGTGTACACAGAGATATTGTTGCCAGACGAAATTTGCAAGAATATGCCCTTTATAAATCGTGTTGCTTCAGTGATAGAAGGAATGCTTTGTGCTTATTGTACTCGCCTAAATGAGGGGGTGGCCACTTTTAAGTTATGGGTAATGAAAGACTATGGTATCAAGGAATCTTGGACTCTATTATATACTATATAAGAGAGAAACATCCGTTGTTATTATTTTATCAGACCAAAATATATGTTTGCGAATGGTCAAATAATAATCATCCACAGAAATGGTGTTTCTCGTGGGTTTACGATATCCAAAGGACTATTTGAACTATTTCCTGCATATTCTGGCTTACAACAAGGATTCATTTATACGGAAAGTTTGATTTCTCCCAAATCACTTATTTAGTATTAGCTAGCTTATGTCTGATCAAGTCAGTTTTTTTTTTAATATAAAATTTATCAAGTCGCCAGTTATGGTTTATCAATTTTGTTGGTTTTGCTTATTTCAAAATGTGTTGCCAATGTTAATGTTATTTCGTCCTATGTTAACGGAATTAAATAATCTTTTTTATATATATATAATCAGATTAGAGGATCCTAGGGCCGGTGAGGTGACACTTCCTTAAGCCAATATTTATTGAAATCATTAACACAGGTAATAAATTTCAAGGCACCTCACATTTATTGCACCATTAGACATTTGGGTTGCATCTTAGTTTATAATTTTGAAATGTTCGTTAAAACTCTTTTGTTGGGGGTCGAAGGATACTCCCTCGTTCTATATTAGTTATTAATATTATTAAAAATACCCATTCCAAAATATTTATTAATTTACAATATTAAGATATTAATAATAAGTTTTTATCTCTCTTAAAATTAAATGTTTTTGAAAAAAAAAACAATATTGATTACATTGAAAAAGTTTAGAATAATTAGACAAAGCATTTTTTATTTATGATTTCTTAAATAACGCGTAAAATAAAATATAACAATTAATATGAGATGGATAAAATATTCATCTAGCTCTTTTCTTATGCCTTCCCTTCTTGGTCAGGTTGCAACTATCCCCCATCTTGGTACTGATTTTTCTTTTTCCAACTTCTTAATTTATTTTTTTTGGTATAATACATAAATGTGTTATGTCACGTAGGATATATCTACTTGTTCAATTTTATACAATTTAAATAATATCTATTTGTAGACACTAAAAATTAGACGATGTAAATGTCAACTATGGCAAAATTAAAACTCATATTTATATATTATGCTCTTTTTTCGACTTCAATTTTCAAATATTTTTTTTCCTTTCATCTTTAACCAAATAAAACTCTCTTTCACTAATAAATAATGTTCAGACTTTGGATGCTTGTGTAGAAGAGTGTCACAACAAGTCATTGTCTTTAACACTAGAAATAGATAAGTATGATACAATTTTGGCTTCAAAGGTTCATTATCATCAACACTAATTCATTGTATATTCAGTATATATATTATAGGTTAATAAATATACATAAGAAACTTCACTTATTTTTGCCTTTATTTGGTAGATTCTCTAAATCCAAAGTACCTTCCAAATATTAGCAAACAGAGAATTAATATTTTTTGTCCCTCTTTGGCTCTTCTCAACTTCTCTATAAATTGACTATTTGTAACTCATCATCTTCATGCCCCTCACTACTCTCTAGCTATTTACTAAGTGTTCTTTCTTTTATTCCTTTGTGTTTTTCACCAATATGAGTTGAGCTTAAAGAAAAAGCAAGAATTCATAACCACAACTCGTTTGAGACCTATGTGTAGGTTGTTGTTACGTTACATACATTGACAACGTAAATATTTTTCATGCTATTCGTATATTTTAAACCGTTGACAACATGTTAATTAACATTTTTACGCGATTATTAGTCAATGTTTATCATAGAAATCACCAAGATTTGGTTGAGGATTCAAAGTGAGAAATTCTGTTGACAGAAGAGAGAGAGCACAATCTGTCATCAACAAAATGGTATTGTTGTTTGTTGGAATGTGCTCTCTCTGCTTCTGCCAATAGAAAATGGTATTCTTCTTTTGGATCCTCATCAAAGATCACATATTTTTCTATTCATAATGGATACTAATCTGATGTTTTAAGAGTGAAAATATTTCAGTGTGTTGAAAGTTTTTCCTGTTTTCGACTCACTACTATCCGAATAGCTCTTCTCAGAATAAGCAGATAATTTCAAACATTGTTTCCAAATGTTTGAAAGAATGTGCAGTACAAGAAATGAAAGAATGTGCAGAAGATGAAATAAATGACATGTTAATCGGATTAGATTGAACAACCTTGAAATGTTTCAGGATAACAGAGCATAGAGTTCAATATAATGGCTTTGAACTCAGGCTACTAAACTTTCCTCATTTCAAACAAGAGTCAAAAAAACTCATGTATATCAGCTGACATTACAATTGGACACAAAAAAAATGAAAGAATTTCTAGCTATATATATATTGCAGAAAATTCACAAGACACTATTACTTCAATCTATTCTGATTTCGAGCTCATGTTCTGGTGCCTCACTTCCTTCGCTGTCTGAGAAAATGTCATCAATACTGAACGGGATACTGGTGGAGAAAGTTAGAGTTGGTTTCACTTTCGGAACAAAGATAGGCTCTGCCTCATTGTTGAGTATCTGAAATACTCTCCTCATACAAGGCCTTTCCGTGCTATCAGGATTTGCACAGCTCAGTCCAACAATTAGCAGCTTTTTCATCTCTTCCTCTTTGAAGTCTTCGTTAAGCCTTTTGTCTGCTGCATCAATAATCCTACCTTCGGAGTACAGTCTCCAAACCCAATCAACCAAATTCACCATTTCATGACCACTCCCTTCTCCTTCAATTGGTCTCCTGCCGCAAGCTACTTCTAATATAACCACACCGTAGCTGAAAACATCAGTTTTCTCAGTTGCTTTTCCATATTGAAGGTACTCAGGAGCAAGGTATCCCATTGTTCCAGCTGTAAGTGTTGAGACCGGACTCTTGTCATGATCCATAAGTCTTGCCAGCCCAAAATCGCCAAGCCTCGCATTATAGTTCCCATCAAGCATAATATTGCTGGCTTTTATGTCTCTATGAATCACCTGCTGCTCACATTCTTGATGCAAATAAGTCAGAACAGACGCCAAACCAACTGCTATATTGTACCTGTAAGGCCATTTCAGCGGATTCCCATGCTCGGATTCCTGGTATAGCACCTTATCAAGACTCCCATTAGGCATAAAGTCATAAACAAGAAGTAATTCTCCCTTCTCAATGCACCACCCTTGTAGCTGAACTAAATTTTTGTGCCTTAAACATGCTATGATCGACAATTCAGCCCCAAACTCAGTCTTACTTTCGTGGCTGTGCTTAGATCTTTTCACTGCAGCAATAGAGCTCGAATCCATGAAAAACGCCTTGTAAACAGTACCAAAAGCGCCATTGCCTATGATCCTGCTGGAATGAAACCCTCTTGTGGCTGACCTCAGCTCCTTGTAACTGAACTGCCTCGGTCCAGTAACAAGCTCAGCTTTCAAATTCTTCTCTGTGTTAATACCCCTCCATTTCTTGACAGAAATCCAACCAAAAGCTACAAGAACAGCACAAAAGAAAGCTGGACCACCAATTCCAAAACCCAAACCAAGACTCTTATTATGATGTTTATGGCCAGAATCTTGAATAATAGGAGGTTTTACAAGCACAGTATTATCAGAAACATTATGAGGATGCCTCACAGGGCTAAATCCATAAGTTTGAAAACTCCAATTCTCAATAGAATGCAATTCAGTACTCCCCTCAGTAGAAGCAGCAAACCCCACATACATAAACTCTTTTAGATAATCAGACAAGTCAATATCAACAATCAAGATTGGTTTTTTAGGCTTAAAACTAGAGTAACTCAAGAAAACCATCAATTTTTTCTCCTCACTCTTGTAATCAATCCAAGAACTAATCAAATTCCTACTTTTCAAATCTACACCAGCTAACATCAAATTTGCAGTCTTGATTGAAATAAGGCTATCAATATCAAGACCAACATGGTTATCATCAGGGTCATTAAAGTGCAAATCTTGCTTAGTATCAAATTCAACAGCAACAAACTTATTCTTAGTTAACTGTGAAGAATTCACCAAACCCAAAAATCCACCTGGACTACCCAATGTTTGATTATCAGGTGACAGAAAAAAAGCCAATCCATCACCAAACGAAGAGGGGTTGATATTATTGACAGAAAATGCAAATCTTGTTGAAAACGATGCCGTTTTCTTGGTTTCTGGGTCGAAAAATGAAATGGGGTTGTTGTAAATGAGAGAACCAGAGCTTGAAGATGGAACTTGAAGCTCTCTAGTAAGACCTACAACCCCATTACGTAGATAAGAATCACCAAGAAGGGTGAAATTACGAAGTGTAAAAGATTGTAAATCAAAGCTGCAATTTTGTGATGATACCAATAAGAAGAAACTGAAGAAAATCAAGAACTTGAAAACAACCATGGTGGAGAAAAAAATTGTTTATTTTTTTCAGAAATAGAACAGTGAGTATGAAGAAAAAGTAGACAAAAATCTTGAATTTACATATTGGGGTTTTGGAGAAAAGTGATTGAATTAGTGGAGATGGTGGGAATCATAATGGGAAAAAATAATGGGGTATAAACGGTTATGAAAAATAGGCGCCTTTGGGTTTGTCGGTTCTCTTAACTTTGAAGAAAGATTAGAGAAAAATTTATGAGATAATCCTTTCCTACTAATTTATATGGTACCTTTTAAATTTTAAAAATTTAAATCAGTTAATTTTTTATATATTTTAAATTTATTAATTATTATGACTTATAGTATTTTTTACGTAGTTTATAAATATATAAATTTTATTTCAAAAGAATTTAAAAGTTTATATGTAAATTCTCATCAAATTTAAATTGTTTAACTCTCAAAAAGCGAAAAATACCAAATATTTTATAATACTTTTACTTGAATAAAGCGTTTATTGAAAATAATTTCTTTACTTTCGTAGCAATGATAAAGTTGGGCATTATTCTTTTTCGACTTTATTTATGAAATATGATGGGTATAATTGTATTTGTACTTGCTCCTTTTAGATAAAATATTTATTATTATCTTTTGATAATCTTAATATTGGTCAACATGCATTCACTTCCATTAATCTAATGATATATCTATTATTTTTCATTAAAAATATTAAATAACGTTGCCTATCAAAATTAAAACAGATAAAAATAAATCATCTAATTTTATTGTCTCCTACTATATTTAGACTATTGAAACTCTACTCATAACTTTGAAGGTAGATAGAAAATTTATAAAATATAATTATTTTAAAAGTATGATAATAATACTTTTGATTTTTCTGTTATTTGTAAATTTTAATTTTAATCGTTATGATATTTGATGAGTCATATTTAATTTGTAATTATAAAATATGTATTTTTTTATTCTTTTGCTCGTGAACAATCATTTAATTACTCGTATGTCATGCTAAATTTACATGAATTTTTTTTTAAAAAACTTATAACTCGTCAAGAAGAAGATATCGCTACTATAATAATAATGGCTTGGCCAGAGACATACTTGACAATAATAAAATTAAGATTTCTAAATTCATAAACTAAATAGGACATTTACAATTGCGATCATACAACATATAAACTCTTTCAGTCACTATAATATATATCACCCTTACATTGTTATTTCATATTTGAGAATAATACACATTTAAAATAATCTAAATACAATATATTTCTTACCTCTAAAAATAAAATTACATTTAATCAGAAGGTTATATATCAAGGGATCAAAATTAACTTTATTTATAATTGAGGGACTAAAGTACAATTATCCCTAAAAAGTTATAAAGAGGGAAAAAAAAAAGTATATAATGATAATGTATAGAGGAATATAATACAGCTTTAACGGTAATATAGACATGCAGACGAATTTGGAAGTCCTACATGTTGAGGGCCCCTACTAAATAGAAATTTATATAATATATGATTTATATCTTCTGTTTTATTTTGTATACTTAATTAAAAATAATTTTAATACTTCACAAAAAGTAGAAGTAAAACATATATACAACTCTTTATTATTGTTATTGTTTTTTGAAATGTCTTTTTTTAAGTAAAAAATCTATAAAATAAAATAAAAATCTTTTATCCCTCACGAGAAAAAATTATAAATATAAAATTTACATATATTTTATCCTTTTTTAATTTATTAGTGGAATCAATAGTAGTTGTTGTTTTTATACACAGCCCACAATTGTATTTACTCAAAATGAATTTTAGGTCCCACTGACTTATATCATTGGAGAGTAGAGACACTAAAAAATTCAAAACAAGCCGTTGTACGAGAAAGTTTGGACAAAATTCTTTAATTTTGTTTGACCAATTATTGCATATATATTTTTGGCTGTATAAATAAATAAAAAATTAACGGAAAAAGAATAATTGTACTCCTACTATGCACCTATTTGTACAATTACTTCTTGTCTTTTGTATAGTATTAAAAGGAATTTGGTTAAAACTTAACACCAAAGAAGCTTTAATTCTTATCCACATATAATAACAATAATAATAAATTTTATGGTCTTATCAATTGGTAAAATATATACAGATTTGTTTTCTGAAGTGGGAAGGTTGTTTGGGATAGAGCATCGACTCAGAAGATGAGTATCTAAAACATGATTGTTAAGTACTTGTTTTGAAGTTTGACTCATCTAAATTCACACCAAGAAGTCCCATTTTGGGAGGTAAAAGCTATTCCTAGGATGAGTAGTGTCAGGTTCAAAGTTCGTATCTAAGACCTTTGATTAAAATAAAAAAATACTAATCACATTGTCGTAAAACCTTAATTATATACTCTCTCCGTTCCTATTTACTTGTCAAATATTTTCTAATTTGATTTCTCCTTTTACTTGTCAATTTTGACAAATCAAGAAAGGACAATTTTTATCTTTCTATTATATCCTCAATTTATTAACATTAATTTAATGTCTTTGAAAAATATAATGAATAAATATGTTTAAAACTTTATCGATTAATAGAGGTAAAATGGTAAGGTCACTATATCAATCATTGATTTTTTAATAGATATGTCAAGTTAAAATTTAGAGATAAGTGTTAAAAACACACCTAAATTATCCATCTTTTTTAGTTTCATATCTAAACTATTGGGAGCGTGAGTTTCATACCTAAACTATCACTCTCAGTTTGAGAAACACACCTTAGTGGTATGTGTAATACATTCTCCCTACTCTCTCTATTTTTTGAATTTTTTGCCACATGGCTAAAATATTTTATATTGATAAAAATTAAATAAACTATTAATATTAGAAAGAGTTATGTTTCTCAAACTAAGAAGTAATAGTTTAGGTATAATACTCAAAAAAAAAAATTAAATGTGTTTTTAACATTTATCTCTCGAATTTAACAAATAATCAAGAATAAAGGGAGTAGTACTTAGTTGTGTTATGCTATCGAAGAAAATTGTCAGAGAATCACCAAAGAGGGCAATTGCCTCGATAATCAACAATGACACTGAATACAATGTGATTATTGGCTCGACTTTCCACTTTATTTAAATCTATATAAAGTCTATAGTAATACTAGAGCCGTTGGGGTTCAATTCAATAATCTTTTCCATTAGTTCATCACGTGGAATGAATAAAAAAACATACTTGATTGTAAAAGAACTAAATGGACAGAACAATAGTTCTTGAAGTCCCACCCAACGTGTTTCCTTATTCATCCATTTAGGCTCAATTAGGAACACGTGGATTTATGGAATTTGGTTAGGGAATAGCTTCTTAGTGGTAGGATCTAATCATAAAAGAGTTAGAATACCTTTCTATTTAAAAGAAATGGAGCTTAATAAAAGGATCAAAATTTCACAATAAAAGTTGTCCATGATTTACATGATCCTAATCTTCTACCCTTAATCTTCTATCTTCCCAATTCAAGAATTATGAAAAGTGGCAAATATTGGAAAAGCAATTGGAGGTCAAAATCACCAAATTTGATAGCTTATTAAGTAAAACGCGAAGAGCATGCTACTAGTAAGATGTTGCAAAATATGTCGTTAAGGCCTCCATTGTATGTGTACCAACAACCTTCGATGTCACTATAGGCCAAGTCCTACACCACCAGCACCATCACCACTCCCTTGAGCTCTTGATCCATCCTCCGCTATGGTCTCTTAGCCATTTGTATTAATAACATCATGTGCTTACCGTGTCCTTTCAATCATATATGTCAAAAAGAAAATATTTGAATCTTACAAAAGACAGCCAAATAGTATAATGACTGTATAACTGTTTTCTAATCATCAGGGGTTCAGCGTATTTACATTAGAAAGGATTTTGAATCGCTGATATTGGAAGTGAGAACTTGTCGAAAGGGAATAAAAACGCCAGCATGCACAGCCGTTAAGAAAGGCTTTGCCGAGGCTGCATAGCAAATATCACCTTCCCATATGTACAATTTATGTATACAAAAGTCCTGCCAAAAAATAATAGAAAGTTGGATTCGTAAATTGGCAGGTTCTAAGGAAATCAAAGATAAAGGTAAAATATTCTATTGCAACACCAGACTCTCCAAAAATGTTGTTACACCATTGTTGAATCCTCCAAAAATGCACTTGTTTAGAAGGATCCAACACACACTTGGTGGCATTTTTGAAGAGTGTTTGACAAAGATTTCTAGTAGATGGTTGTGACAAGCATAAACAAGAAACTACAAATGACAAAGTTAATATGGGAAAGAAGAGACAACCTTGTCTTCGAGCAGAAGCACTACCCTTGCATAAACAAGTTTTGAAGTCGAGGAAAAATTAATCAGATTGGCACAGGTCCCTGTTGAACCTTCCTGGGCACAAGTACTACAAAGAAAAAAAGCTGCTAATTCAGAAAGCAATCACAGAAATTCCATTAGTTGTTAAATAAAAGGTGGAAAAGGATACCTTCATCCATACTGCAGAAACTTTCTGGGGGAAATATGGAATCAGGGTCAATTCCTTGCTGCAGAGGTAGGACACTAGCCACATTGGGTTTACTGCAGAAACATCCAATTTCAGTTGAGTGAATTTGTTAACAGTATTACAAGCTAAAAAATGTGAGGGTGAATTTTCATTACTTTTTTGTTTTATAAACTATAAAAAACAATAGTCAGCATCCAACATATTATGAAGGAAGGCCTGAAGATTTAATGCTTCGGGTGACATAAAGAATAGATTTGATCACCTGGCCCACGAGGGAATAAATTTTCGGATGGGTAGATTTTCAGCCTCATCCTCTTCATCATCAGAGCACTGATAAGGTGAGATCTCATATGATTTCTCTCGACTTTTCTTGGTACCACACTCACTGTCAACCTGTGCAACAAATAAAATACAGTGTGAGGACTGAAAGAAAAACTCAGAAAATGAAAAACAAGCCTTCCATCTATCATTAGTTATGTACAAAAAATTGTCAGGCAAGTTGCCAGATGGACTGTAACCTAACAACGTCAGAATTCTGAAGAAACTGGAAAAACAGGGCAGGCATAAGAGTTAGAGAATATGATTAAAAGGCACGGAGAGGTTTGAGCAGTAGCAGCACAGTGCTTGTTGTATCACAAGCAGGTAAATTCTTTATATTTGGCACAATATTATACTCACTAATTCTCCTAGCAGAAACACCCTAGGCCTTCAACTATAATATGACCTTGCCATGGGGATACATCATCTTTTATCTTTCTTCTGTGCAGGTTTCGGAAGGAATAGGAAATGGAAGAAGGGAAGGCATAAGAATTCGGAGAATGCAATAAAATGAGTTAGGACCTTTTAGCAGTACCAGCCCCCAGCTCATTTGCATCACAAGCAGATATGGTCTTTGCTCTTGGCACAATAATATCAACCAATTTTGTAGCATATAATAAGGAACCGGCTTTGGACCAACCACTCCTTGCTAAACACTATCAGACCGTGCTACTTACGTCAACTATCTTCACTTTTCAGAGTAGAATAACATATTTGAGTTGCATATGCATCTCATATCTAACATTTTGGGAATGTCTATTAGATGAAGCAGACTATCCTCGAAAAATGACCTGGAACAGGCTTCTCTTTGGGATGTGTTTCTCTCTTTTTCTAACTATACTTTGCTAGGTTGCTTCTTGACAAAAGTTATGCTGGATTTGAAGAAATAAAGATTAAAGTCGGATTCCACTACAGAACTTATACAGCTTAGATAAATAGAGAAAACCTGGACAAATTCTAGAATTTTGAGAATGAGTATGTAATAGATGTTTTCATTTGGAAGTAGTGATATTGCTATTACAGGGGAAGTTTTTAAGCACAGTGGATTTATTGTTGATGTTTCTAAAGGAAATGTTATGCTAGGGCGTATGGCTAACATTTTGGGACGTCAACATAGAGCACCTAGGATTTGGAACTCAAATCTTAAACTTGCCTATGCAAACAGGGTTACAAGCTTAGATAGCTCACTCCCTATGGATCACGGTCAATCATAATATTTTTCTTGGAGGGAAGGTTAATAACTTAGTGATGCTGTGGGAAAAGCTAGTGTATGTAGTGGACCAGCAGAACCTATAATGAACTTAGATGTTGTTCACCTATCAATTATGACCTTTCTATGTGGATGCATCACCTTTTCATGATCAGTAGAGTTATCAGAAATGTGACATCTTCCTGGTGATGGGGTTGCTTGAAATGAACCATTTCTCGAAGTTTCAGATGGCTTGGGTTCACTCTCTTGCTTCTTGAAGGTCTTTCCAACTCTTTCTTTTTCTCTTTGGGACATATCCCCGTCAGTATTACATTTCTTTTTAGCCATCGTCTTTTCATCCTACAGAAAAAGCAATCAATAGTTAGTACTAGCACGGTAAAACAGAAGCAGAAAAGGGAGAATTCTTAGTAAGAAGAATGTTGCATACATTAGTGAAAAGCCCTTTATCTTTCTCCGCTCTTTTAGCATGAATTTTATCATCCTGCTCTCTCTGCTGTCGCCGTGCATCTTCTACTCGCTTTCTTTTCCTTTCCCTCTCATTTTTCTCTTCTTCTTCCCTCAGCCTTTTCCTTGCTATTGCATCAGCTTCCTTTTTCTTCTTTTCCTCTTCCTTCTTTTTCTTGTGAAATTCCAATTGTTTTGAATTTTCTTGTTCTAACCGTGCCCGCTCATGCTTAATTGCTTCCTTCCTCATCTTACGCTCGTTCTCTTTTTTCTCTTCCAGGCGTTTTGCAGCTTCAGCAGATTCCAGAGCCTTCACTTTTACATCTCTCTTTCCTGTGGACAAACAGAAAAAGTAGTAATTACACCAGTAACTATCAAAAGGCAGCCTTGATCATGCACAAGCTTCATTTTGCATAATCAGAATTAGCATTCAGGAGAAAAGCTGGATGGTAAAAGTTTTTTTTACTGATCAGAATGAGCAAAGCGGGTGGGAAATAACATGTAGAACCTTCAAGATTGAATTTTCTTATGCTTGCAACAGATCATCACAAGGGAATCCAATTCAATGAAAGAACACAACTATGCCTCAGCTGCAGGCAAGGCTCAGGTATATGAATTTTCATGTCTCTCCATTCCATCTAAACTCATCTCAATCCAATATTATCTAAATAAAAATAAAAAGCACTAAATGTTCTCTTATTTTCTACTGGCTGTCTGGCATATAAATTTCTAGTAGGAATCAGCGTCTCCTAGAAAACATTGGACTTTAAGTAAGCATACTAACATGAGTAAAACTTAATTCCAGCTATATGTTGTCACCTATATAGAGCTTTTTTTCCATTATATTTTCACTAGGTCTGCGTGGAACTCAGTGAAATAAAGCCTTTTTTAGTTTTTCAATCCTCATTTATGTTCCAGTAGAATGCGAACAACATTAAACATAACACTAAGAAAAGATTGTTTTTATCTTCTTCCTACTAACACGGTAAATACCAAAAGCAATTTTTTCGAGAGAAAAAGAAAAAAGAAGAAGCTAGCGACCTAATCAGCACAGCACAACCAAAATAAGCAGCTGAACAAAGTGTGAAATTCTGAGAGAATTTAAAGAAACATGTTATTCAGTTAGCAGAATAATAGAAGTGCTATTATTGCATAAGCAAAGGCAAATTAGATATTGCTGTTGAATACTTTTGAAAGAGCCACTAAAGCTTTAAACTTCAAAATCTCAAAGCTCAGGTATAACATGCTCAAAGCATAGTAGAAGCATGATACTCTATAGAAGAACACTGGAGATGCTACAATGAATGATAACCAAAGGCCAATTAGCTAATACCACTGGAGTTTTTTCCGCGGGGGGGAGGGGGGGTTAAGTTTCTAACCTCCAAAATCAACGTCCAAGGAGTTCAGATTATCGAGCAAAACACCACCAAAATTAATTGTGTAAATACCAAGTTAACAGAAAACTTAATTTACTTGTATCAGTATCCTACTCTTCTAAGTTCAACCAAGGCGGATACCATTTGATGCTAACAAGCAGTCCTGCCACAAAAGAGTATCAATGTTGTTCCAAATCCTTTTTTTATCTTTTTACCTTTTTTATAATGAAAATAGTTCCAAAGTTTGCTGTAAAAGCAAAGGAGGAAAAATTTACCTGTACATACAGCAGCTGCTTGTTTTTGTTGGACTAGTGGTATAAATGAAGTCACATTTGAGACAATGTTGTTATGACTTGGCCCTTTTTCTGAAAGATTCTGTCTCTCTCTCTTAAAACTTGATTTAGCTGATAATTTTGGCCTACTAGACCTCCTCCTAAGGGATTCCTTACCTTGTTTAATTCCTTTTGCACCCATCAAAGAAGTCTGTTTTACCTTTGCAGCACTCATATTTCTGAAGCTACTTCCAAGCTTTCTCTTGGCTTTATTATGATGCCCACCGCAGCTAACATCTGTATTGACAGAATCCAAACTTCCCCTTGCATGAGACCTCTCAGCAGCAGAGACTGAAGCAGGAGGATTCAGACATGAGTTAGTTATTGATGCAAGTGGTAGTCTTTTGACATGACTATTCACTACCATGGAATCCAATTCATCACGGATTTTTCCAGCCACATCTGCAGTCTCATTCTCCTCACTACTATTGGGATCCTCCTCAATTGGGAAACACATGAGCTCCGGGTTCAAGTTCAAACCCTTCTCTGAACTGCTAGAATGTGACGGGATCCTTTCCCAAAACTTTCCAACAGGAGACTGGTATTGATTTCCTGACCTCCCTCCAAATTGGCATCCGTAAGAAGGTTGATAATCAGAACAAGGTATCTCCAGTTTAGAATCTTTCACTTCATCCACGCAGCTATGACTTGCCCTAACCTGTTTGTCGGCATCCTCCTCCGACAAGAAGGTGCTCAGATCCAGGTGCTCAAGAAGCCCATTAGGTAAAGATTGATACAGATTTTGAGCGCAGTCAAACCCAAAAGAAGATGTGAAATGAGATAAGGGTGTATGTGCACTTGCTGATTTGCAGATCTGCTCCAGAATGCTAGCACGCTGAATTGTCGTCTCATAGCTGATCCCAAGCTGGGTAATATCTAATTCACCATCTGCTGTTGAGGCATCAATAATGAAACCCTCAAGCATGGGCTTAGATTGATCAGCATCAAGGATATCCAAGTCTCTATTTTGTGGAGAAGAGCAAACAAAAGATTGGGAATATGTGCTTTGTTCTCCAATATGAGATTTTCTCTCCAAACAATTCAGGGTTTCAGGATGATCCAACTCAACATTCTTTTCAAAGTATAGTGAGTCTGGAATATCTTGTTCATCGGAGAACTTCTCAGCATTGGAAAGGATTTCATGTTCTTCTTCTGTTTCCAGTTCTTTTTCAGCTGGTTCTTGAAACAAACTTGAGACATGGGATACACGTAACAGTTTGCCATCAGAAGAGGAAGCAGACTCGGTGCTGTTATTTTGCTTTTCAAAACATATCGCATCCTGCAGATAAGTGACATGGCAGAAATTATGTCCTAGATAAAGTTAAGTTAACCAGCTTGAGTGATTAAGCTGAATGATGACAATATTGTTTAAGCAAAGATGAGATTTCCTTTTTCCTCTTCTCTTTCCAGCATAGAAAGGGTGTCTTTTATTCATAATACAAGGTGTGATACAGTAAATGACCCTGGCAGTGGCTCAGATTTGTTAACAACTTCCCTTAAAAAGATCAAATTAGACTTGAAGAAAATTTGAGTCATCACACAACCTAAACGCATTAATTCGCCAAAATGACTTCCATGACAAGCAGAATTTTACATCCATACAGTCATTAATTTTCCCAAGGGGTCACAATTGCCAAAAGCAAACACACTAACAACAAGGATACCTATTTTTCAGAGGATATGGTAATGGATCTTTTGCAATAGTTCCATTTGTAGTGTGAAATGGAACTTGCAAAAAAAAAAATCTGTTTCCCAGCTAAACAAATGGTAAAAGGAATAGCAACAGGAAATTCTTACACCTAAACCTTGTCACATTAAATTATTGTATACACCAATAAAGCCTACTTGTGAACACAAAAGTATATGTGCATCATTTTGAATATGCAAAGGAAAAAAATAATTTTAAGTATTGTACCATTTCGGTTTGCAGCTTCTGCAAGGAACCAACTCCTTCTTTCAAAGGACAACTTTTCTTCTCAGATATACCCATAGTAGAACTCTTGGCTCGGAAAGGTGTATGTTGCACAACATCGTCTGTCTTTCCTTGACTTACACTGAAGTTTAAGCCTACATCATCCATATGTGCCTGATAAAGTTTAGACATTTGAGAGCTTGGACAAACAGAAAAGCAGTTAGTTTGGTTATCTTCAAGTCTTTTCCTCTTAACTTGTGGCCATGAAACCAGCTTAACAGATCTTAATCTTCCATCGAACAATGAGGACTCCCTTGCATTTTCGATTTCACTTGATACCGAAAGATTGAGATTCTCTTCATCATTGGATCCATATTGCCGGGGACTCCACGTAAGCATATCATTCTCTTTCTGATGGGAATGCCTATCCATATTGCGCTTGCCACATGCATCTCCATGACTATTTTCACCATCCAAGCAAGATAAATTTGGATTATTTGGCATGCTAGGCTTCTTTACATCTGGGGAAATGGAAGTCTGATCTCCAAGTTCAAGTTCCTTCACCAAACAAACCTGGGAATTGCCAGTCAAAGTTGAGATGTGACATGTAGCAGCAGTCTTAGTGTTGACAGCATATGAGGCAGGTAGACATAGAGTATTCCTGTCACAACTTTTACCTCCCTGTCCAGCCATGGAGGAAAAAATTAGAGTGTTAGATAAGCTTGAAAGCAATGTGTAACTCTCTATCAGTAAGCAAAAGGTGAGTTATATGTCAGCAGAACATTGTTTTGCTTGGATACCACCAACATTGTGTAGGTTCTGAGTGTTTACTACTTATAACAAATATAGACTACATAAAAGAGTTCATACAAGGAATATATTGATTGAACTTAAACAATAGAGGAGCATGTGCTAGTGCTTTTCCTTTTGAAAAAAAAATGCTGTTGGCAAGAGAGCAGGTTTTAAGCTCTAAGTGCTTCTTCACATACCACTTCATTTAGCAGCTTTGGAGAGGAACCACTTCCTTCTTTCAAATGACAATTTTTCTTCTCGGATATATCAACACTAGAACTCTTGGTTCTGAAAGGTGTATGTTCCAAAACATTGTCTGTTTCTTCTTGACTTGTGTTGAAGTTTAAGCTTACAGCATCCATGTGTACTTGATAAAGCTTTGACATTTGAGAGTGTGGACAAGCAGAAAAGCAGTTGGTTTGCTTATCTTCAACTTTTTTCCTCTTAACTTGTGGCCATGAATCCAGCTTAGCAGATATGAATCTGTCATCAAACCAGGGCTCCCTTGTAGTCTCAAGTTTGCTTGATACAGACAGATTGAGATACTCATCATCATTCTGTCCAGACTGTAGGGGACTCCACATAAGCATGCCATTCTCTTTCTGATGGGAATTCCTGTCCATATCACACTTGACACGTACATCTCCATGACTGTTTTCACCATTAAAACAAGATAAATTTGGATCATTTGGCGTGCAAGACAGTCTCTTTGCATCTGGGGAAATGGAAATTGGATCTTCAATGTCAAAGTTCTTCGCCAAGCAATCCTGGGTATCTCTAGTCGACTTTTTAGTCAAACTTGAGATGTGAGGTGTAGCAGCATTTTTGGTGTTGGCAACATAAGATGCAGGTAAACATTGAGCAGTCCTGTCACAACCGTTGCCTCCCTGTCCAGCCATGAAGAAAAAATTCAACCTCAAATTAGCTTGAAAACAATGCCTAACTTTCTCTTGCTAATTAAATCTTGAGTTACATGTCAGCAGAGCAATGTTCTGCCTGATTACCACAAAAAATTGTGTAAATTCTGTCTGTTTACTACTTAAAACAAATATAGATTACATCAAAGATCCAAGAAATTCATACAAGGAATAGATTGATTGGACTTGCTAATAAAGAAGCACAGATTGATGATTTTCCTTCTGAAATAGAAGGTCGTATAGCAAGAAAATCAGGTCCTAAACTCAAACAGCTTCTTCATGTAGCAGCCAGAAGAGGGTGTATCCACCCTCTAATTTAAAGAAATAGGTCAACCATAGACCCTTTGTCCACTTGGCTAAATATTGAAAAGGATCCCAGGTGTGCCAGGAAATAGAATAACAAGTTCCTATGAGTTACTGGAGATCCCAAAATTGTGAATGCCAAAAATAATGGTAGTGACACTACTAATTCCAAAGATGATCTGTATAACTTTGAGTATAAGCCAGCTACAGGAAATATGGTATGAGTGTAAGTTTTGATCACGCTATGACATAGATACTCTCAAAATATTAAGTTTGTCATTTGCATTCAGCAAACCTAACAAGCTCATAATTAAACTTAATTTCGAAGAAATGACAAGGAAAAGACGAACTTATCAAAACTTTCTGGCACAACAACCACCTAGAGGCTTTATCTGTAATAGATGATTCTCTTCCAAATTATTACAAGAATGATTAAAGCTACGTCATCAGATATTTGAAGATTTTCCCAGACACCATGGTTATAAAGAACAACAGCTATTTGAAGCTTTTCAGAATCTGCAGACATCCAAACTTGGCAAAGTAAAACATATATGCCTACTGAAATACATAGAGTTCTAAACTTAGGAGTACCTAAAACTTTATAAATGTCACTACTTTATATGTCAAGCTATTTTGCAGATCTTTAACACCAAATCAAGAGATCCATGCAGCCATGCACCATAAAACTGTTAATACACTCCAAGATATCCTAAAAATAGATAGTGAAGTGTAAAAATGAAGACGTAATAGATATTAGGAACATATTACTTTGCCATGCAGCTTTATAGTGAAGCCAAAAAAGAATGCATGTAAGACAAACATATGTGTGTAACATACCACTTCAACGTTCTCTACCATTGAATTATATGATTCTTTCAGATTGAGTTCAATGTTAGCGTCTGTATCACGATGACCAGCATCATTTGACAGTGTCTCATCATCATGCAGATAAGAAGATTGCCGTGAACATTGTCTGCCCCTTGACCCATATTCAGTGCTCCTTGATGCATGATGTTCATTCATATCTAAGGCACGCCCATTCATTACGGTACCAGCAGGCAATCTGATTTTCGTAGAAAATGAACTCCCTGGAACTTCGTTACACTTACATGAAATTTCTCGCTCAAGTGTTGATTGTTCCCTAGAGATTCTGTTATCTACAGGACTACCAGATATCTTCTTTTCTGAGGTTGGTTCTGCTGAGGTATTGGATATTACATCTGATGATTTCATGCTCTTCTCCTCAAAGTTAGGAGTAAAGGTCATCTTCAGGTTACACTCTTCTGTGTCATCAAAGTCAAGTTGCTTTGGTTTCATTGGCATAAAACAATCATGTGGAGGATTGGCAACCAGATGTTCCACTCCCACTTTTAGTTTAGAATTGCCAGCTTCAGTGTTACCTTGCTTACTATGAGTGTCATTGTTATCAGAGGAAGGAGTGACCGATTTATTGCCAATTGGACAATGAGTGTCATAATTTCCATGCAAAGACTTCTCTGAATCAGCAGACATGGAACCCGCACCTCCAGAACCAGCAACAGTGGAAGTATCAACAGGCTCTGCTATGACTTCATTGTCCGTGTTACTTTGTGCCTTTGAGCTCTTATGATCCAATATAAGAGAAGGTTTAACTGATTTCGAAGAATCAAGATTGTTAAACAACACTCCTGATGATCCACCAATTGCTGGGGCAAAAACATCAGTGCTCACCCTATCTGAAAATGTTGATATAGTGGCATGTGAATCATCACCCAGACAAGGCAACTTTGGGGCCATACTCCTGGATCTTGTGATTCTACCACGATAACTACCATTCTTCTTCTTAGTCTCTTGGTGACTTTTGATTATTGGTTTGTGAATATTAGATGTACTAGCCACTTCCAATAACCTACCTGACACACAACCTGCAGTGAATGCTTGGGTATGATCATCTTTCTGAACTACATCAGCAGAACCATCCACTTTAAGAGAATCATTTATACAGTTCAGTTGTTTGCAATCACTTCTGGACCTTGTGACTCTATTTACTTCAATCCCCTCATGCTGGTGTACTTCTACAAATTCCGTTAACTTGCTGATTTCAGTACCAACAGGAAAAGATTCTGACAGGTGGTTTGGCTTGTCTGAAAAATCAATTAGTTGAGAAGCAGACAAACTGGTACCGGTGGCGGCAAAGTTGTAACTATGTTTGTGCTTTGAATGGCTTTTCTGAGCTGTAGCAAAAGAGTTATCTACTTCTGTTGTATTACTTCTCTCAGCAACATCAGACAAGCTATCTACTTTCACATAAGGATTCACACACTCAAGACACTTGGTAGATGCTTTATGCTTCGAATTTTCACCAATATGTAAATTGATCTCTCTTTCTTCTTCATGATTTCTTTCAGCTGATTCCCTAAATCCACCACTACTACTTACACAAGGTTCAGACCATTTTTGTGACTCATTATTGTGATCAACTTGTTCAGAAGTAGAAAGGCCAATCCCTATAGGAATAACATCACATTTATTCTGCCGAATGGAGCAGTCCTTTGCTTCTGTTTGTGCACTATTTCGAAGCTGAAGAGCCTTTTGTCTAGACTTAGACCTCTGAATTCTAGCTAGCGACAAGTCTAAATCATTAAAATTGTTCAGGACTATTGCATCTGTCTGGTCTAGGGGAGAGTTAACACTTACATCAGGCTCGGGAACAGTATTCAGAGCACATTCTTGGTTATTATCAGGATCTACAGCTGTATTAGCATATCCATCTTCAGGATGAAGGCCTTTGTTGGAAACATGAACCTCCTTGAATGCCCCCTGAGACATGTCTTCATTGTTATCTCTGACAACTGGCCTCTTGATCAATGACCAACGAGCACTGGCTTGGCGCACAGTAGGTGGCCGTGGGATATTTACAGAAATCAGCTGTTCTTTGTTCAGCTCTGGCAAAAAAAAAAGAGAGAGATGATATCATCTATGTGCTCTTTCAACAAACCAGAACATGAAATCATTGAAGTGTAGAAAATGGCAAATGAAAACTTCAAACTTATATTTGTTGAGGAAAAAGGAGACACGTTTTGGATAAAAATTGCATTTGAAAACCAAACAGATGACAGAGTATATAAACAAGCATGTTTTCCCCGTATCAGACACTAGAAAATGGGGAAGAGTTAAGAAACATGAAAATCCTTATCTCTCTGCTGTACAAACTTCAAAATCTCGACTTTTGACAGATAAATGAGGATGTGGATGGATATAAACGAACAAGTTTTCCTACAGAAAGGGTGTCTAGTGGTCAATGAATTCTCTAGTTCAAATCTCAGCATAGACAAAAACACTAGTGGTTTCTTCTCATATGTCCTAGCCGTGGTGGACACAATTACCTAGTATTTGTCGTTAGTGAAAGGTGGTAGGTATCCCGTGGAATTATCTAGGTGCACAAAAGAAAAACAACTTTTCCTCTGTCAATCACATTCAGTGGGTGCTGAGTACCACTGCACACACAAAGAAGATATATAATTAAATATTCAACTATCTATGTGACCTGCATCCTATAATTGCATTCGCCTAACATAAGACCGGAACCCTAGACCACTTGGAACAGCAGAAATTGGCGATAATAACAAGCAAAAGCTTGAAATTGAGAATTACCTTTCGGATTTGAAGACTTCTGAGAATTGAAGAGCCATGGAGGAGGATTAATTCCTTGGATTTTACATTTAGTAGCGAGGTGTTGACTATACCGGTCGGTATGTTGCTTGACTAATTCGATGATCTTATACTTTCTCTCGAAGATTTCTACGAACAGATCCTCCACCGTCGACATTGTTCATCCAAAATGACACCGTATCACCGTCGTATCTACGCCGTCCGGCTACTCTGCATCTGCACGAGGAGGAAGGGGGGGGAGGAGTGTAGGAAGAGTGAACGTTGAGGAAGAGGAATGGCGGAGATCAACTTTGGCTTGAGCGGGGATTTAGGCATTTTCAAATTTTATTGACCCCGAACGACGTCGTTTGGCCAAGTTTCCCCAAAAATAGTAGGACTAATTGCTTTTTCTTCGATCCAATTGAGACGTTAATTGAAATCAAATTGATTTGAAATTAAATTTTTGTTTGAATATACCTGAACTTGAAGCTCGATTCATTTGTTATGTTTTTGGTTTTTATTTTTTAGTGTTGTGGTTTCAATTGTAACTCATTACTTAAGTTTATATAATCCTTTATTAACAACTTTTTAGTTGATGATATTAAGAATGAAATTTGATTATTGGTTCCTCGGATATGATTGAATTTTCATTTTAGATGTATGACTCAACATATTTAACTTTAAATTAATTATGTGATTTGATTGCTTGATGTAGAAAATATGTTAGGTTTGGAATATATTACTTTCAAGTAATATATAAAATCAATGTAATACTTTAGAAAACATGTGATTATTTATAAGAAAATGTATCAAAAGTTGATATTTTAAGTCATATCCATTCATTTCGATTTATGTTTGGGAAAAGGAAGAATTTATAAATTGCATTTAACAAATTGTGATTGATAAGTTGTGTTTCCTAAAAAATAGTAGGAGTGCTTGCTTTTACTTAAGCCCAATTGAGACGTTAATTTAAATAAGATTGATCTGAAGTTAATTTTTTGTTTGAACATACCTGAACTTGAAGGTCGATTCATATTTTCTCTTTCACCCATTTTCAATTTTTGTTATGTTTTTTATTTTTATTTTTTAGTGTTGTGGTTTCAATTGTAACTCATTACTTAAGTTTATATAATCCTTTATTAACAACTTTTTAGTTGATGATATTAAGAGTGAAATCTGATTATTGGTTCCTCGGATATGATTGAATTTTCATTTTAGATGTATGACTCAACATATTTAACTTTAAATTAATTAAGTATGTGATTTGATTGCTTGATGTAGAAAATATGTTGGGTTTGGAATATATTACTTTCAAGTAATATATAAAATCAATGTAATACTTTAGAAAATAAGTGATTATTTACAAGCAAATATATCAGAAGTTAACGTTTTAAGTCATATCTATCTATTTCGATTTATGTTTGGAAAAAAAGGAAATTTATAAATTGCATTTAACAAATTGTGATTGATGAGTTGCGTTTCCTAAAAAATAGTAGGAGTACTTGCTTTTTTTTAGGCCCAATTGAGACGTTAATTGAAATCAAATTGATTTGAAGTCAATTTTTTGTTTGAACATACCTAAACTTGAAGATCGATTCATATTTTTTCTTCCACCCATTTTTCAATTTTGTTATGTTTTTTATTTTTATTTTTTAGTGTTGTGGTTTCAATTGTAACTCATTACTTAAGTTTATATAATCCTTTATTAACAACTTTTTAGTTGATGATATTAAGTGTGAAATCTGATTATTGATTCCTTAGATATGATTGAATTTTCATTTTGATATATGACTCAACATATTTAACTTTAAATTAATTAAGCATGAGCTTTAATTGCTTGATGTATAAAATATGTTAGATTTGGAATATACTACCTTCAAGTAATATATAAGATTAATATAATACTTCATAAAAAATGTGATTATTTACAAGCAAATGTATCAGAAGTTAACGTTTAAAGTCATATCTATCCATTTTGATTTATGTTTGGGAAAAGGAGAAATTTATAAATTGTATTTAACAAATTGTGATTGATGAGTTGTGTTTTCTAAAAAAAATAGTAGGAGCACTTGCTTTTTCTTAGACCCAATTGAAACGTTAATTGAAATCAAATTGATTTGAAGTTTATTTTTTGTTTGAACATACCTAAACTTGAAGGTCGCTTCATATTTTTTCTTCCACAGATTTTTCAATTTTTGTTATATATTTTTTTAGTGTTGTGGTTTCAATTGTAACTCATTACTTAAGTTTATATAATCCTTTATTAACAACTTTTTTAGTTGATGATATTAAGTGTGAAATCTGATTATTGATTCCTTAGATATGATTGAATTTTCATTTTGATATATGACTCAACATATTTAACTTTAAATTAATTAAGCATGTGCTTTAATTATTTGATGTATAAAATATGTTAGATTTGGAATATATTACCTTCAAGTAATATATAAGATTAATATAATACTTCAGAAAAAATGTGATTATTTACAAGAAAATGTATCAGAAGTTAACGTTTAAAGTCATATCTATCCATTTTGATTTATGTTTGGGAAAAGGAGGAATTTATAAATTGTATTTAACAAATTGTGACTGATGAGTTGTATTTCCTAAAAAAATAGTAGGAGCACTTGCTTTTTCTTAGACCCAATTGAAACGTTAATTGAAATCAAATTGATTTGAAGTTTATTTTTTGTTTGAACATACCTAAACTCGAAGGTCGATTCATATTTTTTCTTCCACCCATTTTTCAATTTTTGTTATGTTTTTTTTAGTGTTGTGGTTTCAATTGTAACTCATTACTTAAGTTTATATAATCCTTTATTAACAACTTTTTAGTTGATGATATTAAGAGTGAAATCTGATTATTGGTTCCTCGGATATGATTGAATTTTCATTTTAGATGTATGACTGAACATATTTAACTTTAAATTAATTAAGTATGTGATTTGATTGCTTGATGTAGAAAATATGTTGTGTTTGGAATATATTACTTTCAAGTAATATATAAAATCAATGTAATACTTCAGAAAATAAGTGATTAGTGTTTTAAGTCATATCTATCCATTTCGATTTATGTTTGGAAAAAGGAGGAATTTGTAAATTGCATTTAACAAATTGTGATTGATGAGTCGCGTTTCCTAAAAAAAAAGTAAGAGTGATTGATTTTTCTTAGTCCCAATTGAGACGTTAATCGAAATCAAATTGACTTGAAGTTAATATTTTGTTTGAACGCACTTGAACTTGAAGCTCGATTTCATATTTTTTCTTCCGCTCATTTTTCAATTTTGTTATGTTTTGATTTTTATTTTTGAGTGTTGTGGTTTCAATTGTAACTCAGTACTTAAGTTTATATAATCCTCTATTAACAACTTTTTAGTTGATGATATTAAGTGTGAAATCTGATTATTGGTTCCTGAGAAGTGATTGAATTTATTTAAATATATGACTCAACATATTTAATTTTAAATTAATTAAATATGTGCTTTGATTGATTGATGTATAAAATATGTTAGATTTTGAATATATTACCTTCGAGTAATGATATAAGATTAATACAATACTTTAGATTACATGTGATTATTTACAAGCAAATGTATTAGAAGTTAACGTTTTAAGTCATGTCTATCCATTTCGATTTATGTTTGAAAAAAGAAGAAATTTATAAATTATATTTAACAAATTGTCATTGATGAGTCGCACTTGTTAATTGTTACTTATCAAATGCATTTAAAATATGAATGTAAATCATATTATCAACTGTACGGTTTAGAAATTGTATTTCTCAATTGTTCTTTACTAAAACATATTCTCCAATGTTATATATAAATAGCATATGTCAATACAATTTATGAGGCGCATGACTAAATCTTGATATGAAGTAACATTTGTCATTCGATTTTATAAATCATATTTGTTGAGTGTGATTTATTTATAATTAAGTTATTCTCTATCTTATATTTATCGGTTGTGATTTGTAAGTTTCATTTGTCAAACTCGACATAATACAAATTTTATATGTAATTAGATTCATAAGTTTGGTGTATATGTCCATAAATTGATTGATAATTTCATTTTACGTGAGAAAAGAACCTAGGTATCCTATTGTTAGTGATCTATCACAATTTCGCTTCTCTATTGTGGAGAATAAAACATATTCACTCTTTATTTAGATTTGGTCTTGAATATATCATTATCCTCGATTGTCTAAATTTGTATTCATAAATAACGAAATTTACTTTTTTCCTTCGGGTGTTGAATTTTAAGATCGTTTATTTTGACTTCAATCAACCATTTGTAATATAACAGTGTGTATATATATATATATATATATATATATATATATATATATATATATATATATATATATATATATATATATATTTTTTTTTTTAATATAATGAAATGAAGAATAAAAAAGGAAAAACTTCTCTTTTAGTTTATCTTCGTGAAGTTTAATATTTTTTGTCTACGTTATTGCATTTGTATACAAAAATTTAGCTTAAAAAATATAATTTTTACCTTTTAACTCAGTGATCATCGTAAATTTTCAGCAAACTCAATTTTTTTTTGTTAAAGGTGCACAGTAGCTTTTTAAATTTCTTCATTTTGAAATTTGTTTTCACTAATTTAAGAATTTCAATTCAATATTTTCTTCTTAAATATTTTTTAATGAGGATTATTTGATTTTTTAGAATTGTGTGTTCTTATTAATTGTTGTTAAACATCAAGAGAATAAAGATTTTAAATGGGGGGGTAGGGAGGGGGGAATATGATGGAAAATTAGATGTGATTCAATTATTTTATTTTAGGTGTATATGATATTCGATCAAATTCGTTCATAAAAACAAATGATGTTAGATTTTTGTCTTTAAAGATAGCACTCTATCTCAATAATAAAAAAATATTTTTAAAGGATTAAAAATAAGATTGCTAATTTTGAGAGATAAAATTTGAATAGATCTTTAATAATAAGGACATAATCAAGATCAATTCAAATAAAGGATAAATTTAGTATATTTATTTTAATTGAGGGGCAAACGAAAGGCTATTTACTAACAATAATGACATATTTAGGACAAAACTAAATGAATGATAAAATTATTTTATTTCTCATACTTAAAGAGGTAACTTTAGCTTCTTCTTCTTCTTTTCATTTTTTTACATATGCAATTTACTTATTTTTGAAACAAAAATTCTAAGAGTTATAGAAACATAGTGAGAAATTGAAAAAAAATAGTCCATTATCCTAGATCATAAATTAAATATAATTCCTTGTATATCAACTGAATAACTTTCATCTTTTAAGTTCGTTGAATTTAAGTCCTTTTAATTTCTATTGAGATATTTATCAATATCTAAGATTAAATTTAGAATAATCTCATAGACAATTCTTCATAAGATTAACTTTGCTTGTGATTTGCGATATTTTGACTCATTATTTGATTTTTCTTGTCACAATTGTTTTATCCTATTTTTTATAATTAAACAAAAATACATTTTGACCAATTTATCCTTTCTTATATATACTATTTTTTATTTTATTTTAGTCCCATTTAAGATTAATTCTTAATTGTTGAGAATCTGAAGGCATTGTAGCAGGCGCCAGTCCAGTCACTGTTCGTCCCTTCTCCTCGGCTCAACTGCTGACCGGCGACCGGCGGGACAACTAGAAAGTTCTCGGCCTATTTTACACCAAAGCCATATTCGTCTTGGTTATTTATAAGGCCCTTCATAAATAGAATACTTTCTCAGTACTCATCAGAAGCCTTCGCCGTGGAAAATACTCTTCACCGGCAACATGTCTAGTAAGTAGTCAATTTTCTTGTCTATAATTATTCTCCTTTAGTTGATTGATGTTTCCAAGTTTGAGTTTTTTTTTTGGTTTAAAAGTGTGCAAATTAAGAATTATACCGTAAAGTGGAATAGAGAATGGTGATATTCATGTGAAATGATTGTTTTTTACCATTGGAGAGCATGTTAAAGGCAGTTTTTTAGTTTAAGCCATCAATATTTATGAAATAGTACTAGCTTTTATGAAAATTAATTTCAGTATTCGTGGTAAAAAAAGGTTGATTTCAGCATAAAGTGAGTTTCTATTCTCTGATTTGCAAAAGGAAAAAACTTGAATAAAGAAATGATTGTTGTTTCTCTTCAAAGTATGTGGTATGACTAGGTAAATTATATAGAGTGGTGGTTAAACCAATTATGGAGTATGCCAGTCCAAGAACTCTCACGTTCAGAAGTGAAAGTTGCATAAATAAGGATGTTGCGTTGGATGTGTGGGCATCCTAGGAGAGATAAGAATATGAATGGGGATATTCGGGACAAAGTAAGAGTGGCTTCGACGGAGGATAAGATGCGTAAGCGAGATTGGCTGATTGAGATGGTTTGGAAATATGAAGAGGAGATGCACAGATATCTCAGTGCGGAGGTGTGAGAGGTTGTCTATGGTTGATTTCAGAAGAGGTAGAGGTACACTGAAGAAGTATTGGAAAGTGATGGTTAGACGATACTTGGCGTAGTGTCAGCTTATCGAAAACATGACCTTAGTGATAAGAGGTTATGGAAGACACAAATTAAGTTGGTAGGTTGTAGTTCTTTGTCTTGCTATCCGCTCATACTAAGAGTCATAGCATCGTTCTTATAGTTTCTTGTCCTTTGATTTATGTTATTATATGTTGTTTTTGTACTTTGATTATCGTAGTATTTTGCTTTATTATGCTTGCACTTCCGTTACTTTTTTTTTTGGAGTACTTTGGACAACTTCTCTACGTGTGAGGTAGGAGTGAGGTCTGCGTACATACTACTCTTCCTAGACCCTAAATTGTGGGACTACAATGGTATTTTTGTTGTTGTTGCTGTAAAGTATGTGCTATGACTAATGAGTCAGCATTTGTTGGTTTTGATTCTGCTCTGAACCGAATCAACAAGTTGTTTTCTTGCTAACCATTCTGCTTAAATTCATAGCTAAGATCGATATTGCTTTACCGCTGGATAAGTTGTCTTTGGATTTAATAAAACAAATGGAGGGGCAACCAAGTCCTGAAAGGAGGTAAGTTTAGTATGTTATCTTGGACTAGCCTTTCTACATTAGTTTTTAGTGTGTAATTTAATGTCTAGTAGGTTGTCACGTCATAGTTTCAATGTTGGCTCACTTCTTTTATAATGCTCATTTGCTTTCATTCTTTCATTAGAGCTGCTAATTCACAATTGTCATGAATATGCTTGTTTATGACAGGGTCTGATATTAAGCTTCCGAAATGGTAGTTTTCACTTTTTATTTTTAGAAATGTACTGTTATTTATGTTGGAAAGGGGATGAACAAGCTTCTTACAAGGAAGCAAAGTTGAGTAGTTTCCGAGTCTACTTTCCAATGTGGAAACTCTCACAACTGAAGTAGTGTTGTAACACTTCCATGGTGTCTTAAAAGGCATGCATAAAAAAGTGAAAAAAGCTAGACCTGAATATACCTACTTTCCTACATACTTAGATTTTTATGGATTTCATTTTATTATTTATTCTTTATCCTTCTTCCTCCTATTCGATCCCTGCTATAGAAACTTGCTAACTCTCTCTCTTCTTGCTAGGAAAAGGACATATGTAGTTCTTGTATCAACAGGAAGTTTCAATCCTCCGACATATATGCACTTGCGCTGTTTTGGTACGTACTATCCAATCTCTACTATGTTTCTCTAGCTGATCTTTTTTCTTCTTTTTATCCCTTTATTCCCCCTCGGGGGGAAGGGTGGAGGGTTGTGGGAATGAAAGAGCTGTATGTGTGTGTGTACCAAGGAGAAGAATCTTCTATGTTTTTTCTTTGCTTTCAGATGAAAGCGACAAGCCATGTATAGCCTTGAGTCCTCCAGCACATAAGCTGCTCAGAGTTAATATGATGTTAGAATATGAAGTTCATTTAATCTGTTTATCGGGCTTTGCTAAACTTTTGGCAATATTAATTCAGAGTTGGCAAGAGATGCATTGACTTCAGAAGGAATTTGTGTGATTGGAGGTTACATGTCACCAGTAAATGATGCATATAAGAAGAAGGTATTTAGCATATCTCCAGCAGTGAAGCTGCTAAAAATGTGTAATTGGAAAGGGTAATTAAAAGAAAAAATGTCAACTAGCTTTTCTATATTATCACTTTCTCCTGATCCATTTCATTTTGCATTATGAATCTTAGTCTATATTGTTTCTGGTCTGGGACCTGAAATTTCTTTGTTCTAGCGCATCCTGTTCTTAGTCACGACGTTTTGTTTCTTGCTTTCTTTAGCATTTTTGAAGTTCAAATATTTTATAAGAAATTGAACATGCTTTATAGCTTGTGTCAATGTTTCCGAGACACAGAAAAAGATCTTACTAATTTATTTGCTCCTTATTTTTGCAGAATCTTATATCTGCTGAGCATCGTGTTGCACTGTGCCAGTTAGCCTGTAAAAGCTCAGAATTTGTTATGACGGATCCCTGGGAGGTCTCGCTCTCTCTCTATCTATTTGTCTCTCTCTCCTCCTCCTCCTCCCCACCAGAAAAAGAATCCCTAAAAATTCCCTTTTCAGTTTGAGTAATAAGGTCCTACTTGGTATGATTGCATCACCTAGTTTTATATTTGATGATTTTACACCAGTTGCAGTATGGGATAAACTAACTTACCTTAATCCTGTCAATGATTTTTGTTGAATTATATGTGCAGGCAAGTCAGGATAGCTATCAACGAACATTGACAGTTCTCTCCAGAATAAAAACTGCTATCAGTGGTGGAAATTTGACATCCACCGGTAAGATCCATTGCTGGCTCAAGTCGGTCTGTGTTTGAATAGTGTTGATATGAATTTATGGCCAATGGTTACATAATGTACTTGCAATCCTCCCGTAACCAGCTTTTTCCTTTTTGATAAATACTTCTTTCATTCCTATGGCTTTATGAAAGAAAACTCATTTACTCCCCCCCCCCCCTCCCCATCCCCCCCCACACACAAAAAAGAAATACTTGCGTATTCCTTTTTACGAGAGCCATATGTGTGAAGTGTAAATCTGCAGAAATTCTTGGCATTCGTTTTTTATGCCTCCAAATCTTATCCTGCATGTAATATGTTAGTAAAGTTCCAATATGTGGTGTCCAATTATCAAACTCTACACACCCAGTTTGCAATTTCTCTGCACTTTGGCTTTACATAGAAGTTGTTTCAGTTGCGTCTCTTATCTGCAGAGCTTCCTTGGCCGTGAACTGGTTGGTTTCATCTGCAAGTTCTTGCTCGTAATGTTTCCCCTTGGATGGTGTTGGTAGTTGGTTTAAGCGAGTGAACAAAGACTAATGTAGCAGCAGGTTAATTGGCGATAATGTTAAAAACCTTGGGGTAGTTGCTTAGTATATGTATTTGCGCTGTTACCAATTTATAGTTGAAGGTAAAGTAAGAAGAAACTATGCACGCTCAGTATATATATTTTGGTTGTTACCAACTTATAGTTGAAGGAAAAGTAAGAAGAAACTATTTCCCCACAAATATAAGAAAATGAAGAATGAAAGTGAACCAAACTAGAAGAAGAAAGTGATTTAGGTGTTGAAGCCTACCTTCATCATTGCCTAAGGCTCTGAGAGATTAAATAATAGATCACTGTGCAGTTCATTTCTCTTGTGAGGTAGCTTTATTGTGTGCTGACGTGTACTTTCTCACCTTCAAATTGAATGTCATATTCTCCAATTGATTCTTACAATTTAATGTTCGGTTTGTAGAATTGAATATTTTCACTTATGGTATATAATAATTGCAAGTTCTTTAACTCCTACTTTACAGGTCAATTGAGCAACCATAGTCCATCACTCAACTTGTTCCACTTACCGTAAATCAATGTGCATGTTAGTTACTACCTAATAACTAATAAACTACTTTTTACTTAAATGCTATGCAACCTTAAGAAACTGTGCAAAAGTGAACATGCCATTCTAACTGTAACGGAGGGAATAATTGGTTGACATTTTTAATTTGAATTATCTATCCAAGTGAAATTGTTTTAACGCTATTGTAGATTACGAACTTCTATGCAAGTTCTAAACAGTGGTTATTTTTCTCGCAGACGACCTCATGGTCATGCTAGTATGTGGTTCTGATCTGCTAGAATCTTTCAGCACACCTGGTGTTTGGATACCTGAGCAGGTAAAGTGAAATACCTCCTTCACATTGGACTTAAGTTATGCTCTCATAAGTGTTTTGTAGAAGAAATATGATATGTTCATCTGTTGATTTTCTAGGTCAGGGCCATATGTAGAGACTTCGGCTTGGTTTGTGTCCGAAGAGGTGGCCAGGATGTTGAAAAAATTATCACTGGTGATGAAATTTTGAATGAATATAAGGTAACTTCATTAGGAACTCCATATCTTAATCCCTTGTTCTCTCATTTCAGATGATTGGCTGTTGGACATCGTCGTCACTAGTAGTAATAAACATTATTGAAATGTTAGCATGCCAAAATTCAGAGACAACTTCACACTTCCCTTCCTCTTTTCCCAAACAAAAGAAAACGTGAAATTATTGGTCGAAGAGACATGTAATATACAGTGTACTACCTGTAAATTTGCAGAAGAATATCCGAGTTGTGGATGAAGTAGTGCCAAATGGAATCAGTTCAACGGGAATAAGGTAAAAAATGGTCAATCTGACTAGCTAGGATGACATGAAATGAATCTTGGATTAAATGGTGGACAAACTAACATTTCATTCTCATGTCAGGGACTGCATCTCAAAAGGGTTGTCAGTGAAGTACTTGACAGCCGATGAAGTTATTGATTATATGAAACACCACAATCTTTACAGAGGGCAATGATCCAACAACAGAAACTAGTGTGTCCTCTTTTTTTGTGTGTAAAATAAGTGCAAGCACATATCCTGCTGAGGGATATCATGGCTTCGTGTGATTAAGAACACACAAGAAAAACCAAGATTTTACTAAAAGTGCATCTATATATGAAGTGTCTACTAATGAGATTTCACTTGGTATGTTGTTGTTCTCTGGTTATAAACCATACTTGGCTGCTCGCTTGCAATGGTTGTTAGGACTCTTCAAAATGTCACGGCATGCAAGGCGGATCTTCCAAAATGTAATAGTGCATTTTTGGAGGATCAAATACAAGTGTGACAACATTTTAGAAGAGTCATGATCAACCATAGGTCTATTCTTTTCACAAGAAGAAGAAAGTGGACTATAAGCATCATGCAACTAATCTTCATGTCCAGGTTCAAACACAAGGAACTGATTAACAGTCACATTTATTTATTACGAAACACAGGTAGATTACTAGTACATAGCATAAAGTTCTTAACAAGGATACAACACAGGTGGCTTATTAGTACATAGCATAAAGTTCTTAACAAGGAAACTTAAAAACACACGCAGAAACTTGAAAAACAAACAAGACACTGAAAAGACTCGGTACTCCAAATAAAGTTCAAACGATGAAACATACTTAAAACATTATTATTCCAGCTGGGATATTGCAACGCCATGCCGCCACCTTGTACTCATGATCATCAGTTTACTGTCTGAACTGTCCATATGGATCGGCAGTTGAAGAAGATGAATCACCAGCACCATCATCTTTCTCTGCCATCTGTAGGTCCCTGTAAATTTAGAGGCGGTAAAATCAATTCATTTTTTTAGTAACATGTTTGATAAGTTTTAACGGGTTGAATTATGATCCAATTGGTTACATTTGAAATGACCCATAAATTTATCGAATTAAAATAGTTCACCCGATCACAAATGCAACCCAAAAGGATTAGAATTATGATTCGTTATCAGAAAATGAGTGGACCTGTACTTTTGACTCCTGGCAAATAGAATAAAAGATTCAAGACCACTCATTTTGAAAGTCATTCTCGTAAAACAACTGACTTATGAGTTATGACCCGTTTTTACCTGGAAGTTACCAGGGAAGCTGTAGCAGGATCATAAAACAGCACATTTGATGCTAAATACGGGTAGGGAAAACCCGGCATGGGTGCACTGTTGATGGGCAAAATTGGGTTGGACGCAGTGGGTGGAGCAAGAGCTAATTCAAAATTGGGCCTGACAATATTGCACCTGCGTGCGCTCAAATAGCCCATTGGATCCTTTTCACGATACCTGTGGAGGTATAGGGTTAAAATCTCAGCATAGTTAGTCAGGCCCATTTTGTTCATGGCCCAAAGAATATCCTCAGCTCCCACAGTCTTACGTTGCTCCCTTTGGGAACGTTCTTTAGCTTTTTTTGTGATACGATTGATGAAATGGTTCGTTAGGGTTTGGACAGTCTCTTTGGAGTCGTCGTCGAGTTTTGCATTCATCGGAAGAATATCACGCATGAGTCTCGTCACATTGGCCATGGGGAGCAGCAGATCATGTAGGCGCTGAGATAGCTGCTCGGCCTCAGTGTCGACGATAGCATTGTTTGCACCTTACATACATATATATACCAGAAAAATAAGCCATTAAGAGTTTCAAAATTATAAACTAATATATTACGAAAATAAAATCACTTTAAATATCAATTATGTTAATAAAGTACGGAAAAGAATCTCGATTAAGAAGTTAATTTAGCACAAAAATAAAATCAATTTAAACATCAATATGCTAAATTGAAAGGCTAATCATATGAACTAAGTAGTACGAAAATAAAAATTATTTAAGGATGGAGAAAAGTATCTTTCTTTCTCAATTTGTTTTTTAATTTCTTTTTTTTTTCAAGAATTATGTAGCGCTAAAAATTTAGTCCTAATCTTAACTTTTTGTTTAAGAGGTTTTTCTTTGTTTGTTTTGTAAGAAAAGACCAAAAAGTAACTGAAACAAAGACTTTAATAAGCCTCCCAGGAATACAAACAAAATAGTTTCAAAGAAAATTACAAAAGAAAAGAAATTAAACGTTACTGTAGAAAACAAGAATCTTGTGGTACTTCAAAGCCAAAAAAAAAAAAGAAAAAAAAAAGAGAGATGAACACACTATTTAATAATTTAGTGGATGAAGCAATATTTTTTTTTTATAAAAAATATGGTTTAGTAAATTAGAAAAAATAACATTTTCTTTTATTTTTTGTTTACTCATGATCTGTCTAACCAATCAAATCACACAACACTTTCAATTTTCAGAAGGTAAATTCATGAGGAAAAAAAGTGAACAAATCACAAGAATTTGGTGGTTTAGGCGCAAAAAAATAAATAAATGATAATCAGAGTTGATTTTATTAATATACTCATGATCCAATCTGATCGATTCAATCAATAGACTTTAAATTTTTGAAAAGGTAAAACTCACAAAATCAAAATCAAAAGATTATAATAATTTGATATATGATCAAACACACAGCACATTTAAATCTTTTTTCCTTTTTGTTTTCTTGATCATGTAAAATGAGCACTCAAAAGTTTAGTAATTGCAAAAATAAATAAATGAGTTGTTTAGACCCAAAAGAAGAGAAGAAGAAAAAACACAACGAAAATCATAGTTTTTTTTAAAATTTATTTACTCATGATCTAGTCATGAGTCATTAATTTTTTGAAAAGTAAAATTCGTTAGAAAAAAGGTGAACAAAAATTTTAATATATGATCAACACAGCATATACAAAATTCAACCTTTCCCCCCTTTTATTTTCTTCTCTCTTTGTTTTTTTAATCATGTAGAATTATCAATCCAAAATTTATGAGGGCAGAAAACAAGAAAATCAAGTGGTTTATGGCAAAAGAAAAAAAAAGCAACGACAACCATAGTTATTTTCTATTTTTTTTTAACTCATGGTTTGATATGTAGGTCGATATAATCGCGAGACAAAAAATATTAGGGCAGAAAACAAGAAAATTAAATTTTTTAAGCAAAAAAAAAAAAGAGGAAAAATTAAAAGCACGAAAATCATGGTCATTTTTAATTATTTTTTTTAACTCATGGTTTGATTTGTAGATCGATATAATCATGAGACATTAAATTTTTGAAAAACTAAAATCTGGTAGGAAAAAGGTGAAAATATTATAAAAATTTGATATATGATTTACACACAACACCTACAAAATTCAACATTTTTTCTTGATCATACAAACAAAATTATCATGTCACTCAAACCTTTAATGACAGAAAACAAGAAAATTAAGTGTTAAAAGGCAAAACAACAACAACAACAACACTAATTTTTGATTTTTATTTACTCATGATCTTGTCTCATCGATCTAAATCACACATGAGACATTCAATTTTTTGTAACATAAATTCATGATAAAAAAAAGTGAAAAAATTACCTGAACTTGAAGCTCGATTCATGTTTTTGTTTCCACTCATTTTCTTAACTTAGTTATTTTCAATTTTTGTTATGTGTGTTGTAGTTTCAATTGTAACTATTACGTAAGTTTATATAATCCTTTCTTAACAGCTTTTTCTCACACCTGGACAGTTTTATTTTTTTTGTTTATTTTTATTTATTTATTTAAACCATGAGAGACCCCACTTTCACTTTTTTGATGTTTTTTTTCGTATTCTTTAATTTGTTACGTTCTGCATGTTTACTAAGTAGTGACACCCAGACAATAAAAAAGTCCTTCCAAAATCCATAATGAGATTATTCCTGAATTTGCTCAAACTTTAATTTTTACATATATGCATAGAAAACCCATCTAAAACCCTTTTTTTTGGGTTTTTGAGGTCGATTAATGTTTGGTATCCGCTTTAGAATTTTGATTGATTTTAATTCTCATTGCATAATGCTTATTAAAGGGAAATATATTCCACAACTCGGGAACTTTTTATCATTTTTAGATATCGAATTTGAGAGTACTTTATCTTTGGTTAGGATGAAAGGATCTTAAACGACGTAGCCACAAATAGTGATCGATGGATGTGTCCAGTTGAATATCTTTTGTTGAAAAATCATGTATTGTATATGTAGAAAATTATACCAAGGGTTTGTGTTGAATATGACAGATGATGTTTTTCAAGGAAAATGTTTACTGCAAAAATAAGTGAGTTTCTTAATTAGTTTTTTGAACTGAATACATATATAAATAATATTATCTTAAAATATTTAATCCAAATAAATACTATGAAATGTGAATGTGGGGTTCGGGGTATGTGGTTGTGGGCTGGTGGGATGGGTGACTAGGAGTAGAGGTGAATTAGTTCATATGATGTGTTGGATGGTGAAGAGGATATAATCAAAATATTAAATGTAACTCGTGGAACTTGTTTTTCCTGCGTTAACTAAAGAAAATCATTTCTGTATATTTTAACAGAACAAGTGATTAGGAAACCAAATCTTATAGTATTAGGAAACCATATTTTCAAGAATTGAAGTGTCAGTATAATCACTAAATTCTATACACCAAATTTAGATGTTAATTTAACTTGCGGAGAAATAATAATAACAGTTTATGCAATGTAATTTCATAATGATCCGTTAGGTCATTTTGAGAACGAGTCCTATTTCTTTCGCAAAAGAATTTTTTCATAAATTTAAATTGAAAATTTTGGACTATTCGATAATTACAGTTAATTAGTTAACGGGTGATTTTAGATAATTAATTAATTAGTGTGCTAAGTTGTCAAATTATTTAATACCCTATAATACTTTATTTATTAAAAGGAGTTAGTAGGATTTGTCACTTTTAGTACATGATTAATTTAGGGAAAAAAAAGAAAAAGGAGAACTAACCTGTTGACGCGTCGAACACAAAGCCAGAAACAAAGTGGTCTAGTAAGTAATTCGATCATGCACTGATGTGCCTGCATACATACAATTATGCACTGTTTTATGCCGCTTTGAGCAGATAAACGCCAAGTAAGGCATATTTACAATTACATGGTTGTTGTTTGACATTTTGGGTAAAATAAAATAGTTGATTAAAAGGGTAGTAATGACAAATTGTGAGTGTGATATTAATAAATGATGCCTTAATTATTGGGAAGAGTAGATTGTGATAAATTTCGGTATAATATAGGTCAAGTTTGCTTATTGATGTTGTAGGTTACTGGTGGGGTAATATGGTTTCAAGTTGAAATTTTTCTTATGGTCATCACATTACGATTCAAGTTTTGATAAATTGGTATTGGTAATTAAATATTAGGTGTATTGCGTTATATGAATATCATTGAATTTATGATATTGGAGGAACTAAGACCTAACCCTGAGCTTGAATAAGAAATATGATTAGAGATTGAAAATGTGATTAGAGATTTGGGTGAGTCTTTGGGTCTAGGCTAGACATATAGTAATATTTGTGATGTTAGTTTTGAAATCTTATTATGATTATTTATTTGATTAGATTGTGGTGTTTTGGATACTATTCGAAAAAGGAAGTCTCAAGTCCCGAAGTGATTGCTTGATTATTTGAGGCAAGTGAACTTCTAAACCTCTGTTTAAGCTTGTAGATGCTAGTATTTCTTTGTTATATGTGTTGGAGAGTAATGGGTATTGGATTGTGTTATTGACTGTATGGTTGATTTAAAAATGGAGATGAGGGGTATAAAATGGAAATCTAATGACGTGTATTGATGTGATCGATGTGATGAGATTATTGACTTATCTTGGATATGTGAAATAACTATATTGATATGAGATGTGAAAATTATTGTTGATATCATGCTATTATCCTGAATTATATAAACATGAATTGATTGTATTGGTTTTGATATACCGTGTTGAGACTAAAAATGATATGAAACAAAGGGGTGGGGCCACACGCTTCATGACAAATATTATGAAACAAAGGGGTCGGATTACACACTCTATGACAGGATATGTATATTGAGGGGATGGGACACATGCTCCATGGTAGGATTTGTGTATTAACGGGATGGGCTACACGCTCCGTGGCAAGTTACATGTATAGAAATGTCCTCCATGGGTTTCAGACTGTAATTCAGCAGATGTGTACCAATAGGACCGACATGCACCATTTCGTAGCATTGCATTATACTTTTTTGAATATTTATGAATCATGTTTACCCCTTATTGCTCTATATATACTGAACTTAACTTGATATAATTCATTTGATGAGACTATTGATGAATATTCGAGGACTGTATTATTATTATTGTAGAAAGTGTAAAGTTGGACTGGTTTTATGTAGATTGTAGTTGAGGAGGTTCGGTTGGGAGGACAGGAGTACTTGTATCTATTTAGCTTTGCTTAGTTTTAGTCGTCCACTTGCTGAGTACCTTGTTGTTTGGTACTCACCCTTGCTTCTACACTTGTGTAGGTTATGAGCCCGGACATACTTGATGTCCTAGTGTTTCCTACCACATCCGAGGCTGTTATTTGGAGTGTTGAGATAGTTGTTATATCCATCTAGCGGATATCTTTTACACTTTTATTATGTTTAGTCATATTATAAAGACAAATACATTATGACTGTATTTCCTTTCGTACTTCGACAATGTATTAGTGGCTTGTGCACGTGATAACCAATCTTGGGGAATTTTGAGTTTATTTTACATATTTGTTATTAAGTTAAAGTTTGATTCATTTTATTTTCTTCCGCATTTATTTTCTGTTGGGTATTAGGATTACTTGTCTCGGTGGGTTGAGATGAGTTTCATCGCTCCCGGATTCGAATATGACAAAATGGTATCAGGGCCCCAGGTTCATAAGTCTTACGTGTGTACAATCGAAATCTAAGTAGAGTCTCGAGGATCGGTACGGATGCGTCTGTTCTTATCTTCGGGAGGCTTTGAAGACTATTAGGAAAGATCTTCACTTCTTGATTCTCTATCGTGTGTTCTTGTTCCAATCTAATTCTCTGTTCTATCATTTATAGTGGTGACTTGTGTTTTGTTCTGCGTGTTTGCAGTTGAAATGTGATCACGTAGTATAGATCTGATTTTGAGGTGAAAGTGATAGAGTTATGGAAAGAATGTGTGGTCAGACTTATAATGCGCCGCAATTTAAAAATAATGAGTAACGTTGTTGTTTAATGATGTATTTTAAGTATATAATATAGAAGGAATAACAATGGTTGTGAGATTTCATGAACGTCTTGCTTAGTGTATGAAGGAGATGTTGTTGTACCAATCGAGATCAGAATTTCTATAGCGATTTCATAGATTGAGTGTATATCAAAGAGGGTCATGATACGACTGTCACAACTGTACCGATGCTTACTTGGTTAGAGTTATGGATTGTTTTTCTTCTGCTATTGACTTGGCCTACGAAAAGGTGCATATCACTTTCGATTGGAGACTGAAATGCTTTGATAATGTATGGCATTTATGTAATAGATAGGAAGATATAGTCTATCTGGGTACGATCTTTCCAGTGGATATGATGTGTTCTAGTGGTGGATAGATCGAATTTATAGGGTATGGTATTGGTGGTATATGAAAAAGGATACGTCAATCGTCAAATGCGAATACAAACTATAAGGAGTTATTAGTTGTACAACATGCTAGTCTAATGAGATTCGATGTTGCATTCACATTTGAGAAACCAACTAGTTGGTTACTATGGATGCTTGTGTTAAGCATTATTTATAAGAAAGATTTTAGTGGTGCATCTTTGGTAGGGTTAATGCGTTAGGTCGTGAAGCATATCCCAAGAATTCTAAATGAAGATTTGTGATTCCATCGTAAATTCCAAGGGAGTGGATCACTATTAGAACGACAAGCTTATGGGTAAAGAAGTCCAGTAAGCATACTTATATGAAGGCAATTGAAGATTTTAGTAAGAAAGTGTGTATAAAGTTGGAGTCCTTTGGATTTGATTGGTATAACTGGGTTTAAGTGTCATGTCATGATTAGGTTGTCTTCGATATGATGGTAATGTTTACTGAGCAAAATGATAATAAGAGGTCGTGATGGATTATGATCAGGATGCAACAATATGATAAGAATTTTTGATTAAATGTATTTGGTATGGTAATAACGACTTGCGGATATCTAAAGTTGTGTTTGCAATTATTTAGTGAGTAGCGTGGTTGTATGAAAAGTTTTAGAATATGTTGAAACCCTGCTCAAATGGAATTGAAAAGAGCTAGAGTACTCATAAATGGAAAAATAATTAGTGGGATGTAGTTTAGCCTTTAGAGGGAGGCGAGAAAAAAGATATTTACTCTGATTAAAAGGTTTAAAGATGTATCTTCAGAGAAAGTGGAGAATTGAATTCAGAGACACGTGGTTTCATTTATTTTGCTCTGGTTATGGTGATAATGTTGAATATTATTCATATGAATTAAAAACTGTTAGATAAGATTTGAGAATGAAGTCTATATGCGTTTGACAGTCAGCTGGACAAATTTATGTATTATGTCTAGTTGTATATTACTTAATTTTTTTCTCCGGAAGTTAATTGATTTAAAATAGAGAAATGCATCTTTTTTCTCTCAATTTGTCTTTTTACACATTTTTTTCATGAATCAAGTAAATGCCAAAATATTAGTGTTTCTAATTTAACTTTTTGTTTATACTCATAGGAAGCTGGCCTAGCAGATGACTCTTAGTTAGATTAGTACCAGAGTTGGATGATGACTTCGCTTTAAGAGACGGGCTTTAAAGTAAAGGACAAAAAAAAACTAAAACAAAAACTTCTAAGTTTTTTAGAATCCCAAGGATGAAATAGTTTGAGACTAAGAGAAAAAAAAACTGAAACGTAACTACATAAAACAACAAATTAACTTGAGAAATTAAGAGAAATAAAATTGGAAAAATTATGCGGGCAAATATTACTAATTTATTATTTAATACAATTATAGTTTCACATATTTATGGATCACGACTATATTTTAATGAAATTTGTTATTATACAGTAAAACATCGATAAAGTAATATTCGATAAAGCAATAATCTTGCTAAATGAATATTTTTCTCTGGTCCCGATTTGGGTCAGTTATATTAAAGTAATATTCCTGCTAAATGCATTAGATGATAATTAAAAATAAAGTATTGAAAGCACAGAAAAAATATAAAGTAATAATTACTAGAATACATCAAGAATTTATATATATTTAATCAGTCAATAATATTAGACCAATAACTATTTCTTTTTAAAATATGATTCTATAGTTGATTGTTTTTTCTTCCCATCAAAACCAAAATTAATCTCATCCTTTAACTATTTTTCATCTCATTTGACAAATACTTTGCCGACCTTTTGAGAGTGTGCGATATTGTTGATTGACTAATGGTCAAATCAAGCTTTTGTTTCACCCGTGCTTGCAAATTTTTTTTGCTAATAGTTGGATTCTCTTTCTTATGCTCACATATTGCGTTTCTTATTTTATTGGTTAAAGATGATTTTTGTACGCCTTTCAAATGATGAAAAAACATTATACTTGAATTATGATTTTTAAACATCTAACTTTTTCATTTAGTAGTTAACATAAAATCTTTTCATATTCTATATAGATGAATACAATTAGAAACATTAAATTTCACTATATTCGTTTAGCTTTCCCAGATTTAAATAATAAATATGCAAAGACTACACTTTTTAGTTTCCTAGATTTAAACTTTTGAAATTCTTAATTCAAATATTTTTTTTCTTATGGCACATACTGCAAAATACTCTCTAAAATAATAAATATTTATTTATCGATAAATAAATATTTTATGCATTTATCGATAAACTAATAATCTCGATAAATGAATATTTTTTTCGGTCTCAAGCATATGCATTTATAAAGGTTTTACTGTACAAATCTAGGGCTCAATACAAATCTGGAAGCGAATTTAGGGGCTTATATAAAGATGTCTAAAACAAATTTATATTTCTTTGGTATTAGCTCATATACAAACTGTGGGGGCTCATATACAAATATCTAAAGATTTGTATTTGTATACAAAGTGAATTTAAGGGCCCATATATAAAATCACTAAAGTAAATTTGTATTTATATATACAATTTCTCAGAAAAGCTAATTTGTATAATGCAATGAGATATACAAATGGAAAAGCGCAATTTATATAATGCAGCAAGATATACAAACGGAAATTGACATAGCAACTGAAATTACAACTATGAAAATAATTAGGCAAACTATAGTTAAGGAGCCTAATTATGTTTTAAGTATTTGCTATTTTTGAAAGTTACTCGATAAAATACTAAATAGTACAAATTAAGTTCATGATTTTCACTTAGCTAGTCCTCTTTGGACTTGTCTTGTTCATGAGTAGCATAACGAAGTACAGCTTTTGCTCCATCAGACATGGCATGTTTAGCTAATTGTCCTGGCAACACCATTTTCACAGCTCTATGAATCTCCATAGACGTTAACGTCGCGCGTCCTACGTGCTTTAATAACGTTGATGCTGTCTCTATAATCTTCTCAAACATGTCTTCCATGAAATTGTTTAATATAGTCATTGCTTTTGATGATATTTCCATATCTGGATTCACTTGTTTCATAACCTTATATATATACCTCTCATATCTCACTACTTTGACCTTCTTCCTCTTAGTACTCGTTTTCTTGACTTTGGTCATGCAAAATTATCAAGAAAAAAATTTATTAGTCAAAAAAAAAAAACAAGAAAATTATGTGGTTTAGGCAAAGCAACAATAACAAGACTAATTTTGTATTTTTATTTACACATGATCTAGTCTGATCGATGTAGATAGATTACGCATGAGACATTTAATTTCTTAGAACATAAATGATAAATTTATGGTAGAAAAACAAAAGTGAAAAAAAAATTAAGCGGTTTAAGCCTCAAAGAAACAACGGAAATCGTAGTCATTTTTTTTATTTTTATTTACTCATACTCTAGTCTGATCGATCTAGCTAATCACACACGAGACATTCAATTTCTTAAAACATAAATTCATGGTAGAAAAAAGTGAAAAAATTAAATGATTTAAGCCTCAAATTTGAGAAGAAGAAAAACAACAATGAAAATCATAGAAATTTGAGAAGAAGAAAAACAACAATGAAAATCATAGTCCTTTTTTATTTTATTTACTTATGATCTAACTAGCTAATCATACATGAGACATTCAATTTCTTAAAACATAAATTCATGGTAGAAAAGAAAGATGAAAAAATTAAGTGGTTTAAGCCTAAAAAAAGAGGAAGAAAAACAACAACAAAAACTATAAATTCATTTTTTGTAAATTTACTCATGATCTAGTCTAATTGATTTAGCTAATCACATATGAGACATTCGATTTCTTAGAACATAAATTTATTGTAGAAAAGAAAACTGAAAAAATTAAGTGGTTTAAGCCTAAAAAAAGAGAGGAATAAAAATAACAACGAAAACCATAGTCATTTTTTTTTATTTACTCATGATCTAGCTAGTCTGATCAATTTAGCTAATCACACATGAGACATTCGACTTCTTAGAACATAAATTCATAGTAGAAAACAAAGACGAAAATATTAAGTGGTTTAAGCCTAAAAAATTAAAGAAATGAAGAACAACAACAGCAAAATCAATAGTCATTTTTTTAATTTACTCATGACCTAGCTAGTCTGATCGATTTAGCTAATCACACATAAGACATTCGACTTCTTAGAACATAAATTCATAGTAGAAAACAAAGATGATATCATTAAGTGGTGTAAGCCTCAAAAATTAAAAAGATAAGAAAAACAACAACAAAAATCATAATCATTTTTTTTTATATACTCATGATCTAGGCTGATCGATTTATCTAATCACAGATGAGATATTCAATTTCTTAGAATTAGAAAATAAACGTAAAAAAATTACCTGAAGTTGAAGCTGGATTCATGGTGTTCCTTCCTGGCATTTTTTTTTTGAACTTAGTCAAGATTATTTGTTTGGAGTTTAGTTTTGGGGTTCACATTATAGTTCACTTAAGTTTATAGTTCAACTTTTATAAGCACTTAATTAATTCCACTTGGACAAAAACAATTTTCATTAAAGAGATCACCCCACTTTTCCTTTTTTTTTGTCTTGTTCTTTAATTTGTACGTTACATTCTGCACTTTTTTTTTTTAACAGTGACACCTACTCGATAAAAATTTCCTTCCAAAAATCATAATGACATTTTTCCTGAATTTTCTCTTTAACTTTCTACATATGCAAAGAAAACTCTAATCTTGAAACCTTTTTTGTTTGTTTGTAATTAATTTTTAGTTGGTATTTGATATTTGCAGATTTCGATTGATTCTGATAATTTTGTGTTGCGTAAAGCTTTTTGAAGGAAAAAAAGTTTTTCCATTAATTTTTTTCAGTCTCAGAGGTCAAAGTCGAGATCTCTCATGATTAGACTGAAGGATCCTATCATCGCAAAGAATAGTCAATTGAATATCATTCGTTGAAAAATTATATTATGTATTTAAAAAATTATACTAGCTCTGTTTGGTATGAAGGAAGATGTTTTTCCTGAAATTTAGTACTACATCAAAAATGATCTTTAGCAGCAATAGCTTAATTGCTACTAGGGGTGTACATGGACCGGGTTGGTTCGGATTTTTTACAAACCAAACCAAACCATTTGTGTCGGGTTATTAAATCTATAAACCAAACCAAATCAATAAAAGTCGGGTTTTTTGATATCAATTTTTCTTGGGTTTTTCGGGTTTTTTCGGGTTTCTCGGATTTTTCGGGTTTTTTCGAGTTTCTCGGATTTTTCATAGTATCTAATAAAAAGCACAGAGCAGTGCTTCTTAAAAAGAGTTATAGTACAAAATATCAACATATAAGATGGAGGCAGAACACTGTTTGAAGTTTTAACTTTATAATATAACTTTATAAGATGTTTTTTTTTGTATATTATTTAGATGGACTTCTCAAGTCCAAATCTAAATGTAAGAAATAAAAAAGAATTATGAAAAAATTTTAAAAAATATTTATAAATTACATTTTAATAAATATTTTCATGTATAACATAATTTAAAAGTAGTATATCTATAATCGGGTCGGTTTGGGTTCGGTTTGACTTTTTTTAGTTAAAACCAAACCAACCCTATAATGGTCGGTTTTTTTTTCCAAACACCAAATCAAGTCAAACCAAACCACTAGTCGGGTTTTTTTTCCGATTTGGTTCGGTTTGTCGGTTTGGTGCGATTTATCGGTTTGCCCTGTACAGCCCTAATTGCTACTAAATATGTTTTTTTTAGATGCAATTACTAGTGACAATTACATTTTAGCACTCTTTGTAAATGCCGATAAAGCCTATAACAACATTGGATCTAACGATAATTAACTAATATCGATAAAGAATTTAACACTCTTTATTAATGTGCATATTTATTGAGGCTAAAATCTATTTTTATTGTAGTGTTTGTCTCTAGAATAAGAAGAGGGTTCTTACGTATTCTCGCGTTCAGTATTTAAGCAAAACATATTATCCTAAAAATATTTAGTCTAGACAAATAATATAGAGGTGGATGGCGGAGGGTAGGGGTATGGGGGTTGTGGGGATGGCGTAAAGATAAGGTGTGTTGAAGGATACAGAAAATATAATTAATATCGAATGCAACTTGTGAAAATATTTTTCAAAATTAACTAGTGTTTTACTCGACAAAACAAGTGAGTTAGCTTTCTTTGTTTTGATCCTTTTAACTCCCTGCAATAGCAATATCAGGTGTAATCTCATAAGTAGAGTCTCGAGAGGGTAGAACGTATGCAAATTTTTCCTTTCAATATTTGTAAAATAGAGAGGTTGTTTCTGATTGCCCTCGTCTCAAAAAAATAAATTACAAATAAATAATCGTGCAACATTGTTTTATTATATAAATCTTTCTTTGAATTAAATTACATTATTACTCATGTAATATGACTCAGTTTAAGATTAAAACTTATGTATTTAGTCAAACACTTATATCCTTAATTATGAAACCATTATTACTATAGCTTCTGTATTTGCATTTGAAATTTGTGTTTGTTGGTCATGTTTTTAAGAACATTTTTTATTATACTAAAATATGCATTGATCATTATCTAATGCTACTATTTTTACATGGAGTATTAAAGTTATTAGTGAATAAGCATTTAAAAATGTTCATTTTCTAGATTTGATTTAAATTGTATGCAGATTAAGATCACGACTCAATACGTGTGATCGATTGAACAATTTGTATTATTTTCGTACTATTTTAATTTAACGTGTAAAATTCTCGACACTATATATTAAAAGTACTATTTAATTTGTACGGTCAACTTTATAATAATCATACGTACTGATTTTCAAATTGTTTTTATTTTCATATTATTTTAACTTTTATTTTCGAGAATTTTACACGTTAAGTTAAAATAGTACGGAAGTAAAAATAACTTGAGAATCAGTACATGCATGTGATTACTAAAAAGTTGTCCGTACAAATTATAAGTACGGAAATAAATACTCTTTTAAACATAAAAAAGCGAGATAAAAATATCGATCACGTGAACGAACAATAGTAGGTAATAAAACAAGACGAATTCGATATCAAGCCTACCTATAATGATAGATCCGCTCCTGTTTGGCGTGCTATGAACATAGGAGGATCTAAATTAATTTATATGGGTTCTGCATTTTAAAATAATTTAATTTTTGCATATATTTAGTGAAGTTAATCTGAACAAATGTTGAACTCGTATATTCAAGCCTAAATTGAGGCCCGATGTAGATTAATGTAAATGTGCAACCAAATTCTATAATATTAGGAAACCGTTTTGATTGGTATTCAAGAATTCAAGTGTCATTATAAGCACTAAGTTATATACACCAAATTTAGATGTTAATTTGTGTTTGTTGGTCATGTTTTTATATGTCTTCATCATTATGTGATGCTACTATTTTTACATGGAGGTAGCGGTGTTCATGGTATGAGAAAAATCGATTCAAATAAAAAAAAACAAATTAAATCGATTAAATAAATCAATTTTTATTTGGTTTTATATTTATAAAAATTGATAATATTTGATTTGATTTTGATTTTGTTTAAAAAAATCAAAGAAATAACCGAAATTGAACCGAATAATTATATACATAGTTTTTATAATTATTTATACATAATATATATTTTTTTATGAACACCTTTTTATGCAAAAAAATGTAGCACACTAATTTTAAAAAGTAATGTATAATGCACCTTTTATTTGTGCATCAATATCGATAGTTTATGCATTATTCAGTAAATTTATTTAATTTAGTACATTGGATTAACTAGCAATATAAGTAGAAAGTTAAACATAATTGGAGTTCTGGTATAGGAATTATAAGATCAAAAATGGCACGAAGATAATTTATTTATTTTTAAATGAATTTTTCTTTTATGAAATTTTATTTTTATTTTTATTTTCGTGTATGATTTAAAACCGAATAACCAATAACAACCAAACCGATGGATGTATATTTTATTTGATTTGATTTGGTTTGATATTAATAATTTAAAAATTGATTAAATTAATTTAATTTTATTTTTGATCAAAAACTAACCCAAATCGAGCTATGAACACCCATATATGGAGTGTTAAAGTTATTAGTGAATAAGCATTTAAAAATGTTCATTTTCTAGATTTGATTTAACATTGTATACAGATTAAGAACGATTCAATACGTGTGATCAAAGGATTTGTATTTTCGTACTATTTTAACTTAACGTATAAAATTTTCGATAATATAAGTTAAAAGTACTATTTAATTTGTACGGTCAACTTTATATAATAATTACTGATTCTCAATTTTTTTTTATTTTCATACTATTTTAACTTTTATTATCGAGAATTTTACACATTAAGTTAAAAATAGTTCGAAAGTAAAAATAACTTGAGAATCAGTACATGCATGGGTCGTACAAATTATATAGTACGGAAATAAATACACTTCTAAGCTTAAAAAAGCGAGATGAAAATATCGATCACGTGAATCAACATATAGTAAGTAATAAAACAAGACGGATTCGATATCAAGTCTACCTATAATGATAGATCCGCTCCTATTTGGTGAGCTATGACTTAGGAGGATCTAAAATTTTAATTTATATGGATTCTAAATTTTAGAACATTCAATTTTTGTATATATTTAGTGAAGTTAATCTGGTCAAAACTACTTGATTATGCTTGAACTCGTATGTTTAAGCCTACATTGAGGCCCGATGTAGATTAATGTAAATGTGCAACCAAATCCTATAATATTAGGAAACCATTTTGATTGGTATTCAAGAATTGAAGTGTCATTATAAGTACTAAACTATACACCAAATTTAGATATTAATTTAATTCTAGGAGGATAAGTTACAAACAAGCGAGTTTTTGATTATATAAAATTTTCTTGAGTTAAATTACAATATGTTTTTTTAGTCAAGCTCATGCACGGGCTTACTTAGTGCAATTTACATTTATGTGATTACATACTATTATAGTAGAGCAAAGTTTATCCTATTCACATTCAAAATATAGTAGTTGTGATTTCCTTTGTCATCAAGGAAAAAAATCAATATTATTCCACAAGTAGAATCTGACATGAATAAGACGTACACACACCTTACCCCTACATTTGTGGAATAAAAAAACCCACACAAAGTTCAAAATTGTTCGGGGGTAATACAAACCCCCGCAAAGTTCAAGTGTCTCTTTGGCACAAAGATCTTACTTCAGGAGTAATTATGTATTCTCTTTTTGAAGTACATGGTGTGTATCTTAACTCGAGTATATTGTCAATAAAAATTATAAGTCATAAAATGAAAAAAATAATTACAGATATCAAAATTAGATCAATAATAATATAGCATGTATATGAGTTTCAAGAATAGATTAAGAAAGAAATGAACTTTAAAACTTTAGTCCTAATACCAAAAAAATGGGTTAAGAAATTTCAGTTTTCTAATCAAGAACCAGACTGAGTGTATTAACTATCAAAATTCACCCAGTCTCCACATATTAACATTTTTTTTTCCAGAGTGCTTGCTACAAGAATATTTACAGTAGTTGCTGTATATCCCTGAAGATTACCTTCCATTAATTACAGCTCTGGGTTTTCTACCGTTTGATCGTTTCCGCGACGGAATTATGCCATTTAAACATTCATATTTCCTTTTGAATGAGCCATTACTTAAATCCCCATAGCTTCTGTCAAACTTGACAATGTTTGTTACAATGGCATGTACCATGACTTCACTTTTAGGAACCATAATGACCTTTTTCTCAATAACTGCAGTCTGTCCACAGCTAGGATCTGTGATGGCGCTTTCTCTTAGATTCTGTAAGATGGAGTCTTTATCATCTTTGAACACATCCACTGAAATCTGCACAATAGAATCAAACGTTAACAAAAAAATACCCAATGTGATCCCATAAATAGGGTCTGGGGAGGGTGGGCTGTACACAGACCTTACAGAGGCTGTTTTCAGTAAAACTCTTTAACTCGAGAGAAGCGTTTTAAGAATATGCAGAAACCAGTAGCATAACATACTTAATAATAAGATGAAAGACAAATTATCTGACAGATATTCGATTGAAGGGTTAGATCAGTTGCAGGGTCCTCTTATCAAGGATGATCTGACTGATTGTTCTTGTGATGACCACAATATAGGGGGGTGATGTGGGGTGGAGTCAAAGAGGAGGACAGTCTTCAAGGCTGACAAGCTTTTGAATAAGGAGTGCATCTGACACCTAAGGTCAATCCCACATAGAAAAGGGAGAAAACAGTGAAGTGCTATATAAGACAAGTGTACACGTACACATGGTATGCACCTAGATGATCACATAGCTCAAGGGACAAATCTGTGATGTCTGTTGGGCCAAAGCAGTAATGCATGTCATGAGGTTGGGATGTCACAGTTCTTTACTGAAAAAGGAATGACAAGAACTGGAATACAAGTACTGAATTTATTGCTGAAATATTATCCAATCGTATTTCTCATACTTCTCCAACTTCTAGTTTTGCAACTTATTTGATCAGTAATCAAGAAAGAATTTCATTAACTAATAACAGTCAAACATTAACATAGCGCTGGGCAATATAGAAGCTCATCCCTTTACAACAATGGCAAGTTCTAAAACTTTTTTTTAATTCAATTACGTACTACATTGAATATGTTTTAGTGGTCTCCAGAAGGTTAAAATTCTATGAGAGAACAAAAGAAATAGAAAAATATTGACTCTTGATAAGTGGTCTCTCATTAATTGTGCTCGCAAAAGCCAAGCAAAGATATGTATCATGAATCATGACACAAATAACTCGAGCTATAAATTGTTGATCTAGTAACTGAGGGCCAAAGGCAAGGCCCAAGCCTAAGGAAAATGACAGTGGGACATAAAACAATGTCTAGAACATTGCCACTGCGCAAAAGATCTACACTCAATATTTAGAAGTTAGAACAAGCATGGTAGTTGTCAATTTATCATCTTTCAGTTTCCACAAGGAAAATGGTTGCTAGCATGGAATTGGCTAGGTGTCTTCTATCAATAAAAAATGAATATAGAAGCCATAACAGTGTAATTTTCTATGCATTTATCTGAATAAAGTATTTTTTGAGAAAGATATATCTAAATGAAGTATTAGAACAATGTGACCAGAGATTAACCATATCAGAGATGATTAAGATGAAAAAAAAGCGCATTCTCACCTTAAAATCAATAGGAATCTTGATTTCAGCCGATGAACACTTGCAACCATCACTGAAGTTCAATTTCATCATAATGTTGAAAGGATTTGCACTCTTAACTGTCCGCCTGATGAGGAATATGAGTTGAATAAGAATGTCTCGAGTTTGAGAGAGCTTATAACATTAGTGAGCATATAAAATAAACCCTCACCAATAATTAATAGGGAAAACTAGCATACACCGCTGAGCAAAATTCAAAATTTTGACTAAGAAAATCAATGGTTAAGATTCTACTTTTACTTGGCTTCTTTTTTTTTTTTCCAGATTTTTCCTCATCAATGAATTTGAGTTTAATATACTGACTTTTTATATCAACGAGAGTCTTCTTTTATTTTCCTTTTTGGGCTAGAAAATGGGAACTGTTGAAATGATATTCATATTACTTCTCATTGTCCTTCAATCATTTTATTATGTGTCCAACTTATATTTCTTCATTTTTCCATTTAGGTAGGTTAGACTTTGTTTAGAGTAATGGTATAAACAAGAGAGGAAAAAGTAAAGATTGTTAAGACTATATTTGGATGCTACAGTTCTTCACTGACAATGATAACATCTTTCTTTTAAAAAATATCCATAACTTCTGGAAAATGTCTGATCAAGATTGTCGGATGATCTAATCATCCTTTTCTACGTGATATTTTAACCCATCAATTAGAAAATCTTGAATTATTAATACAGGAGCAAAATATTTTGAACATGCGGGAGAAACTATGCCAGAGGAAAATGTATAAAAAAGACTCATCAAGATTATATTTCACATTCAACATTGCAACTTCAAGTTATAAAACTACCTTTTCAGAAAAAGAGGTTGTTTATGCAGGATAGCCGCTTTCATGTTTTGACATTCTGAAAAAGAAACCTAAAGCAGCAAAGATGTTACCATTATAGATCCAGAAAGTTTATGAAGGCTAAGGACTAGTACTGATGGCAATTATTTACATAAGGAGAAGAAATACAAGATAATTCACTGTTTTGCAAATGAGACAAAGGACGGTAACGAGCATCGTAACAAACATCTTCCATTAGCATAGTTTTTTTGTAGCAACAAGATCTAACAGTCAACTCCTTTTGTATATTTTGTTCCTTATGCATCTTTGTGATGCCTTTTTAATGATAACACGTTACTTCATCAGAAAAAATAATCAAAAAGGTCTAAGCTATTCACAGTCAGCACGAAAAGTAATTGCTTCACTCAATTGACAGAAAAAACTGAGGTAAGTAGAAGTAGCATCAACACTCTTTACAGTAAGACTATCTACACTCCTTTTTACTTGCCACATCCCTGCTCACATTTTTAGAGCCCATTTATCATTGTCATACTGGGTATTATGCTGTTGTTTATCATTGTCATCTCTTGGTTCATACGGCACCACAACAGATTTCTAAAGCCTTGGATCTGCATACCTCAAACAAGAGATACACAGGATAGGTGAACAGAGCCATAGGTCCTCAAAAGAAGCAAGATTTAACTAATGAATTCAGTGTTCCTTTAGGAAGAGGCTCCAAAAAGGTCATAATACTTTGATTTGCTGCAAGGGTACAGAGCCATTTCCCCAAGTCTCAAAGTGATAGAACATCTAATTTCAATCAAGTTTACATAATTAATCAAAAATATCAAAGGGAAAACTCATAAAGGTCATGGTCTATCAGTGGATAATGCTGCCACTGCCACTGATTATGCAATTGATGCACCTGCAACTGCCACTGTTACCGCTTGCTATTAATTCCATGTTTAATTTTTTCTATTTAATAACCTTGATCCCTGGCAGAAAAAGAAGGGAGGATGGGGCAAGGCATGCCAGAAAATTTCTCCTTCACTTCTTGGGTTAAGAGGTGCTATGATGTAAGTGTGTGTGGCGAATGGGGGTGTGAGGAGAGGAAGAAACTGAGCCTCCACAGCTCATATCTTATATAAGCACATGCATGTTTATTCAACATAATCAGCAGAATCTGCGGACACAGCTATTAACATTAACTCACCTCTACAGATTTGATAAAAGGCAACGGTGCTTTATTTCCATGGACACTTGCCACCGTAAGGCTCCAATTTACATATTTTTCATCTGCAAAACAAGTAAATCAGATAGATCAAAAGACATATTTAATGAATGAACCACTCAAAAGAGGACCAGTTTAATTGTAACTTGCTTTGTGCACTTTCACACACACTCAGACTTCTTGCAAAATATCGGTGCAAGTGAAAATGTCTTTTGACTCTAGTACTTCAAAATGCCAAATGGACAGTTAAATGAAAAGAAGATAGGCACAAATTCAGGTTAGTTACCAAGACTTGAGGCCTGAGTAAAAATGGTCTGGAGAAGATCAATTCTAATAAAAGGTGGGATTCGCAGACTGAGGAATTCCATGACTCCTGTAATTACCTGTTCATAACCATATTGGTTAACATTCTGGAAACAGGATCAATCAAAAGTACAAATCTTTTTTCAGATCAAGTACCATACGAAAAGAATATGTGAACATGTGAATAAAGCTTACAACACCCTACTTTTCCCACATGGGAAACTAGGTTGAGTAAAAGAACCAAACGTCATCTTTCCACTATTGATTCTGATGTTCTGTAGAACCTTAGCCCAATATGTTGACTAAAGCTATCAAAAACTTGAATCCTGGGAGTCATAGGTTGTACTGGAGCTGGTCCAGCTAGAAGTGCCTAATCTAACGATTGATATGGGTCTGATAGCTGGATTTGCATGTAATCAATGGGAGCCACTTGAGATGTCCTAAACAAAACCATTTGTAAGTCACTTCAAGGACATTTGAGGTTGAGGGAGAGGGGGGAGGGACGGGGGTGCTTGTGATGGCCCTAATTGTTCCTACCATCCGAGCAGGATGAATGAAAGCACCTGGTTAAAGATCAACGTTGACTTTGAAATAAAGAGATGTTTAGCATCTACTAAGTCCATGTCGTCAGATGAAGGATGAATATTCCATTTAATAGTTCAACATGTGAAAGCTCACCAAGCAATAGTGTAATATTTACTATTCAGAAACTACAAACCATGATAACAACTTTCAGTAGCATAGGGTACAACAACACAAATATGTTACCTTGTCTACAAGACCATGAATCAGTAGGCTTGCTTTCTTATCCTTTGGAGTTTTCTGCAAAATAATGTACGAGGGTATGAGAGCTAAGTGACAGATGAACTCCTACTAATCCAACATCTTTTAAATAGTGGATCAGCAGAGAGTATTTTCAAGTACAGTCACTGACAGGGTTGCAATATATAAGCAAGAGATATTCACCTATCTTTAACATTTTGGTTATGAAACTTGTGAAACTTTCATCCTCAGGCTAATTAAAGCTTTACTTTCTTTTTCCCTCGGAGATCCTCTTATATTTGATTTAGTAGAAAATTCGAACTTAAGCATCTACAGAGCCTGAAAGCCTTTATCTCCTTTTATTTTTTGGCTCATACAAGCAGGGCCTGAATCGTTTATCATAGCAAATTACAGCAGACTAATCAGCTAGGAGTCCCATATGTGCATTGTAAGGAAAATGATAGCTCTGCCTAAATGATTTAGTGATTGAGAAATAACTGCATTTATTTGAGAACAGAAAGTACTATTTGTTGTTTTTGATTAAAACATGGCAGTACATCTTGAATTATGAAAATTAAACCTAAGTCGCCTTCACAAAGATGTTTCCTGAACATGGGGTGAAATGCAAAGCATTTACACACTAAAAATAGTTGTTAAACTGTTAAATGACAATGCAAACTGATTTTGGCATCTTTGTTTACAGATAACTAGCTAAAGGTCTGACATCTCTATGGTTGTTGTCTGTTCCTTTTTCTGTGGAAGACGTTTGTGGGGATTGGGGGTGGGGGATTATGCGGCTCTGCTGCATTTTCTGTCATTACAACTATGTCGATGGAAATATGGGAAATGTGTTTGCTGATGTTACATTTGCCCCAAGGAATAATGTACCTGAAGATTAACTATTACAATCTTTCCACCGCCTTTGAGTGATTTTAGAGGCAAATTACAGGCAGGGGTGATCTGCAAACTGCAAGAGTAGAACAAGTCATGTTCTCTTCTGACATGACATGATTAAGGGTGAAGAATGACGGAAGTAAATGGTTTAACAGTTTAGAGTCAACAAACACTGTAAGAACTCATTATTTTAGCTTCATGCGTCAGAATTCCAAATTACGGAGGTAGTCAAATAGTTAGTTAGTTTTACCTTGTCCCTAGACATAACACAACATCAGCCATTTTGCAGTGTCTCTCAGCTGGATTCATCTCCTTTGGAGGTAGAGCATCCTGAGGAGAAAAACAGGAGGGAAACGGATGAGCTCAATAACAGAGTCATAGGTGGAATCATCTTTTAGCAATAAAAACCTTTGGTGCTTTGGCCCAAATAGTAGATAACAAAAAACAATCATTGAAAATATTACAGGTTTTTGTCTTAATCATTGGATGCTCATGAGGGTACAACTTGTCAAACTTCTGGCTATATCTTCAACTGTCACTACTAAAGGGCAACGGAATGTAACAGTACAACTATAAAGATAAGCCCAGATCCTTCATCCTAGGACTTTGTTATTAAAACAAAGCTGTTTAAGGTTACCTCCCAGTCAAGAACTGTGTCTTTAAGTCTTGCACCACAGCCCACCTTGGAACAACGCCGTGCAGTTTCCTTCAACCCAATAGTTTCTATTTCAAAATCCCTCATATACCTTCATGGGTCAATTCACAAAAATAGACTTTATAAGCTATCACCATATTTTTACTAGAAGACTACATACAATAAAACAAAAATTGAGTGAATATACATGAATGTGGGAACATGCATAATAACAGAGGCTAGCATGCTGCATAAAAAGATGCAAGCTTACTCAGTTCCACAAGAAGGGCATCGTTCCATAAAAGAATCCCCATGTAATTCAGAAAGCTTCTCCCTTGGAATTCCAGAGCGAAGATGGAGGCCGTCAATGTTCTACCATTTTCAAATAAGTATGATGTTACATTTTAATATTATCCACCAAGGGAAGGAAATCTGAATCCTTTTGGAAGTAGACAGTTGAAACTACATGCAGTAAATGGAATCTGAGGCTTTGTATTTAAGTAGAATAAACATCTCTTGATCAAGTGAAAAGTCATGTTTTGAGCACATAGATACTCTCTCTCTCTCTCTCTCTCTCTGATTGATTGAACTAATTTTATCGGGCTGAGGTGGAAATGGAAGAAGTTTGGAATGGAAGGAAATGGAGTAAGTAATGGAAAGCATCCACACCACTACCATAGGAAATCAAATAGGAAATTGGAAGGGGCAGAACAGGGACTTTTCCTGGGATTGGAAATGGACAACTAAATGACTAATCACAAGAAATGAAAAACAGGAGCGCGATCGGGGGTTGAAATTGCAATTTCATTTAGAAAGCAGAACTAGCTACAAACACAAAGCTAAAGTGATATAATTAATAACCCTACAAACATTAAGCACACCCATATAGTAAGAAACCAATACCACACCTGGCTTATAAGAAACTTTAGAAAACCCGCTTTCTCTAGTTCCACCAGGGCCATGTGTGTCATGCTTGGCGTTGCACGATGAAATGGCAATGATGCTTCTGGTAGCGCTTTCCCTTCTCTCTACAAGTCAGTTGAATAAAAGGGATAAGAAGATAGAATATAACCCATTATCCTTTTGCTGTAAAGAATTATTACAGAATTTTAATCCATGGAAAATGCTTCAATGCTATATACAGATATTCACATCATAACCATGGCTTGATCCTGGCAACGTTACTGCAATGTTGTCTATCAAATGCCCTAAGGACTAATAGAAGCTATCTGTTCATGCCTCAATGAATGATAATAATACAAATGCTTGTGCACTTAAGGCCTAAGGGTGTACCTAGTAGTTAATGAAGTAGGTGAAAACCTTGGAAACCAAGATTCAAATCCCACAAGAGACAAAAAACACTAGTGCTTTATTCCCATCTACCTAAGCCTTTGGTGAGAAGAGTTCACAATACATGTGCTTGTGGGAGGTAGGAGATAGCAGACACCCGGTGGATAGTCAAGATGCTCGCAAACTATCCCAGACACCACAATTATCAAAAAATCTATGTTACTCGAACTCTTCAAATATACAGCTAGGTGTGTGTTGGATCTTCCAAATGCTATGCATTTTGGAGGATCTAACATAGGTATTACATCATTTTTGGAGGTCATAGCAACATAGAAAAGAATACAATTGCTTGTTCAATCCATGTGCAAGTATAAACTATAGTGTCTTTAATAGCTTCTTCCTACTTAGTGAAAAAAGATTAGTAGTCAATACAATATGAAAATGAAATAAGAGAACTAGACACTATACACAAACAACACATAAAAAGACAAAATATGAGATAATATTTTCTCTTTCAATTGTGGTAGGTATCATGCATGTCGGTAGATTTAACTAACTCGCACAGGAGAAAACAGCTCCCCCAATCGTATGATAGATCATTCCTTTAAGGCCACCTTCATTTATACATGTCACTATTACCAAGCAAAGTGATATACCTACCAAACAACTTTATTGTGCACGGTGCTTCTCCACTTATTTATATAACTTTCCCAGGTCAAATACACAAAAAGAAAAAAGAAAAAACTCTGCACCATCTTTAGATGATCAACGCATCCTCCTCTCAGTTCCCAAATATCTGGCCTAAAAGATGACATTGCAGGTAGAAAGAAGGATCGGAGATAATGACTGACCAAATTAGCTAGAATTAGGTCAAAAGGGCAGCATTCAATTCTCAAGTCTTAACATTTTAACATGGGTATCAATGGTAGAAACATGTCGACCAACGTGCTTTCAGAAAGAGGGGCTTGCAATTCATGGATATAACTACAATACTACCTGAAGAGTCCAAATGCCCTTGGGACCTCGAAAATCAGGTATGCCACAAGAAGTGGATATTCCTGCTCCTGTAAACACCACTAAATGCTTACTCTGTAGAAGAGACAAGAGTTAGAACGGGTTACTTCTAAAGAGAAAATATATACATGGCATAGCTAAGACAAAAACTGTTTAAAGGACTCACTTTTTGTATCATCACAGAAAGTCTCTCAATCTGCAATTTTATGTTACAAAAATCAGTATCAGTAAGAACACAGAAAATAAAGTGATGCTTCCCTTTTAACTGACCTTTGACAAGAAGCTGAAAGAAACAGAAGATCCTTCAGCACCAGAAAGTACTGATTTCCAGAAAATCTTAAACAGCATAATGGATAGAATTACAGGCAAAATCTAAATATTCAGCAATCAAAATCTACTTAAATTATCTCCTTTATTATGAACAATCAGATTTCAGTTTAACGTGAGGACGACAAGAGAATGTATGGGGGTCCTAGAATTCTAACAAAGACAAAACAATAGTACAGGACAATTGGAGATTGTGACAATGACACAGAATGCTATTTGAAACAATTGATATGTACCTGCTAAAAAAAATTAAGTTCATTTCTGTTGCCTTAGACCACAGATAACGAAAAGCTGGAGACCATATTTTCTACAGCAGGTGGAACTTCAAATTCCAAATATCATCCCAAATGAGCAATCATAAGTTTTGAGTACTATCTAGGTGCTTGTAGCTTCTAGTCCAAATTTAATCCATAATTTGTTCCTCTCTTCTTTCAATAGTAGTCTGAATATTTTTCAAGAAATACTATAAAAGAGGTAGGATTCGAAATTTGCCATTCGTTTCTTACTTTAATCAGTTTTAGCAGAAGGTTTCTGAAAATAAATGTTAGCAATTGGATCAGCAACTAATTACCTAATACTAATCCTTTTCTTTTAACCAATGATTAACAAATGCTACCAACTTCTCTTTTGAGCCTAGGTTCAAACAACCTTTCTACCCAGTAGGAATACGGCCTACGTACATCCTACCCTCCCCAAACCCCACTTGTGGAACTACATTGGGTATGTTGTTGTTGATTAACTAATGCTACCTTAAGCCCTTAACATGGAAGACATGCAATAGCAAAAGGAACGATGATCGCAGCTTAAATGCATAACTCACGTGGATATTCAACAAGCTGCAATAATGCTGCTAATAGAAGGATTCCTTATTTCGTAAAGTAGTATTGAAGCCCAAAGATACATGGAAGTCCAAAATCTTAGAGGTGGACACAAAGACGTTGTGCAGGGACTTCAAGTGTTTGCACTGATACTAACTTTTAGGGTAAATTGTGTATTATCTATTGAATCTAGAAGACTAAGAACCTTAGGACCTTATCATCCTTAAATGTTTAACACTTAGCTCATGACCAACACAATGCATGATACTATCACAAAGCTTTTGAACAAAATCATTAGAAAACTCCAAATGCTTCATATTTTACGCCCCTTAAGCAAGCGCGGATCCAGGTAGGGTCAAGGGGTTCATCCAAACTACTTCAGGGAAAAACTACATTTTTCATACATGATTAAATTTATTTTATGTACATATATTAAACGTTGAACCTCCTTTTGACTTCTCCATCTACTTACTTTTTATATTTTGTACCCTTAGTAAAAATCCTGGCTTTGCCACTGCCCTTAAGATTCAACAATCCCTAATTAGATTAATGACTCTGAGATTATCAGGGTCCTATCACGCTTAGCAATGTGGGAACTAAATCTGGATCTCATGAAAAATCCAAAATACAAACCTAAATTTCCATTCTTGATAAAGCACAAAAACCTAAACAAATTTTATGGGTATTTGCAGCCAGATAAAATGATCAAACAAGTGAAACAACACGACAAGTAACACAAAAGGAGTAAAGGGTTGCAGAGAAAAATGCCAAAAAAATAAATTAAAATCTCACTTTGTCTTGCAAAACGAGAGGTGAGTCGAAATACTCAGTCATCCCAACATTGCCCACATCTTCTATAAAAGAGAGCTTTTCAGCATAACCCAGAGACATTTTTTTTCAGGAACAATCTGCTCCTTTTTTTCTCTGTGAAAAAAAAAAGTTTGATTGATCACTGAAGAATTAGAAGCAGAGGAATACTCTACAAAGAAGAGCCTTTTTAGTTTTGCTGTGTAGTAAAGATGGTCAAGTATTTACTTTCTTTGCTCCCCTGTTCCCCTTTTTGCTCATTTATTCCATTTCTTTTTTCTTTTTTTTAAAAAAAATTTGTATCCAATTAAAGTTCGATTAATTTGAGACTCCATTCGAAGGAAAGAGACTTTCTATCAAGATTTTTTTATATTCATGGTTCAAATTTGAGAACCCTGATTAACGGAGGATCAACACATTCTTTGATAGTTATTCCATTTCTATTTGTTTTAATTTAGGGACATTTGACTGTAAAAATTACGAATATATAAAAAAAATCAAGTGAAAAATAATATTTGAAAATTAAAGTTGTGTTTGATTATAAATATAGATTGAAGTTGGGAGTATTCTTGGCCCTTTTCCCTTAGAATGATAGACTTTTTTTATACGTTTGAGTTCTATTAATTTGAATTCACATTGCGTAAGACTCTATTAGGAGGAAAGGAACTTTCTACCAAGGATTTTTCTATACTCATGGCTCAAATTCGAGAACTCTGATTAAGGGACGAGCAATACTATCCGTTGCACCATATTCTTCGGTAGTTATTCCTTTCAGTTTGTTTTAATTCAATGGCCATGAAATTTATGAATATTTAAAAAAAATCAAGCAAAAAATAATATTTAAAAATTAAAATTGTGTTTGATTATGAATATAAATTGAAGTTAGAGATATTGCTGACCCATTTGCCTTGAATCAAAGACTTCTTTTATACATTTCCTTCTTTTTTCTATTTATACAGCTGGAATTCAAATAAAATTAAGAGCAAATCTATGTGATAACAAAAATAGATAAGGTAGAACAAAATTTTATTTGAATTTTAAGTTAGAATTCTCTTTTTTGGGGTGGGGTTTTCCTACTTTGCAGGAGACCTCGTATTATTGAGAACTGTGCTTTGACTTTCTTCGATTCTCATTGATTCAATTTGCTTTTTGTCTATTCATTTTGCTTGTGCAAAATTGACCGGCTAGTTTTTTTTTTTAAGCTCCATTAATAAATTTTGCTATGATGAAAAAATATTTTCACTTGGAAAAGATATTTTATTTTTTGAATTTGATATACTTTTGATTAAAGATGAGATAATTGTATCAATTTACAATTTTTCACTAAATAAAGTTTCTTTTCTTTCTTACCATTCAAGGACTTACCTTTCCCTAAAAAAGTTATTAACAATAGAAAAATGAATTTCAGAAAGTATAGAAAATAAATTTTTTAGTTTTTTTTTTCACCAGTCAACAGACCTCAGTTTTATTCCACCTTCATAGTCCCATTTCCACCGCTCCACGCCTCTACCCCCACTCTCATCTTTTATCTCTCGTTCTATTTGTTTAAATTCTATATAAATATTTTTAAGATAATCCTTTTTACTTGCACAACAAACATAAAAGTAAGTAAGAAATCTACATGAGAATTAATTTTCTAGGTCACTTATAATTATTTTTACTTTTATGACCCTTTATATAAAAAAAAATAATATGCACTGTCAAACATGCATGTTTGAATTTCATTCAAAGAGACAAATTTTGGTTGGATATGATCTTTTGATACTCCACTGATGACTCTTGACTAGAAAAGTTGAGTCCTGACCCGTACATAAGACCACTCATTTGGGGTATGAACTCTTCAATATGATGATTATGTTCACCATTAACAGAGGGCGTTTACCACTTTAAATTCTTTTTTAAACAATTTTTTTTAATGAGTCACGTGACGTCGTGCCTTATTTGTAAAAATAGGAATGTCAACAACAATAACAACAACATATCCAGTGAAATCCCACAAAGTGATGAGATGTGGGGAGGGTAGAGTGTACACAAACCTTACCACTACTTCGTGGAGATAGAGAGACTGTTTCTAAAAAACACTTGGCTCAAGTGTATCAAATCCAAGTAAAAGAAGAAGATAATAATGTCGAAAGCATAGAGAAAACAATAATAATAATAAAATAATGTAATAATCGTAATGCAATAAACAACACATGACAAGAACTATAAGGGCATGACTAGTTTTATGACATGCATTAAACCTCCACACGACAAGACCACACTCTACCCCTACTAGCATTAAACCCTAATATGCAACCTCCACTTTTTTTTCATCTAAAGTATATCCTCGGTAATATAAAGTTTCATCATATCTATTTTTTTCGGTCTACCCCTACCCCCTCGTCTATCCTCTACATTCAACCTCTCGTACCTCCTCACTGGGGCCTCGATGTATCTCTTCTACACATGCTCAAATCATCTCAGTAGCATTTCCATTATCTTGTCCGCCATCGTTATCATTCTTATCTTCTCTAATCATTCCAAATCTTATCACTTTTATTATATCCATACATCCATCTCTCTAAATACAAAATACATGAATAATACTAATTAATTTCTCAACAAAATGAACTACAGAAATCGAAGAAAAAGAATTCTGCCGTTTAATTGTGTAATAAGTAGCCCGACTCAACCGGGCCGTGCCATATTGGTCCATACGGTAGATGTCGGTTGAATACTACTATTTGTGATTTGATAGTACCAATTAACCGGCCCGGCCCGGGACGAGTTGGACCAGATGCCCGGCCCCGCGCCACCCTTATTAACCCACAGTTACCCACCACGTCTGCGGCATTTTGAAAATGGGCCCAGATGACGCAATGAACTAGTGGAAAGCCCATCATCAAGCGCATGGTGCATGATAGGCGCATGTCTATTTAAGTTCCTCCGTCTTCAACTTTGTTTGCAGCACTTGCCACATTTACGGCATTTGTAGCAGAGCTCTCCATTTTTCAATATTTTTCAGCTTCGAAACCACTAATTCGAACTGTTGAGCTCCATTTTCAAGGTACTTTTCAATTTTATCAGTCTGTGATTCTTCGACTTTTTGTTAAATTTATTACTTCCTGAATTATGTTTGATACGTGTGAATCGAACAGTGTGACTTTCATTCATTAGGTTCGGAGCAATTTGCTGCGTATCAGCTCCGGTATTCTTCAAGTTCATCAATCTATGTTCTTCTACTTTTTTTTTTAAATTACCTTCGGAAGTATATTTGATTCGTGAGAAACGAACAGTATATATCACTTTTTTTTATTAGGTTTGGAGCAATTTGATTTGTGAGAGACAAATAGTGCTGATCAGCTCCATTTTCAAGGTACTTTTCAATGCTATATCAGTCTGCGATTCTTCTATTTTTTGAAAAAACTTTGTTACTTCCAGAATTATGTTTGATATGTGAGAATCGAACTGTGTGACTTTCATTCATTAGGTTCTGAGCAATTTTCTGCGTATCAGCTCCATTTCGAAGGTATTTTTCAAGTTCATCAGTCTATGGTTCATGTACTTTAGTTTTTGCTTTAATTACCTACGGAAGTATATTTGACTCGTAAGAAACTAACAGTATCACTTTTGTTCATTAGGTTTGGAGCAATTTGATTTGTGAAGGACAAACAGTGCTGATAAGTTCCATTTTCAACGTACTTTTCAAGTTTATCCGTATATATTCTTCGTTTTTTTAAAAAAATTATCTCCGGAAGTATATTTGATTCGTGAGAGACGAACAGTATCACTTTGTTCATTAGGTCAGTGCTGATCAGCTCCATTTTCAAGGTACTTTTCAAGTTTATCTCTATATATTATTTGATTTTTTATTATTTTAAAAAATACCTCCGGAAGTATATTTGATTTGATGAACAGTACTGTAATTTTCATTCATTAGTGTAGGGCAATTTGATTCGTGTGAGAGGAGAACAGTGCTGATCAGCTCCATATTGAAGGTAATATCATTCTTCTACTTTTTGTTTGTTTCTTACCTGCGTAAGTATTTTTGATTTGTGAGAGACGAACAGTGTAGCTTTGGTTTGGAGTAATTTTATAAACAGTTGGTTTTTCAAAATTAACATCTGCCATCTCTTTTCAAACTATGTAATTTCTTCTGTTTCAGAAAGCACCTATGCAAGTTGTCTTTGCTGCTAAATTATTTGTTGAATTATGTAAATTAACTATCCTATTTAAATTCCATCGCCAATTCGACATTACACATGCTTCGGGTTGGAGTTCAGCATCGCCTGTTAAAAATATGTAGAACTTAAAAAAGAGATTCATGTGCTTAGTTGTTTTTTTGTTCTTCAATATGGAAATCTCCTTGCACTTGAGACATATGCTGCTGGCTTTACATAACGTTATATTGGACGAGGTAGTTCACATGATTCAATTCAACAGTATAGTCCTATTGTAATGGTTCTAGGCATCATGAGGTGTGTGACTTGTCATTAGTTATATATTTTTAGAAACAGCAGGTGCTTTGGTTCTGGCTTTTGCTTATTGTCAGTTTCAATTAGGTTGGTGCATAATTGTAATCAGAAGCTTATATGGACATATGAATTTCTTTGCATTTCTAGCCTGTTGTGTTTTTCGGATGCTTAATTAGAATATTTGGCTGCAGGACTTGTGACTACGTTACCATCTTATGGAACAAATGTTAGTTCAAAATGCTGTCAAAAAGGTACAATTGCTTCCAGCTGTAAATGATGAACATGGAGGAGTTATAATAGAACTAGAGAAGCCTATGGACCCAAATGTCTTCCATAACATGCTTAGAAGTTCATTACGTCAATGGAAGCTGCAGGTATATTGATTTTGTTAGTCTTATTAGGAGCAAAGATTTGCTTGATTTTTCTGTTCACTGCCTTCCATATCACAGCTTCCCTCTGAAATATTTTTTTCCCTTCCCTCTTCTTTGTAAGTCAACAGGCGACATGTCTTCCTTATTACTACCATTTGGAGGATATATCAAAATGAGATAATTGAAAATGTGTGTTTTAGGCAAATAGAAACCTTTTCTTTTTACTGCAGCAGATCAGCTAGATACAAGTATTCTGTTATTTGTCTGACAAGAATGAAGCTGTTACAAGAAATGGCTCTGTTCATTAGCATGAGTGGAACGGCATTCTTTATGTCTGTTTAATTTTTTTCAATTCGCATGAAGTTGTTGCGTTGTACAGCAACACATATATGAAACATGCTAAGATGGTCAATGAGAGCAGTGTGCTTGGATACTTGTGTAAATATGGTTGACTTGGGTTCCCTTTTTCATCTTTCAATTCTTTTCTACTGGTTTGACATATATTATCTTGCAGGGGAAAAAGGGTGTGTGGATTACACTGCCGATTGAACTTGTAAATCTGGTTGAAACTGCCGTTAAGGTAAAGTGTTCTGTACTTCTTGTAATTTGGATGTTATAGTTCATCTTGAAACCTTGATGTAGAGAAGTTCATGGAATTGTGTTGTAGAATTGGCATTTTTTCAGGAGTGAATAAAGTTGCCATGAAATCTCAAGCCATTGTATGATGAAAGAAACATTGTCTAATTGATCCATATGGAAATGAAATAATCACTATAAATGTAAACTTAACTTTGCTCTTAGAACTCCACTGTGAGAAAGTATTTACCAACCTTGACTTCACAAACTCAAAGGCAGTAGCGTTGATCCAATTTTAACATTGGATGCAGGAAGGGTTCTGGTACCACCATGCAGAACCTCATTACCTGATGCTTGTGTATTGGATTCCTAAAACTGAGAATACGATCCCTGAAAATGCGTCACATCGAGTGGGTATTGGTGCTATTGTCTTGAATGAGAAAAGAGAGGTAACTAAGCTGCTGTCTATTTTGCTCTAGTAGTTACCCATGTGGACATTATAGTTCACTTAATCTGTGTTTGTTCTAATTCTCAATATGGCATTCCCTTCTTGAATGTCAGACTTATGTTAAAATGGTATATCATAGTCTTGCTGCATCAAATAGCTTTTGAAGATGATCTAATGGTTGCTTTAAAGCCTGCCCGTTTTGATAGAACAATTTTGTACACTTCACTTCCTACTTGTAAAATCTTTATTCTCAGCTAACGTCTTTACCAGTCAAAGAAAAGTGATTGTGAATGCAGTCGTCACTAATTAGCATGTAAAAAAAAATAAGAGCTATTTAGCATCATAGCTGGCACTTTCCATGAATAAAGCATATCTTTATCATTAGAAACATCTATCTTGTCTTGTACAACTATGCTTAAGCAACTTGGAGGTAATTATTTTGTAAACTCTCCGTCCATTCGGTAATTGCAATATCTTGTTTTCAGTTGCTTGTTGTGCAAGAAAGTAGCGGCAAAATGAAGGGAACAGGGATATGGAAGATCCCTACTGGTGTAGTCGAAGAGGTATAAGGTCAATGTTGAAGCTGAAGTCAGATTTAAAAACAAGTCATGCTTCTACTTGAAGTCTTAAACTGTATATTAAGCTTTTTTCCTGCAAGGAGAGGATATATTTGAAGGCAGATCTAAACCCCCTTCGTTAAAAAATTACATCGTATATATAAGATAAATTTTTTAATTTATGTGTATATATTTAACATTGAACCCCTTGAGCATAAGCCAAAGGACTAGCTCAATGGCAAATGGGGTTCAATATTTCGCCTTAGCTTGTCTCAGCTCGCGGGTTCAAATCTGAATAAGCACATTTTTTTTTCTGATTAGCGTGTTTAATTTTTTTTTAAACCCCCTTTATAAAATTCTTCGATCCACCACTGTTTGAAGGTACAGTAAGAGAAGTGAAAGAAGAAACAGGAGTAAGTATATACTATATATATATCGAGCACTGAAATATTCAACAGTCAAAGTCTACCTAAAAGGCTACATAATCTATCAATCAATCAATGCATCCAAGTTTTCTGCCTTACATTTGACCATTATCAATCCTCTGAGATTATCCGAGTTTCTATTGGTGCAGATTGATACAGAATTTCTGGAAGTGCTTGCATTCAGGTAGGAAATTCCTGCGACGGAGTATGTATATCAGTTCTTCATTTAGTGGCTAACACATAAGCAGTGACAAAAGAAAGGAATTGTTTGTTCCACTAGATTTGGGGTTTACTTGTTGTGATGATATATTGTGTAAAGAAAATGAAATATGGGGTCATAACATTTCTTGTTGACAGTCAGATGCACAAGTCATTTTTTGGAAAGTCGGACTTATTCTTCATTTGCATGATGCGCCCTCTTATGTTTAACCTACAAAAGCAAGATTTAGAAATCGAGGCAGCTCAGGTATTTCTAGGGATTATGTAGGGATGTGTTACAGTATTCTCAAGTCCTATGTAACAAGTATTTCGTGATATTACTGCCTTGCAGTGGATGTCACTAGAAGAGTATGCTGCTCAGCCATTTGTTCTGAAACATGGCATTATGAGATACATCAAAGATCTATGCTTTGCGAAGGCAGGAGGGAGTTACCCGGGGTTTACTCCTGTGCCAATTAAATCATGTTTTGGTGATCCTATGAGTTACCTTTATTTCAATGGGGATGGTCTGGTCCAGGAAACCTCTGCAATTCATCTATGAAGAAACAGAGTGGATCTATCAAATTTGCCAGATTTGACGGTTTGTCTCGTTTTTATCTACACCGCTCCATTCAGGTCCATTTAATTCTAATACTAGGAGTTTTCTAAAACTTAAGTTGATAAGTACTTGCACAAGTTCTCCATAATTATTTTCATCTAATTTGATTATTGATGCTTAATTATTGAAGTGTTATGGATTAGTTGTATACAAATAATTATATGTATTTTCCAAGGCTTATATGCCACATTATATGAAGTGTCTAATGAAACACAGAAAACATAACTTCTTCCAATTTGCTTGATTTGTGTTTTATTCTTTGTTCATTTAACTTCTCATGTAAAATTCTTACCTGATTAGAAACTCACGGAACAATTACAACATGTTTGGGATATTATAATTATATTGCCTGCACTGGATACGAAAAACAAAAAGAAAGAGTTAATTTTGGACATAAGATGATTCCTTTGCAATTTCCATTTTTCTAGTGCAATGTAAAGTCCTAAACCAAAAGTGACTTAAGCATCCTCAATAAATACTTATCCGGGTGCTTTATACCAAGTCAATAAAGTTAATTACAACATATCTAGTATAATCCTACAAGTGGAGAAATAAAGGAAGTTAATTAGCAGTTAAAAATTGAAGTGAAAACATAAATCCTTAACTGTGGTATAGTGATAAATGTGCATGTAAAAGACGCATACTCTGTATTCATAGGTTGGTTTGGTGTAAATACTCTGTTTAGGTAAGTTCTTCTATTGCCGAACTTGTATTTGGCTCTGATAATTAATCTGATCAGTCTTTAGAAACCAAATAATTGGCTTGTGCCTCATAGATGAACAAAAGCGTAGGTAAAGATGAGCGGGTGAATCTGTAATGATTCATGAAATTTTGGAGAAACAAAATTGGGGAATCCGAAAGTCAATTATTCCACTGCTTGATAAGCATGTACATTAAAGAGAGCAGATTGAAGAGTAAATGCATATCCAACTTTGAACTGTAGGTATAATACTGTAATAAGGGTGTGGGAGGCCATTCTAAATGTGGCTGCAGCCTGGTCTTCAATGGGATCTACTTTTGCAACATGCAAGCTTTGAATTTATGTGGGCGTAGTTTATGTTTAAGAAAAAAGAAAGACTTTTAAAATTTGTGATTTTAAATGTGTCATGTGATTTCCGTGATTGACTATACAAGCATGTTACATTGCTACTAAAGGTAAAACAATAAAAATGTTCAGAAAATTGGTATTTTATTCTAAAGTACTAGATGAGTTGATTATATTTTGAGCTTTACCATTATTTTTGGACAAATAAAGTACCTACTTTTTTTAAGTTAAGATGAATCCAGGAGGAGTAGCAGTAATAGAGGAGTCATTGTTAAGAAAGGATCAATTAGTTAGCAGTAGTATAACAACTTCCAGTTAGTGTGCCTTGGCAACTTTGTAAAAAGTGTAGAATGCCTCAACAGGGTTTGCAAAGGTTGCCTAACCAACTGCTAATAGGCCCAGAATACTCTGCACAAGTGACTCAATGCTCTAATTTCAATGACATTTCTAGGAGGAATCTCAAATTTTGAGTTTGATGGAGGTCATTAAATAAGCGGTGGATGAATCTAGGATTTTTACTTAGAAAGTTCGAAAAGTAAAATGTAAATATGGGGATAAGTACAGAAAAGATGATGCAGTCAGTAAAAATTGAACCTTGGACGTTGGGGTGCATTAACTTATATATCCTGTGTAATATTTTGACGAGGGGTTCGGATGAACACCCTCCTACCCCCTAGATCCACTCGTTAGTGAGCCAATTAAAAAGTACAAAAACATGTTATAAATTGATTTCTTTCGGTTCTCGCAACTCCAATGCCAAAAACGATTTTAGAATTCATCGATTTGTCAATGAAGCTGTTAAGCAATTAATTATTTTACTAGCAATTGTTTAAGCACGATAACCAATTTAAAGAGGTAAATAAAAAGTAATATGTTACAAACGGTCCAAAATTGTTTAGTTATGTTAATAATGATACAGCGAATTTATGCAATGATTAACAATTTGGTATATATGAATTGCTTACTTTAAACGAATACATTTGTCTTTAAATACTAATTTAATTCTTGCATAACTTAATTTTAAATCTATACTATATTAAAAGTATGAAGACTCTTAAAATGTTGATTGAACTTATTGCCCTTCATTAAAAGACTCCATTTTAGACAAAATTGTCTTTTCACAATTTTTCTTTCTTTTTAATGATATTAACTATTAATTATAATAAAAATCCTAAAATATTAAGAGTCCTAAAATATATGGAAAAAAGAATTAGAAAAAGACTTTAACTAAAACTTATTAATTTTTTTTTCCTTGAATTATGTAGAGAATCTTAAATTTGAGACTCTAAAATAAATACTAACGTATTCTTTTTAGTATATTTGCAAACAACAATTTCCACGTAGGGCACTTATAATGAATAATTTAAAAAAGAGAAAAGTTACTATATATTGTTACTTCATTAAAAGTGGAGACTAATTATACGCGTGCACTATTAATTATTTGGTGTACTATAATTGCTTCCTTTATATACTCCCTTTTAATCATTAAATAATTTTTAAAATTAAATTAAAAGATTAGGATAAATATTAATAATTGGTGGTAGTGATGGTTGTGGTTATGCTACGGATGGTGGTTATGGATGGTAGGTGGTGGTGATTGACGGTGGTGATAGTTATCGGTGAACTGTTATATTTGTAAAAAATTTAAATAAACATCTTAACGATAATAAGACTTTATTATAAATTTTAATCATTCAAACTTATTCAGACATTTTAAGTGATTGTAAAATAAGAAAAATAAATAGACTTAATGATTAAGTAACAGACCTTGAAAAAAAACATATTTAATGTCCGAGATCCTAATGATTAAGATTAAGACATTCATTAAGTGCAAACAGATGATGTCTAAGACGTATGAATCTGAATGTATATCTGAAAATTAAAATGTACATAAGGATCTAAAAGATCTGAATATGAATTCATATTTAATATTAAGATGTTGCATTAAGATTTGAATATAAATAGTTAAGAATGTTTGTTTTCTCAATATTTGAATGTATAAATTTTTGTCTTTGTTTAAAAAATATAAAATTAAGTAAGATAATAAATTGCTCTAATATTATACGAATAAAATATTTTAAAATACTTAGATGGCAGATGGTGGTAATGAATAACGATGATGTTTATGATTTGTGTGTGTCGATTTAGGATGGTGTTCATTGATGAAGGTGGTTGTGAGGAGCATTTTATGGTATGTGGTTGATAATAGTGATTAACTGTAGTTGTTGATAGCGGCGGCTGATAATTAGTAGTAGAATGATACTGATAACTAATAGCAATGGTGACTGATAATGATGGTTAGCGATATGATAATGTTGACAAACGATGATAATTATCGATAGTGATTATTTGAATGTAATAATAATTGGTGGTGATGATTACAAATAATGCCTAATATTTATGACGATTGATTTGGTGATTGGTGATGTTGTGGTTGGGTTGAGAATGGTGATTGTGGATGGCGGGTGGTGGTAATTAACGGTGGTGGTGGTTATGTCTAACAGATGATTGTGGGTGGTGGGTGAAAGTAGATGGAGTAGTAGTGAGCTCTCATCTTTGTAGAAATTCTTAAATGACATTTTAATGATATTAAGACTTTATTATAGATCTTAATCATTTGACCCTATTCAGATCCATTAAGGGATTGTAAAATAAGAAATAAATGTAATTAAAGTTTAAAATCTGAATGATTAAGATTCAGACTTTGCAAATGAATAGACTTAATGACTGAGATTCGAATGATTAAGATTAAAACCTTCATTAATTGCAAACAAATGAAGCTTTTGTGGCAAAACTATCGTGTTATTAGCCTCTTGGTGGATGACTTTCAGGTTTCTTCCCGCACAACTTTTATATTGTCATCTTTTGCTTTACCATACATTTTTTTTTTGTTATTGTTAATTTATCACATGTACTTGTGTTATATTATTATATTCATACACTTTAGTTAATTTTTCTTTTACATTATCGTTTAGAGTGTGTTTTTGTATATCAATATCAATATAATTTTGATTATGTTGAAACTTTATTCACTATTTAATTTTGTTCATTAATTGTTAGTGTGATTGTGAGTTATCATGTTTCTTTTTAAATACACCTTTTATTTTACAAATTATATGTTACTTTTTTTAAAAAAAAATTACTTAATAATATAAGGTACAAAAAAGAATTTATTCTTTTCATATACAATCGTTATTGATTATCGCAACATACACATGCAAAGCACGTACATTTAATTAGTATTATTTAATGCGGTCAATCAAACTTTACATTAATTATACGACGGACTGTATAATGTAATGAAGTATTATATGGTGATTATTGGTGAGATTAACAATCAACCAAACGACCCAACTGAATAACGAATGCATAACAGCGGAAAAGGAGAAATGAAAATTATATGATAGTAGGAGTACTATAGTACCTTAATTTAGGTGTCTTTGTTAAATAGAATTTAAGAAATAAAAGAAAAAATTGAATTGTTTGTCAGCTAAGATGTTGATAATCTTACTAAACGTTAGAAAAATACAACTGTTTTTTTAGAACAGATCAAAGGAAGTACATATTATGATGGCCATGAAAATTCTAATGAAAAGTTTATCAAAATTAAATTATCCACACGCCAAGGATGATTCATACTATTACAATATCAATTCCAAATCAACTTAAGATCGAAAGAGAGTCAAGGAAGATGTAAATCTTAAAAAAAAAAAAAAAAACGCTACCACAAAGTCTGACAGGAAGTATAGAAATAGACTAATTATACTGTTACAAACTTTAATTTGATGACCACATTGGCTCAATTGTTTCACGTAAAACTTAAAAAAATAAAAACTAAGAAAACAAGCTTCGTTTTGTCAAACACCTAAGAAAAATACAAGTAAAACTTACATCAATAAATTGAAGGTAAACCATATACTGAACACGGCGGCAAGTGATGCTCCGGCGTTGTACTTAACAGCGCCGCTCTCTGTCGAGGAAACATCAGCATCACGGTTGGGACCATCTGCCGGGGAATCCGCTGGAGAATCAGCCGGAGATGCAGGTGCCGGTGGTGACTTGGAGTGCTTAGGAGATTCAGCATCGGCCTCCGGTGCCGGTGCCGGTGCCGGCGTCGGAGTATGAGCAGCCTTGAACAATTCCTTAGGCAATAACACCTTATCAAGTGAGAAAATTGCTACTGGCAGTTGATCAAACAAAGTCGCCGTGATCTTCGCCGTCACAATTTTCGTCTTTAGAGTAACATCTTCGCCGTCATTTTGAACAACGAAAGCGTACTTCTTTGCGCCATCAGTAGCTAAAGTGTTCATATCTCCGTTATTAGATTTCAAATTCGAAATGGATTGATATATGGGAACTCCGTGATACTCTAGCAGTGATTGTTTCCCTTCAGCTGTTAAATTCTTAAACTTAGGCAAAAAATTCTTCATTGCATCATCGCCGGGGCAAAATATTGTTAATCCACCATCAACATTGTCCTCAAACGTCTTTTCAGCAGGAGAAGCTGATAAAGTCTCGGCGAAAACTTTGCATCCATTAGCTGACATTAGAGAAGTGAGATTCATCTGGCTTGGTCCTGGAGTCGGAGCTTCAGCTTCGGCTGAGGGCAGAATCGTACTTATCTGAATAACGGAGATGTTGTAAGGGATCTCCTCGACGGATTTAACAAATTTGGCGGGAGGAGAGCCATCGTAATCAGCCGGGCTGAACCCGACTTTACCTCCTTTTAGATCAGTAATGTTGACGAAACCGGAAGAACCGGTAGCCGAGCCGGTGGCTTGGAACATAGTGGCTGCAAGTGCGGTACCGTTAGTAATCTGGTGAAGCTTTTTAGCGTCGAAGTAATCGAGAAGCACGTGAAAAGAGAGTACGTTTTTTATAACGTAGTTAGATAGGTGTTTGGAGAGTAGATCTGACATTCCGGCATTATCGACGGCGCATACGGTTATGGTTTGCCGGCGGTTAATTTCTGCGGCGAGGTGTGTAGTTGTTAAGTAATGGTTAAAAGTGGAGAACTGTGGATGTTTGGCTAGAATGTGGGTAATCTCGTGGGCTTTAGTGGTACAAAGAAGGAGGGCTAGAGAGAGAACCACCGCGGCCATGGTGGCCGAGGACGGAAGCTGCATGTTGTTGTTGTAGCAGAGAGAGGACTTTCGGCGACTGTGTGTGGAGTGAGGGAGTTGAGTGAAAGAGCGAAAAAGGGAGTTGTTATTGGGGCAAGCGAGATCTCAAGTTACTGCAAATTTATTGACCAAGTTAATTACAGAAAGGGTACCATTCAGTGTTTATAATAATTTTTTTGTTTTAGCAGTTAGGAGTGATTGAGAGTATGAGGTTGCACGTTTCAATTTCTGGAAAGATAAAAATACTAGGTGATTCTTCCTATCTATTCTAAGTCTTGATAGACAGAGTTATTTGTTACATGTTGCTGGTGAGAAATTGTTAGATATTTCGTAGAATTAGTCGAATACTAGATGATTCCTTCTATCTATCATTGTTGATGGGAGGTGATAGATATTTCATTGAATTAGTTGAATGCTAAGCGAATCCTTATATTTGTCCTAGGTGACAGGTATTTCGTGAAACTAATCGAGGTGTGTGCAAGCTGGTTCTAATATCACAGTAATAAAAATAATAATAATAATGTGTTTTACACCTATAACATGCTTTCACATATAATGATATTATGGCAACCACAGCGATAAAATAAAGAGAAGAAAATTAAAATATATTATCAACCTTATTTGTCACTTAATAATAATAAATAAATATAACTTGATGTAAACCCAACATGTTAGCTAACTAAGAGTTAGTAGTTGGGTTCTTCTAAAATTCATTTTTTATTTCATTTTATTAAATTTAAAAGATCGGATAGAAGTATGAATAATGATAGAGAGAGACACAGAGGTATGTAAAAGAGTATAGGACTTTTGTGTCGGATTGAAACCTTAGACATTATTTTGTTTTGGTTTAGGTGTTGGTGGTCCCTTTGTACCAGAGAAGTCTATGTAATAAGGATAACTTGAAGGTTATAGCTCGAGTTTCATTAAAAATATTTAGCAAAAGGTGTTCAACTCATAATTCTTTTGATTGTTGTAACTCTGACTTGATCATGGTGGTAAATTGTAATTAAGTAATTTATGCCCGATTCCGTTATATTTCAACAGTAAGCAAAATAAAAATGACATAGTAATAATTAGCTAAAGTAAGTTCTGCAGCATATTTTTCTAGTTAAAATATCACAAGTTAAACGTGATATCACGAGTTTGAATCAAGTAATTAGTGTGACGGCAGTGGATTCTCAACTTTTCTACCCTATATTCTTGATTTGCTCATTTAAACTCAATGTTGCTTTTATTGTTTGGTTGTAATAATAAGTGGTTCTCAGCAGTAGCGGAACCGCGTGTACTTTTCTTCTTCTTAAAATTATAATGTATTATTAGGTTTAAAAAAGGCTTTATTATATATGATATACTCCTTTATATATTCTTACACTCTTTCGTGAATATCCAGTAAAAAAACATTACCATATTATCCGGATTCTTTTTTCTTTTGGTTAATATTATCCTGATTCAGTTACCCCTTTTTCTTGGCAAACAAACAAATATGCATGTGGGAGTTACTCCATGAAAGTGATCATCATCATGTGTACGTTTAAAACGTACTAACAGGCATAGCTAGCCCCGTGGACGAAGCATTTCGATTTCACCCAAAATTAACTCCTAGACAGGTCGGTGAGATGTAGGCAGTTTATTTTTATATAAATATTAATGGTTTGTTAATTTTTTTAGCTTGAATTCGTGATTTATAAATCACATGAAGATAACTTTATCTTACTTTTATAGGGTAGCTCGATGCAGGAAGTATCCCGCATTTAACGATGTTTGAGAAAGTATGTATCACAAAAGGGATTGAGAGATAAATATCCTATTCTGATGCAAACATTAATGACTAATTTCAATAACTTATAGATCAACTTAGAAACTTATACCGTAATCAAGTTTAATTCAAATATTGAAGTGGTAGTGTAAACATGTTGACATTATTAATGTATTTTAACTCGTTAAAACACATAATCTGTCTTATTCTAAATTTTAAACATAAGATTTTGTAGTCTAGTCATAGTCCACTTAAATAGTTTGGTAGGATTTAACATGCATTAGAATTTCATTTTCTGTAAAGGAGCTCTAGATTTAAATATTTCATTACTTGAAACTAACGAAAAGAGGTTACGTGAAGCTAATATTAAAGTGTCGGACCATTAATAATGCTTATAAAACAATTTTTTCCCCTTTAAACTTCCTTAAAAAGTTATGTGCCTTTGGTCTATACTACTCTACCTTACATTTTATTTACTGATATTAAAAGACATGAAATGTCTATTTTTTTATAATATATTGTTTTTTCCTTAAATTATCATATTATTTATTGGTGTTACTTGGTATTTTCTATTGTATTCTCATTTCCTTCTTGTTTTGTTATGTTTTATTTGAGCAAAGGGTCTTTGAAAACTATATTTCAACCTTCATAAGGAATAAATTTGTGCACCACTCTTTTCATATTTTACTTGTGAAATTTCATCGAATACATTTTTTTCATTTTATTCTTAGGAGTGTTTCGTTGACTTGACGAAACAAAACACCATTAATTTTTCACACCACATTAGAAATTTTCTTTTATCTTTTATTCTATCTAAGGTATACAAAACTCCAGCTTGATTCTTGAGTATACTAGCATGATTAACGTGTAAAAAGAAAATACATATTAAAAAATTAATCGCTTATCTTAATTTCCTTTAGTAAAATTTCGAGAGACTTCAAAAAGAAGAAAGTAGAAACATACTCTATACCTTACCACTTATACTGTTTAAATAGTTACTTTTAAAGCATTTATATTTCGATGCCTAATATATGTGTAAAATAGAACAAATGTTACTAATAAAACTAATTTAAAAAATGCTAGGCCATATGTTTAACTATACGATCCTTTATACGACAATTCTCCTAATTTCATTAAATAATTGAGGGGAAAAAAATGGGTGGTGGTCTGATTGAGTATGTCACTGCGTTAAATGTGCTAATTTTTTGGACCTTGACCTTGTAATTTATATATTTTCTCCTCTACTGATTGATTAGTAAAAATAGAAAATTTGGGATATATTTTAAGCTTAATGGCTTGTATTTCATACAGATATACATTATTTCCAAAGTAAAATGTTATTTTCTTTGGGTGTGTTTGGTCAGAAGGAACATTTTAAAATTTTATTTACGATGGTTAATTTGATAAATAAGTAAATTTCAAAAAACCTTATATACATAATCTGAGAAAGAGGCATTAAACGCGAAATATCAATTGTGAAACTTCCTTTTTATTTGTATATTTTCACTAAGAAAGTTAAGAATTTATTTTCTTAAAAAGAATAATCGTAGAAACTAAAATGAAATACTATCAGAAAAACAGGAGGCCGATTCCTGAATTGGCTGAATGACTTTTATTGCGGCAAATGGGAGGAAACTTAGGCTTAAAAGGTGGAGATCCAATAAAAGGCTACCACGTGTATAAAACATGAACTGTCAGGGACATATAATTACGTAAGCCAGGTGCGTGCCGACAAAAGCTCCGGGACTTCTACTTTTTTCCTTTTCTGGTCCGAAAAAATATTTTTTAAAAAAATAAGTGAATTTTTTACTTATTTACTGATTTTGTACGTAAATAAAAAATATTATTATAAAAATATTTGAATATAGTTTAAACTATTTTATAAGAGGTGGGGTAGAGGTAAGATTCGTAAGAATAGAGTGATGAGGATGAAAGCTACATGAATGGAGCGGAGATGAAGTGGGCTAGGATAGGAAAAAACATAATTAATGTAAAACGGTATTAACTTCGAATTAATATTTCTTTAGTTTATTTTTATTTGTTATTATCTAATTTTTCACACTCATCAAGAAAATATTTATTAATGTAGGTATTTTTATCGTACTATCTCTATTAATTAATATTTAATAGAAGGTAAGAGCTTGAAAAATGATTTGGAAAATGGTATTAAATGTTAAGTGTAAAATATATTGTCAAAAATGACAAGTAAAAATAAAAGAAATAAGTGACAAATAAAAGTGAATAGAGGAAGTATAATTATTCCACCACAAATGTTTGCTAGTACGAAACTTCTACTTTCTTCGTTTTAAAAATAATAAAAGGGGCAGCCCGGTGCACTAAAGCTCCCGCTATGCGCAAGGTCCGGGGAAGGGCCCGACCACAAGGGTCTATTGTACGCAGCCTTACCTTGCATTTCTGCCAGAGGCTGTTTTCAAGCTTGAACCCGTAACCTCCTGGTCACATGGCAGCAACTTTACCAGTTACTCCAAGGCTCCCCTTCAATTTTAATTTAAAACCATAAAATTAAAAAATATATATTTTCTTAACTTCCGTTGACGGGTAGGATTCCCCGGCAACATTCTCAGCTTTTGTAGCGTTTAATATTGTACGCTATCACAGCTGTTTAGATTATGATTTAGTATTAAATTATTACAACTCATTCAATTCCACAATTAATTTATGACGCAGTCCTGTCCTGATTCATTTCATGGACATAATTATTTTCATTTAACTGCATTTGCAATATTTAGAATATGCAACAGTTTTAGAAATTTGACCCTTTTTTTAGAAGAAATTTGGCAAACTTTTTACATGCACATTTGAATCGGTTCAAATGAAAAAACGAACAGATATGAGGGAAAGCGCCCATAAAAGAGAGATCGGATATCTTTTCCGATGCAATTCACGATGCGGAGCCGCCAACTAGCTAAGCTAGGTAATTTGTTGTTAGAATATCTATCCTAGTAGGAAGATGGAAAGAATATACTATACACTATAGGAGAGATTTCACGCTTATATACCATATATTGCTAAATGGTACTCCAGTTATTATTGTAAGAAAAATATGGATTTACATTTTAAATATTATGGGTTTGATGATTCAAACAGATGTGCAATTATTTTTGTCAATCTAAATTTATTTTTGTGTCCTAATGTAATTGTATAATTTTGTAACTCAATTGGAATTATTGGTCTCAAATACCAACTTAAAACGGAAGTTGTTACAAGTTCACTTCTGCTGTAAAATCTCAGTCACAACTAACTTGATTTGTTATTTGTTTTCTTGTATATATCGAAATAAAAAAACAAGAATTAAAATGCTAATTAAGTGAAAGTAATAATAGAAAGAAAACAAAATTGTCCTTGTGCACAAGTTTCTTCATATACCAACCAACATGTTGATTTTGTGAGTTAGAATATTTGCTTATTGATAGAAAATGATAATCTTTCAGATGAGAAAATGGAGAAAAAAGTCATTACAAAAAAATTACACACAGAGAGACAACTTCTAGCTAAAAATCTTAAGAAATGGTAGTTGGAGAGATGGAAATAACCCTTTCCAGAAATGCAGGTAAGACTGTTTACCATTGATTTTGTGGTTGGGCTCTTCTCCGAACGCCCTGCATAGCGAAATCTTACCGGGCTGCCCTTTTAATACGTGACCACAAAATGTTGTGATGGAACAGTAAGCGATCAAAAGTCTCGGATTCAAGCTCTGAGAATGGAGTTTACTATGGTAAGGAGAACTTTACCCTCAATATGGAATTTCCGGGCGAAATTAGTGGGAATTGCTCAAGCGTGAAAGGGAATAATCTCTTTTATTCCAATTTGAATAGATGATTGAAATATGTAGCACATCCTTAGCTGTTTACTGTGAATATTTCTCTCTGAATTTAGTGAAGCTTGTACAAATAATTGTCCAAGTTATTTGTAAAAGCAAATAATTGAATATTATATACTATCTGAAATTAGTGGATCTTGTATAAATAGCTGCAGTTGTCTAAATCACACACTAAAATAATTGTCCAAGTAATTATATATAGCACATCAGAAACTTTAGTATACAATATTCATATATACAATGTGTGACTCATCAGGGTGAAATACCATAGTCACATAAATAGATCGAAGAGCTAGGTAGAGCAAATTATACTTACTTCTTCATAACTTGAATCCCTCAGTAAAATTTTTAGCTTCACCATAAGCGAGGTTTAGAGGGTAAGTCCAGAGACTATAAATGTGTATCGTATACATTGATACATGCATTAGCTTGAGAAGATATAAACTTTCAATTGTTACAATTGAGTAGAAACGTGTTGTTACACAAGGCACAATAACAAATTTGCATAAAAATACTAATATAGAAACAATATAATATAATTAAACCAACATAAAATCAACTGTTATCTTGTTAAACAAGTATATAAGAGACTATAAGAGTTCAAAAAAACAGATGCCAAAAGAGAAAGTGGCCATTCATGCCACTCATAAGGACATCACAGTCTTGCTATCAGCCATCTTATAGTCCAAAAATTTTACAGCCACAAACTTCTTTAAACCTGCATTTTCAGTTTTGTCTTTCTTCTCAAGAGCATACCAGAGTTCTTTAGAGATTTTATAAATATCAAAGACGTTGTACAAGCCATCTTTCAATTCATTGAGTATGTAGTTCTTGCAAAGGAATTCAAAATGTGTCCATGCCTCAGTCACAATAAACTTTTCGTTGTCAGGAGTTCCTTCCTCTACCATCGGAACATCTTCATTTATAAACCGTTGTAGACTGAGTGTAGTCAGATAGAAGAACATCTTCTGCTGCCAACGTTTGAAGTCAATACCAGTAAACTTTCCAAGCTTTTCTGCAGTAGCCATTGCTGTAGAAACTGGTGTTCTACTGGTTGAATGCATTGTGTTTGCTTCAAAATTTGATACATTTGTATCTCTCATTCTGTTTGATAAAACAAAAGTAGTGTTAAACAACAAAATAACCAAATAGAGATTTTTGTTCAACTCGATGAAGTTTTTATATTCTTCGAACCGAGAAAAACAAAAACTCAATTAACTTGATGAAGATTTTATTATAACTCTTTTATTATAATCAATAATTACAGTCAATCGCATTACATATTGGGAGATTAATTATGGTATTTAAATATAATTAAGGAAACTTTGTGACTACACATAATTATTCTAAAAATATATTTAGTAAATTAGACAATATAGCTCTTATACAAATTACTTTGACATAGCAAAAAAGTCGAAATCTAACAAAGGAAGTAAATCTTTGGCTATAAACTATGGGACGGTTTATAGATCATAAAATTTTCACAAATGGAATGAAAAGTGAGTCCATGTAAATTAGTCTCTTGTTTCATTTTTGATGCAAAAATGTTTTTTAAATCAAGTGACCAAAAATGTTTTATTATAACTTGATGAAGATTTTATTATAACTCTTTTATTATAATCAATAATTACAGTCAATCGCATTACATATTGGGAGATTAATTATGGTATTTAAATATAATTAAGGAAACTTTGTGACTACACATAATTATTCTAAAAATATATTTAGTAAATTAGACAATATAGCTCTTATACAAATTACTTTGACATAGCAAAAAAGTCGAAATCTAACAAAGGAAGTAAATCTTTGGCTATAAACTATGGGACGGTTTATAGATCATAAAATTTTCACAAATGGAATGAAAAGTGAGTCCATGTAAATTAGTCTCTTGTTTCATTTTTGATGCAAAAATGTTTTTTAAATCAAGTGACCAAAAATGTTTTCGTCATTAATCAATTAGCTCAAAAAATATACCCTCACTACTAACGATAATGCCAATTTTGCCCCTCAACTATTTAGATGCCTAGCAATGAGGTAGTATTACGGAAACCAAAATTTTACTACAATATTTATTATTATGATGAACAATAAATTAAAATACAAAAAAAGTAAGACATTGAATGAATATAAGTGTTAAAAAAATTACAATAAATGTGATAAAAATTCAATAATAGTAGGTGTCAAAATGGGATAGTTGTGCAATATTGGGCCGGAGGCCTTCAAATTGAAAGTGTGGCCCAAATAGCAAGCCCACTTAGAACCATCGGCACCTCAAATACTGAAATTGCAGCAGAAACATCATCAGCAACTGGTGCTTGTGAAGTCCCCGGCGATAAACTCGCCGGCGCCGAAGTTGGTCCGTTAACAGACTCTGCCGGACTTGCTGAACTTGAAGGAATGCTTGGGGATGCCGATGGTGTCACAGTGCTGGCCGGAACCTCCGCTGCCGCCGGGGAAGACGCCGGAGTGATCACCGGAGTTGATACCGGCGGAGGAGTTGCCACAGATGGCACTGGAGCAGATCTACTGGTTGATGGACTGAGTGCGGGTGAAATGCTGGTCCCCGGAGAAGCTGCTTTCGGAGACTGTACCGGCGAAGTAGACGGACTGACTTTAGGAGCCGTGGGCGAAGATACCGGAGATCTCGCCGGAGCTTGAGATTTTACCGCCGGTGATTTAGAAGGAGAAGAAATTGGGGATTGAGAAGGTGCATTTTGTGCTTCACCGGAATTTAAAACGAGAAAAAGTACGAGAGCAATGCCAAATAATTTAGACATTTTGCAGTGGTAGAAAATGAGAAAGAACAGAATATCCCGGTGGCCGGAGAACTAGAATGAAATGAGAAGGATTGAAATATTCCGATTGCCAGGAAACTAGAAGGATTAATAAATAAATTCCGATGATTAATGTTTGATGAATACTAAAGGGAATGTTTGTTTGGGGAAAATATATATATAGAAAGTTAAACTAAACGTTGCGTTTATAAAAATTTAAAAGTAAAGTGACCGTTGCTAGTCGTGGGCTCCAAATGCTATGGCGGTACGGCTTGTCGCAGTAATGTAGCCGTTATTCAAAACTATTTTCTTAACTCGATCAGTAAAAAATTATTCGTACTCAATATTTGTACTTAAATAGAAAGTTTAGGATTTTAAATTTATGAAATCTAGATTTTTATAAAAATAAAATTGTATGAGTTTAGATAAATTATTTATAACATATTAAGTGAATTCAACACAAATACAGAATATATGTTAAAGTTATTGAATTATGTCGAAAATGTGATCAACATGCCGCCCATGTTTGCACCATCAAAGCATACTTGTCTATTATGATTAAGTTACTAATTAATGTGTGAATGTGAGTTAAGTTAGGGCATAATATATAATCGTGTAACTAATATTTATATCTTGTATTTTTTTGTGTACACAAATAGATACTTAAATTTGTATAAAGTTGAATAAATAGACGCATGTGTCCTACGCGGCATAATACATATATGACACCACATAAGACACAAATATTCACGTAGGACACGTGTATCTATTTATTCAATTTTATACAACTTTAAATGTATATTTATACACACCCAAAGTTGAAGGATATATATGTCAGATAAAGTCAAGAAAAAAAAGTACATTTATGTATTATCTCTTAACTTAGTGGTGTCCGAGTACTAGTTACTAGATTTGTTTCATGTCAGTTGCAGTCTGCACCAGAGATGAGGGTGAGCACTTGACGTTTTGGGATCTTTCTATCTCTATCTATACATATTCGACTTGTCTTTTGCTTTTGAGACAGTTGTCTTTTGCTTTTGAGACAGTCTTTATTTCCGTGGTCCTCTTTTGGAACTTGTATCAATATTTTGTAGTAGTTTTGTACTTGTGACTTCCAGGTTTTGGGAGGGATCTTATATTTTACTATGTATATGTTAATCGACGTGCTTCTGTTTATGATTGTTGTTCCTGTTATTGCAGGGGCGAAGCTACAGTCATCCAAGGATGGTCAGGTGAACACTCTTTGTCGAAAAATTATATTATATGTATAGGTTAAATTCTAGGTTTAACGAGTATATTTTTAATGTTGAACAACTTTGACATAAACTCTTCCTTTGGTGCAATGATTAAGAGTGTTACACGCACCATTATTCTTAATATTACAATTTTATTAATATAGAGTAACATAGTGAATAAATTATTTTAATTTTGAAATTTGTTATTATATAGATATTATGTATTTCTAACTTTATGTGAAAAAACAAATTGGCAAACATTTTACATTCAAAAATTGTGCGCATATACATATATATTACTAACAATTTTAAACCCAAAGCTAAAAATCGATATGTGTGTTTTATTTTTTATTTTAAAAAAAGAAAAAAAAATTATGGTGTAATTTGTGTTTCGTATAAAGCTAGACGTATTTGTTCAATTAGTATTTAGCTTTATAGACAATAATTCATATATTTTTATTATATAAAATCAATGCATCAAAAAGAAAAAAAGAAAAAAAAAACACTTGAGTGTTTGTATTTGATAGTAACAAGTGTTGGGATCGTTCATGGAACAATCGCTAGATTAAACAAATAACATTCAACCTACTCATCAAAAAAATTATTCTTGAACACTCTTAATAAAATTTTTGGCTCCGTCACTGTATTACTATTTTAGTATTATTTAGTTTTTACTCTTAATCTCATTACTCGCAGTTTCAAGATAGAGATAGGTTTACCTATTGGTGTATTATAGTAGGTATCATTGTGACTCGATAGGTCGGGCGTCATATGTTTATTAGTTGATGCAAATAAGTTTTGACGTACTTTTTTCTAACAAAAAAGTTAGTAATGTCTTGTTGTATTCAATCATTGTGTTGGCATCAAAATTCAATTGAGTAACAAAGCTGCAAAAGTTACTTCTCGTTCAAATAATATACATCCATCTAGGGGCATTTATCAGGTGGTTTGATTCGATTTTTTCACTCAACGATTTGATTTATCAATTATCAATTGTATATGTTTCAAATTGATACCAAATCAATAAGTGAAATATAAATTGTCATCCACGGCTCCATAGTCCCGAATGTGATAAAAGGTTGCCTCCGATTGAAGCATGGCAATACTCTATGTGAATCACTCCCTCGTGGATTAATGTGTTATCTTTTAATTCGATATAAAAAATTAGATAATTTATTTTTAAATTAGTAACTCGTTATTTAAAAATTCTAAATCACTCTCGAAATATTAATCCAATAGTCCGATACTAATAATTCAATGACAACTTTCATTTGAATTGATCATTTATGGTTCGATTTTAAACATCCTTGTTCGATTTTTGCTTTCTTTTTGGGTCATGGAGACCCATTCACCGTTGTAAAAGAGAGACTTGTGATGAAGGTACAACTCATTTGCTGGATTTGAATGGTAAAGTTATTGTCAAATCAGACTGAGACAATGGTAAAATCATATTCTTTTTATTTCATATTAACTGAATTTATGAGACAATACTTATTTATTAAAAAAAAATTTAAAGACATAATTTTCGCTATTGTCTTTGGTGAAATCATAAATGTAACTTTGTAAGTAGTGTAGTTTATCTTTAAAAAAAATATCAAACTTCATTAAATGAAAGGTCAATATAAAAAAAATTCAAATATCTATCTTGAACTTTGAATAATTTAATTATTTTAAACAATAAAAAAAGCCCAAAAATTCAATTAATATGAAATATAGGGAGTATTTGATTGGATAGAATATATCATTTGTATACATTGATACATTTTACTAGCCTTTTCATTTAACTGGACATATCATATGACATGTGATATAATTATATTGACTATTTCATTAAATTTAGCACGCAACATCATTTAACACACGATATAAATTTGAGCCTAAAGATAAAAGGGGAAACTAAGCGCATGTCCCATAAAAATAAAATAATTACAGACAAATATCCCTTTACAATTTTTATCTCCCAAAGCATGAGATTCGTGATCAAGATACCGTTGCAGTATCATATACTGATATGGTATCATTGAGGCTGCTTCATTCCTTAATGATACCACCATAGTATATCCATATACTATCATGCTATCATTGATGTCTACTTCAATCCTTCAGTTGCATCTCCATGAAACCATCATATACTGGCATGGTATCATTAATGATCGTTTCATGCAATCATTAAGGATCGTTTCATACAAATATTGACTGATACCATCATATATATAAAGATTTTTCTAAGTCATGCGATATTACATAAATAATACTATCACAATATATTTATATATTATCATGATATTGAAAATCCCCAATGAGACTCTTTTAAAATCCTCAATGATACCATAATAATAAATTGATACCTTATCGGTATCATAATAATATATTGATATCTTAAAGAACTTATGTATCAAATTGCGATGTATCAGCATCATTCCTATGTATCAGAAGAGGGATTTTTGAATTTTTTACAAATGATAGGGAATAATTAAAAATATAGAAATATAAGGTGTATAATTTGATAATTTTTCCTTTAATTAATTATTATTCAATCAATTCAATTGATGAAAAAGAAGTTGTTGTAGTTTTTAGCCCAAAAGACAAGCCCAACCCATGTGTAGACTTTAATGGATTAAATAGGTTATGAGCCTTTTATCTTCTTTCTCCCAAACGTTTGTCTATTAAACGTCTGTCTATTAATTTTCTCCAAGGAAAAAAAATGTAGATGAAAAACCTGCGTAGCTTCTTCCTCCAAACTTCACGTAAGTTTTCCATATTTATTTGACCTTCATCATTAACCCATTCCTTCATCTTTCTCATATGTAACTATAATGTCTTCAATTGTGTATTAATCTCTGACCTTCATCATTAACCCATTTCTTCATCTTCTTCAATTGTAATTGTAATGTCTTCAATTGTGTATTAATCTCTGATAATTATTCTCCTAATTTTTTCCTCCTTTATACCCCAATTGTTGCAGTATATATAGATTGGTATTGAATCATTTCCATATTCTAATTTTCATTGTCTACATAGCTTTTAATTGAGTTTTAACAATGACGTATTCTTTACTTTCAGACTTAGCTTTCGATCGAGATGATTTCACAATAAGGGTTACTTTGTAGAATGTGGGATGCCATTAATCCCAAAAAAATGACGAGCTGATCAACGTAGATATGATATTTATTGATGAAAAGGTAATGATTACATTGATTCTTACTTTCCAAAAACATATTATTTTTGAAAGTTTCAATTCTCAAATAAGTTATTGGTTTCTTCTATCAGGGAAATTTGATGCATGGTATAATTAGGAAAAAAACCAAGTTAACAGGTTCAAAGACAAGTTGAGTGAACTTTCTGTATTTATCATCAAGAACTTCAAAGTTGTTGAAAGCATTGGGGGATATAGACCTGTTAATAATTCACTGAAAATTATTTTCTTTGCCTCAACTGCAATCAAGAATTTATTTGAAGATATTGTGGAGATTCCTATAAACGGATTTCAATTTATTAAACCAAATATGATTGACTCAATTATCAGGACTGCATTTATGTATAGTGTTCTCTGCTGAAGTATTTAAATATCCACGTTTGTTTTAACTGAACTTCTTCTTCATTATTCCTAGATGCGGTTGGTTTGTTTTAACTGAACTTCTTCTTCATTATTTCTAGATGTGGTTGGTTGTTTATATGGAGAGTGCCGGTCTGAATTGGAGAAAGAGGGACATCCACATTCTTACAGATTAGTAATTTTACTCATCTTATTTCATTTGACCTTATATTATACTTATTTGGTTTACACCATTTCTCTACAATAGACAATAAACATTCTGAATGTCCAATTCATGTATTTTACTGGCAAATTGCAGAAAATAAAATATGAAGTAAACGAAGAATTTCCTTGGATTACTCTATAAGAGGTCAAGGGAGAAGACAAACTATGCCATCTTGTGCGGAGAAGATGAGTAACCTAAAAAGCAGATTGTTTTCCGTCATTGTGGTACTCTTCCTAGCTGGTCTAACGGAGGAGAACTAACAACCTGCACCAGCAAGAAAAGCAAATTCTTTCTGCAACCATTATATTGCCCTGCAGAATACCCATCAAAATCTCCAAGTGACCCGAAGGCTAAACCAGTATGCTCTACATAAACAATCATCCATGTAATTCTTCTCATGATCATGCTTTATGTTTTAGTATCCAACTATTGAATTGTTACATCCAACAATATTATATACGTTTATAGATGTTTTCTTGATGGCAGACCTTACATCTTTTACAATATGGATTATGTGCTTCTTCATCGCTAAAATGAATTTGGAAGATAAGTCCTCTATACTTGATAAGACTCACTGGGATATTGAAATAAGTACATCAGCTTTGCCATACACTACTACCAATTAGAAACAGAGAAACAATTTTAAGAAATTAAGCCAAACACTATTGGAGACAAAATATATTCCTTTTTATAGCTCAAGAATAAGGATAACATACTTGCATTAGAATGATCTTTATTAAGATATAGAAAATATTAACACTACATGTATAAAAAAATTTGAACTAAAAGAGTTAGCTGAACCTAATCATATTTATCAATATTTTGGTCACAGACTGCCTACGTATACGGAGTGCAAGAGAAGACAATATTTATTCAATTTATTAATTTTATGTTTGCTTCTGCCAAACGAATGAACTCTACGTAAACAATCATCCATGTAATTCTTTTGATGATCATGCTTTATCTGTCATTTAGACTAGCTCGGAATGCCCTGCATATTTTAGTAACCAAGTTTTGAATTGTTGCATCCAATGATATTGTATACGTTTATGGATGCTTAATTGATGGCGGATCTTACATCTTTTACCATGTGGATTACGTGCTTCGTGGTCGCTAAAATGAATTTGAAACATAAGTCCACTATACTTGATAAGACACATTGGGATATTGAAATAAGAAATCATCTTTACTATCCAAACAATATTATAATGCTCCCGCGAAGCCTGGTCAAATTTCTTAGTGTTGTATACGTAGAGATTATTATTGTGAGTTGTTGGATTTAGCAATAAATGCATACATATTTAAATAGTGAAAACCTACAAAGTTTAATTAGTAAGAGATTCAAGTCAATGCTTTAAGCTACTCTTACACGGATAATAAATTAACCGATGAAGTATTTTTTCAATAAAAACAACATCAAATTACATAATTAAAAAAATAGATGTATTTTAAAAGACCATAAAAAGCAGCATTTTCATATCAATTACATGGTGCCAACGAAATCGAGTGTTGATTCTCATTTTATTGAATTAGTCGATTGACGTGCTAGCGGAAATTTATTTTGAATTCGATAATTTTTTTTAAAAAAATCATGTTGATGTATTCATTTATTTTATTGATAGAGAATGAGTCTTGGATTTTTTTGATTGGGTCATGAAAATCGGATCAATTTGAAAATTAAGTAACATCCATAGAGACAGACTTTCTTTTTGTAACTCTTAGGAAGCAATGCTAATGCATCTCGGTTCATGATAGACTCTCTAAAAGTGAAAGTTCTTAGATGAGATAACCATACACTTCGTCATGATATCAAAGCACATAGAAGTTCTGGGATCAGATCTCATCGCCGCCTATTATCAAAAAAAAAATTGCACGTGTTTGACCCATAATATAAGTCAGTCTCGCACGTGAGGGAGTGTGTTGAGGATACAAATATACAATCATATAATAAAAGTGTGTTCTCTCTAACATCTTAAGCTTTTAGATAAGATAATCACACACGTCAAGGGGCAGAGCAAGGGTTAAGACATACCTTACCGTGCCATAACCCATTTGTCATACCTAGCTTTATTCTTATCTTATAAAAATAAAAAGGTTATTTGTAATAGATCATCGATTCAAGTAAAAAAATTAAGTATCAAAAAAAAAAATACCATAATAAAAACACAAGGTATATATAAAAATAAAACATACTTAAAAAATATATTTAATTAAAAATAAGTTTATAAAGTTTTACAAAATCCATCTAGTCAATAATCAATACAAGACAAAATGTTAGTAGAAATTTTGGGATACGCATGTAGGCGCAAAATAACAATTCGCCACGCTTAAAATCCAGAAAATAAAGCAAATATTTACCCCTCTTTCTCAAAGTTTCCTCTCGCAAATAGCTCTCAAACTTTCCAGAGAATTAGGGTTTCTTCTATCTTTCTCCCTCAAAATACTCACTCTGCTCCGATAAATTCAACTTGCTGTACCTCCGGTAAGATTATTCCTCCAATTTCAATTTGTTGTTTTTTTTTTTTTTGTATTTTTTGGTAATTTTTTTCTTTCGTAGCTAGTGTTAAAATTTGAAAACGTTAGCTTCTTTTGAGTTCATCATAGCTAACCCTAACCCTAATCTTGTTAGATTAAGCCATGGAGGATAATGAAGGTGGAGATGGAGTTGGTGGAGAGCCAATCGAGCAGTTTCACAGGAATGAAGCGATCTCCGCTGTTGCAGATGATGGGTTTCTGGTTGAAGAGGATGATGATTACGAAGATCTTTACAACGATGTTAATGTTGGTGAGAATTTTCTTCAATCTCTTCGTAAGAATGAGGATTTAGTATCTAGGAATGATGAGGTGGAGAGGAAGCCTGAGCCTGCCCCTCCGGCGCCTCCACTGGTGGCAACGCCGCAAGTGGTGGATGAGAGTGGGCGTGGCGATTTTCAGGGTGTGGTTGGAGAGATGAAACCTGTAAAAGAGGAGGTAGTGTCTGGGGTTTCTGCTAGAGCGTCAGTAGGTGCAGGTGGGTCTGGGGCTTCTGTTGGTGGTGGGTTTAGGGTTGAGTTAAGTCACCCGTCGAGTACGATGGGTGATTTAGCTGAGCGGATGGTGAGTAGTAATGTTCCGAATCAGGTGATGGTGCAACAGCCTCATGCTGGTGGTGTTGCGGCTGTTGGAAATGTGGGTAATGTTGGAAATATGGGGAATGATAATTTGATCAGGCAAGGAGGGCTTAATGTGAACGGGGCGGGTAATATTGTTGCTGGAGTTGGGGTTGCTAGTGGTGGAGGAGGTGGTGGTGGTGGTGCGACAATTCTTTTTGTTGGTGATCTGCATTGGTGGACGACAGATGCTGAGCTGGAGGCTGAGTTGAGCAAGTATGGACTCGTGAAGGAGGTGAAATTTTTTGAAGAAAAAGCTAGTGGGAAGTCTAAAGGATATTGCCAGGTTGAGTTTCATGATTCCTCAGCTGCTTCAGCTTGCAAAGAAGGTATGAATGGACACATGTTCAATGGGAGGCCATGTGTGGTCGCCTTTGCATCTTCACCGTATAATGTGAAGAGGATGGGTGAGGCTCAGGTGAATCGAAATCAACAGGTGGCCCAGACTGCTGTTCCCCAGGCAAGGCGGGGGCCTGGTGAAGCTGCTACTAAAATTGGAAATAACAACACTCCTGCTGGTGGAAATTATCAAGGTGGTGGTGGGGATGGCAACAGGGGTTATGGCAGAGGAAGTTGGGGTAGAGGTGGTCCTCAAGCTATGGGAAATCGAGGGCCTGTGGGTCCTATGAGAAACAGGCCCGGTGGGATTGCAGGAAGGGGATTGATGGGAAACGGTGGAGGTGGATTTGGACAAGGTATGGGTGGTGCACCTCCACTTATGCATCCTCACACAATGATGGGTCAAGGCTTTGATCCTGCTTTTGGAGGGCCTATGGGGAGAATGGGTGGTTATGGAGGATTTCCTGGTGGTCCAGCCCCACCATTTCCTGGTATGTTATCATCTTTTCCACCTGTTGGAGGAGTCGGGATGCCTGGCGTAGCTCCCCATGTAAATCCTGCGTTCTTTGGTAGAGGAATGCCAATGAATGGTATGGGAATGATGCCAGGCGCTGGTATGGAGGGGCCTAACATGGGGATGTGGTCAGAACCTAATGCGGGTGGATGGGCTGGCGACGAGCATGGTGGTAGAGCAGGAGAGTCAAGTTATGCAGAAGAAGCTGGGTCTGATCATCAGTATGGAGAAGCAACTCACGATAGAGGGGCTTGGCCTAATAACTTGAAAGAGAAAGATAGAGGATCAGAGCGTGATTGGTCTGGTTCTACAGATAGAAAACATCGAGAAGGCCGAGAACCTTCCTATGATAGAGACATGGTCCGTGAAAAGGATCGGGGGCATGATCAGGATTGGCCAGAGAAGAGATACCGAGATGATAGAGATGTCGCACGAGACCGGGATCGGGACCGGGATCGTGAACGTTCTCGAGAACGAGGGCGCGATCGTGAGAGGGATCGAGATCGTGATCGTCATAGGGATGATAGAGATAGATATGCTGATCATCATAGGTACAAGGACCGTGAGCAAGAATATGACGATGAAGACAGAGGAAGATCATCAAGGGGACACAGCAAATCACGATTATCACATGAGGAGGACCATCGGTCAAGATCAAGGGATGCTGATTATGGAAAGAGGCGGCGTATAACTTCTGAGTGATCTGCGGGCCTTGCCTGCTTATTATCAAGGGTATTTCACAATGAGATCGATTAGGAGCTAATCTACTGAGGGTTTGCCATGTGTATTCAGGCTTTCTACTGAGAGGCCTCCTTTACTACCTGCCTTCATCAAACAGTTGCTCTCTGAAATGTTCTGTCACATACATGCTTATGCTCTTTTCCTGTTCAAGGAGCACTGTTCTCTCAGCACTAAGAAGTAAGTTCACAACTCCTCTTACATTGAATTAGTTGCTTTTGGTAATGAATACTATCTGTAATTGCTATTTCTCTGTTTAGGAGGATGTTCTTTGTCCGAAGGGCCTTCTCAAGCATGATGGGCTAGTTGGGAGGGGAATACTATTATTTCTGTGGAACTTTATCTTACCAAAGTTTTCACCGTTTGACGCTAGTCATTCATGGAAAGCATTCCTTATGACTTGCTGTGTATTTCTATGTGCTAAAGCTGAAGTGTTTTTTGTCTTTTCAATTCTGGTGTAAAGAGACTATATAGAGGATACTGAATCACTTGTAGATTTTTCTTTGATTCATTGTAATTTAGAAGATATTTTATGTTCTGTAAATATTTGACTGCCAGTACCGATGGTACTGAAGAATACACAGCTACCTTATTAAAACAAGGGAAAAGGGTTAAAAATGCCCTTAACGTTTCATAAATGGTTTTAAAATGCCCTCCTTACACCTATTAAATGAAAAATGCCTTCAACGTTTTTTTTAGGTCTATAAATGCCCTTTTTTAACAGCACAATGACATGGCAATGACGAGTCATTTAATGAAACAAATGGCCTCATCTTATTGGGCCACATAATTTTTTAAACCCAATTTAACTACCCAATCCATCCAAAGTGAAAAACCCACCCAATAACCCATTTTAAAATGATGAACGAAAGTTTAGAATCCAACACTTTAAACCCACCAAATACTCTACTTTATAGTCCAACACTTTAAACGAAAGTTTATCAGATTGTGTAATTGATTTATACGAATTATGATTGTAAGTATTAACAACCATGGATCCATTTGGAGCTTTGAATGCGATAAGCGACTCAGTGCCGATCATGGCGGGTGAATTGGGTTAATTCCCCATGAAATCCACCCATTAGAAGAAGGCAGAGGAGCAGTGAAAGTGATTGAAAGTGTCGAATTTGTTGAATTGTAAGTCCAGTGGAGAGACGATTTCAGAGAAGGGAGATCGGTGCAATCGGAATGGAAGGAATAGGTGGATAGGTTATGTTCATTTTAAAATGGGTTATTAGGTGGGTTTTTCATTTTGGATGGATTGGGTAGTTAAATTGGGTTTAAAAATTTATGTGGACTAATAAGATGAGGCCATTTGTTTCATTAAATGACTCATCATTGCCATGTCATTGTGCTGTTCAAAAAGGGGATTTTTAGACCTAAAAAAAAGTTGAGGGCATTTTTGATCTAATAGGTGGAAGGAGGGCATTTTTAAACCATTTATGATACGTTAAAGGGCATTTTTAACCCTTTTCCCTTAAAACAATTATATCAACATTCAACAACAACAATGTACCCAATGCCATTCCACAAGTGGGGTTTGGAAAGGGTATGATGTATGCAAACTTGACCCCTACCTTTGTGGGGTAGAGAGGCTGAAAAAAGACAGATATGTAGAATTTAACTTCATAAGAAAGTGACTGATACTATAAAAGCCTTAGGAAAATGGATGTTTCTTGGGGGAGAGTGTCAAGTTGCTCATTCAATTCTGTAAGTAAACAGCATATATATCTTTTGTAAACCATCAGTTTTCTTTGTCTTTGCACTTTTTTGTTCTTATGTGATATCCTTCAAGCTGATGTATGTCTAGTTTTTGGTATTTGGAAAACATATGGCATTTTGAAAATCTTGCGAGGCTGTCAAATTTCACGACTTATTTGTTAATTAATCAAGAAGAACCCTAACAGACTGCCCTTTACTCCATTGTTATGGAGGGATATAATTAACATTTCTCTCAGGTTCTTCTATGTGGTGGGGAATCTTAATATAAAGTGATGCATTTCTAATATAAGCTTGAGACTTTGGAGTTGTTTTAACAGAAATAGTGTTGTAATTTAATACTCCCTCCGTCCCAATTTATGCGGTTGTATTTGACTAGGCACTAAGTTTAAGAAAGGAAAGAAGACTTTTTGGACAAAACTGAGTCATGCCTGAAAGTATCAAGGATGCCTACATTAGTTTGATTTCTTGGAAAGATCTATGTTGTGTTTGGAAGGAGAGGAATAGATGATGTTTTGATGAAATATCAACTCCGAAGTACTCCCTTTAGGCTAAATGTCTTTTGAATTTATGTAGTTGGAATAGCTTGTCTCCCAGTGGACTCCCATGTCAAACTTTTGGATTTTGTTAGTTCCTTATACATAGCATAGGACTCTTTGTAACAGAGCTAACAATCTCTCTTTTGTAACTATGCATCTTCTTGATACCATTTATGCTACCGCTTACTTTATCAGAAAAGAAAGAAAGATTTTTTGAAATTGTGGTCTAAAACAAATCATAAACATTTATTCTGTTACAGATGATCTCATTAAGAACAATTAAGAGATCATCTCATTAGGGGTAAGGTGATAAGTTCAAAGTTAAATTATTTGCAAGTATGACATTTTTCTTGGGATGAAATTGGGAAACTGAAGGGAGTTTTTTCTCATTAGGGGTAAGGTGATAAGAAGTTTAAAAGTTAAATTATTTGTAAGTACGACATTTTTCTTGGGATGAAATTGGGAAACCGAAGGGAGTTCCCTTTTTTGTTTAAAAATAATGTTCGCATGTGATGAATTTAATTTGAGAAACATGGTTTGTAAGAAAGATACATATAGCCGACCCCTACTTGCTTGGCAATGAGGAATGGTTGTGTGCTTATTTAGACTTTTCAATTTTGATCTTACCACATTAGACTGGTTGTACACTTCGAATCTTGATTATTCTTTTTTTCTGCAAGGTGTTGATTACAAATGTTCTTTGGTTTCTTGTGATTATAGCATGAAGGAGTTAGAGCAAGCTGTTGGAAGAAGTATGGAAGGAACCCCCGTGAAGCTTCTGCCTTAGGAAGCATGTTATATTACATGGTGTTACCTCTCAGTGAAGATTGAATATTGCTAGTGGAACCTTTTATCTCAGTTTTTAGCCTCTTTTTAAATTTATGTTTTTGTTGAATGTGACCTGAATAATCCAAATGTTTGGTGACTTGTGACTTGAATTTGTTGTAAGCCGAGCGATAGATTATCATAGACATTTGCTATTTGATGTAATGTGTTAGGAGGATTTGACACACAGGTTGACGCCGATCTGCTCCCTTGCTCTGGCATTTGTTGTACTAATCATTTTTCTCTTTGTATCATCTTTCTTTTGTTTTTGACCCAGTTTTTTTGTTGGGCATATGATGTTGTTTAGCGCTAATTCTTCTTCTGCAAGTGTACATAGAATTTTCTTGTTATAAGTTTTTGGAAAGTGTACATGGAATACTAACAATGAAAATAATTCCTGTCATTCTAAATGAACTCTTTACATTTGTACTGTTTGTTTGCATTTTGTGTGTGTCTGGGTCTCTGGACTGCTAAATTGAGAGAATATTGTTTCATGTGTGCATTAGATGGCCCCGGGCATAGCGCTGTAGTTATTCATTAATTCTTCATTGTTTTCAGTATGAGTTCTCCATTTCCGTACTTGTTTTTCTTACTTAGTTCTTGGTTTTTGATAGGGTTCTTTCTACCTTCACAAGGTAAGGGTAAAGTTACGTACATACCACTATGTGTAGACCTCACTAGGGAAATTACACCGATTATTTTGTTGTTGTAGAGTGTTGTGTGTATGTGAAATAACGTATTGTGTTTTCTGTCCCTTAATTATTTTGCAAAATTTTCGTTTGCTCATTGATTCTTGATTTAGCATCCTATATAAATAAATCAGAATTAGTGTAAGTTTATGAAATGATGTATTGTTTTTTAAGTCCATTTGTTATTTTGTGAAATTTTCTTTTGTTCTATGATTCTCGATTTATCATTCTTCCACAAGTGATATTTACATATCTAATTGATAGTGAAGTATCATCCATTTGTATGTTACGTACTATGTTGAGTCGTAATGAGAGAGTAATGTCGATCTAAAACAGTCGCTCTACTTTTGTCATATGGAGTAATAAAATTTTATACATACCAGTTTTTTCATATCCTCCTTATAAGATTACATTGAATATATTATTTATGTGTAGTGACGAATTGTTTTGGTACTTATTACCTTTAATTACACTTACTTTCAAGCAAAGATATTAATGAAGAGACAATATTGATAAAGTAAGTTTTTTTCCAAGACTAAGCAATCAAACTTTTCATTTTTCCACAGTATTTTTGTCATTGGATTATGGTCATACACAAGATATTTTTTATAAAAAGACAATTAGTGGTCCACGTAAGCAACGATAAAAATATCCTATCCTAACCGACCATACCCCATATAAGATGCCGACGTCCCTGATCTTTCGGCTAAACTAACAACCAATCATATACTTCCACGTATTCACCCCCATGCCATTTTTTTGGACACCATTTCCATTCAACACACCTATTATATTCTATCTTATCCTATTCTAAAAAAAATCAGTGCCTCAATTTTTTTCATAAAAAAAAATTCCAAATTACCCCAGAATTTTTTTTCTTCATTTTCTTGTTCTTAAAGCTCCCGTGTTATCACAGGCAGATCAATATTCTAACTCAGTTCTCAAAGTACAACTTGAGCCAAGTATTTATCGAAAATAGATTTTTTATCTTCATCAGATAGGGGATAAGACTACGTATGCACGGTCATCTCGACACCCCAACTTGTTGAATTACATTGGCTATGTTGTTGTTGTAGTTCTTTACAGAGTACATCTACTTTAATTTGGGCCGAGGGTCTATCAGAAATATCATTTGGTAAGGCTACTTATACACTCTCCTCTTCCGTTGGATTATTGTTGTTGTAGTTGTTGTTCTTTATAAAGTACTACGTCGAAAATAATCTTTCTATCTTCACAAGATAAGGATAAGGCTGCGTGTACACTATCCTCTTCAAACTCTACTCGTGGAATTATACCGATTATTTTGTTGTAGCTCTCTCCAAAAGTACCATTATAGTTCTTGATTTTTGTAAATTTCCCTGTATTTTGGAGAAAAAATCCAAACTTGGTCAAGAATAGGTTCATAAAATTTGAGTCTTTTGCCCCTTTCTTCGTAATTTCACAGGTACTCTTGTCACTTTTGTACTGATCATCAAAATTCAAGGAACAAAATTTTTACCAGATTTCGATGGCGGATTCGGACAATGAATCAGGAGGACACAGAGAGAACAGCAGCAACATGGAGAGTTCACTAAGAGAACAAGACAGGTTCCTTCCAATAGCAAATGTAAGCAGAATCATGAAGAAAGCTTTACCAGCTAACGCGAAAATCTCAAAGGATGCCAAAGAGGTAGTTCAAGAATGTGTTTCTGAATTCATCAGTTTTATCACAGGGGAAGCATCAGATAAGTGCCAGAGAGAAAAGAGGAAGACCATCAATGGTGATGATTTGTTGTGGGCAATGACAACTCTTGGTTTTGAAGAATACATTGAACCCCTCAAGATTTATTTACAGAGATTTAGGGATTTAGAAGGGCAAAAAAGTGGCATTTCTGGAGAGAAAGATAATGGTGGATCAGTGAATATGGGTGGTTATGTTGAGGATTATCATGGCATGATGATGATGGGGGGTCAACATCATCAAGGACACGGGTATAGTACCGGAGTATATAATCATCAGGCCGGTGAGAATGCTGCAGGAGTTGGTACAGGAAGATCGCGATTTCCTGATGTTGGGAGGCCAAGGTAATTGCGACATCCGGGGACTACAAAGATGTATTAGAACTTGAAAGAGCATTATTAGCGAAGGAAGACAAAGAAACACGATGTTTGAACTGTCAACAGGTTAAAGTATGAACAACAAAGCTACTGAAAGACATTAACAGACTTTGTAGACTGTACAGACATAAATTGATTACAATGTGATGTAAACATGGTAGTTTAATGGATTGTAATTGTCTATTACATCAGGATTTCTCCTGTTAATTGAGGTTTAAATAACTTTTGAGTGTAACAAACGATTTACATTGTTCATGACTCGCTTTTTCGCGAGTTTCGAACCACATCTATCTAACACCCCGATGCTGAGTTGGTCTCGTGAAAACGTATAACATCTGCACAAACACAACAAATGTTACGCTATGCTCTCACCAGACCAATGCCTTGAAGGCAAACAACGTTTCTACAACACAACAAAAGCAAAGTGCAAAAAACCGTTGTCTCAATTCCTAATATCCAATATGCCCATAAGATGTTTTAGGTTTGCATCAAAGAAGATGGGCAAACATCGCTATGCAATGGTCAACGCCAAAACTCTAGCCAATAGCTGATTCACTAACAAAGATAGTTCCAAGTTCCAATAATAGTTAACCTCAGGCAATTTCAGGCTGAAAAATTTAGGACCCACAAAAATAAATAAGAAAACAGCCTTACATAGTCCCAAATAGATGTTGATTTTGACTTACAGTATTTGCACTTGTAATCTATGATCAGAGCAGCTAAATAAGTTAACAGAAACAAAAACTACAAATGTGTTTATACAAGCAGTAATCTTGCATTTATAGTTCTACCATGTCCTAGTCAAATAGTTAATCATAAAACGATACATTGATAATAGATTACAGCTGGTTGAACTCATAATGGGCACCTGGAGGCACAAATTCATGAGAAGAGGAAGGCTACTGAGACGGACAGTATAGGCTACATTTCCCGTGATTACATTCTACTCATGTTTTCAGGCTTTCACACCTTTGCTAGAAGGCTTTTTTGCATTCTTCTCAGCCTCACCTTCCTCGTCCTCGTCATCTTCCTCATCAGCTAGTTTAGTAAGCTCATCCTGGATCATAATCTTTATAGACGATTTTCTGGGCGTGAGATCTGTATCAAACCGCTTGGCTGCAGTATAAAAAAGTTGTCATGCATTGCTTAGAAACAAGGAGAGCGCTAATTTGAAATCTAAATATCTTGCTAATATGACCTCATGGAGGAGGTACATCATGTTTCTCAAAGTATAACTTAAACTAGCACAATAATCAATGAAACCTAGCCTCTTCTTTATCCTAGTAAACATAAAGAATTGTCAAAAGAAGAGACAAAATAAGAACACTCACCGAGTTGCTTCAGAATGTCAGTAAAGGTAGCCTGCAAGCACAAAACAGACATGTTGGGAATTCCGGAATGCAAAATTTGAGAATAAAAATTACAACTATGGATCACTCAAATATGCAATGGCTTAAAGGGTCATGGCAAAAAGGAAGACAGAAGAATATGTGTCTGTCTCCACGGAACAATCATAGAAGGGAATTGCAAGATGAGATGTATTGGAGTTCAATGCTAACCGTATTGAAGTCAACTTCTTTCAGAATTTCACAAATTGCATTTCTAAGTTCATCATCACTTGGTCTCAATTTATCCTCTTTGCTCTTGTCCTTTCCCTTTACAATCTTTTTCCCTGCACAAACAGAAAAGCTCATTGAAAAACACCTTTTGATAATCATCATGACAAAATCAACCATATTTGAACACCTTATAACAATCCACCAATGGGCATCTATAGTGATTCTCACCAGCATTTTCTTTGGAAGTAGACTTCTTTGGCGTTGAAGAGTTTTCTTTAACTACTTCAGCTTTTTTCTTCTTTGAAGATGCTTTGGGAGTTGCATCATTGCTAGCAATTGGCTTTGAGCTCTTTGATGATTTTGAAGGGGTCTTTTTGGGAGGAGGACTTGGTACTTTAGAGACTGCAGGTTTCTTGGTCTTAGCTTTCACAGCAGGATCTTTCTTTGTTGAAGATTTCTTTGAACTTTGCTTATGCTTTTTCTTGTCCTCGGGCTCAGGCTCAGGCTCAGCAGGCTCAGGCTCAGGTTCAGGCTCAGGCTCAGGCTCAGGCTCAGGCTCATCTTCAGATTCACTCTCCTTCTCACTTTCAGCCTGATCCGACTTCTCAACATCAGATCTCTCAGGAACGCCATTAGCCTTTTCCTCTTCCGATTCCTCCTCGTGGACGTCTACTTCTTGCTCAGATTCATCTTCTGACTTGTGCACTTTCTTCATCTTTTCAGCCTTTTGAGGAGTTTCGGCCTTCTTCCTGCTCTGTAAATACACCAGCAACAAAGATTGTGTAAAGGAAACCCCACAAAAAAAAACCAAATAAAATATTGACCCTCCTCCCTTTCTTTTTCTTAGTTTCCATGTGTTTCTTTTTCCATTTGGAAGGATGAAACATGAACCAACCCTGAGTCAAAAAAAACGTTTGGTAATAAACATGATGAATGATCTAAAAACATATGTAGTATTAATCCAGACGGCAAAATTTCAGCTTATTGTTAGATAAGCTTCTCTTCTTTTTCATTAAGGTAAAAAGATCTCACTCTATCAAAATCAGATTAGCAGTCTAACATTTCCAAGACAGACCACTTCAAACCTGCAGGAATAATTTGCAAACAATTTTGGCAACTTCTACACTGTTAAGTTATATGGTGATATTAACCCTCTGAGATCTTAGGATGTGGATGCAGAAACTCAAGATGGGAACAGGTAAAACTACAACTAAAAATTTTGTGCAATGAAATTTGATCAATTCTTTATCAAATTTTGTTCGTGAATATAATAAAGCCTACAGGATAGTAGTTGTCAGTTGCAAGCCAAAAATCATATATCAGTTGGTATTAATTCACTACTAGAACTTGAATAAATTTTAATAAGAGAGAAATACCTTGGTTGAACCTTTTGAGCTAACAGCTGCCGATGAGGGACTTTTTTTGCTCTCTCTTCTTCGCTTCTTTCCTTTACTTGACTATTCATTTCAACGGAGATGTGTCAGCATACTATAAACTAACCGAACAAGTGACAGATGCTTTTATCACTGTCAAAAGTCACCCACCTGTTCCTTGTCGGCAAGCAACTCAGAAGTCGTAGCATGAGGAGCTTCCAAAAAGTCCATCAACTTTACCACCATGTCTTCCTGATCCATGTAGACCTTCTAATTAGTTAAGACGCTTGAGAAGAGATTGTATACACGATGCAATCTTCACATAGTATTAAGTCACTAGTTGAGGATGAAATCAATTTTCTGAGTCAAAATATTCAAAAGAAAAAATATCTACTACCTATTTGGCCTTCTTATGTACTTCTCACAAGATAAATTTGCATGTGACTGAGAAAAGAACTACTTAAGTTAAATATAAAGACCTAACATGCAGCTAAAACATATGAACACACCTTTCTTGATGTAGCTTTGGTAACAGGTATATCCAGTACATCACAGAATTCCAACAGCTTCTCTTTAATATACTTGTCAAGCTTTTCTTTTACTTTCATCTTTTGCTTTTCCTGCAACATTACAATGATCTAACCTCAAGAACTTCTAAAAGCTCAATCATAAGACAATGAATGAGATGCAATTTTTTGAGAAACGATGAATGAGATACATATACAACCAGTATGAGCAAGCAAAGAGAAGGTATATGCTCAAATTTCGCCGGATCACCATCCCAGGCAAAAAAGGAATGGGATAGTCATTTACTCATCTATGCATCCTTCTGCAATATGGGATATCAATTACCTCATTTTCATGCCACACAAAGCCAGAAAACCGTGAAATATTGCTCTTGATCTGAGCTGCCTGCGAAGGACAAGAACTATGAGCAAAAAAAGATTTGATGAAACTAGGAAAGCAAGATCAGAAGTGAATATCAATCTAGCGGATAGGAGCTGCTGACTAGTTCCATGAGGGTGATCAAGTAACAAGCAGAATAATCCTAATCAAGTTATCAGTAGAAGAATCATGCTAAATGCTTCAAATCATCATAATCTCAAGAAGAAAAGAAAGGGAAATCTCGAGTTTATCAAAACTTGTAATCCAACACAGTCAAGCACATTATGGTAAATATTTCAGAGGACTTTTTCTTATAAGGGATAATTGCAGAGATCAAAAAGTACCTCAAAATATCGGCTGAAAAAAATTGGTATAGTACTTAGGTTGCAGATGTGCCTCTTTAGAAACTAGATAAAGCTAATAAGCATTTCTTTTTTTAAAGAAACACAAACTTCCTAGTGGACTGAAGATGCAAATGATCGCAAAATTATTTACATCACTTTACTCGTCACTGCTTTTGAGTTGTGAAAGAAGAAAAGTAGACTACAATATAGCTCAAACAAAATCCAAACTGCTTTTTAGAGTACCACAACATTTTTTTTATAACTATGGTGTCCGGGCCAATTTTCGTGCACCTCAACTAATTCCACTTGGCACCTGCTACCTCCCACCAACACAGGTAATTTCCTTAAGATAAAAGGTGAAATGTTCATAACTTCTCCTTGGTACCGATTATTCAATCCTCCTTTCAAGTGAAAGATGGAGGAAGAAGAAAGATGACTTTTTGTGAAATAATTAACATCAAAAAAAACAAAGCGTTTAGGCTATCACATGATACAGGATGAATCATAAAGAGTAGACTTTGAAAGTTTGACTTCAGGATTCTACTATCTGAAGGACATGAGGACATAGTGTCATGAGCAAACAAAACTCCATTCTGCACTGTGCACAAAGTCAACACACATTCCGAAGTTCCAAACACATTAAAGCTTCTTTTTTAAGTTTTCTTTTCATTTTTCTATGTGCACCAACGATACTCACCTTTGGTTTTCGTCTCAGTAGGTGTATTATTATACATTTCCCCAAAAGAACATTCATTCATTTCCTTCTTCCCCTTTGACTTCTCCAGTAAATAAAATGTAACAAGACAGGTTCATAAGACCAACAAAGATTCACAGATGTTAGTAGATAAATATATTGAGACTGTGATCCTATGGAATCTTCAGGATTCAAGCCTTGTTGGTAAATATTTTCAATATTTAAGCCTTCCGCAACTACTTACTATCCGGACTGGTCTGCATTTATTGGAACTATCAATAAGATATTGTCTGAATTATTCAAACTCTTAAAAATCAAAGTAAGAAAATTTCATATCCTCTTGGAGGGACACAGAAGATAAATTTCTTTTTTTCTTTTAATGATTGCAAATAGCAAAGCTACAATAACACGTATCAGTGTATAACAGTGTTCACTGTGTTAGACAACAAGTTTGTTTTTTGCTCATATAAAAAAAGGAACAAGTTCACTGATAGTGTAATGGAACTAGAAAAGAAACTTGGGAAGTTTCAAAGATTTGATTGATATTGCACCGAAAAACTTGTAGCTTTCAGAGGCTTTCTTTAATGTACTCATGAGAGAAAAGTTAATAGCTCTAGTAAAGAAACATATTAATTGTCAAGAAGAGAACGTAAGGGACATAACTAGTTTTACAATGGGAAGACCAAGTTCAAGATAAACAATACAATTCCAAGACAGAGATCAGAAAAGGAAAAGAACTATAAGTCAGGACATCACCTTTCCTCGACGCCCATAGAGAATAGTGTGCAGCAATTTGAATGTGTCTTCAGTCTTCTTTTTTGACAATTTGTATGCAACTGAAGTTAAAAATCAAAAACAAAGTAAAGGATGAAAAGTCCAGTGATCAAAAAATCTCACAGATATCAGAAAATTAGATGTGCCAAAAACGCAAGGAGAACAGTGACTGGCGAAATAGCAAAAACTACACTTTCATAAATAAGGAAAAGATGAACCAAGGAAAATAGGCTTCTCAGCAAAGTATTGGATCAATAGAGACTTTGTCCTTTTAATCGGCTACTGAGGCATTTGGTCCCTAGAGAATATCACTGAACTATCCTGATACCCAAACAAGGGGGGGGGGGGGGGGGGAGGAAGGACAGGGGAGAAGGAGACTAAAAAAACACAATTGATATACTCATGAAGAAACTGTCAGGCCGAACCAAGATCTTAACTTGATAGGTTCAACCTTTAAGGTCTTTAGCACTTAACTCGTTATACTTTCAAAATTATGGTTTCAAATATAATATTTGTTTGTCATCAAAAAAATATATTTGTTTGAAAATTTTTGTGAGTATGTAAATAAAAATTTAATCTCCGTGTTGAAAATTCCGGGTTCGGATGAACCTGGTGAGGAACCACTGGATCCACCCCTGGAAACTGACCTCAGATGCAAACAATTGGTCCCTTAAACTCTATACCTATATTTGTAGGAGCAGAAGTAGACAAAGAACAAGTTATACAGTAACAGAGGCAATTACTATAAGCAGCAAATTTCTATATCCATTCGCAGAGTAATAAAGTCTCATACACAGATAGCACATGGAAGCTGTAGTGAGAGACCTACGGTCACTTGGATTGCACGCAAATCTAGCATTGAATATGGTGCAATGGAAGAAAAAGATCTATATACAATACCATTTCATTGGGATTAAGTTTTAGTTATGTTAGTGCATTTACATTCGATCCAATGTTAGCTAGGAGTCTATTAGTCTTGTTATATTTAAATATCAGTAGAAGATGTAAAGCATATCCAATCCTAGAGAGAAACTAATTTTCATAGAGTAGACTTTAACTTCCATCATGTTGAGTCATTGACAGTGTAAATTTGCAGCTACATGAATCATATGGGGTCAGGATGCAACTGAATTTAACAATAGAGATACCATAATAGGAAGAAAAAAAAAAGCAACTAAAACTCAGGGAATTTAGTGAGTAGAATACCATTGGGGATATCTTTTAGTGCAGTTCCACGGCCCTGCAGAGCACATAAAACATAAATTCATCTCATAAGCAACCAATCTGGAATGCAAAGGGGAAAGAGGCAACAAATATCAGCAATTGTATAGCAGACCTTTTCAATACGGAATTCCTTGTTGGCTTCTCTGTCAATAGATGCAACAAGCCTTTCAACAGATTTGCGTTCACGTACAGGGCGGTCAATTGTTGGGGGTGCAGGTGTTTTTGGCTCTTTCTCCTTCTTTTGTGCAACTTCTCGTTTCCTTTTTTTGTCTTTCTCCCCTTTTGATTTAACACTCTTCTTAGACCCTTCTTCATCTTTCTGCTTTTCATTGCTTTCTTTATCCTCTTTCCCTCCACCTGCCTCCTCTTTAACCTCCTCATCCTTATTATCTGGCTCTTCAGCCATTTCCTCATCATCATCCTTATTATCTGGCTCTTCAGCCATTTCTTCTTCCTCATCCTTATTGTCTGTCTCTTCTTCCATTGCCTCGCTCTTGGTTTCCGGCTTCTCTTCCTCCATTTCCATTTCCTGGTCAGGTTTCTCTTCTTCTTTAGTTTCGTTGTGTTCTTTCACCTCTTCCTCTTTTTCGTTGGTTTCTTTTGCCTCTTCCTCTTTTCCGTTGTTTTCTTTTTTCTCTTCCTTTTCTTTGTTTTCATTCACCTCTTCTTCTCCTTTAGCTTCTTTTGCCACTTCTTTGTCTAAATCCATCTTTCCAGCATCATTTTTAGCACTCTCTTTGCTCTCTTCTTCTTTCACCTCCTTGGTTCCATCCTTTTCCTCCTGCAAGTCCTTGGAAACAGCCTCACTCTTATCTTCCACTGCCACATTTCCATTAGCAGGTGCCTCTACCACCTCAGAAACTGTCTCTCCTTCTCCCATAGCTAAAATTCAACTCTAATAGTCGAAAAAGAGAAAAACTTTAGCAAGTAGCAGAAACTAGACGGCATACAAAATGCCAAGAAACATAATAAGACACACGTATAGGCAAAGATTTAGTAGTTATTCGCAATATTTTTGTCAAATAATTGTAACAATTGGCAATAACCAGTGCAGCTCAATATTAACCCAAAAACATAAAGCAAAACTGTCCAGAATTGTGCAAATTATATCTTCCGAAACATTTCCAGATTCGTTTGTGACTACTAACAATCAAACTCACCACATATGACGGGAAAAAAATAAAACAAAAGAGAATAAAGATCCAATTTTTATCTAAATCTACGAAACCCTAAGCTGCAAAAAAAAACAAATCTTTCAACCCAAATACAACACAAGAAGGTACAAAAATGGAACAACAAGCACAAAATTTGCAAAATTTAGATAAAACTAACAACTTACAGAGATTTATGAGCAAAATTTAGCGATTTTCGAAGCTCAAAGCTCACCGAGTTTCCACTCTCGTAACTGAGTTTCTCTCTCTTCGTTTCAACGTTTTCACACACACTCAGTTTTGTGTACAAAAATGCGTTGCGGACTCCAAATTCCGGATTTAAATGCGCTTAAATGCCACGTCGAATTTGTGCGACAGAACTATTATTGTAATAGACTCTGTCCGCGTTTAATCATAGATTTTGAAAGTATATTTTGATTAATTTTTTTAGTGTGATGTTTCGTAATTTCTCCTTTTCCAATTTTAGTTATTATAGGTATTTGTTTGTGCTTTGATTAACGCATTATTTCATTATCGTCGGTATTCTTTCTTCTGCATGTTGTTAACTGTATTCTATTTTATCGTATTTTGTTGGTGTTATTGGTTTCATTTACGTATTTTCTTTTTCAAACAATTTGAAATACTCTTTTAGTTCGAGAGTGTACAAAAAACGATCTCTGATTTTGAAAGTATATTCTGATTAGTTTTTCAGTGTGATATTTCCTAATTTCTCGTTTTCCAAATTTAATTATTACAGGTATTTAGTTGTGCTTTAATTATCGAATTAGTTCATTACCGTTAACATTTTAGTCTTCTGTATGTTGTTAACTGTATTCTATTTTGTCGTATTTCATTGTTGTTATTGTTTTTATTTACATGTTTCCTTTTTCAAACCATTTGAATTATTTTTTTTAGTTCGTGAATCTACAGAAAACGATTTTTGATTTTGAAAGTATATTCTGATTAGTTTTTGAGTGTGATATTTCTTGATTTCTCGTTTTCCAATTTTAATTATTACAGGTATTTGTTTGTGCTTTGATTACCGCATTATTTCATTGTTATCAGTGTTCTTTCTTCTGCATGTTGTTAATTGTATTCTATTTTATCGTATTTCGTTATTGTTATTGCTTTCGTTTACGGATTTCCTTTTACAAACCATTTAAATTCATTTTTAGTTTGAGAATCTACAAAAAACAAACTTTGATTTTGAAAGTATATTATGATCATTTTTTGAGTGTGATATTTCATAATTTCTCTTTTTCCTATTTTAGTTATTACAAATATTTGTTTATGCTTTAATTATCGCATTATTTCATTATCGCCCGTATTCTTTCTTTTGCATATTGTTAACTGTATTCTATTTTGTCGCATTTCATTGTTGTTGTTACCATTTTCATTTATGTATTTTCTTTTTCAAACCATTTAAATTCTTTTTTAGTTCGAGAATTTACAGAAAACAATTTTTCTATCTCTACGAGGTAGAGAAAAGATTCATATACGACCTACTCTTTCCAAACGTCATGTGTGAAATTATATTAAGTATATTGTAGTTAACTTTCACTCACAAACGTTTATACTTTTTCAGATTAAATTTCAAATTTTCACTCTTCAAAATTTATGATGAAACGGAAACTAATATCAACGGTGCATGATCTGTTTGCAGATGGCATCTGGAAATTGGACGGTGGATATTGCATTATTCGTTTAGGACCTGTAAAAGCCTTTGTACGCTTACATTACTTTAATTATAGTTGACTACCAATTTTTGTTTTGTTTTGTTTCACTTTTTATTCCTTTTCCCGCTACACTTTCCCTCCAAAAACAAATCTTGATATTTGAACAAATTGAAGTTAGTAACACTTTAGTTAAGATCTTACACATGACAATTGACATTCACTAGATCCAAAAAGTTGATGGCTTTGTAACATTATGGAATCTAATAAAAGTGGTGGAGCTAAATAATCAATTCAATAATTAAAAGTAGTGAAACTAAATTATCACCTAGTGTCTATTTAAATATTCATATTAAATTTGATAAAATTTAAATTTGTGTAGAATAATTGTATATTAAGAGTAAAACGCTTTCTAATAAGGGTAAATTTCGTATCTAGTATAAGCTCAAACAAAATTGATAGTTTTTACTTAGATAGTATATTTAGATTTATAAATTCATTATTTGATGACATTATTAAGAGATTATTTATGGTTAATTTATTCACAATTTATCAACAAACATAGCTTTTTGCGGACGACATAGTCCTGATTGATGAGACTCGTAGTGGAGTTGACGCTAAGCTGGAGGATTGGAGACATACCTTGGAGTCTAAAGTGTTTAAGCTGAGTAGGACCAAGACAGAGTATTTAGAGTGCAAGTTTAATGAGACACCTCAGGAGGTTGGCGCGGAAGTTGGGCTTGGAGACCAGGTCATCCAAAAGAAAAGTAGTTTCAAATACCTTGGGTCTATCATGCAACACAGCGGAGAGATTGACGAGGATGTCACACAACGTATTGGGGTAGGGTGGATGAAATGGAGGCTCGCTTCCGGTGTGCTATGTGACAAGAGGGTGCCACCACAACTTAAGGGCAAGTTCTACAAAGTGGTGGTTAGACCGACTATGTTATATGGGGCGGAGTGTTGGCTAGTTAAAGTCTTTCACGTTCAAAAGATGAAAGTTGTCGAGATGAGAATGTTGAGATGGATGTGTGGGCATACCAGGAGCGTCAGAATTAGGAACGAGACTATTCGCGATAAGGTAGGAGTGGCCTCGGTAGAAGATAAGATACGGAAAATGCGACTGCGATGGTTTGGGCATGTGAAGAAGAGAAACTCAGATGCCCTAGTGCGGAGGTGTGAGAGGTTGGTCGTGGATGGTTTCATAAGAGGTAGGGGTAGGTCGAAGAAATATTGGAGAGAGGTGATTAGATAGGACATGACGCAGCTGCAGCTGACCGAGGACATGACCTTATATAAGAGGGTGTGGATGATCCACATCAGGGTAGAAGGCTAGTACATAGTCACGGTATTCTATCGTATTAGTAGACGCTTTAGCAAACTATAATTTCTTGTTCTCTGATGTCTGTTATTATCTATTACTTTCAGTACTTTCCGTACTTTGATTACTCTATTTTATTGGTAGCGCCCTCGTTATTTGCCTTATCATATCGTTTTGAACTTATTAACCTCTTAACTTTTTAGCCTTATCTAACGTCTTTTTATGCTTTATTGAGCCAAGGGTCTCCCAGAAACAGCCGTCCTACCTTAGTAGGAGTAAGGTCTGCGTACAATTTACCCTCCCCAGACCCCACATTGTGGGATTTCACTAGGTTGTTGTTGTTGTTGTTTATTGGTTTAGGCATAAATGTTTTTGTTTGGATTATTAAATTTATGTTCTTAATTACTTAACGTAGATATTGACATGAATTGACTGAAACTTTGAGCATTGCCTTATGAACATACACCTTTGGCCATTTTGATTCATTGGAGAGACAAGTGTTGGTTTTTTTTTCCTGTATACAAATAAGTTTGATTGGATTAGCTCCCTTTAGTATAGTTCTATATTCAATATGTGACTTCTTTAATTGTCTTTACGTTGGATAATGAATAGGTTCAATAGTAAATTAAAAACTTATAAACATCAAATCTTAATCCTAGCTCTAAATACCAGTGTAAAAATTTTCATATATTAAAGCTCAACGTGTACGTATACAAATACTAGTGAGTAATCCAACTTTTGTAATGTAAAGGTTAAATAATTAAAATACTAAAAAAAATATTGATCTCATTTGGCTTTTATATGGGCTTAAGTATTTATTGTGAATTGTGACTGATTTGTGTAAGATTTTTTTTTATTCACAAAATTTAAGTCCAAAAATTTGAATTAAGGTGAAGAAATTCATCATCTCACTACTAATCTTTGATAATCTTAAAAAAAAAAATATTGATACACGCATAAGTAATATCTCTTCGAGTATAATTTTTTGAATGTTTCATGATTCACAATCAATGCAATTCATATTTAACATATAATTTTATATAAATAGGAAAAAAAAATTACCTCGTACGTTTGTATATGTCAAAGTCATATTTAGCGTATAATCTTGTATAAATAGAAAAAAAATTACTCACCTTGTATGTTTGTATTTATCAAAGTTGAAATTTTAATCACGTCAATCTTGATTATTGAAAATATTTATTTTTTAAATATAATTCTTTAATCGTTTGAATCATAGGTGTATTTACTTTCTATTTTTATAACTATTAATTGAGTTTGAATAAATACAAAATAATTAAAAATATTGTCTTAATATCTCTATGATGTGTTTTGCATTTAAAAGTTTATGCAAATATGATTTTTTTATTACAATTTAATTTAATATGAACAAAATAGATTTTATGAAAGTTTCTATTATTTGCTGCTTTCAAACCTAAAAATGAAAAAAAGGTGTATGAGTTCATAAAAACTCTCCAGCTGAAAAGTAAAAAAAATAAAAATTATGAGTATGCTGATAATTTAATAATAGAATAAGTGTTATGCAATATCAATCAAGGTAAAGGTACGTACAACCGATGCGATAATGGCAAAAGCCCTCCTCCCCATCAATAGTTACGTGTTATCAAAAGAATCGCCATTTTAAGATTTGTATGAAAAAAAAATCGTTCATTGATTTGTCTCTTGCTTGCAAACAAATTGCTTAATATTCGTACGCAAGGAAAATTTATTTTACTTCATCAATTTGTCTCTTACGTGGAAACAAATTATTTAATATTTATACACAAAAAAATTGTTAGTTCGCCAGTTTGTCGTTTGCCTGCAGAAAAATTGATTGATATCCGTGTGCAAGATTTTTTTTTTAATTCATCAATTTATTTCTTGCCTGCAAGAAACATTACTTTAGTTTGCCGATTTATCTCTTACGTGCAAATAAATTGATTAATATTTATACACAGAGTAAGTTGTTTTAGTTCGCCGATTTATTTCTTTCGTGCGAACTAATTGAATATTTGTACGCAAGAAATGTTATTAGTTCGCCGATTTGTCTCTTACATGCAAACAAATTGATTAATATTCATAAGCAAAGAAAGTTGTTTTAATTCGCCGATTTGTCTCACACGTGCAAACAAATTGATTAATATTTATATGCATAAAAAGTTATTTAAGCTCGCTGATTTATCTCTTACGTGCAAACAAATTCATTAATATCCATACGCAATGAAAGTTATCTTAGTTCGCCATTTTGTCTCTTATTTACAAACAAATTGATTATTATTTTGTACGAAAGAAAGATTGTTTTAGCTCATCAATTTATATATTGCTTGCAAACAAATTGATTAATATTCGTATGCAAAGAAAGTTGTTTTAGTTCGCCGATTTGTTTTTTGCCTGCAAAAAAATTGACTAATATCTGTAGAGAGAAAAAATTATTTTAGTTTGCCAATTTGTTTCTTACGTGCAAACGAAATGATTAATATCCATACACAAGAAATCTTGTTTTAGTTCGTCAATTTGTTTCTTACCTACAAACAAATTGATTAATATTCGTAGGCAAAAAAAGTTGTTTTAGTTCGCCGATTTGCCTTTTGTCTGCGAACAAATTGATTAACATTTGTACACAATAAAAGTTATTTTAATTCACCAATTAATCTCTTACGTGCAAACAAATTAATTAATATTCATACACAAAGAATTTATTTTAGTTCATTGATTTGTCTTTTGTCTGCAAATATATTAATTAATATCCATATGCAAGAAAAGTTATTTTAATTCGCCGATTTATCTCTTGCCTGCAGACAAATTGATTAATAATTATACGAAAAAAATAAAGTTATTTAGTTAGCCTATTTTTCGTTTGCCTACAAACAAATTGATCAATATCCACATGCAAAATTTATTTTTTAATTCGATAATTTGTCTCTTGTCTGCAAACAAATTGATTAATAAAGATATATTCAATAATGAAACAAATAAGAGATTATTGACCAACATTCAATTCCTTAATAACGTATGCTATCAAAGAAAATAGTTATTGGTGATCGGTAACCACCACTGCCACCTATCATTAATAATTTATTATCATACATCTCCACCCACAAATAGTATCACCCAATTATAATTATCACAGTTTTATAAACGCTACTAATTATTATTATTGTTATTGTAATAATCGTCAATAACTATCGATAATCAACACGACATTAGTTATCGTAATATCCATTATAATTACCAGTCACCATCACAAACTACCATAATCAATCATTATATATGACAACCAACATTTAGCACCATATTATCTATCAAAAATACTCATCACAATTATCAATAATCACCATTAACCATTATTATCAATCAACACCATAATTAATTGTACTCCACAATCATTATGATCAACCAGTCGACATCCACAAGCAGCACCATTATCCGTTACAATAATCAATCATCACCATCAATCATTATTAATGACTATCGACAATTAACACCACATTATCTATCACAATTATCAGTAACAATCATCAATTACTACCATCCACCATTATTATCCATCGTCATCACAATTAACACTAATCCGCAATCATCACTACCAACCAAATTGACATCCACGACTACTACTATTAACCATCACTATCATGTAATTTCTTATATACAATTAAGTCGGATCATTTGGTTCCTTTTCGGGTCAAAACACCGGAGATAAGGCTAGCATTGTCATTTCGCGTGAATAATCTAAGTAACAGAGGTTCAGCAAAACAGAGTATTTTAGCCTTTTTAGGGTTTTGGATTCTCTCCGAGAAAAATTCGATTTTGATGTAATGTTATAGCTATAGTTGCGTGCTTTGCTTCAATTCGGAGGAGAATCGAGCGGCGGCGGCGGCGGCGTTGTAGTGAAATCGATGATCGTAGGCTGCACCAAATGGACTCGTCTTCAGTGCAAACCACTCCTTCAATCGAAGATGACGAGTGGGGTATTACATTCCTCGTCTTGTTTTTTCATATATTTTTTTTGAATTTTATGTTTTTTTTTAATATTGTTTGTTTTTTAATCGGATATATGGTGTTCAAGTTCATCAGATTGGTGAATTGATGGATAAGTAGGTTTGTTCTGTTGATGAATTCAGTTTAGAGATGTGATCAATTTTTGTCCGGTTAATTTTTGTGTTAGCCTTTTTGAGTAATTGCTCAACGGAAGTTGTTAATTGGATACCTGGTACTTGTTGCTGGTGTTGCTGGTGAGGTGCGCTAAAGCTGGCCCGAACACCACTGTTATCAAAAAAGAAGTTGCTAATAGTTGCCAGTCTGATGGAGGTGGTTTAACTTGTTCGAATGTTTTGTCATTTGTGGATAGTGATATGGCTTCGATTTGATAAGTTTTGCTACTTGGATGAATTGAGGAGCATCATTTTAGGTAGTTGATTTCTTCTATGCTACCTGTTTAGTAAGAGAAGCAACAGGTACCCTCTGGAATACTCGGAGGTTTGCACAAGCTGACCCTGCTAATACATTTAACAAAATTTTAATAAAATTTCACTTTAAATTGGAATATAACACAACCTTGTGCAATTTTTCTTTTCTCTTTTCAATATCTATATACTTGTAGTAGTTTGTACGCGAGTGAGTGTGGAGGTCTTCATTGAAGGCATTTACTCTAGATGTCACTGGTATTTGACCTAGTTTATTTGCTGTTTCATCTTTCTGTTTGTCATTTTTTGAAAGAAGTTCACGTTTGCCATGCTGGTGGGGTGAATATGATAGCAATTTGCTTTAATGAATGAGGCCATAGGCTGGAAATGCTATATAGATATATGGTTTTGATAGCAAAATTGTTGATATATGATGGTGATTTTATTGGATCGTGACTGGTCGATTAAAGGAAAGGCCTGGATAATTTTTATCCACAACCCTTGTCGTACTTGTTCTGTTTCGTCCTTGTATACTCCATTACAAAGGAGATTGTAACTAATAAGGCTCTTTAAGATTCTTAGGCGTATGTTGATCTTTCAAACGTTTGTAATTTTATGCTTTATTTCTTTTATTTGCCAATTTTAGACGGGATGTAGAATATGAACAAGGGCTTGAAGTGTTTGGTGAATGAACCTTTTCTTCCCACCAAATCTCACTAGGAAAACAAATGACGAAAAAAGATTTAACTTTTTTGCCTCCAGGACTTTGATTTTAATGTTAAGGTAAAACAACATGGAATGTGTTTAGGCAACACATCACAAGTTTGAAACCTGATTGTTGCACAAAGCCTAATTTTTAAGTGTGGGTTGAAGAATGGGTTTATGATCAACAGAGTTTCCAAGCTGAAATACCAGATCACTTGGTCATTCGATAAAAAAAAAGTTTATTTGAACTAAAGAAAATAGAGGAACATGGAAAATATAGCATAAATGAACTGTTGCTGTTGTTGTACACTTGCTGTGGTAAATGTTTGTTGTACAGAAGAAAGATATCCATTTTTTTCATTGTAGTTGTAGCTTTTTTATTCATAAATTACTTGGTTTAAAGGATGCATATAACTTTATCCTGGGTTTACTGCTTTCCCCCTTTGTGTAAATGCTCGGTTGCTGTCTTGGATTGTTTTTACTACCTTGCTACTTTGTGTGGGCTTTCCTCCTTGAATAATATGTGTCACTGTGAAGTACTTATTCTCAGCCATTTCGTTTCTCTGCTAACATACGAGGTTCCATATCTGGTGATTTTGTTTTGTCATCTTCCCTGAGATTTGATGTCCAAGAGTAGAGCTCATATTTTTATCTTAACTGAATCTAAATTTAAGGGTTTGTTTGGTTAAAACGTACTGCAATTATACTTTTACATGTTTTGAGTCTTCAATGTTCGTTGGAGCTTTTAGATTTAATGTGAACTAACAGAATGTTCTGACATTTTGGACCATCAGATACTGAAGGATATGTAATTCCAAGCTTGGAACTTGAAGATTCTGGCCAAAATAACGGTAATTTCGTTGAAGTTGAAGAGTCAAAGACAGTCGCAGCTGAGGTTAGCTCTTAAAGAGTTTCACTCTCCACCTAAAAGAAATATTTTGTGATGTCAAAACTCTTCCAAACTTACTATTTTTTTTCCAAGATGATTTACAGTACTTTAAATTGATCTCCTTGCTCACTTACTATTTTGCAGTCTAAGAAAGAGGAGAATATATATCTTGGACCTCACGGTGCTCCTCCATCACAATCAAAACAACAAGAGCTCAATCCTAATAATAATCGCAAGCAGAAGTTTAGACAGAAACTGAAGGAAGCTGACAGGAAGTACAGTGGAAGTGGTCGCGAGAATAAGGTGGAACACCTGAGAGAGCTTGTGGGTGGAAAAATGGCTGCAGGATCAAAGAATTCCCCCAAGGATTGGCTTGACCCTCATTGCGATGAAAATATGTTCCCAAGGAATCATCATTAGCGTAATACTAGTATCTGTATTAAACGCATCCATAATTTACATACTCGGAAAACCTCTCCCCCTTCAGTGAGTTTTCTTTTCATCGGGAAAAGAACAAATAATCCCTCCTATGTTGGCGGCTAAGATCACCAGTCTTTTGGCTGCGTTTGTTTGTGATATACTGATTCGGTCCGAATTCATTCACCATATTTGGTTTCAGAATGCACTTGTCTTCATTATGCTAAGCTATTGTTTCTTTACTTTGATTTGAAATCAAGGATGTGTAAGGATTCAGCTTCTAGAAAAAGAACTCTTTAATTAGATGTGTAAAGTGATACAAGCTTTCGTGAGATATTCTTGTCCATAACGTCCTTACCAAATGAACATATTTCTTTCCATTTGAAACAGATGAAAATTAGAATTAATGATATATCCACTGTTTTGTCCAGACCTTCTAATCACTTATCCATTTTAACTAGAAAAAATAGAAAATCCCATTTGATTTTTTTGAATATCCTCCTCCTTTGTATTAGTAGTGGGACACATATATCAAAAGAATCAGCGTGAAATTTGAATGAGATATAAGTTTGTCTGAACCAGATATTAAATAAGAAACTAATAGAGTAAATCATTGCGACAGGCCTGCCTTTAATATTCTGTCAAACTGTATCCTGTAGGTCACATACCCAGACCGAAGCTAAGCTCCCACTCACAACCTATGTAACAAGCTACGCCAAGTAAGAAGTGTAGAACAATTAGTTCATAAGGATCGTATAACCATTCATCAACGGATGCTGCTTCCCAGATTGGGTAAAAATGTAAACCTACAGCTGCAGAAGTAGGAATAATGGCACCGGAAATAATATTGTTTCCGTAAAATAGAGACCCTAATGAAGGGAAACTTATACAGTAAAAAAATTGTCAAAATTTTCTCTTTCTACCAGAGTGCATACAACATTAGCTCGGCTTCTAAATACTATTGTATCTGAACACCAAGAGATGAACCTAACCAAGCTGAGATGGTGCTGTCATGAATTTAAATGACGTGAGGACCCCCCCCCCCCCCCCCCCAACCAAAAAAAAAAAAGTAAAAATTAAAATGATGAACTAGCCATAGATCAACTAAGACCAAGGAACTCCAAACCAGTTGCTGAAGGTGTCAACCCATGTTCAGATAGGTATTCAGCATTGTGAAATTTACTGAGATGTCTCATACCACTGTCACACAAGATTGTCACAATTGTATGCCCTGGACCTAGTGCCTTGGCCACTCTGACAGCTCCAACACAATTCATCGCTGAAGAACTTCCAATAAATAGGCCATCGTTTTTCAACAGATACCTGATGAGTCATAGTACCAGTTAAGCTTCACCAGTCATAGACATAACTTATCGGATACCGAGAAGAGTTGTTCAATAAGGTGACAACAATGGTGGAAATTTTTGGTAAATTAGGGTAAAATGTTACTATCTTTTTCTTGTTGCTTTCACCTTTTTGTGTCAGAGAAGATTAAAAAGAGGTATGTAACACTTTCCAAACACATTTATCGGCATATTGACATCTTTGCAACTAGAAAAATACTATAATGGGTAGTCGACTGAAGAGGAACAAACCTGGACATTTCAACAGCTTCCATATCTGTGCCTCGGAAAGCTCCATCAAGTTTTGCCATCTTAAAATTTTCAGTTAGTCTATTTATTCCAATCCCTTCAGTTATTGTATCAAATGGGTTCTTCAGCCTTCGTCCTTCCGCCTCCTCCCTCGTGTACATCACTCCTCTTGTTACCTTGTTATATAAACCAGAGCCAGGAGGATCAATGAGGAAGCACTTGATATTTGAGTTTTTGTCCTGTTGATCATACAAGAGCTTTTAAATCATGCATCATCTAGCAACGGAAAATGAAGAAACTTTAGAACTTGAGAACCAACCTTCAAATACTGGGAAACACCGGCAACAGTGCCACCTGTACCTGCAGCAGCAATAAAAGCATCCAACTTGCCACCTGTCTGTTCAAAAATCTCTGGCCCCGTGCCCTCATAATGTGACCTGAAATTAGCAAGGTTTTCAAACTGATCTGCAAAGAATCCACCCTTGCATTCAGACAAGAACTGCATATTCTGTTTTTCCTCACTGATTGAGTGACCATTGATTTGACTAGAATCATTGGCATCAATTTGGTTTCCTTTTCTGGTGGTCGATGTTAAGTCACTTGCTTCCAGCGCCCTTCTCCTTGCAATATTAACAAAATGGTCTCGATGTGTGATAGAAACTGGCCTGACCCTTTCTACAGTAGCTCCTAGTGCTTCCAGTATTTGTGCCTGAAAGGAAGAATAGAGAAGATTTCAATCAGTAGCAATAGTTCGTCTTCTTTAGAAAGAACAACTTTTTTTTAAAGCTGGCGGTGTCTTGACCAGCTTGCATACCCCAACTTATTCCATGGGGTAGAATAAAAGCAACTTGTGCTGTTATTATTGTTCTTTTTATATGACTATCCTTTAATCAGAACTTTCACAGCGATATTGAACGGATGGGATGATAAGGAAATCACTGGGATTACCCAATAGCACTGTCATATTAGCTTGAGCAATAGGCCACTTGATGAAGATCTTTTGAGCTTGCTTTCCAAACGCTTCGTAGTAGCTATCCAGCATACTCACGGAATGCCAACACTATATCTTATCTAATTTAAGTAAAACACAAATGTAAAGGGGAAACAAGAGCATTGAGTGTCTTACCTTTTCGAGAGCAGCATCATCTGGAATAACCACATGGCACCTGCACCCATAAGCAGGTGCTACTGTTGCAAGACTAATGGCTGTGCTTCCTGCACTGCCCTCTGTAACTACTCCACCTTCAGCTAATGCTCCTGATTCCAGGGCCTGTGATTGATATTTTACTGTTAATAGAAGTAAAAGTATTTACAGATACCCAAGTTTATTGAACCTTGCTATTTGTAAATACGTTGTGAAAGCAAATTTACAGAAAAATAAACACATGAAGCAAATCTCCGAGTTTATTTTTATTTTTTTAATGAAGAAATCTCCGAGTTTAGCTTTCCTCCTCACTAAAAACCTTCTTATCCCAATAACTACAAGAGCTCCTAAACTTTATAGAACTCTTTCAACTTTATAGAATCAGGTAATCTTCTTAAACACATGAAGCAAATTTATCGAACCCTTTCAATTTCTAGAATCAAGTAATCTTCTTTGCCATTCCACACATATTGGAGATTGGAATGATGACAGTGAATTCCGCAAAAGTATGCGTTATAGGGTATTAGACTTACCCGAGGATATCCCAGGCAAACAACTGTTTTTTTTTTTTTATGACAAGGAAAAACCCATAGCCGCTCCCCTTTGGGTGCGCACAGGGTAAAACTCCCGCTCCTATGCAATAGCTCGCAAACCACATAGGAAGGCAAGCCCGGTGCGACGAGCTCAACCCAGAAGGCAAACCCCTTGCTTTCGCTGGCAAGGGGATTCGAACTTGAGCCCTCCAACATGGAAGTCCCAAGCCCAAACCACTGGCCAACCCAAGGGGTACTGGTTGTTGATATAGACTCGCTCATTTTGGCTGCTCCAATACAGAAGAAAGGCATGTTGGCAATCTTTTTTAGGTAGGTGGAAACTGAAAAGCATGGGCTCCAAATGGATCCCAACAGCTCCAAATGAACTACTATCTTTTTTAGTAGTAATTACTTATGAGTTTACATCTTCTCCATACATACCCATAAATGGACTAAAGTATATATCCACAAAAATATGGCTTAATTCCATATTAGATCTGTCCCTGGTATTTCTCAGGCAAATGTCCGGTTGTTGACATAAAGTCACTAACTTTGCCCACTCCGATGCACCTGAAAGGCATGGCCTTGTCAATCAGTTTATCTAGTTGCAACTTGCAAGATCTGTAGAGTACCACGGGCATATTTACCATTTTGATCATCCTCTATCCTTGAAATTAATCAATTTGTAACTGGTCAGCAAAAGCTGGCTTGCTGCTAAACATTCTATTTGTGGTTGGAAAATTCAACGGTGTTGAAACAAAAAACAGTAAAAAGAATCACAAAAGGAGGTAGTCGTAGGAGCTATTAAAGATAATAGAAACTTTTCTAAATTGGACCAATTTAGAAAATTGAATCAGAACTTCTGCATGAAAATTAGAAACCTGAACGAATTTAAAAGAATGGTAACAGATACAGTTTAAGCAAGCATTTTTAGCTGTAACGAACTAATACAAAACTGACTAAGAAAGCGAAATTAGAATGGAATATCACCTCTTCAATAATCTTCACAGCTACCCTGTCTTTTACACTCCCTCCAGGATTCAAGAACTCTGCTTTCCCCAAAATCTGAACAAGATTTGGTAACACTATCAGTTTAGACATATTCATGTAAATACTCCTTCCGTTTCAATTTGTTTTTCTGGTTTTGACTTGGCATGGAGTTTAAGAAACTAAAGATTCTCTTCATGTATTTTTGATTCTTATTGTCTTAAACTAAAGATACCTAGAATGAACCAAAGAGTCATTTAATCTTGTGGTCTATATATATCTAACTATAAACAACTCATCTTTATATGAGCTTCGCAAAGCATTACAAGGCTAAGTTCAAATAAAGGAAGAGAATTACAGTAGGACGTAAAATTAAGCTAATTAATCTAACTCCTATTAGTACCAAAATCCTGAATCATGATATTTATACAACCAAACTCAACTAATTTGGAATTAAGGTCATTAATCATATCTAATTACTAGTAATAATTATTTCAACTTAAACATATAGCTATGCATGCATATGCTAAATTGAAATGGAGAGATAGAGAATATACTTCACAGCCAGTTGCATCGGAGAGGCTATTGATTCTGATTAAAGGAGTGTTGCCAATGGCGGCGACGAGTCCAGTTCTACGTCTTTGAAGTTTGTTTCTTCGGGAAGACTTTTGTTGAGTCGTTTTACAGAGGAAATAACAGACTACGGCTAACGAGAGCAGTGTGGCGACGGCGCCAGCAGTTCTCACCGGCGCCATCGCGTGGTTCTCCGGCGAACCGGAAGTAATATGGGCGGTGAAAGGGCAAAGGCAGGTTATGAATATTTCGAATCAATTGTAAATTAGACCACCTAAGTTTCTTGTTCTTCTCTTTTTACCATAATACTTTGAAGGAACGATGGCAAAGTCATTTTTATAATAATGTAGCTCAATTAATTGTAAATAATATTTTATATTTTAAAAAAATAATATTTAAAAATAGTTTATTCACACACACACACAACAAAAGTACTATACTAAGTAGACTTTTGAACAATATTTGATTGAAGTTAAGAAACATAATCATTTAAAGTTAAAGTTGAAGTTGAGCAAAATAATTATTTGAACTCTTAGTGATCCATTGGAATTTATAGATAATTTGTTCGGAGAAGTTATAATATAATTTGTACTAAAATCCTAGTGATTTGACAAGAGTTGTAATAAGGTCATTCATTAAATTATGATCCGCTAGGATTAGTAACAAAGATCTCGGTGATCAACCATGAATTGTGGTAATGTAAATCTTTTGGTATTTCACTAGAAATTAAACTCCGACTTATTATTTAGAGGTTGTTTTTGTATAAATTTTTAAAATATGTTAAAAATTAGAAAAAATTATCAAATTACACACTCTATATTTCTATATTTTCAATTATTTTCTACCATTTGTAAAAATTTCAAAAATTCCTCTCCTGATATATAGGAATGATGCTGATACATCGCGATTTGATACATAAGTTTTTTTCATGATACAAACCAAATACAAAATGTAGCAGTAAAACATAAGTTTTACTGCTATTTTTGTTGTGTTCATGATATATTAGATGTTATAAGCTGATTCATTAGTTTTATTGATATTACAATATTTGGTTTGTATCAACTAGCGATGTATCATGAAAAAGACTCATGTATCAAATTGCGATGTATCAGCATCATTCGTATGTATCAAAAATCTGGGGGAAAAAAGAGAATTTGGATAATTACCAAAAAAATTGAGAAAAATTGTAATTGAGTTTTTTCGGGATTAAGTAAAATACCCTAAAAACTAAAATAAAGATGCATAAAGTGATGCTAGTCAAAGGTCCAGAAATTTTGTAGATGAGCCCAACCCATTGACAATATGGGCTTTGACAATGATAGAATAGATATTTGAGTGTTTTCTCTACTTTTTTTTTTCCAATGTTTGATATTCATAGTGAAGCCTGATTAATAAATTTGTGCTGGATAAAATTTATTCCCGAATAATGTTCTATTAAGAAATTTTCAATATCCAAAACTCGAATACGAGTGTTTTCTCTAAATATTCACAAATACTTATTACACGATGAAAAGTTGCAATGTAAAAGGGTTGAATAAAATGTCAACTAAAGTTGATTGAATTATTTAACTTTAAAATAAGATTCATGTATTATTCTCTTTGCACTAAAATTGGTTACTAAGATTGGTTGTCAAGTTAATCTATATATAACATTTAATATGAACAAATAGGATCACTTTTCCTTGAGTGACTAACCCAAAAAAATGAAAAAAGAGATTGAAATATGATTATTCCCATAAGGAATAACTTTATGCAATAGATTACCAATCAGGTGCAGGTAGATCTGATTACATTAAATTAAATCAAAAAAATAAAATAATGAGTGCTCAAAAGTGCTACAAGACATTCAAATAGGCCGACAAAATCAGTGAAAGGACAAGTCTATTTATTTTGCTGCTGTTTGAAATAAATCAAATACCCATGAAGTTACCATCTTGCCCTTGGCTTACAATTTATGTGATCGCTATGTGATATAGTGTTGGTTAATCAAGAATGCACGTTTTCAAAAGATGAAAGTAGCAAAAATAATGATGTTTACAAGAATGTGTGAACACATTAGGAGAAAATGTGAGAATGTTCTTCATGGCAGATAAGACAAGATGAGGTGTGTAAATGAACCAATAAAGAAGTGTGAGAGACCTTCTATAAATAACAGGTGTCGGGAGAGAAAGAGGGAGTGGTAGATCGAAAAAAATTTGAAGATGGTGTGGGGAGGATTGAACATGACAACGTATATTTTCAGCATGCTAAGGACATGATCCTAAATAAAACGATATGAATATCAAGAATTATGATAAAAGAATAGTAGGTATTCGAGTGTTTTGATACTTTTAAATAGAAGAGGTAGGGGGTAATTTCCTCTCTTCATCTTCTCAATTTAAATATTATTCGCGTAGTATCATATTCTTCAATTTTTACAATTGTTGTATTTTTTATTATTATAAAATCTGCTCAAAAACTAAACTAAGCTATAGTTGAACTTATGGTAACTTAATTACAAAATTACTTTGGACAAATTTAAACATCATTACAAATGATAACTCGCACATCATATAAAAAAAGACCCCTGAGTTGATTGGAGTCCAAAGTGACCATCTAGTCAGCTTTAAGGTAACAAAGTTATTTTTTAAAGTAAAAGTTATTTACATTGTTTAGTAATAAGAAATTTTGACCATGCATCATTTAAATCACCTAAATAGTATTGACATGACGTCTATGTTCTTATTTTCTAAGACTAACAGAGTATATCTTAATACCATCAAAGTTGTGACTAGTGATAAATATTCTCACTCACTATAATTATTTTTGAATTTGAGCACTTTATATAGAATTATTCTTCATAAAAAGTATTTTACATTTGTATAAATATTCTATTACTTTTAATTCTTTTTAATTTTTTTCCAAATTGATTTTCAACATCATGGAGAAAATTTAAAATTTTTAAAAACATCACTTTTATTTTTCATCAAGTAAACATATGTAAACTTAGAAAAATCATCAATGAAAGTGATAAAATATCTATTTCCTCCGCAAGTTAAAATTTCTCCAAATTCACAAATATTAGTGTGAACTAATTCTAATAAATCATTTTTTCTTTCAACTTGAAAATGATGTCTTTTAGTGATTTTGGCTTTACTACAAGCTTCACATTTTTCAAAATTATTTTTAATCACTGGGATTAATCCTAAACTACTCATAATTTCAATTTTCAACATAACGATTATTAATATGACACAAACGAACATGACCAAAATTAGTAGAAGAAAGCATGTAAACAGAAGTAGAAACTTTATTCATTTTAACATTCAGTTTAAACATCCCATCACAAGCATACTCTTTTTTCATAAAAATACCCTTTTTTTCACAATTACATATTGATTAGATTCAACAATCTGCTTAAAACCTGCTTTGTTAAGAAAAAAATTAGACATCAAGTTTTTTCTCATGGAAGGAGTATAAAATACATCTTTCAAAGTTAATACCCTTTCAGAGGTAAAATACAATTTGACATCTCCCGTTCCAAGCACTTGAGTAGTATGAGAATCACCGAGCATGATGTTTTGGGCTCTTCAAAAGGAGTATATTTTAAAACCAATCTTTGTCATAACAGAAATGACGGTTTGCACCAGAATCAACCCACTATCCATCAACATTCTCAATCATGTTTATGTCTGTAATCATCGCCACAAAAGACTCTTCGGTAACGTTTGCCTGAGGAATAGGATCACGTTTCCGATATCTGCAAAATCAAGCAATATGCCCACTCTTGCCATAGACAAAGCACGGTCCTTTGTCATAAACTTGTTGATTTTGTGTTTGGCTATTTTCACCATTATTTTTCTTGAAAAGTCTACCATTATTTTTCTTGAACTTTTTCTTCTTATGCTTCAAAGAGGTATTTTTGTTATATTCAGAAGTAACATTTTTTGAAGTAACTAAATTTACTTTCGTTGTGATATTGCTCTCTTTATTTTGTAAAAGTGCATCTTGGCCCCTTGGCTCCTCTTCCATGTGGATTTTCATTATTAAAGTCTCAAGAGAGGTTTCCTTTTTGTTTGTGGCGCATAATTTTATGAAACTCCTTCCATGAAGGTGAAAGTTTGTCTATTATGCCACAAACAATAGATTGTCTCCCATTTTGACTTCCTCGGACCTGAGCTCTCTACCGATCATTATAAAATCTTGAGATTGGTCTATCACTAATTTGTCATCCACCATTTGAAAACGAAAAAATCGACTAGCAACATATTTTTTCTCTCTATCTTCTTTAGTATCATATTTACTCTGCAATGCTTTCCATACTTTCTTTGCACTGGAGTAAGTTCTATCATAATAATCATAAAAATTATCAGATAGACAATTAAGAATATAATACCGACACTTGTAGGAATCATTATTGTACTTTTCCATTTTCTTTTGATAAGAAATAAGTTCATCATTATCCATGAAGAGGATATCAACTTTATAAGGAGTTTTCAAAGTTAACACATATGAAACATTGAGAAGACTTAAATTGAAAAATACTTTACCCTTTCATCTCTTGAAATGATTACCATTGAACCAAAATGACTTGTTTAGATCTCTCATCTTGATATCCACGGATTTTTCAATTGTAGCCATATTGAATCTCCTTAAAATTGTTGTTGATATTACAAGATTACAAATTATAATTAAAAAATAAAATGAAGAAAATAAATTCACTTTTTGGCTGAGGCGCGGATATCTCGCTCTCTTTAAAGAGATTCAAGCCCACTGCAATAAATCTTTTCACCGGTCCAGCAGCAGTCCTCTTGACTTGTCCCCTCCAGGATACAACAACCTTATCACAAAATGTAACTCAACAAACTCTAGACTAGAGTTGAATTTAAAGCTCCACAAATAAGAACACCACCCTTCAACTTATAAGAACTCTTTTTTTTTTCTTTTTTTAACAAACTTAATGCACTTAATCTTATCTTGTTTTTTTTCAAAACAAAGAAGACCTCTCTATTTATAGGAAAGGAAATCATTCAAAGATGAAAAAATAATGGAATGCCATCATTATCATTTAGTGCACCATTATGATTTAGTGCATCACTTATTAGTGATAATTAGATTAAAAATAAATAATGAAATGAATAATCTTGCACTAACTAAAAATGATAATAAAAGACATTTTTATGCACTAAAGAGAGAATTATAACATATGCCACTTATGCAAATTAATATCACTCAATATTGATATTAAAATGCTAAAACTAACAAATACTTTTTAACTTAGCTTCAAATAACATTTATGTCTTATAATATTAAATGTGTACAAGCAGATACTTAAACATGTATAGAGTTGAACAAGTAAAACATACATATTCTACTTGACGTTCTATTTGACAATTTGTGTTTTATATGGTGTCCTATAATATATCACATTGGATGCATGTGATTTTAGATAAATTTAAGTGTTCCTGTGTACACTTAAAAATGAAAAACATAAATGTCACCAGACATATTAATGTATCATGCTAAAGAAAAATAAGTTATAATCCAGAATGGGTTGTTGGGGAATATTTTTTTTATGAGAACAAAAAATAACTCTGTATAATTATTTCGAATTTCGTCCCAATAGTACAGAGTCCTTTGAAAAAAAAAACTTTTTACAGCAGAGAATCTTTGCAGAGAGAACATAAACCACTCCATTCCCCACTTTTATCTATCATTTTTTTCTCTACAAAAAGGAATAAAATACAACTTCCATCATTATTTCGTGCTCTTCCACCATGGAAATCCAAAAATTGCTTCTCAAATTCAAATTCCACATCTTAATTGCATCAACTTTTACGATTTTCATCTTCGCTCTCATTTACCTTGCACCTCGATTTCTCGATGTTGTTAAGTACTTTTGGCCTCTTTTACTCTCTACTGCTCTCTTCCTAGTCGCTGTCGTTCTCTTTGGATGGATTTCTCCGCCGGTATCTGAGTTTTCCGGTGAGAAAACCGGTGAAGGTATTTTGGATTTCGTAGCGGGTGAAACCGAACAATTACAACCGCATCTACATGAAGTAGATGAACACGAAGGAGGTGGAGAAGAAGGTGAAAGTAGTAAAGTAGAGTGAAGTGAAAGGAATTTAATGGTTATTTCTGCTTCTTTTTGTTATTAGATACTCTTTTTTCCCTTTCTATCTGTTTTTTTTCTTTTTTTAATTATGTACATTTTCAGAATAATGTTAACTTGCATTATTGGCCTGCACCTTACCTTTTGGGATCCTTTCTTTTGATTATTGACGAACATTTTATCATTTTGCTACCTTTTTTTGCTTTGGGGGAGGTGAAGTCAAAATGTGAAATTGATGAATTTTAATTTTAATTTTTTTTTATCTTATTAGATTCTAAATTGGTTATATGCTTATATTCAATGAATTTTGTAGAGTAAATATAAAATTTAGATCAAAGTTATTCGATTGGCTGAGCACGTTACCCGGCCCCTACTTCCACAAAATCAAGAAAAATGAGACGGAGGGAGGTATGGATCAATAACAATAACATTATTAATGTACTTGATATAATCTCACGAATAGAGTCTGAATAGAATATTCAATATATTGAGGCATAATACATAAATATGCCTTTTAACTTAAGACTCATTTCATATTTATATCCTTCATTTTTGGGTGTGAACAATTAGACACTTAAATTTGTATAAAGTTGAATAAATAAACATACACGTTTTACGTGGCATTTTACATGACAATTTACGTCCTATGTGTATTATGCCACAAAGGATTCATATATTTACTTGTTCAATTTTATATAAGTTTAAATGTCTACTTGTACCCATTAGCATAAATGTGAAATAACACTAAATTAAAATACATATTTATGTATTATGCCGTCATGTATTGATCAACTTCAACTTTTAAATATCTTAATATTGTAGTAATCTGGGAACAAAATTCTGTTTTTACTTCACCAGCTAAATAGAATACAATATCAACATTATTATTAAGTTGCTCACTTCCTACACAAACATTGGTAAACCCTCCTTTTTGTACTATTATCTGTCACTTCCTCTATCTCAATTTATGTGATACACTTTTTTTTTTTCGATCAATTTTTTTTTTATAATTCTATATTTTAGTAAACACCTTTTTTTTAAAATACCATATCTACCTTTTTATTGATCCTATGTAACTAACAATAATTTTAGGGGAAAACAACAATATATGTTTAGATTCCTAGAGTAAATTACTGACCACCGACCATTACGTTTGGTCCTCTCGAAGACAAAATTAGTGGGTTCACCTAATTCGTCTTGATACTAGGCACCTAACGGTACTATATCACTCGTCCTTTGCTAAGTTTTCAAGGAAAAAAAAAATTCACGGGTATATTATTTATATATATATATTTTTGCACGTCTATCCTTTCTGAACAAATTTAAATATATATTTTTTCACCGCCTAATGTTTTTGTCTTTGAAATATGAATCTAAGACCTCCTCATGATTTTCAACTCACTTCATTAATCATTATGTTTTGATATTTTTATATGAAATTTAGACAAAAATAATAGAACTTTGATCATATATGCATAGATTTCTAATAAAAATACTAAAAATATAGCCATATGAAACTTCAGACATTTTATCTGAAACTAAACAATTCAGAAGTTGTTTAAAATAGATAAACCTATAAAAAAAATTTATGAAGTTAAGGCATAACTTGAATGGTAACTCCAAAATCGACCATATGTGCACTTCCATACTAAGAAGTTTGGTAGTTGATTTGAAAATGAGTTTGGTAAGTATCAAATACTGTGTAAATACCATATTTAGTAGATGCCTAGCAGGTAAGTTATTCATGTATAAAATTAATATGGTGTTTTTGTTTACAATTTAGAAACCTACATAACTAATACATGCATAAATTATGATGAAATCTATATATTATTTTATGCTAAGTAATACATAAATAACTAAATTCTGCATTACTAATCTTTGTATAAGATAATACATAGATATCCTCGTAACTAAAATAGGAATTAGTTATGCGGATGTCTAAATTGTCAATCAAATGTCATATTAATTGTATACATTAACTTATTTTCTATCTACCAATCAAACGTCATAAATGTTATACGAAAATTAATACATAAATAACTTATTTCTTATTCGACTACCAAATGACTATATGTATCACTAATACCTGCATAATTCTAACCACCCGAATTCCATTTAAAATGGATTTGGGGCCACAATCACACTTATTAGGATATGGACTTTAAAGCCTGAGCACGATCGGTCCATAAATTAACCCTTGCTTAAAATTTCTGTTTGCCATCATAATCTTTCAACCTATGCTTGTCGGACTAGGGTCCACAATGATACACTTTCGGCCTCCCTAAAATTCTCTATCACAATATAGTGAAAATTGATTGAAAATTTGAGTGAAACGAATAATGGGATTTCACGAGTAGTCAAACCAATTCCTATCATTTCACACGAAAAATGGTCTATTATGAGTGCTTGGAGTGGATGGACAATTGAATACTTAACCCAATGAGATTATGGTAGGATAAGTATCCATCAACCATTAATTAGAGGTTTTAATTAGTCATTTGATATGAGGTATAAGATATAATAATTTCAAGATAAAATGCAGAATTATTTTATCATGCGCTTGATTGGAGGTATTAGGTAATCCTTAAATAATTTATCTCACCATTTATACCTTAGTAATAGGATAATTTATTCCATATACATGATGAGATAACTTATCCTGAAATAAGTTGTTCCCAACCAAACGACCCCTAAATTCAAACACAAAGGAGTCGTTTGGTAGAGTGTATTAGAAAGAATGATGCATGCATTTACTTTGTATATTACTTGTATCTTGTTTGGTACACTTCCAATCTTGTATAACTAATGCAAGAATTAGTTATACACTCTGTTTGGTATTATGCTATGTATAACTTATATATGGAAACCATGATATTTAGCAATGCAAGGAGTTTTTAGGCATATATTAGCATGGTTAAAGACACAATTGCCCGTCAAAACTTTTTCCACATCCTTTCAACTATATTTGTGGAGGATATTTTTATAAATAAATAACTGTTTTTAGAAATTAAGCAATGCACATTATTTTTAATATGCCAAACCAAATACTGTATAAGAAATAATTTTAGAAACTAACACTGACATTACTAATGCACCATATTCAATACTATTCTTATACATCATATCAAATGACCCCTAAGTAACAAGAGGTTGCTCGATTGGACCCTCTACCTGCAACCTTGGGTTCAAGGCTTCAAGTCACCAAGGGAGAGAAAAATTGGGAACTCCTAGGGAGGGGTATATAAAAGAAAAAAGAAAAATTCAAACACTAAGAATGGGAAAATTTCTAGTAGAGAGAGTATCTCCCTTAAATGGCCCCAACAAGAATCTAGATTAGTCGAGTTAGTTTTAATGGTTAACAAATAGATTCTTAGTCGAGTTAGTTTTAATGGTTAACAAAATGAGGAATATGGAGTTGGGTAGATTGTTTTGTTTGGGATTTTCTAAGTGACCCAACCAATCCCTATCATTTCACACAGGAAATGGTCAATTTTGAGTGTTTAAAGTGGACGGGCAAACAAATGCTTAACCCAAAGACATTGCAATAGACTAGATATTCATCACCCAGAAATCTTGGATTCAAACACTAAAGAATGTAAAAATTCCTAGTAGAGAGAGTTACCCTCTTAAATGGGCCCCAAAAGACGCGAATCTAGATTAGAGAAGTTGGTTTTGAACGGCTAGATGGTTAAAAGAAACAGGGAAGATTACATCTCGAGTTGGAAAATCCCGCATCAATAATTGTACAGTAGAACTCAGATACCTATCACATTCCTGACAGGGGAAAAAGTTTGCAAAACTTTTTACAAACAAAAGTACAAGGAATTTACATGTTTACATAGGGTGTTGAGAAGACTACAAGGAGATTGTGGGAAGCGTGAATTTCACCTAGTACTAAACTGAGTGGGATTTACTGCATGACTTGTGTCAAAAACTCTAGAAATATGAACGTTTTCTAACATGCAACTAATACACTAGAAGTTTCAAAGGACTAATAGTCATAGGTGAAAAAGGTTGCTTAATACACTAATATAGGTTTTAGAGCAATCACCTCCCGGTTTAAGATGATTGGGCGAGTGTCAGATCTGCAGTTGACAAAGTTCCAGACTGATCAACATCAAGTCTTTCAAATTCCTTCAATACAGCTGCGACGTCTTGTTGGTTGATCTTCCCCATCTCCTTAAGTTTATAGATAACAAATTCAGCAGTCCTTTGCAATTGACAAACAAATGGAGACCAGAATTATTTGAGTTTGTAATATGCTTTAAGATTACAATGAGAAAAAGAATAATAAATGCTAGGATCAAAAGCTAGGACAGTGTGAAATTTAACCAAAGGACAGTTGTGTATGACACTGACAAGGACAATAAGGAGTCAATATTTAAGTGATTCTGTGAATTTAACCTGTGTCAACAGACAAGAGTGCAGTTTACAACACCGAAGTGTACAAGGTGAGAGTACAAATTAGAGTAACTACTCTAATTAAGTGGATCAAGAAGGGTCTTCGCAAGCTGATTATAGGTACATACTTTAAAGTTAAATGAACTTACCCTACAACCCCATCGTCATCAAGATCAGCTTCCTCCAAATCCACATTTGTCATCCTCCTTGAAAGAACCCATTTCACAATCTCCTTCTGTCTCTTTTCCGTGTTCCATTCAGCAACATAAAGGAAGAATCGACCCAAACAAAGAGTGCTTGTCAAAATCCAAAATATAGCAAAAATGCGCCCTGCTTTGGTTGAAAAGCTTTTATCTCCATATCCTAATGTTGTGATGGTAACACAGACGCAATAAAAGGCATCTACAGTATCAAACTTTTCAGCTCTAGCCAAGACGACTGTCCCAACGACTATGAGCACTATAAGGAAGGACGCTACCATGAAACACTTGTACCTTACTTTGTTTATTTCAATCTCCTCTAAAATTTCACTCGGACCAACTCTACAACCCATATGCAGTGCTTTAACTAATAGTGTTTCTTGCTTCTCCACTAAGTAATCTGCTGCTTTGCTTAGAACCAGTCCAACAAGTGCCATACCAGAGAACACACAGACACAGGCAAGCAGTTTAGTAGTTGCACTGTTAGGGACCATATCACCATAGCCGACCGTGGTCATTGTCACAACACAAAAGTAAAGGGAATCAAGTACACCATCTATTTTCTTTCCCTTGATCTTGTTTCTAACAAAATAAAAGCAAATGGTACCAATACCCAAGTATATAACCAAGTAAACAATAACTTTCCTAATACTAGGGTGAAGTTTGTCCAAAATCGATTTGGAACGTAGAAGTGATTGGACGTTCCTTATTTCATTGATTTCCACCGGAGCAATTACTCCCACAGGAGTACTTTTAGATCGGCGAAGTCTTTTTCTCCCAAGATCAACCGTATGATGGGTTTGATGCAGTTGATCCAACAAGGGCTGGGTTGTTCCTGTGTTAGTCATCCAGGAAGACTCAAGTGCCTCAAGAAGTCCTGCAAGAAATTGGGGCTGCTTAAAAAAAGTCCTTTAATTTAGTAAATCATATATGATATGTTAATGCTTTTCATTAGCCAAAGAGACTTGTCATCGAGAACCAAAACACTAACAAAGTCAGTTTTCTCATGTTTTTCTCACGCAAACAGTACCTTGAGTGTCAATTATTAGTTCTTATACTATGATGCGCCTAGAACCTTAACGCATGCCACATGCAATAGCACCAAGTAAAGAACTTTCTAGGATAAGTCCATCGCAGCCGGGTTAACAATCAATTGGAGTAATCTGACATGAGTTTATAGTCACTGATGAATAGAGTTATGTTTCAATAACTATAAATCTTTGGGTTGCAGTTGCTGAGAGAATCCACTTAACCTATATGGCTAGCTCAGATAAAAAGAAGGCATATGTTACTATTGAATTGAATATTTAGAAAGCTCTGGCCAGTAAAATACAAGCATGGAACTTGATCATTCTCTCTTAAAACTCATTGAGAGACAGAAAATCAAATGCGTCTAGACACCTAAAACTCTCACTGACGACAAAACAACAGATATCTAATCCAAGTGGTCGGTTAAAAAAGTTGGACTCATCCTCTTTGTAGCCGAGACATCCTAACACATTTCATTATGTTGTTAACTTGTCAAGTAACTAAAATCAAGGGTTTCTCTGGCAATATTAGTTTTCTCCTATGTGATGCTCATGACGGAGTTCGTTTTCTTTATATCTCTCATCCCTTGTACTATCTGTGTCAGTGACATGCTAATCATATCTGTGAAGTGATTAGTGGCCTCACTCCAAGAATCAAAATGTCTAGTTTCCAATTCTAGAGTGAGAGAAATAGTAACATACATGTCCTTGATTGACAAACTTGTTCTGGCAACTACACCCAACAATTATGAACTGCAACGAATCTAAATATTTTCTTCAGCATCTCTTGAAGTTAGTCCAATTCTCTGTATGACACTTTAACAGAAAACAATCGATGAAATCCTACAGTCACAGGCTCATAGCCCATCGGTTTCCTCAATAGTACATTACTCTACTAAGTTATACCATTTTAAATGGTCTGGTAAAGATATAAACATCCTAGACAAACATATTTCCTTTATCTGGCAACTTAATTAAAGGATTTTTAACTGTGTCAAATGAGAAACAACTACATCTCACAACCTATGCTAATGGAGGGTAGCAAGTAAACCGTGGAATTAGCCAAGGTAAGTGGAAGCTGGCCCACACACCACTGTTATCACAAAGGGTAAAAAGAGACATAAAGAAAGATACTAAAAGTAGTTTTTTCGCGGCAAAATTGCTAAATAAATACCAAAATTCAAACTCTGGTGACTAGAGGCTGAATAAACTAACTTACCAAACAGAACACAAATTTACTTTTAACTCCCCATCCTGCTCCAGTACCCCACCTCTGCCGCTATATCTCAACAACAATAACAACATACCCAGTCTAGTCCCATAAAATGAGACTTGATGAGGATAAAGTGTCTGCAGACCTTACTCCTACTTCGGAGGTAGAGAGGTTGTTTTCGAATTCTAATAGACCATCCGCTCAAGGGAAAACAGTCCAGAAAAGGAATAAACGAAAGTGAAAGCATAACAAATATTCTGAACAATAACTACAACAGAAGAATAATGCAATAATCGAAGTACAAGAAACAATGAGTAGTAACAGAAATCGAAGCAGTACTGCAACTACTAGTACTGACAGCTATATCTCAAATTCCCCCAATTTTTTTTTGTTTGTGTGAATTCTGGCATAGCTAATTTTAGCTAACGGACCCGCCTTAAATTGGAAATAACACCTTACAAGTCAGATTACACATAACCTCACAACAACACATTAGCAGAATTTCTCCACAGATACACCAAAATCGCAAATTAATAGCTTCCTACAAAAAAATTCAGCGAGCATGCATTCATTCAAAGAAGGTCAAGTTTACAAATGAAATAGTAATCTGAATTACCAGAAAAAATAGGATGTTTCGGTCCTTTCTTAAACCCTGATTTCTGTTAGTAAATTGCTGGAAAGAGCTAACAAGAGCTACTTGGGATCAATTGGAGCTTTAACTTGCAGGCGTCCAGTTTCTTCCGATTAATTGCGATCACGTTCAGCTTCCTCAGTTCCCTTAAAAGAGCTGTCGTCATTTGGCTTTTCCTTCGTTTTCCCCTCTCATTCGGTGAGGGGAAATTAAAGTTTTACGGAAATATTACCAAACAGGTAAATTTATTGGCAGACAGCCAGACGCTATTTTAAAAATAAAGTGAAATAATATTTTAAGAAAAAGTGAATAGTATTCATTCTTTGGTACAAAAGAATATATTTTTCTGAAAAAAAATTTATTTTTCTTTCTTATTTTTTGGTGTTTAATTTAGTAAGAAGAAAATATACTTCAAAAGTATTTAGAGATAATCTAGATAAATACTATGACACCGACTTGGACCCCAACCTATAAAACGAACCTTGACCCCATCCTTGTGAAAAACAAAGCAAAACTCCTATTCCAACACCGACCTTGACCATGACTTGGGACTTGATCCTCTACTCTGACAACAGCCTCAACTCAGAACTTAATCGTCAATCGAACTTCAACCATGACTTGAGATCTAATTCTGATCCTGATCTCGAAACAAGATCAAAGCCCCGACTCAAAGTTAGGCTGGGACCTTACTCTCGAGTCGGATCGGGTATCTAATCGAGGTTAGGATCGAATCTTGGATCAAAATTAGGAACCAGTCGAAATCAAGATTAGGAGTCAGAAAGTTAGGTTTCGAGGGGGTCAGGAGCCAGGTCCTAAGTGAGCATCGAGGTCGAGAATTAATCCTCAAATCAAGGTCCAAAGTGAATTTTGAAAAATATTTTCCTTATTTATATATAAGGAAGTCATTTTCTTAAAAAATTAAAAAATATTTTTCAAAGACATTTAAGCCATAAAAAAAATTGATTAACATTTTCTAGAGAATGTTAACCTTCATACCAAACACACCCACATGTGCTAGCTAGCGCTCGCGCATAACTTCACAGTTATAATGCTGGGGTTTACGAGTTTTCAAATAACGTGAACAGCGAAGAGAAGGAAAATGGAGGGAAAGCGTTCGAACACGCAGCCGCTAACACTCATAAGGAAAATCAAAGGTAGCTAGCGCTTCCATTAAACTTCAATTCTTTCCTCAAAATTCATTGTGATTCTCGCGTTCAACACGTTGTTTCTGAACGAATCTTCACTTTCGAGCCATATTTGCTTTGAATTTGTTTTGCAGGATTTACTCGTTCCATTGTTGAGGATCTCGCTCGAGGTAGGGCACCGTTGATCTACATCGATCGGTTCAGAAATTACTGTACTGACACTTCTGGAAATTGGTAAGACGCAGCGGTAGCTTGAATATATGAAATTTTCAATAAGTTACGCTTAGTGGTGTGTTTTTTGCTGCTGTTTGGAATTTCATTGAAATTAGTGTTTTGGAATAACACGAAAACTAACACTGAATTAAACTGTTGATTTCCTATAAATTAATAAAAACACTACTTCGACTGGTTCAGAAATTTCTCTACTGACACTTCTGGTAATTGGTAAGATGCGTATGTATGTCTGGACATTATTTGGTAGCTTGAATATATAAAATTATCAATCAAGTTAAGCTTAGTGAAGTGTTTTTCCTTTTCGTTTCATCTTATTCCGCAGAACTAGTTGAAAACAGTGAACGTAAGCTGCTGTTTGAAATTTCATTGCAATTAGTGTTTTAGAATTACAACACAAAGAATTACACTGAATAATTAAGTTGTGGATTTCCTATCAATTAATAATAACGCAGTGACTTGTTCCTTTCTCTATTACAAAGGCCTCCACAGAGATTATCCTTGACGTTATTGAACTGAAAATTGCAACTGATGAAGATCCACATAGGTTTAAGGCCCTTCTGTAAGAAAGTTGCAGGCACTGGGCTTCGTAGATTATTCTGTGGAATAAAATGTAGAGAAGAGATGAATCATTATTCCAAATGTCTTGCTCAGAAGAAGAATGAGCAGTCTATACTGAGAGATTTGTTCATAGAAGCCATATTCTATTCTGAGACACTAATAAGTACTAGTATATGTTATGTTGAATGGAGCTCTAAAAACAATGAAATTTACTGAAGTTGGAGTTTGAATGGCTAATTAATATCATCCAACTGTTTTGACAGTATCAATGGTCTTTGTTTAATTTATGTAGTTCTTGCAGCTCTGGTTTGTCTACCGGCAAGGAAGCTATATCCTTGAAGAGGGAATGTCATGCACGTAGGCTTGGTGAGTCTGGGGAGATTAAACAAAGTTGACTTTTACCAGGAGAACTATTTCCCTGTTTAATTAAAAGTTCTTATCCTCCTTGGAAAAATGACAAAATAACCAGGAGAACTATTTCCCCGTTTAGTTGACTTTTCTGTACTTTTGTTTTCTTATATGAGTGTCACGACCCAAAAACTGAGGTCATGATGGCACACATCTCAAAACCCAATCTGATGTGTAACCCTAAAATAAAACTCATACAAGACTCCCAAAGGGGAAAGTGATGCCACGATTTAAATAAAAAGAAAAAAAAAATAAAGAAATTATCCCAAAACCTGGTGTCATAAGTATAAAGAGCATCTAATACAAGGTTCGAATCTGAAGATACAACATAAGTCTCTGAATGATACAAAAGACTGAAAAATAAAGATAGACTAGTGACGATCCGAATTCTAGGACCTCACCACTAATCTGAGAATACACAATCCGCTAGAATATTAACTGCCACGTGGGGTACCCCGACTAGTATCTGCATCAAAAAGGGACACAGAAGTAGGGGTGAGTACAATTCACATGTACTCAGTAGGTTTTAGCTGACTGAGTATAAGGAATTAATCAAACCTATGAAATAAACTAAGGAACGCTCCCACCTGCATATAGAAAAGTCCCACTTCGGCATCGGTGCCGCCAGTTTATATATATAGTGGCACGAATAAAGTATAATAACAACTCATAATCACAATTAATCAAATAATTCAAGCAGCACAAATGTCAATGCAATGCAATGCAATATGATGATGCAATGATGTGGTGGTACGGTGGAATCAAGACTGTCGCACAGCCTGTCGTATACACCTGCCGAGCTGTGCTACCAAGCAGGACCCATGGGGGTCTCGCAGACCATATACCTCAATCACAATATCTCATTATCCTTGCCACCTCCTCGTGGTCAAGGGATCACAATGCATCCACTATCCTGCCGGAAAACTACCTCGGTCAGGGACTCAAGATACAAAGGTTGGGATCACAATGCATCCACTACCCTACCGGAAAACTGCCTCGGTCAGGGACTCAAGATACAAAGGTTTAAAGGTGTTTCATTTTCTTTCTCAAAAAGAATTTCCATATTTCTCAACTTCCCATGTTTCATGATGTGATGAATGAGGATGAATGCATCAAAACACATATGCATGGAAGTAATAATCAACTCACATGTGGTATAATGTTCAAAGTTCTCAAAACTTAACCTACACATGATATTCACCCTCAATAAATAGTAACGGGAAGAACACACTTTCATTTAAATATTCACCCCTTTCTCAACAATATTTCAATACTCAAGTATGCTCAAAACCCCCAACTCAATCTCTCAGGCGGCATCACAAGTCAAATAATATACTCAAGCCTCTCTCTTAGGCAAATCATAATTCACATGCTCTCAAAGCAAATAAGATAACAAATAAGGCCCCCACACGGGCTATGTAATACAAATAAACCCCGTCACGGCAACACATTAATAAATAAGCCTCCACACGGACATCATAATATATATAACATTCTCAACTCATACTACAACCCCATCCCAAAGTCTATAACATATGAATGATTAATTACCCCATCTCAATCTCAAAGAAAGATAGCCAAACCTACCTCAATTGCCGAAACCGCACTCGAATACCTCCACCGGACAAGTAACTCTCGAATTCAGCGCTCGGAATGACAACCCACTATCAACAATGAAACATACACGTCACAAGGAGTCCAATGACACCCATATTGATAGGTTTCGGAACCGGGGGTAAAATGGTCCAAAAATTAACTATTTTCGAAAAGGGTCAAATCTGTAAATTTATTGAACAATCCCATTCTATTGGTAATAAGGAACTCATGGTTGAAAAACCCATAAAAATAGAGCTCAAAACGAGTTGGAAATCACAATTTTCCTTAAATTCGGATTAGGGAAGAAACAAAGATTTTTGGGGTTTGAAACTAAAATTTAAGAGTTAAAATCGTCAAAAACTTAATGAAAAAGGAAGGTTTTAGGTCAAAAATCACTTACCCAACACTTTGCCTCAAAAATCTCTTCTCAAATCACCTCAAGGAGTTCAAGAACTCAAACAAATGATGAAAAATATTGAAATGGGAAGAAAGGGGCATTTTCTGCCCAAAAAGTTACTGTTCACGCGTGTTTTGTACAAATTTTCGAAAATCACCCTCAAGGTCATTACATTATCCACCACTAAAAAGGATGTTCGTCCTCGAACATAAGATAAAATAAAGTACCTGGGGTCTCAAAAAGCTGAGGGTATCGAGCCTGCATATCAGACTCTAACTCCCAAGTCGCCTCCTCAGCAGGCCGATGCTGCCACTGCACCTTGACCGAAGCGACCTCCTTGGTCCTGAGTCTACGAAGCCGCCTATCTAGAATAACTGTCGGCTCCTCCTCATAAGTCAAATTCGGACTCAACTCTAGCGCATCATAAGAAATCACATGAGACTCATCCGGTATGTACTTGCGAAGCATGGAAACATGAAACACCGGATGGACAGCTGACAATTTAGGGGGTAAGGCCAACTTATACGCCACTCCACCTACTCTCCTCAGGATTTCAAACGGGCCAACAAACCTTGGGCTAAGCTTGCCCTTCTTTCCGAACCTCATCACACCCTTCATGGGCGATATTTTAAGCCACACGCAATCACCCACCATGAACTCTAAGGGACGAACCCTCCTATCAGCATAACTCTTCTGACGACTCTGAGCTGTCAATAGTCGACCCTGAATCAAACGTACCCGCTCCACAACATCCCTAAGTAAGTCAGTATCCAATGCATCAACTGCAATAGAATCAAACCATCCAATGGGTGATCGACACCTACGACCATACAATGCCTCAAATGGTGCCATTTGAATGCTGGAGTGATAACTGTTATTATAGGCAAACTCTGCTAAGGGCAAGTGTTGGTCCCATCGGGCACCAAAATCAATCACACAAGCCCTAAGCATATCCTCCAACACCTGAATAGTCCGCTCAGACTGACCATCGGCTTGGGGATGAAATGCTGAACTCATCTCTAGCCGCGTACCCAAACCACGCTGTAATGCCTTCCAAAAGTGAGAGGTGAACACTGAACCCCGATCCGATACAATAGAGATAGGCACCCCATGCAGCCTAACAATCTCACGAAGATAGATCCTAGCTAACTGATCTGCATTGTAGCTAGTCTTCACCGGAAGGAAATGAGCTGATTTGGTCAATCGATCCACAATCACCCAGACAGAGTCATACTTACCCAATGCCATGGGTAATCCAGACACGAAGTCCATAGTGATACGCTCCCATTTCCACTCAGGAATGGGCATCCTTTGCATAGGACCACCCGATTTCTGATGCTCATACTTCACTTGTTGGCAATTTAGACACTTAGCCACAAAATCAATAATGTCTCTCTTCATGCCACACCATTAATAGTGTTGTTTCAAGTCATGAAACATCTTTGCCACTCCCGGGTGAATCGAATACTTGGAACAATGAGCCTCCTCCAATATCATACATACCCATTCACTAACCTTGGGCACACAAATGCGACCATTAATCCTCAAAACTCCTTCCGAATCAAGAGAGGCTGATTTTGCTTCACCACTTAACACTTTGTCTCGAATGGCCCTCAACTTTTCATCTTCAAACTGGTGTGTACGAATCTGGTCCATCAAAGTAGACCTAGCCTCCACCAAGGCCAAAATACCATGATGTGTAGAAATATCAAGTCGGACCAACTGTCTAGCCAATGACTGAACCTCCAATGCCAAAGGCCTCTCCACAGCCTTAAGAAAGGCCAAACTACCCATGCTAGATGCTTTGCGACTCAGGGCATCCGCTACCACATTAGCTTTTCCCGGATGATAAAGTATGGTAATGTCATAGTCTTTCAATAACTCTAACCACCTACGCTGCCGCATGTTCAGATTCGGCTGAGAAAAGATATACTTAAGGCTACGGTGGTCAGTATAGACCTCGCAATGCACTCCATAGAGATAATGCCTCCACAACTTCAGAACAAACACCACCGCTGCTAACTCTAAGTCGTGGGTAGGATAGTTCTTCTCATGTACCTTCAACTGTCGAGAAGCATAAGCTATAACTCTACCTTTTTGCATCAATACACCACCCAAACCGACTCCCGAAGCATCACAAAACACAATAAATGCCACGCCCTCCTCGGGTAAGGCTAGAATAGGTGCTGAAGTCAATAATTCCTTGAGCTTTTGAAAGCTCGCCTCACACTCATCAGTCCACTGAAATGCCACGGTCTTTTGAGTTAGCCTAGTCAATGGGGGCTGCAATAGAAGAGAATCCTTGAATAAACCGACGATAGTAGCCTGCCAACCCAATAAAACTCCGAATCTCGGTAACCGAAGTAGGCCTAACCCAATCACGAACCGCTGCAACTTTGGCTGGATCAACCATAATACCATCCTTGGTCACTATATGACCCAAGAATGTCACGGACTCAAGCCAAAACTCACATTTGGAGAATTTTGCATACAACTTCTCCTCTCTCAATCTCTGAAGGACTGTCCTCAGGTGCCTAACATGATCCGCCTCATTCTTGGAATAAACCAAGATGTCATCAATAAATACGATCACAAACGAGTCCAAATAAGGTCGAAATACCCGGTTCATCAACTCCATAAAAGCAGCCGGGGCATTAGTCAACCCGAAGGACATAACCACAAACTCATAATGCCCATAACGAGTCCTGAATGCAGTCTTCGGGATATCAGATTCCCGAACTCTCAACTGATGGTAACCCGACCTCAAATCAATCTTTGATAACACCGATGCACCTTGAAGCTGGTCAAATAAATCATCAATGTGAGGGAGAGGATACTTGTTCTTGATAGTGACTTTGTTCAACTGTCGATAGTCAATACACATCCTCATAGTACCATCTTTCTTCTTCACAAATAAAACCGGTGCACCCCACGGTGATATACTAGGTCTAATAAACCCTTTCTTCAACAAATCTTCCAATTGTTCTTTCAACTCTTTCAATTCTGCTGGAGCCATCCGATAAGAAGAAATAGAGATGGGTTTAGTGTCATGCTCCAAATCAATCACAAAATCGATATCACGGTCAGGAGGAACTCCCGGCAAGTCTGTAGGAAATACATCCATAAACTCTCTCACCACCCTCGTAGTCTCTATATGAGATGACTCCGTGGTGAGATCACGTACATGAGCCAAATAAGACAAACAACCCTTATCCATCAAGCGATGAGTACGAATATAAGATATCACCCCCTTAGGATACGAACTCGGATTACCCTTCCATACTAAGCTAGGTAAATCGGGATAAGCTAAGGTCACGGTCTTTGCATAACAATCTAATATAGCATGATAAGGAGATAACCAGTCCATACCCAATATCACATCAAAATCAAACATGTCTAGTAAAATCAAGTCTGCACGGGTCTCTCTACCCGAAAATATCACCAAACATCCCTTGTATACCCGATCCACTACTAAAGATTCACCTATTGGGGTAGAAATAGTAATAGGCACAATAAGGGACTCACTCACATAATCAATACCCACATCGAAATAAATCGACACATAAGAATAGGTAGACCCTGGGTCAAATAATACTGAAGCAGAACGATGGCAAACTGGAACAATACCTGTAATAACTGCATCAGAGGCTTCTGCCTCATATCTACCCGGTATAGCATAGCATAACTGACGGTCACCCTTAGCCTGCGAACCACCACGAGCACCACCTCGTACTCTACCCCTAGCACCATGGGTGCCACCTCTAGTATTCTGCGAAGAACCTCGAATAGTTGGAGCATCTATAGAATGAACAACTGGTGCCCCAGGCCGTCCATTAGAAGGAGCACGTTTGGGGCAATCTTGGGCCTTATGCCCAAACTCATCACACACATAACAACCTTGAGGACCTGAACTCCGTGGGGAATAACTAGAATTGTCAAAACGACCTCCGGAGCTCGAAGAACCCTGAATAGCTGCCTGGACTGGTCTGCCCTGATAACCATGGGTTCCTGAACCCGAATATTCTCTACCCTTGGAGGAATGATCGCTGAATTGACCCTGCCGACGGAACCTCTTGGCCCCGCCCTGTCTAGCACGTCGGATACTCTCTATCATCCTGGCATGATCAATAATACTCTGAAACGTACCCCCAGACAATACAAGAGAGGCTGTAGCCTCCTGGAGATAACCGGCGAATCCCTTCACTAGTTTGCGAATCCGCTCGAATTCGGTGGGAATACTCGACATAGCATAACGAGATAACTCATGGAAGCGAGTCTCGTACTCAGATACAGATAAGGAGCCCTGCTCCAGTCTGTCAAACTCATCCCTACGCTGATCACGAAGGCTATATGGCACAAATCTCTCAAGGAACACCTCAGTAAACTGTTCCCAACTCATCATAGGAGAACCAATAGGTCTACGAGCAAGAACTGACCTCCACCATTCTTTGGCCACTCCCGCAAATTGATATGAAGTGTAAGCAACTCCATGTGCCTCTAAAATGCCTAGGTTGAACAACCTATCTTGACACTCAGTCAAAAAGTCATAGGCTTTCTCTCCGGCTTTACCATCAAACCTTGGAGGTGCCAATCGAACGAACCTCTCAAAACTCTTCTGCTCAGCTACCGACATGGCAGCATTAGCAGAAACTGGCGGAGCTGCAAATCTCGGAGGTGCAATAGAAGGCATTGAAGATGAACCAGGAGTCTGAAATCCTACACTAGGCCCCTGAACTGGCGGTGTAGCACCAACTGTGATAGGAGAACCTATAGTACCTGAAATAATACCAGAGGTAGGAGCACCATCCAGTCTAGCCAATAATCGAACCAATAGCTCTTGAAGCATCGGAGTACTATCGGGAACCACAGGAGGCTGGGATGGCCTCTCCTCCTCAGTCTTCTGCTCTAAGTCATCCTCATGCTCATACATGGGCTCAGGTGATAGCTCTCTAGCTCGTCCACGAGCAGGTGCCGCTCCCCTTGCTCGGCCTCGTCCCCTGACTCCACCACGTCCTCTACCTCGCCCGCGTACTGGGGCTTGAGCAGCAGGTGCAGCCTCACCCTCAGTAATTGTGGCTCTAGTCCTCACCATCTGCGCAGAAGGAATAGATCAGAGGTATACAACACTTGATATGAATAAATCGCACGAAGGGAGTAAAAAGAAAGAAATTCTCCTATTAAGTATCTTGTAGCCTCTCGAAGATAAGTACGGACGTCTACGTACCGATCCGCAAGACTCTACTAGACACCCTGCTCTTTAACTTATAAGACCGGTGAACCTAGTGCTCTGATACCAATTGTCACGACCCAAAAACTGAGGTCATGATGGCACACATCTCAAAACCCAATCTGATGTGTAACCCTAAAATAAAACTCATACAAGACTCCCAAAGGGGAAAGTGATGCCACGATTTAAATAAAAAGAAAAAAAAAATAAAGAAATTATCCCAAAACCTGGTGTCATAAGTATAAAGAGCATCTAATACAAGGTTCGAATCTGAAGATACAACATAAGTCTCTGAATGATACAAAAGACTGAAAAATAAAGATAGACTAGTGACGATCCGAATTCTAGGACCTCACCACTAATCTGAGAATACACAATCCGCTAGAATATTAACTGCCACGTGGGGTACCCCGACTAGTATCTGCATCAAAAAGGGACACAGAAGTAGGGGTGAGTACAATTCACATGTACTCAGTAGGTTTTAGCTGACTGAGTATAAGGAATTAATCAAACCTATGAAATAAACTAAGGAACGCTCCCACCTGCATATAGAAAAGTCCCACTTCGGCATCGGTGCCGCCAGTTTATATATATAGTGGCACGAATAAAGTATAATAACAACTCATAATCACAATTAATCAAATAATTCAAGCAGCACAAATGTCAATGCAATGCAATGCAATATGATGATGCAATGATGTGGTGGTACGGTGGAATCAAGACTGTCGCACAGCCTGTCGTATACACCTGCCGAGCTGTGCTACCAAGCAGGACCCATGGGGGTCTCGCAGACCATATACCTCAATCACAATATCTCATTATCCTTGCCACCTCCTCGTGGTCAAGGGATCACAATGCATCCACTATCCTGCCGGAAAACTACCTCGGTCAGGGACTCAAGATACAAAGGTTGGGATCACAATGCATCCACTACCCTACCGGAAAACTGCCTCGGTCAGGGACTCAAGATACAAAGGTTTAAAGGTGTTTCATTTTCTTTCTCAAAAAGAATTTCCATATTTCTCAACTTCCCATGTTTCATGATGTGATGAATGAGGATGAATGCATCAAAACACATATGCATGGAAGTAATAATCAACTCACATGTGGTATAATGTTCAAAGTTCTCAAAACTTAACCTACACATGATATTCACCCTCAATAAATAGTAACGGGAAGAACACACTTTCATTTAAATATTCACCCCTTTCTCAACAATATTTCAATACTCAAGTATGCTCAAAACCCCCAACTCAATCTCTCAGGCGGCATCACAAGTCAAATAATATACTCAAGCCTCTCTCTTAGGCAAATCATAATTCACATGCTCTCAAAGCAAATAAGATAACAAATAAGGCCCCCACACGGGCTATGTAATACAAATAAACCCCGTCACGGCAACACATTAATAAATAAGCCTCCACACGGACATCATAATATATATAACATTCTCAACTCATACTACAACCCCATCCCAAAGTCTATAACATATGAATGATTAATTACCCCATCTCAATCTCAAAGAAAGATAGCCAAACCTACCTCAATTGCCGAAACCGCACTCGAATACCTCCACCGGACAAGTAACTCTCGAATTCAGCGCTCGGAATGACAACCCACTATCAACAATGAAACATACACGTCACAAGGAGTCCAATGACACCCATATTGATAGGTTTCGGAACCGGGGGTAAAATGGTCCAAAAATTAACTATTTTCGAAAAGGGTCAAATCTGTAAATTTATTGAACAATCCCATTCTATTGGTAATAAGGAACTCATGGTTGAAAAACCCATAAAAATAGAGCTCAAAACGAGTTGGAAATCACAATTTTCCTTAAATTCGGATTAGGGAAGAAACAAAGATTTTTGGGGTTTGAAACTAAAATTTAAGAGTTAAAATCGTCAAAAACTTAATGAAAAAGGAAGGTTTTAGGTCAAAAATCACTTACCCAACACTTTGCCTCAAAAATCTCTTCTCAAATCACCTCAAGGAGTTCAAGAACTCAAACAAATGATGAAAAATATTGAAATGGGAAGAAAGGGGCATTTTCTGCCCAAAAAGTTACTGTTCACGCGTGTTTTGTACAAATTTTCGAAAATCACCCTCAAGGTCATTACAATGAGCCTCTCTTTCCTTGAAGTTACACAGGATGCACCATGGGGACGGGGGGGGGGGGGGTTAGTACAAGGGTTCTCTCTCAATTTTTTTTTCTGTTTGGTCGAACCAACTTGAAGTTGGGTTACTTCCTCTCTATGTTTTTCATTTCAGATGTCTTGTTGAGAGTTCTTTTGATAGTTCAACAACTTCTGCAAGAAAACAGGCATGGATCAAAAAGAGACATATATTACATGCATCCTACTGTTTTTAAAGGTAAATCTGGATCGACCTTTGGTGTTCGAATGAATCCTCTTATGAGAAGAAAAATCTGGACCGCTTCTTGCCAGTGTAGTTATTTCCCTGTTAATTTCGTATGAAATGGTGAGACTTTATGTACTCTAGAATCAGTTTTGAAATATTCTTGTGATTTGTTGCAATTTTCTTCTTCCAAGGAACATGCGTATGTGCTGTTGCATAGTTCAGCTCTCTCATTTTCTAGAAATGCGTAATGATTAAGATCTTTAACACAAAATGTATATATTCAAAAGGCCTCCTCCTCATTATATGCTTATCATTCTCTTTTGCACTCTATAATGCAGAACAATCGGTTGTTGATCGGGCAATTAATGACATCTGCATCCTCTTGCAATGCAGCCGGCATAACCTTAATGTGGTGCGTCAACTTACTTTCCTCTCTGTATCAAAATAGACTCAATTCAGATTTATATCCACATCTCGTCAACTGTTAAGTTGGGAAAGTTTCAACAGGGTGCGTTCAGTCCCTTCTATTTCTATTTAGTTACATGTTCATTTTTCACACTGGAGGATTCAATTAGGGTTCAGAAAATTGATTGATATTAGAAGTGGTCATTCTGCTTTACTTATACATGTTTTTGACATGTGAAAAGGTAGATCGCAAGTATCTGAGCAACCATGCGACCACATAACATTTCTTGATTTGGGAGGAGAATTTTGTTTGTTTTTTCTATTGCACGACCCTGACTGTTCATACCATGGGGAGTGGAGGAGGGGTTTGCTAGTGTAGTTGATTAGGTGGATGTGAATACTGTTTCTCGTAGAGAACTTAAGATATCGACTACAGCGAATGAAAAGGATATTACCAGACTAGGGTAAACCATCATTCAAATGATTAGTTTATTCTCCTTTTATTGCTAATCTTGTAGGAAACTTGACCTTTTATATTCTTTTCATGTTCGCCTTCTGCAGGTGTCTGTTGGAAATGGGTGCGTACCTCTACAAAGTTAATATAGCCTTGCAGGAGTGTGCTTCAAGATGCTTATACTTTGAGTTCATTATATGCAATGCTCTTTCTCATACTTGACATATCATATTTGCGATCTTTTCTTCTTGAAAATTTCAAATGTTTCTTGTTCAGTTGATTATGTTTAGACCTCTTGAATGTTGATTCATATATGTCTAAGATCCTCTTTGGGGAGCGAAATTACTTCATGATTGAGATATTTGGCATAGTCTACCATGTTACAATAAACTTTTGTACTTTGAGCTAGGAAGAATTTTATAATAACCTGGAGAAAGTATGTCAACTCTCAAGGAGTATTATTGCATCATCATTTTTGGCCTACTTTTAAAGATATTGGTAGCATGTGTAGATCTAGTTTAAACTGCTTACCAGTGAAATTCACAATAAATCTATTGCTGTTGCATTTTACTCATGACAATTTCCTGTTCCTTAAGATAAATATATAGTTGGTTCTCTTCTTTGTTTATATTGTAATAGTTCCTTGCAATTCTCGGTCATAAAATTCTTCTTCCAACTATTTCTGGTCTAGATTGGTGATGGGCTGGCTGCGGTATGTGGAATCTGGGAGGAAAATTGACTGCATTAGCAATCCTAACACTGTAAGAATGATAATTAGAAGCTAAGATGGGTTTCTATAGTTGTGTAACAATCTAATTATGATGGTTCCTGCAGGCATACCCGATTCCTGTCCTTGTTGAAGAGGTTGATGGTATCCTTATGAGTATAATATGAATTTAACTTGGTTAAACATGAACATGAGTTTGTGGACTCCATACATGTGCAAGTCCAGTTATCGCTAAACATAAAAGTTGAATGGAGGCTTTGTTATTGAATACATCCTGTAATTTGACTTTGGGGATTGCTTTCTCAGACCATAGCTGTAGTTGTTGCTCCCTTAATGCTTGAACAAGATATTATTAGTGTTGCTCAATACGTTTTAGTTGTGGAAAAGGAATCAGGTAAAACTATTTATAAGCAGAGAAAGGCTATAACAGAGTTTTGAAAGGTATTCCTAGTTCATAAATGAGGCCACTATTTGTTGTTCATCATGCAGTTTTCCAGCGACTATCAAATGATCAGTTTTGCAAGAGGAACCGTTGCATTGTGATAACAGTACGCATCTTTTGTTTTCTGAGAATTTCCGCACATATTTGGCTCCATAATTTCTTTTTAACAGGGAAGGGGTTATCCTGATGTTCCCACAAGGAGGTTAGACCCATGTTGCTCACCTTGTCAGACTTGTTGCAGATGAATCCTACTTCAATTATCCATATTTCTGTCTTTTCATGTTGCTTGCCTGTGGTAGGTTTCTGCGTCTCCTCATTGACAAGCTGCATTTGCCTGTGTACTGCCTGGTAGATTGTGATCCATATGGCTTTGACATCTTAACTACATACAAATTCGGTTCTTTGGTAAGGACTATACAATGTGGTGTTATTATGATTTGAACATGTTGCTGACATTCCTCCTTTTCACTGTAACTGTCTACACTTCCATTGTTAATTAGGTCAAATCCTAACGTTCACATTTTTGAAAGAAAAATCTGTTACATTTTTCAACCATCTTCCTATCAAAGCTATCAAGCATTCATTCTTATCTTGATAGTAAACTACACGAGACACTTATGTTCAAGTGTATAGAGTAGTTAGATTAGGTGGATTGATAGAAGGATGTTTTCTTCGGATAACATGTCTCTATATAAATTTTGAAGCAAATGGCTTATGATGCAACATTTCTACGAGTCTCTGAGATTCAATGGCTTGGAGTATTTTTCCAGGATTGCGACAATTATAGCATTCCACAGCAATGTCTCCTGCCTTTGACTGCAGAAGGTAACATTCACACATTCATTGTCTCGTTTCATTATAGCTTTTATAAAAAACAACTAATCAAAAATGACTGGTTGTGTAATCTTATCAGATAAGAGGAAAGTTGAAGCAATATTACCTAGATGTTATTTGCAAAGAGAAGTACCACAATGGAGGTAGAATTTCATTCTACTAAGTAATGATAATGCCAAAACTTATGGTTGGGATCTAAACATATTCATATGACTGTTATCCACGCCCTAAGGTTTGAACTGGAGCTGCTGCTGCAAAAAGGAGTGAAGTTTGAGATTGAAGCGTTGTCTGTGCATTCACTCACTTTTTTGTCCCATGAGTATCTACCATCAAAGATCCACAATGGAGGGTATATCTGAATCTTTTCTATCTTTGTTCGGTTCTTTAGCAAGAGAAGTTCAAAGTATTTTTGGTGTGGTCGCATATATCATTTGAAAGAACCTAATCAGTCACTTTTGTCAAAATTCACGACGATTGTTGTGGATATCAAGCTACGAATGTGCATTGACATTAAGCAATTGGATAGAGAATGGAATTTGTCCACTGTATCTCATCCTAAATAGTACATCATAATAGATTGAAGACCGCAACTAGCCTGAATCTCAAAATTATTAGTGATACAAGTTAAAATTTCGTATTTAACTTGTTATGACACTACATGTTGGCCGTTGTTTTGTCCGGGAAAGTAGAATCATAATAACGTTGTAGAAGATAACTACGTAGACAATAAGGAATACAAATTTTTATAAAGGATTTAAGTTACATATAATGACAGGGTAATAACATGTTTGTAACTCTTTTTATCAAGTTACTGATTATTATTTATACAAGATTTATACTTTATTAGTAATTTGATTGTATGAATAATTTTTTTTACATCGTCAGTGTATTTCAATTTAAGCTTAGAAGGATCTGAGTTATACACATAAAAAAAAGCTCCATTGATAATACATAGATAGAATCTCAATTTGGGTTTAATTGATAACTAAGCACTCTTAAGTGTGAAAATGCACTTTTAGACGAACCTATGCGAAGTTGAAGTGTCTAGATGGTCACAATGAAAGTTGGGGTGTTCAACTTTCAGTGAAGATCAAGTTAAAATGTATATATGTATATTAAACACTTAATTTAAATAGAAGAGAATATGTATGTTGTAATTGGCTAAGATGCAAGAACCAAGTAGATTGAGATTGAAAAATGATTAAATTTCTTCTTCATGAAAAAAAGAAAAGGTTAAACAGCTATCTCCCAGACTCTAACTCATTTATGATAACAGACCTAAACAAAGTCACCTTTTACTTGTACGATTGAATTGCTAAAGTAATTTATTTTATTACAAACCAAAATTAGATATCACTTAGAAAAATAATTATTTGTCTTTGATCTAATTTTATAGAACATCCTTGTGGATTGATTTGGGTAAGTCACATAACTTAAGTTGATTCAACTTTTGCAATGAATTATTTTGGGTTGCAACCATTTTATTCCTTAAATAATGTCATTCATTAATGCATATTTGGACAATTTTCACATTATGGATTAAGCTCGACACCAATACTACATGTGATAAAGGGTTAAATTAAAAGAAAATAAAGACCAAGCAGAATAGAATGAAAGTATTCCACTGAAAATCTCAACAGAATAATAATAATAAAAATCTCCGTGTCATAAAATTAGTACAAAATCTTGGTAAAGATTTGATTTATAAAATACTCAAAACAGCACAGAAATAAAACCCAAATGAAGAGAATTTAATACTTGGTTCTGTTATATGGAAAATGGTAATAAAATCTTTGATATAATTATCCGATTTTCTTTCTCCTTTTAATCACGAGGGCATATCTTCATAAACAAACAATAATTCTACCTCTACTTATTTTGCACTCATTAATTTGTCCTCCATTTTTTTCTCATAACTCTATTAGCTCTTTCATTATTTGATTCAATGGAACCCTTTGCTGAATTGGTATGTTTCACTTTCATAAAAAATAAAATAAAATTCTCCTTTAGTTAATTAAAAGCTGAAAGTTGTAAATTTTTTATTTATTAATTATGTCTTTTTAGGGCTGTATTTTGAAAGTGGACGTTCATTGCGATGCATGCAAGATGAAGATGGTGGACGTTTTGAGTTCTATATGCGGTAATATGTTCTATATGCTTTTATTTCTTAGTAGAGCTTTTTTAATAATCGAAGTATCCGAGCCTGTTTGTTTGTACCTCGACTAATTCCACTTGTGCTTCGAGAATAACTCTGTCTACCGAGTGTTGAACAAATAGGAAGAAACCACTTAGTGTTACCAAATTTAAAAACTTCCATAATTTTATGGCTCTTTGAACTTGATGAAATATAGAAGGAAAATATGGTTAAGCCCGCTTTCTTCTATTCACTTTGTCCCTTTTTATGCAAATATGAAAGAGTGTACTTAGTATGGCTTATTGATTTAATATTGTTATAAAGGTCAGTTCAAAACAAGCGTTAGCTTAATACTAGAACTATATATGTGTATGGTAGGGAGCCAAAAATTCTAGTAATAATAGGATTAAAATGATGCAAAGAATATCACTCCTAGAGTAATATTTAGGTCACCTTTACCACTAAACTAAAACCTTCACTTATGTTTAGATCTTAAAAGAAATTTTATAGTGCAATTGGGGTCATGGAAGGGTACGGGAAGGGGGATTGCAAGAATTGAACCTACATCTGTTGTGTGGAAGACTCCTAGTCAGGGGCGGACCTACTTTTGCCCGATACCCCTTCGTTGCAAAATTACATTGTATATATAGATCAAAATTTCATTTAATAAATATATATACAAGTGTGACACCCTTTAACACAAGTCGAAGGTTTAGTGTAGTGGTTAAGGGATTGTGAAAATTGCTTGAAGTTGTGTGTTCTGCTCTAGTGGTACCCCTTGATCATGAGAACTCATAAAATATTTGTTTTTACCCTATATGTATACTGTTATTCTCTAGTAAAGATGATGAAATCCTCTTCGAAACATGTAGCTTCGTCCCTGAACGCACGATAAGGGCCTTCAAGAAGAGAAGACAACTATGGTTTATTTGTATTTAACACTTTTTATTTTTATTTTATAGGTGTTTATTCCGTCACAATAGACTCTGAAGATGGGACGGCCAAGATTTCTGGTGAAGTTGATCCAAATCTCCTCTTGAGGGCGTTGTCAAGATCAGGCCTTGGCAACCATGCAGAGGTGAAATGGGTGAGACTTAAGCACCCAGTGTTGAGTAATAGTCTTATGACTGATGGATATGGTTCCTATAATCATGGATATGGCTCTTATAATCATGGATATGGTTATAACAGTTATGGCCATGGTCATGGTCATGGACGTGGCTATAGTTCTATTGGTGGTCCTTTTATGCAAAGAAGGTCGTTGCCCGAACACAATTATGGCTATGGGGGACACCACAATTACCAATATCCTTTTAGGGGCACTGCATATGACTCGTACGCCACCAACTATTACTCCGGTGCTCTGCCATCACCTAGGTATGTTCCAACATATGAAGATGACAGCTTCAACTGTTCCACGATAATGTCATTGTTAATAGTTTTTATTGTGTATTGTTTCTTATTGTAAAAAATTGTGTGTTGTTTCTTATTGTAAAGGTTTACTTGTTTATGTTAGATTCTGTTAATGGTGTAGATAGGATTTACGCCTTTTGTTTCGCTGTAGTGGGGTATATGATTTTGCATAAAGGGGGTTAGGACAAAGTTGATTTTAAGGCTTAACTTCATGTCTCAAATTGATATTTATTTTGTACTATTTTCAAGTATTGTTTGTTTATTATACCATATGTATACACATGCGCGGACATATATATGAGGAAACTCTTTTTGCTGGTGTTGGAGGGCATGCCTTACTAAAGGGTGTCTCCGCCATTGAACAGAACATATTTACTCAGTCTTATTGAGTATCAACTGCCCCTCTGCTTCGTAGACTTCTTTTCCGACCTACTTTGTAGGCTATATCTGCATACAGTATTGAGAAAAATTCTAAATCATGTATTTACTTTCCTGAATTTGGTTGAGTTTTTCTTGATTTCTTATAAATCTTGTCATTGTAGGCCGTACAACAGCTATTATATGTAGAGAACTGGAGAGATTCTTAATGGCTCGCTGGCTTTCACCATGACAACAAGAAGTTGTTTGCGTGAACTTTCTTAATTCTGTTTACTAAGTGAACATTTATATATTTAAAGGGTAGCTATAATTGAATATCTTTTCTTTTTATTCAAACAGCTTTCATCTGCACTCTAAGTAAATTTACTTGTTGGATTTTCATCAAGGTTAGCTGATGCTTTATTTTGGTAAGTATATTTGTTGCTGCTGAGTACTATGCCTTATATTTTCCAATATTTAAATTGAACAGGCTTTACTCTGTATAGTTTTTAAAGAATAAATCTAGTACCATCTTCATATATATCCCTTTTAACAATTTTACTCGGACTTTTTAAAAAGTTATGGCACTCGTGTCTAAAGGATTTGACACACACCCAATGACATTTTTGAAGAATCCAAACAACTGTACGCAATCTTACCTTGCATTTTTGAAAGAGGCTATTTCCATAGCTTGAATTCTGGTCACATGACAACAATTTTATCAGTTACGTCAAAACTCCCTTTTTTTGTGTTTAGAATTGTACTGTTATATTTGTGCGTGCATCCTCAGCTAGTTTGAACATTTGCATCTATAAGGATTGATATTTTCATGTAAAGATTCAAATTCCTCCTGTCTAGACAATTTGATTGGAACAAATTATTGGAATGTCATTCTCAACCCAATGGCCTAATGGCAAAATGAATAATGCTTCTAATTGTCTGATGTACATAATTGTTGTGTGCGTGTATCCTCTTTGATTTCTCTTTACTGTTTCATCAAAGAGTTCTCTTGTTCATTATATCCATCCCTACAAATCCTCTAATTTTTAATTTACATGCTATTATTTGCCTAAGATTTTAGCTTGATATCTCATGAGTGGTCATTTTACCTTGATATCACATGAGTGGTCCAGAAATGAATAGTGAGGATTCATAATGTCTATCCCTTCTAATCTTAATCAATTAAGATGTAGTGGTACTTGTTTTTGTTGCAACTTTATTAACAAGATGTCATACAAACATGCATTAAGTAATTGCTAAAATTTGGCCATTGACATAAAATTGTTTCTACAGCATGCGTTGCTGAGAAATGTCAACAATAAAATAATTTAAGGGAAATTGTGGAAGGTAAAGCAATAGAGAATTTGGAGAGAATAGTTAATTTCTTTGGGTACAGTGTAGTGGAATTTTCTTTTACACCTCCCTCAAGAGCTCCTATCTTTTTGTTGGTGACTGGTGATTCGAACTCACAACTTTAAGATTAAAAGTGAAGGGTGTTTATCATCCGAACAACTCTCTCATTTCATGTAGTGGAAATTATTGGCTTTGGATGGAAGAGAAAAAATAGTACGAATAGGTGTTAAATGAATAGATAAAAAAGGGAACTTTTCACTTGTTGAGATATTGATGAGGTAGGGAGAATATTTATTCATTTATATCGAATCAAATAATTTTAATTTTAAAAATTATAAATAAAAAATAAGAGTTTACATCATTTTTTTCCTTCTTATTTTCCGTTGAAATAATTTTCTTTTCTTTTAATTGGTAAAGAAATATTTACAATATTTTATACATGTAGTAATATTCTTCTCTTTAACTTTATTCATGTGAGTTTTTCGACTATAATTAATCCCGAATTCAAATTCTTATAAAATCGTCTATGAACTAAATAAATTAAAGAAAAAACACCTCAAATCACTCTTAAATTTGATCTAACATTTTAACTACACGGACGTTTAAATACACCTTAACAACTTTCAATTGAATTTAATATCACCCGCCGCCATATTATAGTGATTGTAAGCATCACGCCATTAATTTTTTTTTATCCTTTTTTTCCTAAAACACTTTTTTATAATTGACATTCATATTGGTACAACAGTGTATGAATATCAAATTAAAAATTAAAAAATAGAAGTAATGTTGGTATTTCACCGACGTGCATTCCACTTTATATTTCATTTCTCAGACACTAGCACCACGTCTATGGCACATTCATATATTTGCCACTTTCTTGTCATGAAGTTTTCAAGAAAATATTATGCCATCGCCAAAAACATTGCCAATGGGCCCTTCTAAACCGCGAAACGCGGTGGCTCCAGATAGCTCATTACCTGCTGCTCCGGTTCTGTTACAACAACCATCTCACAAAAAAGGTCAATGGAAATCTACAAAACTCTTCCGGCGTGTAAAGTCAGTTTTCCGGTCATTTCCTGTAATAAATCCTCCATGTAAGATGCCGGTTTCTCTACATGGAAACAGGCTTCATGAAGGACACATACATGGAGGAAAACAAATGACAGGAACTCTATTTGGGAACAGAAAAGCTAGGGTTAATCTTGCAATTCAAGAAAATCCTAGAGGTGTTCCGTTGCTTGTTCTAGAACTTTCTATCCAAACTGGTAAACTACTCCAAGATATGGGTTCTGGACTTGTTAGAATAGCTCTCGAGTGTGAAAAGAATCATTCTGAGAAACTCAAGCTAATCGATGAACCTATATGGACCATGTACTGCAATGGACGAAAAGTTGGATATGCTGTTAAGAGAGGGCCTACAGAGGATGATCTTAAGGTTATGCAGAATCTCCATGCAGTATCTATGGGAGCTGGCGTTCTACCAACTGAGTCCTCAGAAGGAGAGCTTACTTATATGAGAGCTTTTTTTGAACGTACTATTGGATCAAAGGACTCCGAGACTTATTATATGATGAATCCTAATGGCACCAGTGGTCCTGAGCTAAGCATCTTTTTCGTTAGGATTTGATCGATCAATAAGAAAGATGAAATATATACCAACAGAAATGTTCTTCATTCTCACAACTTTCTTATTAATTTTCTTGTCAAAGCAACATATAGGGATCAAAGTATAAACCTAAATGAAGAATATAATTTTACATCAAACTGTGTTTGGCTAGCTTGATTAGTATTCATGTTTGTTACGTATAGAATTTTTTTTTATGTTTGATTGGTGAGTCAATGTTTTCTTTTTACTCCTACCTCCGTCTCTTTTTTAGTTGTTATATTATGTTTTTCGAGATTAGTTTGATTAATTTTCAAAGCTAAATTAGATTATATTAATTCGACATCTTAAAATAAAACTTTAAATATTTAAAAACTATGCAAAAAGTATTATAAATTGTAATTTTTTCTCATATTAATATGATGAAAAAACACATCTTAAAATGTTAGTTAAAATTCAATTGTTTAACTCTCAAAAAAGAAATTATGACAATTACTCCCTCTATTTCATTTTAACTGAATTTCTGGGCCTTTTTTAATTATTCAAAACTAGTTTAGTGTACGTGTCTTGCGCGTGTGTTAACGTCAGACATTAAAATTATATACAATAAAAGATAATAGTAAAAAATAACAATTGAGGTTAAAATAAATGTTATATCTATCAAATGATAAAAAGAATTTTGAATTTCATATACAAAAGTTAATAAGTAATATGTGAACCTCTTTCTTTAATATTTTTAGTTCTTCCCAGTACGTAATTCTACAAGTGGGTTTAGAAAAGGTAGAATGTATGCATACCTTATCCGTAACTCATAAAAATAAAGATGTTTCTCATATATCCCCGACTAAAATAAGGTCTGCCAAATAGTTTGAAAAAAAGGAATACTAATATGTGAATAATAACAATAATAAATTAATGTAAAATGGAGTGTGTTATATGCAACAAACAGGAGATCGATCATTTTAAAAAAAAAAAAAAAAACAATTTGAGCCGCAATGTACTTCTAAAAAAGTACTTGTGGGGAAAAATTATTTTTTTAGCTTTTGAAAAACATCGTTTCCTACTTCTCGGGAAGAAATTATTTTCTTTCAAAATTTTCATCAAATACCTTAGTTTTTTTTATTAAAAATAAATAAATACACACTTTTATCCTCCCAAGAATTTAGCAAAATAAAACTATTTTAATATAAGAATCCATGATTTTTCTTACTATATATAGTTTCATTAACCTATTTCCTGAAAAAAAATGAATACATAATAAATGACAAAAGCAAAGAAAATTAGGAAGGAATAAAGATGCATGCGCAATATAACCTTATGTCTTCATTTTCAACGTATTTCATAGCCTTTTGGTTTCTTTACGCTCCTAATTGTCATAGTTCGTATTCCAAATTTCTATCTTAATTTTTTTGAGCCGAGGGTTTTTCGGAAACAGCCGTCTTACCTTGGTAGGAGTAAGATCTGCGTACACTTTATCCTCCCCATACCCCACGTTATGGGATTTCACTGGGTTGTTGTTGTTGTTTTATATTTTTAGTTTAATAAAAAAAAGATTGTCATATAGTAATATATTGTAATTGCTTTTAAATTCTTAAATAATTAGACTTTAATATTTTTCAAGTAAGAAAATATTTGAGAAACAAATAGTCAATATTTAATATCATTAAAATAATAATATAATAATTAAAAGAAAATAATGAAAGGACAATTTTATCTAAAGCGGAGACTTTTAATGAAAGACAAAAAGTTCAATCAACATCTTTAAGAATCTTCGTGCTTTTAATATAGTATAGATAATTGAATTGTTCAAAGTTCAATATCGATGTTTGAAATCTTTTCCATATTTGTCCTTTCCTTTAGTGAAATTTGATATTTTTTAAGAGATAAATTGCACTACTTATAAAGTTACATTTATGATTTCACAAAAAACAATAATGAAAAATATAGTTTAAATTATGCCCTTAAATATTTTTCTTAATAAGTGTGCATTGCTTCACAACTTCTGTTAATATGGAATAGAGGGATGTAATAAGGAACGGAGGGAGTTAAAAAATATTAATGAAAATTGAAATGTTCAATTTTGGCTATCTAACTTTTCCCTTGTTGTCATCTTCTTCCAAATCATTGTGATTTGGCTCAATTTGTTTGTAACAGAGTGTCATACACATACCATATCCAATAATTAACATCTTGACAAAATTGCTAAAAGGAATGATTTAAGTTGAAGTCTTGATTAATTAGTTGTTTTTTGTAGATCATACTTATCTTCAAACGCTGATTCAGAATTTAAAATATATAAGATTTTGCACCAATTTCAAGTTAATACCAGTACAATAAAAATTTTGCTCATAGACAAATATTTTAAAATATTTGGACAAAATTATTAGGTTCATGTTAATGCGTAACCAACTCTCTACATCTGTCTTTGCTTTATTTTTTAAGGTACATGCATACTCAATCAGATGATTCTTGTGTCATTTTTGATACAATCAATTAGGCCAATTGTCTCATTGTGTAAGGAGGAAAACTAATGTTAATTGAATGAATATCCAAGAACTTTTAAGTTGTTTGTCTTCTTTTTGTTGATGTTAAGTGCTAAAATTCAAGAAAAAAGAATTTCCAAAGGTCATAAATCTAAGCCACAAGTAGTAATCAAGTGAATTTTGTCAATATCATGAAGGGTCTTTTTCAATTGAAGTCCTCAGGTCCTTTCTAGATCTTGCCGACCTTTCATCAATATGTTTTGCTTATTGTATATATATATATGCAACTATGGATTCAAAAGTGGGGTGGGGTATAGGTTGGGTTGGGTGTGTGGGGTGTCATGTAAATTTATTTATACTAATTTGAGATGTATTATTGCATAGATCAAGAACATCATAAAAGGTTGTTAAGTCTATTCTGTTGATTAATACAGAAGGATTTTAATCGAGATTGAATAGACTTGCCAACAATAAGTGTATACATCTGTCAAATTTACATTAATATATGAAGTGATATCAGCTTGATATAAAATTCAATAGGTAATATGCATGGGGCCAGTGAACGATTTTAGGACTCCCTATTTAAGTTATATGGGAAAAGTTCATATTTTCGTTTTTCTATAAATTTAGCTGTTTTAGAATCAACTTCAGATTTATGAGACTAAAGTTGGAACAAATTCAAATATGAAGTGTGACACATTACTTGTACAAGCAGACTTCAGATAGTTTTGATTGAAGTTTTGCATGAGGAGAAGAAATAAGTAGGAGTAGCATTTTATTTTATGTTTGTCAATAACGACTACAAGTTAAATACTTTTAAAAATTTAAATATTATGATTGAAACTAGTCATTATAGAGCCCGTTTGGATGAGCTTAAAAAAAGTAATTTTTATGTATGAAGTGCTTTTAGAACTTTGAAATGCTGAAAGTTATTTTTATAAATAAACAGTTGAGGGTTTGGATAGAAGTGCTTAAATGAGGAAAATGATGTGAATTTTAGGGTTAAAAGAATAAAAAGGGTAATTTGGGAATTTAGTTAAAATATAAGGGATATAAAAGTAATTTCTATGGTCAAAGAAAATGACTTTAAGCCCTTAGGAAAAAAAAAGTTAGGAATCCTAACTTTTCATTTTTGACTGACTTTAAGAACTTTATGGCTTAAAGTCAGCATTAGACAAACACGTCCAAAAGCTAAAAAGGACTTTAAATCCAAACGGGCTCATATTACTTTTTTATGAGATGCATATGTCATATCCATCAACTGTATTTGTGCAAATTAATTTAAGTTGATAATTTCCAACATTTCATTCATCATTATGAGATTGACCAAACTTAGTTGAAAGAGGTCCCATTTAGATAGTAGCCAAGAGAAATTTTCCATCATACAAGTCCATATAAGGGTTCTTGAAAATGAAAGGTAAAATATTTAAAAAGATTATAGCCAGAAATATTCCAAGATTTCAAGAAGAAAATAATAAAATTACAGGCCACGTGTACAGCTAAAATTCCAGAAGATGACAATACTAGTCACTTCCAATCACAAGAATAATTTAATTTATGTCATCCATTAGTGCATTGAAAGTGTCTATTGTTGTAATAAAGTTGAAAGAGGTTATTTTCCTAAGGGTTTTACGTGCAATTTTCTGTCTTTTTATACATGGATTTTAGGAAACGACATTAAGCTAGATATTTTATTGGGACAATTTCAAATATACAATAAATAAATTAGTTTATAATAAATATAGTTATATTTTATTTACATTATTTATACATGAGCTATATACTGAATATATATTATAATACACTCAAAAGCTGAATATAACTTGACTATACATGAAATATATACTAACTATATATACCTATACAATGAATGATCATTTTTTTAGTAATTATTTTTGCCGAATGGCCAGTAGCGTAATTATCCCTATTTTATTTTGTTGTCCTTTAACATATAATTGTTTGATCTTTACACAAACAACCGTTGTATTTACTATTTACTTTTATTTATTGATTGATATATAGATTATACATAAATTATATGCCTGATGATTATAATTAAATTAATCAATTGAATGAATGGCTATTTAGCTAAATTCTTTTTTTCCCAATAGATGATAAAATTCGTATGCAAAAGAATGGATTATAGTTCAAGTAATTTTGTTAACTAAAAATGTGCATAGGGAACGTTTACATGGTGAAAAATAGAGTTGACAATTATTATTTTTTTATATAGGGATAACTCGTCCTAGTTTAATTATAGTGTTCCTAGAGATCAAGTTAAATTTTTATTAAGAGTATTCAAAATTTAAGAAAGTATACAGTTTCTAAAATATGTGAGATATCTATTTTATTTTTGTAAAATTATTATTTCTAGTTTGTATACCTATTATAACCGTTGGTATTTAAATCTCGTGTATGTATGATGTGATATATAGACCTCAAATAGTCCAACAAATCCAATTGAGCATAAATTTACTCTTTGAATTAGGTTAACTATCAATTATATCAGATTAACGATTACTGTTTGTTATAAAAAAAAAATATTTTATATCGTAATGCATGAAACTTAAATTCTTACTATTATATACGGTGCACATGGAGTCATAATCAACACTTGACTACTTTATCATTATTATCAATAATAATATATTATTCCCACAATATTTCAATCTATGATAAATTGTAGACACTTCAAGAATCAAGCCATCCCACTAATTAAGGAAAAGAATCTTTACAAATTACAAATATCCCCCCTGCTATTATATACATTGCATATTGTAAACTTTCCAAGTGTCAAAAGGTTGAAATACCCTATCAAGAATATCCAAAAAAAACTCGAGGGTCTCACATTTGAAATCTCCTGCGTAATTTCTTGATCGAGCTTATTATACAAAATTTGTCTACTAAATTGATCTTTTATATAATTTGAGGGTTATATATTGGAGACAAATTTATCTTAAAATAAGAATTGTGAACTTCCTTCGATTAAGAAAGAAAGTTAAAAATTAAAATAAAGTATATATTCTAGTCCATCAAATACTATCAATAGTCCCATTATTGATGAAGATGATCTTCACATATAAAAATCTAGATTTTGGACCTAATTAACTTTGTTTTAATCAAATATTTATCGACTTAAGTAGGGCTTAGCTCATATTTACATGTTAATTAAATCACCCAAGCTAGTCATTAAAAATGATTATGCTTATTTTTATCTTCCTTGACCTATAATTTTTGTCTTTTTCACACCATCAAAGCTAAGTTAAAGTTCATTACCACAATAGGTACTTTTTTGGTTTTAAATTGTATATCTGATTTTACTTTGACGTGAAATTTAATAAAATAAAGAAGATTTTTAAATTTTGTGATTTTAGATTAAAGATATGTTAAATACACCAAATTCAATTTTATGATCTTGAACATATCGTATGAAAAATTAAAATTAAAAAATCGTAAAAAAAAGACATTTTTTTAAGGGAGGGAGTTTTTCTTTATTGCAAGTTTGATTTAATGACTTGAAAAATAGAAAAATAACTTACTATAATTGATTAAACTTACCTAATAAAGTAAAAAATAATTAAAATATCAATATATATAACTTAAATCTAATTTATTATACATCTCAAAATATGTGCCATAGTCCTTATTAAAAATATTTTTTCAAAATACTTGTCATATAAAAGTTTAAGATATTTTATTTTTATTTTATTTTACCCTCAGTAATACGACGTATATTTTATGTTTTCATTGTCAGTACATTAATGACTAGGCTTTGAATTAATTGTGAATGTTGCTAATTGGAACACGTTTAATCTCTGTACTTGGTTATGGTTTAAATAAAATAAAGTCAGCCATTTTCCACGTATGTGGATGCAACGTGGACTAAATAAGAATTTCATTAAAGACAAACTATAATAATGTTCATATATTAACATACATAGAATGAATTGCAACTACGTACATACTCCTCTACCTAATCTAGAAAACGTAAAAAAAAGAATATAAAAAAAAATCTAATACTCATAGGAAAGGAAATTAACTCAAATGTACATTAACGAAGGTGACTATTTTAATTGATGGACAGTTCGGTGCACAAAGCATCTCACGTTTATATGATCTGAAGAAGGATTGTAATATTTTGAAGAGTGTAATAATATAGACAGTCTACTCTAATGCAAGCATTAATTACTGATTTTGGACATATACATTTTGATTAATTACTTTACGAGGACTAATTGTTGGCGAGCTTCAATTCTAATTTCTTCCTTCATTTTTTTTATGAATTCTTCAAATTTCTTGTTCAAGTCCTCAGTACTCAACTTATTCAATGGCTCATCACTTTCTTCCACTTCTTCTTCTTCACTAAAAAAGTCATTTTCTTCGCAATCATCTGCCTCTACAATCTCGTAGGTTGTAGAACATTTTTCATCTCCAATACTACCATTTTCCTTTTCTTTGTCCAAGACTTCATGACTTTCTGACGTTGCCTCATCTTGCTTATATTCCACGATTGTCATAATTGAGTTTTCAACGTTCAATGGTACTTCATGAAACTTACCAAGTTGTATGCTCATCTCATCTTCATGTTGTCGTACATGTACTTCTTCTTTTGATGTTTCTAAATACGAGGCATGAGCCCCAATGCAAAGTGGTAATTCGGATTCTAGAAATTCATTCAAGAATCCGTCTTCTTCTACTTTTTCTTCTTCTTTCTCTTCCTCGTTAGAAGTATTAGCGAGGAGCACCAAGAATATACCATTGCATAGTAGAAATACATATTTTTTGTCCATAGCATGGCTTAGAAGTTGGAAAGGAAATGTAGAAAATGAGAAGTTTAATGAATAATAATAGGTAAAGAAGGATGAGAAGTAAGATGAGAAGTACGAAAATAAGAATGAAAATAAAGAAATTGAAGCAAGTAGTTGAGTGAATTTCTCCATAAATTTGGCCAAGCTTTGTAATAAGTTTTTGTACTTCATTTCATTCCTATATGTGGCTCTTTGTGAAAATAATGTTTTTTTTGTTTTTTTTTTCTATGATCTTTTCGTCCTTCCTTTTTTGAAAGAGGGAGGAGGGGAGATGATCATGTGTCTAGGAACTTTGATAGAGTTGGTGCCTTTTATAGGCATTTTGAAGAGTTCTAATAATATCCCCTATATGGTTATATATTTTATTGTTTTTTTTTATTGTACCAAAGTCACAAAATTAAATTCAGAATAACTTAATTAACTATTATATGTGCCAGAAATATTTCTTTATTTATCATGCACAAGAGGTAAGGGTAAGGTTTGTGTACCCCACCCTACGTAGACCTCATGTGTAGAACCACCACACTGGCATGATGTTGTTATGACGTGCATCAAGAGAAATAAACGAATATTGAAAATAATGAATTCAGTACTCTCAAAATCATCACACGCGTATAATTTACCATGTAATTAGGATATAACACCAATCTTATCTTACTAATATTCAAAACAAAGTTATAAATTATCTTTTCAAAATTCTGAATCTGCATCTATCAATACCCGGAGATAGGGGTGTTCATGGGTCGGTTTGGGTCGATTATTGGTAAAAATTAAAATCAAAGCAATTTAATCTATTTTAAAATTATTTAAACCAAATCAAACCAAATAAAAATATTCATCCATTGGTTTGGTTGTTATCGATTTCAGTTTGGTTTGGTTTGGTTTGGTTCGATTATTCGATTATTCGATTATTAATCAGACACAAAAATAAAAGAAACAATTAATTCAAAAGAGAAAAAAAAGATAATAATTCATTCAAAAATGAATAAATTGTCTTTGTGTCATTTTAGATATTATAATTCTTATACAAAAATTTTAATTATGATTAATTTCCTACTTATATTATTAGTTAAATCAATGTACTAAACAATATAGACTTACTGAATAATGCATAAGCTAATGATATGGTTGTACAAATAAAAGATTCATCATACCTTACTATTTTAAATTAATGTTCTCCATTTTTTTGCATAAAAAAGTGTTTTATAAAAAATAATATATTATGTATGTATAATTATAAAAAAAAATATGTATATAATTTTTCGGTTCGCTTCGGTTATTTCTTCGATTTTTTTGAACTTCAATTTTTTTGAACAAAACCAAACCAAATATTATTGATTTTTAAAAGTGTAAAATCAAACCAAATAAAAAAATCGATTTATTTGATCAATTTAATTTGATTTTTCGATTTGAATCAATTTTTATTCAAATCGTGAACACTCATATTCGAAGGTACATGGTAACTTGAGGGGGTGGGGTAATGTGTTTGTGAATTTGTGATGAACTAGGATTGCCATGTGGAAGTGTGGGAATAGCTATAGATTTATACTCGTCCATTCACTCAACTTCATTAGCTTATGTAATTGAAATGAAAATTGTTGAAATCTTTAGCTGTCCCACTTAACCAAAAATGTGTGTGTATTATTGAATCAATAGATACATTTGCTTTGTTTTATGGCTGAAATTTGAGTTCCTTTGACCTATGCTATTAATTATTATTAAATTTTTTTGCCTCTATGATTGAATTGAGCTTCTTTTCGTGTCAACTCAATCAAATGCACAAGGAAAATAAATAGAGAAAAAAGACAATTAAAAAAATATTACAGCATCTATTTGGGGTAAGTTCAAACTTCAAAGTATATCTCTTAAATATATTGCTTAATAATTTGGTCCTTTAAAATCATCAAGTTACCAATTTTCTTGACCCTATGACATTGGGCATGTGGCCGCCCCTGACCATACAAAGTCTTACAATTTTATAGAGATTTGTATTATTATTATAAATAGTCATCATGACCCCCTTGATAAGGAGTCACTTTTTCCCTTGAAGTTACGAGGTTATTTTTAGGGGTGTATCGATCGATTCAGTTTAATTTTATGTATTATCAATTTGATTTATTGGTTTTTAATTTTGAAATATGTTAAATTAATAACAAACTAATAAGATGTTTTTTATCGATTTTTGGTTTATCGATTTTGATTTTTAACGGTTGGATTTTCAATTTTACCAATAAAAAATGCTCATAAAATAATTATATGACTTCTCCAACAATTTAGCGCGACAAGATATAATATAACTTTATGGAATGCTCATAAATAGAAACAATAATGACTAACATGAAAAAAACTCTACAAGTACAACACAAATAAAAGAACTAGGACAATAATATGAATTAAAGGCTAAAGGGCAAAGATAGTAATCAATACGGTATTGATATTAATATTTAATATTTATTTAGGGATAGAATAGTAAATTATTATTGTCTTAATGAGTTATCGATTTACCCCATAACCCAATATTAAAAATCAATATCGAACCAATAATTCGATAAAAAATAAAACCATTAAAAACTCATTAACCCAATAACATTTTTTTTCGATTCAATTTATTGATCGGTTCGATTTTTGCAAACCTCTAGCTATTTTATCCGAATTTCTTAAAGAGAGTTATACGGTGTCCCCAACTAATTTCACTTTTGATTTTTGCTTTAACAAATTATGTCTGTTAAATTTAGAGAAAAATTGCAAAAGTTGCACACTCAATAAGTTAAACAAGACTCTAAAAAATAGACTCATGAAAGGAGTTGTTTAATCCAACGGGAGCTATTTTACCATATTTCGAATTTAATAAATCTACTATCGTAGTTTATCTTGGATCAAATCTAAAAATGTTCTTAACGATTTATATAGCTATACATCCTATTATATTCATCGAAATATATTGAGTTTGTATATCATTCTATTATAAATCTTTCAAATATGAATTTCCGCTAAATCATTGTTTTATAGTTCCCGTCAAATCTAATCGATAAAGTTTATTAGATATTTGATGATACAAAAAGTGATCACTTTGAGCAAATTATTTAAACTCAGGGCCAAAATTGTCCATAATCCATATTGAATATATTTAAGGAATTACCTTAAATTTACTTTAAACATAAGGAACAATTTTGTTATTTCCTCAATTGAATACACCAAACTATATCTTATTTTAATATTAAAATATAAGACACTTGTCCCACTATGTTAATTACGAGTATGATTAGTAATCATATGTTAATTGAGATAGACATTAATAAGATTACCCCATTGTTGTGTCACTACTTTTAACAATGACGTTGGATTAATATATTGCGGTGATAGATTTTCTCACGTTTCTTTAGATTTTTTTTAAATTTGTTTGTTCATTTTTACTTGTTACGTTTTATTTTTAAAGAATTAATTTAACGTTAAATTGAATAAAATTAATTTAAAATTTAGATGTTAAAAAATATTATAATACGCAATTCTCCTCATATTAATCGGATTTAAAAAATACATTTTAAAATGTAAGTCAAAATTCAAATAATTTGATTTTCGAGAATTTCAACGTAATAAGTAATAGTAAACGCACAAAGTAATTAAGCTTTAGTGCACCGGGCTGCCCTTTTTTTTTAATAGTATTCGTAACTTGAGTTTAATTGGTTTGCTGAATAAAATTGTCAATTTTCTTAGCAAGTAAATTACGTAATTTTGTGTAATCAACGACACAATAATGACATAATCAAAGAGTTTAAGTTAATCTTTAAGAAACATGAGAAAAACCTATCACCCCAATCAATCTTTTTTTTTCTTCACATTAATTAATGACTAAAGTCAAATAATTTTATAATAATATTGTTGGTTTCAAAATTTCTCATCGTTATAGTGTTTGGTTTCGTGATGTTTTAAATGTTATAATGATTGATTGTTATATATTTATGTCAATATTTAAAGTTTAAATAATATTTGACCGTTATAAGCAAATAAAAAATAAGCACAAGATATTATATCCGTATAATAATTTTTGTCATACGTTTATTAATAAATATTTAGTCAAAATCCTAGATCTGTTGCTATAAAATGGTTAATTATTATATTATCAAAAAATTGTTATAAAGGGATAATTTTTACAAATAGTATATTGTTATAAAAACGAATGTTACTCTTATAGGTAAATGTTATTCCAAAGAGGTAAAAATAAAACACAAAATGGGTGTCGAAGAAAAACTTAACCATATAGTGAATAGGGGTGGACATGATACGGTATATATCGAATTATAATATCATTTCTGAAATTTTTGATACAATAATTTTTGGTATTATGGTATTTGGTATGGTATATGATATACATTTTAAATATTTTTGGTATTCGATAAGGTATTTGGTATTGACCGAAATATATAGTTACATAAATAACATGTATATCTATTAAAATACTAACAAATATGCAACCTAGTATTTATATAAACTAAATGTTTAGAAGTACAAATTTTGACTATCTTTTGATTGGAGTGTATTTTAAATGTAATTGATTAACAAAAGGAGTTGTTTGTACTTTCTTTTGAATATATATTTCTACATGTGTAATGTGTTGGTATAATATAATTGAGAACCTTTTTTGAATTGTCGAAGTTATAATACTCTATGTCGGTGAAATTACAAGAGTACAAAATACAATTGAAAAATTAAATGAAGAAAATAAAATCTCTTCAGGCTAAGACGCGGATATCTCCCTCTCTTTAAGGAGATTCAAATCCACTGCAGCAAATCTTTTCACTAGTCCAGCCGTCGTCCTCTTTATTTGTCCCCTCCAAAATACAACAGTTTTATCACAAAGTAAAACTCAACAATCTCTGGACATGAATTGAATTTAAAGCTCCATAAAAAAAACACCTCCCTTCAACTAATAAGAACTCTCTTTTTTACCAACTCTTATGAATTTTTTATTTTCTTGTGTCTAAAAAATAAAAGAAGACAATCTCTATTTATAGGTGAGAAAAATTTTCATAGTAATAAATAGAATGATAATGATAAAGTAAATAAAGAAAATAAAATACTAGGCACGATAGAATACTCAACCAAGCATTCAGCTCGATGGATTACTCCCGCATCAGATAGTTCTCAGACGCAAGGTTGCCGAACTTAGAAATTACATAACCAACGTGCAAATGCAATTACTGCAGCCTCACAACTCAACGGCCACAAACTTCTGCTCTTAAAGAATTGTAACATATGCACCAACTCCAAAATGGAGTAGTGCAGCAAATAAGTGTCCAACGGCAGCAAGTTGACTCCACAATTAAAAGTAAATTAATATATTAAATATTAATATTAAAATGTCAAATAAATCAACACTTTATTATATGAGTATATATTAATTAAAGTTGAACAAATTATGATTATCGATTTATCATATCGTAAAATAGTGAGACTAAACTTCAAAATATTGAACCATACCGAATTAAATTAATATGATAATAATATAATAGTTTTAAAATTGAATATCAAAATTATCGTATTGAAGTTTCAAATATCAAACTATATCGTACCATGTGAGGTGTTGTTATATAAGAATATTATAGTGAGGTTATAATATATGCATAATCATATATATAAATTATAATGAATATATAATTTATGTATAACTGTTAGAAAAAGTAATGTGATTGTTTCATTTATTGACCCAGTCTAATTCCATAAATAAAATAGTGTATTTGTTACCTATTTCGCCCTTATTAAACCCGAAATTTAAAAAGTAATTACGTGAAGAAAACTGACTATTTACTTGCAATTAAAATTACCAAAGAGAAAAACATATCATATTATCAAAGTTATTATTCAAGATTGTAAGTTTTTGCTACAAATCAAAAGACTTTTAATTATATTATATAAATATGTGAGGTGACGGATAAATATATATTCAAAAGTATAGCCTAATATATAACGAAATGGATTGAGAATCATAAAACTTGAGGTTCAACTCTTATGTGATTTATTCGCATATATTGAAGTTTCATGACAAAGTTATTTGATATGTATAGGTGGAAGGTAATAGTACTTCCTAGCAAATGAACACCACAATGATGCAAAAGATTTGATAATGTGAGAAGCTACTCTCAAGGAGATGAAGCTTCTTTTATTGAATGGTTCTAAGAGTTTGTTTGGATTGGTTTATTTTAAGTGTTTTTAAGTTAAAATAATTTTTAAGCATTTTTTATGCTTATAAACACTTGATTTTTAGTAAAAGTGGCTTATAAACACTTGATTTTAGGTTATAATGATAAAAATATATCAAAAATCATAAGTTAAAATTTCTAACTTTTGACTTATAAGCCAAAAGTCAATCCAAATAGGTTTTAAGTCGTGTAATTTATGAATGATTTTGAGTTATTCATTTAGTATTTTCCAATGTATATATATTCCTCTTCTAATAGCTAGTATCTGAATCTAGTATCATATTGTTTGCAACAAATTATAAAGTGATGAAAAATAAATTGCAATCACAAATAAAATATGAAGAAACATAATTTTATTGATAAAATATGTGAGTACAAATTTATTTGTTCCTTTGATTCTTCTTTCTGAATTTTCTCCTTGATTCGAGGGTCGTTAATGGTTTATTTATTAAAGTAGGATGATTTGAATTTGATCTCCATCGTGATTCGAGGGCCGCTAATGGCGTATTTCTCGAACTAGCTAGGATGATTTGAACTTGATTTCCATGAAAGGATTTGTGGATCTTCTTGAAGTATTTGATTATCAAGAAGAGTTTGACATATTTTGATCTCTTTATGAATATTCCATGAATTTGTGAAATTTTCGAGATGACTTTTCAAAAGAATATAATACCATTTATGTAGGCACGAACTAGGGTTTAAGATAGAGTAACCTCCAAGTAACCCTAAAATAAACTTTTTAATTAGAAAAAGGTTTTAAAACTTTTTAATCGATCAATTGGTCTACCTAAGAAATAGTGAGATATTCTCAATCAATTTAATCGAATTTTATAAAATCATACTATTTTTCTGAATGGTAAAAATTCTGATCTCTAACACCAAAAACGATAAGTTCCTATGAGCCTTGTTCAAGGAGTAAACTAAAAACACCTTGAACATGAACATTTTCTTCGTTTTTAACAAGTTTTTTGAAGAGAAACACTCCAGAAGAACAATAGAAGAAAAATTTTGGGACGGACATTACAATATTTGTAATAGTAATAATTATAACTACTCCGTTTCAATCTCAAACACGTTAAATTCAGCTTTTAGGACAAATTTAAACTTAATCTGGCCACAACAAAAGTAAAAACCATATCTATAACAACAACTACTACTACGTTTCAATCCCAAGCACGTTAAATTCCGCTACAATATTCAAGAAAAAACAGAACATAAATGACCAATTAGGAGAAATTTAAACTTGATCTGGTCATAAATGAAGAGATTTTATAACAACAGCATCTACTCCGTCTCAACCTCAAACACGTTAGAATCAGACTTATCATATAAACGCAATCTGGCCTCAACAAGAAAAGACATCTATAACAATAACAGTAGTAACAACTCTGTCTCAATCTCGAAAAAAAAACAGAGCATATATGACCAAATTAGAACAAAAATTAAAGTTGATCAGGCCACAAAAATGTACCCATAGCAAACCTCCTCTTCTCATCAACTGTCCCATGAAAATCAAGCCCATATTCTCTCAGAAGCGCATCGATCTTCCATTCCTCCATCTTCTCATAATCATCTTTCGTGTATCTCGGATAATGAAGAGGCATTTGAAAAAACTCAAAGCTTTTTTCATCTGAAACAGAGTTCATACTCTGGCTCGTTTGAATTTTATTGAATTCGATTGATGATAGCGATTTCGAGTTTCCAAGAGTAATTGTATTTGCAATGCTAACAACCCAACTTAGAGCCATTGTTGGAAAACAAATTTAAACTTATTTGGTGAAGATGAAAATAAGAGTTTAATTTGCTTGTTGTATTGAAAGAAAATGGACATTTATATACTTGTAAGGAGTGATGAGGAGAGAAGCAAAATTTCAAGGGCAGTTTTGGGATTTTAGAAAAAAAACAAAGGTGGTTGCTTGGTCAACAAGTTTTTCCCTTTTTTTAATTTTTATAACCGTCTGTTATTCAATATTTATTTATCTTTAGGAGGCGGAGGTAAGATTAAATTACATAAAATTTACTTTTTTAATAAGGGAACGTATTTCCTACTAATAAAGACGTACGTATATTATTATTATTATTATTATTATTATTATTATTATTAGTTACAAATAAATTGACTCATATCTCTTACTAGCAATTTTCTTAATATATGTATCAATAATCTTTTCCAAAAACTTATTCCTGGATTTATGTGTTTTATTTTTATTGTTTTTTTTAATCACATGATTTGATTTCTGATTAAGAGCGAAAATGTATGGTACATTACTTAATAGTCGTCTATAATAATGAATATAAGAAAGAGAAAACACCAAAAATAGTATTCTCTTCGTCTTATTTTATGTGATTTCTTTTCTTTTAGTTAATCTTAAAAAGAATTTTCTTTTACTATAATTAAAAATAATTTAACTTTAAAATTCTCCTTTCACTTTAAATAAAATGTCTTACGACTACACAAATATTTAAAAATTATTTTAGATCATAATTTTTTTAAAAAAAAAATTCTTAAATATTATGTCAAATCAAACATATCTATAAAATAAAATGAAAGGAGTACTAAATGGTAAGTAACTAATTTGCGTGGCGTGTCTAAAATCAAACAATACCACAAATGAATTGGAAGAGTAGTTAGCGGTCGCTTTTTGTACTTTCAAATTAGGAAAATCAACGGCTTACAATGCATGATTTCTCTATTTGAAAATATTTTGAAAATAATTTATCTACCTTTTACATAATAACATTATAAAAATACTTTTTACTATCAAAAATGATTTCTTTATTTCTCAAAAATATCTAACAAGTCATGAGCTGGCTTACGTTACATTGGTAAAGAAAAACAAGTAGTGTGAAGTTGCACGTTTAGCGTGAGTGCAGTAAATGAACAATAATAATAAAACATGACAAGTGTTGTAACAAAAATAATTAAAACATAACAAGTATGTTCTAGAAAGTCTTGAAATTGTTTTTGGGAAATTCGAATCGTAAATTATGATAAAAGGTTCTAGAAAGTCTATTAGAGATTCAATTCTTTTTTCCATTTCCCAATTGGAGATTTCTGGACACTGCATCGAAGTCTTCAATTCTTTCATTTAATGTTGAAGCCAACTATATCTAGTCTAGTTAGAAAAATGTATCCCTCCGTTTATATTTCACTGTCTTCATGAAAGTCAATTTAATTAATTTTTAAAAATAAAATAAATTTAATTAATTTAATATTTTAAATTTAGATATCTAAAATCTATATGAAAATATTATAAATTAAAATTCTTTTTATGTTAATATAACGGAAAAAAAATATCTTAAAATATTTATCAAAATTCATACTATTTGTCTTTCAAAAAGTGAAATGTGACAAATATAAATGAACAAAAAAAATATTAAAACTAATGTTTATTTAGAAAAAAAAAATTATGATATTTGAAGCGTAAGAATTCAAAAATTAAAAAAAAAACTCAATTAATTTAATATTTGCATACTAAAATGATAATGAAAGGCATCTTTATGCACTAAAGAGAGAATTGTAACATATGTCACTAATGCAAATTAATATCACTCAAGATTAATATTAAAATGCTAAAACCAATAATCATCCACTCATTTTAATATTAAATAAGAGAGTTTATCAGCTGAAGGAAGATTACTATGCATAATAAAGGTGTGCTAAGCATTGAACCTCCACTTAGTGAAACAACAACTTTTACTCTAGAGTCGCAATGGTCGCAGATTTAAACTATGACTGCTTAAGAAAAATAAAATATTACTGCTCACACATAATAATCAAGATGTTGACATGAACTTTAACTGCCAGCACATTACGGCCTTGTGCTATCCTGATTTTATGAGTGCTTTCGAGAATAAGCCTCATTCTCATAAGAAGCGGCCTACTTTCACACTCACATATGTGAAATCTGTCGAGAGTGCTTTTGTAAGTTTAACACTCCACCCATACGGGCTATAAATTTTCATTAAGAGTTTTATAAACTCAACCTCCACAAATCACTACAGGAAACAATGCACCCCTATCATAGGGAGGGAATAAAAAATAATGTATTTTTTTACAATAAGTCATCATATGATTCGGTTGTCCCATTGAACCTAGTTATAGGATTTCTAGTCCTCAGGTTGGGTTTCCTCATATATGACCCATGGATTTATAGGGTTCAATCTCAACCCCCTTGATGTGCTCTAGATTTTTTCTCTTGTTAAGGCTTAGTAAGAGGATCTGCAAGATTATCACAAGATTTGACATAATCAACATTAATGATACCACTTGTCAAATACGATCTTATATTACTGTGTTTTTGTCACACCCCGATCTCAACAGGGTGTGATGGGCACCCGACCCCGTGCTCGGAGCCAAGCGAACCCGCTAACTCATAGAACATACTCAATCTCTTTAAAATTTTGCATCAAAAAGAAATGAAAAACATAGCTACGCTTTCCGAATCTTGCTATCCAAAATCTATCATCTCATAAACTCATGACATACGACATAATAACATATCGGCTGGTGACGCCACTTACAAAGATAACACTCTATACCCACAACTCTGTCTGCAAAGTCTCTAACTTCGAACGAAACATCATAGTGCATAAACTCTGACTCGACAGCACTCCAGAACAAGTGGAGTTTCCAACCCCGCTGGAACATCTTCTATAGTAGCTTCTACTTGTCTGGGTGTACCTGCGTGGCACGAAACGCAGCCCCCAAAGAAAAGAGGGTCAGTACGAGTAATGTACTGAGTATGTAAGGCATGAAAATCAGCATAATAAAGAACATAAGGTATGAACAACCATATCGTAGAATCATAGACATATAGTGAGATAAGAGAGTAACCTGTACATATGAGTGCCCTTTTAGGCCGGATGCCATGCATGCTTGTCTTATCATATAAAACATATCTTTTTCATATGCATAGAAAATAAAAGTCATATCACCGAACAACGTCGGCGTGCCCACATATTTCCCGCGTCCGGGCATCCCGCGTCCAGGATGAAAATTACTCCAACTGATCAGGTGGGAATGCGTCTATAGCGCCACATATACACCTCCCCATATCCCCCATATACATATACATATACATATACATATACATATACATATAGACAGCATGCATGAGAGCCCAACGAAAGTCGTGTATTTATCGGAGTGACGGAAGGTCGATAACCTCCGATTGTATTATAGACTAACCATGGTCGCTTTGTCTCACCTTGAAGGAATAATTATTATAGGATGAGACTATCAACGAAAGATAATATTAAGAGAACGTAGAATAAGGTCACAATCTCATAAGGCGTCAAATCGTATACATATGCACATATGACCAATTTTCAAGACTCGTAGAATAATCGGAATGAGCTATGATTCAAAATCAAGATAAGAGTCATGTCAAGTACCTTTCAAAAATTATCATGGATTATATCAAAATAAAACTTTTGGAATCATATACACGTATCTAAGCACGAGAAAATATCCTTTGGAAACTCAAGAAAATTGGCCATCCTAGTGGCTCTACGAATAAGACTTTCTTGAAATTGTATAAAATGTCATATACTTGTTTCATAAAAATCATGCCAAAAAGAAAGAGTAGCTCTATATATTTATGTCAAAACATGCCAAGATAAAGAAGAGTAAACATTACATACATGAAGCCGTTCTTATCATAGCCATCATAGACATATTCTTATCCTCGACATCATCAATGTCGTTGTAAAACATATCTATCGTTACTATCATAAAAGCTTGTAATACTATAAACCTTTGTCTTGGAAAGCTATAGACATTTTGGAAAATATTGATGGGTTATAGAAAAAGTAGTCATTCCCTTGGGACCATTGACACCTAACTTTTGGAAACAAAAAAAAATATGGAAGAACTTATGAAACCATAACATCGGGATCATGCCTTGAAAAAAAAGGGTAAGCCTTACATACTTATGTCAAAGACATGCCAAAAGAAGGAACGGTTAACTTTACATACCTATGACAAAGACATGCCAAAAGAAAGAAAGGTTCGCTTTACATACCTGTGTCGCGCCTTACTAGCTACGCTTATGTCCAACTTGTTTTTCTACATTCAAGAGAGTTGACATAGTCATTAGATTCATCACCATATACTTGTCTCAATCCTTCAAACAAATTAATTTTCAATCTGCCGAAATTTCGGCAGCATCTCCCCTATAAATACACCATCTCCGAGATTTCAACTCGGCCACCATGTCAAAAACCATATCAACAAGAACAACCAGTAGTATATATACAATCAAATCACCTCAACTTTACACAACACAAGCTCCAAACAACTAGCATAAAACTACGATACCAAAATAGAGTTTTTAACCTTTATTTCGTAAAATCTTTAACCATATCAAACGGGGGGTCGTGTGGCTGCAACCAGTAGAAACCACACCCTTTTTAAAACACTTTAAAGGCCTGCAACATACAATCCAACCAGCTGCACCCGCAGCGCCACAACGACAACACACTACGCGACTTCGATTTAGCTACTACGACTTTAATTTAGTAGTTTCCAACATCATGCCTCCTTATACATTTTCTCTGATTCCAGCCATATTTAGGACACGTAATACACCTCATAACAACATCATAAACTCCAATTTGAAAGGAGAGACCTTACCTTTACCGAAACTCTCCAAAACTTGCCTCGTAAGCTCTCCTAGCGCGGCTAAAACTTTGGGGCTGTTTGGTAACGTTTTTGGGATGCTACAAACCATAAATTTACGTTACCAATACCTTCATAACATCTTGGTACACCTTAGATAATTAATTCACGAAGCAAAATCGGAGACTTACCTTTTTTTTTCCTTTGGCCGAACCCATTCTTCCTCTATCTTCAAGTTTCTTCTCTTCCTTTCTCTCTAGAACTCTCTTGAATCCTCTTGTTGATAAAGAAAACTTAATGGATAAATATGACTTAAAAGTCATCAACATATATATATATATAAGCCACTTAATTAATGGGCTAAGTTCCAAGACTTGGGCCCTTTCCTTGTGTTGGGCCTCTCTTATTATTTTGATTTCTTTCCAAGCCCAATCCCTTGGCCCATATGTTTTCATAAACTACATTTTGTGAACTTCCAACTTATATATATATATATATATATATATATATATATATATATATTTTTTCCTTATTCTCTTTTTTTTTTCAATACTTCCATCTCCAAAATTCCATAACCAACTTATGTATCAAACAAGACCAAAACGTACCATTATTCTTCACTTGTTACAATTATTCCAAATGTCCAAATGTACAAAAATATGGGTTGTAACAGTTTTCTCCTTATAGGTATGAATTTACCGTTGTAACAACGATTTTGAACTCTACCAATTGCTATGGTGCTATGACAATAAATTAAAATTTGAGGAATTGATATTTCAAAATAAGGTATTTGAAATAATAAACCTCTTAACCAATTCGCTTCCTCACTAGCTGAAGCTAAAGCAATTAGTTCAGCCTCCATGGTAGAGTTAACAATTATAGTTTGTTTTTTAGATTTCCAACAAACAACACCACCACCCAATGTAAAAATATAACCAGTGATAAAACAGGAATCACCTGCTAGAGTGTTCCAATCTGCATCAGAAAACATTCAAGTACATCAGGATATTTTTTATAGAACAAACTATGAGTTTTTGTTCCAATTAAATATCTTATAACTCTTGTTATAGCATGTCAATGTTCACTACCTGGTTTATTTGTAAACATGTTAAGTACTCCTACTACATATGCAATATCAGGCCTAGTACAATCAATCATATATCTCAAACTTCCAATTAAGTTAGCATACTTCTTTTGATTTATCATATCATTTTCACTTTGAACAGGAAACAAGTGTACACTTGAATCAAAATGAGTTAAAACATGCTTGCAATCAAGAAAGTTATATTTTAAAAAAAATTCTCAACATAATGTGACTAGTCATGGAAAATTCCATCATATGTTCTAGTAATTTTTTATTCCAAGAATAAAATTTACCTCACCAAGATCTTTCATATCAAAATGGTTTCTAAGAATATTCTTAGTATCATCAATAACATTCATACTAGAGCCAAAAATCAATAAATCATCAACCAAATAATAGCATGTGTATTATTTCAAGACTTATGATATATGCATTTATCACACTCATTTGTTTTAAAATCATTTTCAATCATGCAGGAATCAAACTTATTATGCCATTGTTTTGGTGCCTGTTTCAAGCCATATAGAGATTTAGTAAGTTTACATACTTTATTTTCTTGACCTGCTTCAACAAAACCCTCAGGTTGTTCCATATAATTTTTTTCATTAAGGTCTCCATTTTAAAAAATAATTTTTACATCCATTTGATGAATATGCAAATCAAAAATTGCAGTCATGGCAATTAAAGTTTAGTGGATGTAATTCTAGTAACTGAAGAAAAAGTATAAAAAAACTCTAGGCTTTCTAGTTGCTTAAATCCTCTAGCAACTAGTCTAGCCTTATATTTATCAATAGATCCATTCGATTTTAACTTGTTTTGTAAGACCTATTTGCAACCAATTATTTTACTACCCGGTGGTAAATCAACTTACTTTCAAATTTTATGAAATTAGTGATTCAATTTTATCATTTACAAGCTCTTTCCAAAAAATAGAATATAAAATTTCTTGTCAAGTGGAAGGGTCATCTCCAACATTAAAAACATAAAAATCAGAACCAATTTTTTTTTACTCTAGCTCTTTTACTTCTTCTTAACACAAAATCATCAATTTTTTTATTTTAAAAGTGGAAGAAGAAGAACTAGGTAGTAATAAAATATTTTGTTCAATCCTTTGACCCCTACTGTTTTTAAAATCAAAAGAAAATTTATTTGCATGAAAAATAGCATCACGCGGTTCTATTATAATATTATCTTCAACATTAAAAAATCTATAGGCTGTACTATTTGAAGCATAACCAAGAAAAGCACAAGTAGTAATTCTCTTACCCAAATTTGTAACCTTGAGATCCATTAGCCTCACGAAAGCTAGACAACCCCAAACTCTTAGATATCTCAAACTTGATTTGTAATCTTTTCACAACTCAAAAGGTGTTAGTTTAGTCTTTTTATGAGACACTCGATTTAACACATAACATGCAGTCAAAATAGTTTTATCCTAAAAATTTAAAGTTGCATTTGATTCAATAAGCATGACATTAGTCAATTCAATTAAAGTTCTATTTTTTCTTCCCGTCACACCATTAGATGAAGGAGAATAAGGAGGAGGAGTTTCAAGAATTATTCCTAATGATCTAGCAAAAGAATTAAACTCATTTGACTCATATTCACGACCTTTATCACTTCCAATTCTTTTTATTTTCTTTCCAAATTGATTTTCAACCTCATGGAGAAAAAAATTAAAATTTCTAAAAGCATCACTTTTATTTTTCATCAAGTAACATACGTAAACTTAGAAAAATCATCAATGAAAGTGATAAAATATTTATTTTCTCCACGGATTAAAATTCCTCCAGGTTCACAAATATCAGTGTGAACTAATTCTAATAAATTATTTTTTCTTTCAACTTAAAAATGAGGCCTTTTAGTAATCTTGGCCTTACTACAAGCCTCACACTTTTTAAATTTCTTTTTAATCACTGGGATTAATCTTAAACTACTCATGATTCCAACATAACGATCATTAATATGACACAAACGAGCATGTCAAAAATTAGTAGAAGAAAGCATGTAAGCAGAAGTAGAAACTTTATTCATTTCAACATTCAGTTTAAATATCCCATCACAAGCATAACCCTTTCCCACAAAAATACTCTTTTTCACAATTACATATTGATCAGATTCAATAATCTTTTGAAGCCTGCTTTATTAAGAAGAAAATTAGACATCAAATTTTTTCTCATGGAAGAAGTATAAAGTACATTTTTTAAAGTTAACACACTTTCAGAGGTAAAACACAATTCAACGTTTCTCGTTTCAAGTATTTGAGTAGTATGAGAATCACCAAGCATGATGGTTTTGGGCTCCTTAAAAGAAATATATTTTTTAAATCAATCTTTGTCATAACAGACATGACGGTTTGCACCAGCATCAACCCACCATCCATCAACATTCTCAACCATGTTTATGCCTGTTATCATTGCCACAAAAGGCTCTTCGGTAATGTTTGCCTGAGGTGTAGGATCACGTTTTTGGAATTTACAAAACTGTGCAACATGCCCACTCTTGCCACAGATAAAGCACGGTCCCTTATCATGAATTTGTTGATTTTGTGTTTAGCTATTTTCACCATTATTTTTATTGGGAGGTCTACCATTATATTTTTTGAATTTTTTCTTCTTAGGCTTCAAATAAGTATTTTTGTTAGATTTAGGAGTAGCATTAGTTGAAGTAACTAAATTTACCTTAGTTGTGATGTTGTTCTCTTCTGATTGTAAAAGTATATCTTGGCCCCTCGCTTCCTCTTCCATGCGGATTTTCATTATCAATGTCTCAAGAGAGATTTCCTTTTGTTTGTAGCGCATAGTTTTTTGAAATTTCTTCCATGAAGGTGAAAGTTTATCTATTGTTCCACAAACAATAAGGTTATCTTCACTTTTGACTTCCTCGAACCTGAGCTCTCCAACAATCATTATAAAGTCTTGAGCTTGATCTACCACTGATTTGTCATCCACAATTTGAAAACGAAAAAATCGACTAGCAACATATTTTTTCGCTTCAGCTTCTTCGGTATCATACTTACTCTGGAATGCTTTCCGAATTTTCTTTGCGCTAGAGTAAGTTCTATCATAATAATCATAAAAATTATCAAATAGACAATTAAGAATATAATACCGACACTTGTAAGAATCATTATTGTACTTTTTCACTTTCACTTGATGAGAAATAAGTTCATCATTATCCATGGAGAGGATGTCAACTTTATTAAGATTCTTCTTAGTTAACACATATAAAACACTGAGAAGACTTAAGTAGAAAAGTACTTTACCCTTCCTTTGCCCTTCCATCTTTTGAAATGATTACCATTGAACAGAAATGGCTTGTTAAGATCTCCATCTTAATATCCGCAGATTTTTCAATTGTAGCTATATTGAATCTCCTTAAAAGTATTTGCACACCAGCGACATTTTATGCCTTTCATTTTCATCTTTAGTTTGTGCATTTGTTACTCAATCCATTATTTTTTTAACCTCATTATCATTAGTAAGTGGTGCACTAAATGATAATGGTGCACTAAATGATAATTGTGCACTAAACGTTAATGATGACATTCCATTATTATTATTTTTTGAATGCTTTCCTCTCCTATAAATAGAGAGGTCTTCTTTGTTTTGAGGAGTAAGAAAAGATAGAGTGTATTAAGTTTGTAAAAAAAAAGTGTTCTTATTAGTTGAAGGGAATTGTTCTTTTTTGTGGAGCTTTAAATTCAATTCTTGTCCAGAATTTGTTGAGTTACACTTTGTGATGAGGTTGTTGTATCCTTGAAGGGACAAGTCAAAAAGACTATTGCTGGATCGGTGAAAAGATTTGCTGCAGTGGACTTGAATCTCCTTAAAGAGAGCGAGATATCCGCGCCTCAGCCTAGAAGAGATCTTATTTTTCTTCATTTTATTTTTCAATTGTAATTTTGTAATTTCACCAACAATATGAACTTACACTTTCAATTGGAGTATTCTTTGGGCAAATAAACAGCTCAACTGCATATTATGTCAAATGTTTCAAAACTAGAAGAGAAAACATGATCAACTATAACAAGAGAAACATAAGTTAGAAAAATGATTGTGTTATATTGATCACAAATCATGAAATATGAAATTTCAGATAGTAATCGAGAAGATAAAGTACAACTGTAATTTGTTTTGATTGAGTGTTATTAATAATGTTGGAAATATCTTCAGTAATTTGAATCTTAATTATGGAACGATTTGGTGGAGATTTGAGGTATTTTGAATTGAAAAATCGAAGTATAAATGATAAATATGCAAGACGTTGAAATGTATATTTCAATTATGTATCACTTGTGTATTGTATATGTATCAAATGTATCCTTGTGTATCAATGTATACATATGTGCGAGACACACGTTAGAATACGTGTATTGCAAGTGCGATTTTATCTAATTAATAAAGAGCATACTATTATATTTTTATTTAAAAATTTTCATGATATCTTTCATCTTTTACCCCAAAAAAATTCATAGCAATAATTCTACATCAAAATCTAAAATTCAGTTCTTATATTTGTAGCACAAGGGCAAGAACACATTTATAATGTTAGAAATATCTTCAGATATTGAACTTCTCATGTAAACAATATTGAAACACTTTTGCATTTATCTATTTAGACAAAACTAGAATTACGTGGGTCTAGGCATACACTTATGATCGTCTATATAATTCTCAAAAGATTTTTAAAATTTACAATCTAAAATAATAAATTATAAATAGTTGTGTGACTATAATTTTGCTAGGAATAAAATAAAAAATTTAAAATTAAATTACTATTATATCAAATATAAAAAATATCATTGTATTTTAGATTTGACCAAAAAATAAATAAAATACAATTCATATGCCATAGCCCTGCTTCACTTTTTTTTCTCCCAAATTGTTTTTCATCTTATGCTTAAAACCCTAAATCCCTCTACATAATAATGTACGCTTTAGCTCGATCACGATTCCGATTTTCGAGTGGCAATCGGCGGATTTTATCTACTGGTCTTCTCCAAGACCAGCCTCCTCCTCCTCCGCCTCTGCCTGAACCTTCTTCCGCCGCGGCCGCAGCCGGAGCTGAGAACAAGTCATGGAATTTTCTCAAGTACAGCCTTGTTGCTACCGTCACTGGCGGTGCTTCCACTGCTGGTTACGCTACTTACGGTACACTCAATTTTACACTCTTGATTTTAAATTGTCTTCCATTTCTGTATAATTATTACTTGGATGTGGAATTTTGAGCTTCATTATGCACCTCATATGTGACTACTGAGCTAGCCTGAATTATTCAGATGAGAAATCCTTTATGACTAGCAATTTATCTATCCAGGTGTTTGCGTAAGCTAACTGGATACTCTTAGTGGGGAATTGCATTTTTGTTTAGATTCTCTACATTTTGGAATTTCACTTGTAGTGCTCCTCAGATTATTATGTAGTACAAAATAATTACTCCTTCTGTCCCAATTTAAGCGTCTTAGTTTGACTTGGGAGCTTAAGAAATAAATGAAAACTTTTGACTTTCGTTGTGTTAAATTAAAGACGTGTTTAGTACTTCAAATCTAGTGGTCTTAAATTTGCCATTATGATGTTGAAATTGGAAAACTTACTAAATATAGAAAGAGACACCCTTTTTGAACATGCTAAAAAGGAAAGTAAGACACTTAAATTTGGGATGGAGGGAGTACTATATTTATTTAGTATTCTTAGTTAGTAGTGGTGTCCGGTTCGGTTTGTGCACCTCCAGTCTTTCAACGAGTAGCTACTACTTCTCACCATCACAAGTACTAGGTAACTTGGCCTACCAAGGCTTAAACATAGAGAAGAAATTACCTACTCCCTCTATTTAAAAAAATGATCTACTTTCCTTTTTATTCTATTTCAAAAAGAATGATCCATTTACTTTTTTGGCAACACTCTAATTTCAACTTTTCATGTGGCATATTTAAGGCCATATGATTAAAGGGCATTTTGGTACATTTGGCATAACTTTAATTTAGGACCACAAGATTGAAAAATCTTCTTTATTTTCTTAAACTCTGTGCCAAGTCAAACTAGGCCCTTTTTGTTGAAACGGAGGGAGTAGTATTTTTTGTTCCTTCCCAGATAAAACCTCGGCCTCTAAGGTTCTCATTCACTTTATTGACCACCACACCTTGGGTGAAAATTAATACTCTGTACTATCTTTATGAAGAAAAAAGGAAACATAGTTCAAATCCTTTTAGGTTCATAACAAAATTCCAACTGTGTGGTCTAATAACTTGTCTTGAGTGTGGCTATTTCTGAAAGGATCTTGGAAGTGTCATTTATGCAATGCCTTTATGCCATTGGTATAGTGATAATCTTAATTTGGATGGCCTGAACAAGGATATTGGTAAATTTTGTTAAACTTGTCAACATCATGAATTAAGCGCAATTGAAGCTCGGGCTTTAGCAAAGAAAAGCGCCAATCAAGAAAAAAATAAAAGTAGAAATGCAATGCAAGAAACTGTAACTATAAACACAAACAAATTATTTGGACAAAAGAAAGGAAAAACTATAATTAAGCGATATATATGTGTGTGTGAGACAAAACCCATAAGATGAAGGTGCACACATATTAGCACTTTGAGACATACACGAAAGTGCTAATTAAGCGATGCGAAGTGCACAACTTGTGCTTCACTGAACTTCAGAACTTAAGCATGCTTTAAGTGTCTTTTCAGATGGGATTTTAAATTTACATATCAAAGGGAAATAACCATCCATTGCCTTCAATTTAGATAACGAACTCAGGAAGAAAGTAGCATTGCAGTTAGTTTTGGTTGTATCTCTGTATGCTGATACTTAGCTTGATTCTTTTGAGCTGAAGGTGTATCGAGAAAACTTCTCTACCCCCACAAAGGTAGAGGTAAGGTCTGCATACATCCTACCCTCTCAAAAATCCACCTCTGAGATTACACCGGGTATGTTGTTGTTATTATTGTATTGTTTTGTGAGTTGGGACCTTATTCCAGATTCATTTATCTATGCCCCTCTTGGTCTAACAGTACAAACACACTATTTTTTTTGATAGGTAATGGGTGCAAACACATTATTGAAATCTTAAGAACCTCTGAGCCTATCCCCAGTCTACTATTACAAGAAATTCATTATAATGGGCTTGTTTTGAAACCTTACTTTTTTAAAGCTCCTGTAATTGCTATTGGGTAGACTTTTGCCTTCATCGTAGATTAGTACATTGTTAGTTAGGATGTCCAATTGCAATCTCTGGTCCTGTTGTTCATAATGAATTTGATATGTTGATATGGAATAGTCTTGTGAAAAAATGCATAGAGGTCAAGGGACTGATAGGCTGTCCTTTATCATTAATATTCTGTTGGTATTATGTGCCTATTATTTCATGTACACTGACATATCCTTGATCTACAGCATATTCGTTGAACGAAGTTGAGGAGAAGACCAAGGCTTTGCGTGCATCTGCAAAGTATACCGTTGGTGATAGTGCATCTGGTTTTGATGTTAGTCTGGATCTACTCTTAAGTTATTTTCATTTTATGTGTTTGTGTTATCCTAAGCCTTTTAAACTGATGACAAAGTAGTTGTTTATTTGCACTATAAGAGTAATGTACGATTAAACCTAAAAGGAAAGAAAATTGAAAAAATTATATGCATATAAGCAGCATTTAGCTTGAGTCAGTGGTGGATAGATTATGCTAATCCTAGATTCAACGATCTTCTTAAATCATGTGTTTAGTTTGTACTTACTTATTTTTACCTTATCGGTAAATGTGGGACTCTTCAAAAGTTGAAAAGGAGTTTGAATGAGATGAAAGGATATGTAATGTCATTAGAAACGTGTATTTCTCTAACAATGCACGAATATTGGTAGGAATTCAGTTTGAAACTTTAACTTGGGCTCATGAACACACACCTTTGGCCAAATTGATTAGTTTGAGAGATAAACTAGGGGCCCTTTGTCATCATTATAGATAATCCCATCCATATTGTCTATTCTATGGAATTCAAACCTGAAGTTCATTTATATGTCTGTGATGATTCATTATTTATATATAATAAAGGCGTTTACTGATTGGTCTTGATTCAATACACTTCCACTGTAGTGTTCGAGTCTGTTACTTTTTCTTGTCCACTGAAAAATATCTTTATCCTGTTTCTTTCCCTTTTTTTGAGAGAAGGTAGGATCCAATGAAAACCAATGAAACGGAAGAAATCCGATTGACTGACAAGGACAAAATAGCAGATAGATTCATTTCACTGCTATAACACTATTAGTACTATTATTGTTAAATTTATGATTATAAGTATTTTGATATGAATAGTAATAAAAATGGTGGTATTGTTCCTTCATTGATCAAGTTCAATTTTTGGGAAGTATTAGGATTGTACAATAAGAAGGTTTTCAATTTTTCAAATGAACATTTTGAAGACCTATTTATTCTAATACTAAATTGACTGTAGAGTTGATCATTCAGCCTTTTTATTCATATAGTAGATCTCGGTCCTTCGAATAGGGATCTATAAGTGATATTTTATTTGTAATCCATTGATTGGATGCGTTTATTTGATTCTCTTTGATATGGTAAATGATCTACTTAACTCAATGGTTAGAGTATTGGTTTCATATGACAGGGGTCATTGCTTCAAATCCAATAGTAGGTAAAGCAGATTTATTCTGTTTATTTTGATTCAGAAGTTCTATTCGGTTACCATCTTCTTAAAGAAATTTCATGATATTCAGCTGCCTATTCTTTTTGCAGAAATTTCAAGCTTTGCTATACTCCTCTGCAATGACAGGTTTGTTCTGATTGTGAGTTCTCTGCATCTTATCCTAGAACATGAACTTATGCTTGCCACACATTGTCAGCTGTGTGCAATTTATAGGTTTAATACTAATACGCATTGATGTCTTCAATTTTATTTTTCTGCTTGTTGCATGATATCTTTGGCAACTAGTCAGGGAGGTGTCTGTAAACTTGTGTTCACTTTAGTCATGAATTCTACCGGTGTTGGAACATCAAAGCTTTGTGCTGAACTGTTGAGGGGATGAGGGTTGTCTGTCTTGTACTAGCTTGTTATGGACTGTGTATGATATGTGGAACTGTCCTTGCAATGCCTCGTGTTGGGGCATATAACATGGTTTACAGCATGTGTTATTGACTTATTGACATAATCCATGGGTTTAACTACGTCCCACATTCCAGAAATGCTGATTAAAAATAGAAAATAAAATAGAAGTGTTCAATGCTCGATTTTGGGTCATGGAGTTGATGGCAGCAGGTATAAGGAAGGATGAAAATACTCATTCTAAAAGGTTACATTATACTTTATTAATTAGTTTGATAATTTTTTTTTTGAATATGATTTACTATAATGGTATAATGACCTTTTTTAGTAAATGATTTCTTATAATGGTATAACTATATTTTCTTAATTATGCTGATACTAATTTTTTGTAATGCATTCTATCGTAGTTTTTCTTGGGTTAATCTTACACTTTCTGTATTTTTATGTTGATATGTTGATTCTCCCCTTCTGAAAATTCCAGTGCCTGCCAAGTTAGTTGAGCTTTACCTAGATCTGAGGCGCTTGACTGAAGAACAAGTTCGAGTAAGTAATTATGCACGTTTTTATTTTTAGACCATGTTGCTTTTCTAAGCCTTGTCATTATGATATATATATATTTATTTATTTATTTCCTCTCTTATTTGGGGCCGACACTTTTGAGCCGAGGGTCTTACTGAAACAGCCTCTCTATCTCCATGAGATTGTGGTAAGGTCTGCGTACATTCTACCCTCTCTAGACCCCACTTGTGGGATTTCACTGGGTATGTTGTTGTTACTTTTCTAAGCCTTGTTCTTCTTGCATGTCATCTCTTCCCAATTACAAATAAGATCTCTTTGATTGCTTTAGGATTATAGTGAACCATCATCAGACAAGCTCCTGCCAGATTTGCATCCATTGGAACAGCATGTCTTCACCATTGTTCTTGATCTGAGTGAGACATTGGTCTACTCTGACTGGAAGGTAAAATTTGTTGTCATAAACAAGATGGATTTTTCATTTAATCATGGTGGTTTGAACTTGCTGTAATTGCTTTTTTTAAATCATTGTGAGTATCTAGGATTAGTCGTACCATTAGGTTCTTCCTACTGGTAGAGCGTTTTCCCTCGAAGTATTCAGCTTGTTTTATCATTTCATTTTGCTGTCACTAATATGACTTCCTATCCTTAAAAAGCGCGAGAGAGGCTGGAGAACATTTAAAAGACCTGGGGTTGAGGATTTTCTGGAATACTTGGCTCAATTTTTTGAGATCGTTGTATACTCTGACCAACAGAACATGGTATTTTTCACTTCCTTCGTAGTGTTTCTAGATTTTGTACCAGTTGTGTATTTAAAACTTTGGCCTGTGGCTTTTGCAGTATGTTGACCCCATTATTGATAGATTGGATTCAAAGCAGTGTATCCGGTATAGACTATCAAGAGGTGCAACTAAATATGTGGGTGGCAAGCATTACAGAGTGGGTGATTTTGCTCGTTCTCTAAATTTACCATTCATTATAATGTTCTTGATGTATCTTAAAGAGTCATTCAGTTAGTCTGTGTCCATTGTAACTACAGTTCTCTTTTCTTCTCTGCATCTGCATGTCATAGTTGGAAGAATGGAATTTGTGAATTCTGTAGAATACTCTTACTCCCATATATTAGTGTTCTTGTGTTGTCAAGTCTTAACTTTGAATGGTTCTTCTGTTTTTCTGCTGTCAATATATACAGCTACTTCCTTGATGTGTGAATGGTGCCTTCCTTTTAGAATACCTGCAACTGAATATGTTAGGAGGTTCCAAACAAGCTCTTATGATTTTTCATCCTTGTGATGTGCATCTTTCGGAAAGTGGAGGATCACACAATTCCTTATTTGCTCAATCTCCAAGATATACTTCAACACAAAAATCTATCAACCTTACCATTTCTTTTTCTCCTTTTAATTTATTTTATATCTTGCTTCATTTTCCACGTGGTAATCGGGATTTCATTTACTTTTCCTTTCTTTCTTTGATGGGACCTTTCCATTCTTTTCACCTTTCTTTTTTCATTTCGTTTATGTTTTATCCTCCTTACCCTATTTTTTAACTCCTAAGAGAAGGTAATGATTAAGATTTCCATGTCATCTGTCTGTTACTTTTGCAGGACCTTTCTATGCTGAATAGGGATCCATCAAGGATTATATATATTAGTGGTAACGCATTAGAAAGTAGCCTTCAGCCAGAGAACTGCGTAGAAATAAAACCATGGAAAGGAGATGTGGAAGATACCACACTTTTAGATCTTATTCCGTTTCTTGAATGTAAGTATGCCAATAATCAAATGACTTACAGAATCTGGTGCTCACTACGTTACCATGTAAATCTCACTTTTAATGGCTCCATAACTTATTGCATGCAGATGTTGGAAAGCATAGGCCAGCTGATATTCGAACTGTATTAGCTTCATACCAAGGACATGATATTGCAAAGGAGTTTATTGAACGATCAAAGGAGCACCATAGGTAAAGTTTATTCTTGATTCGTTTATTAGGTGTTGCTGTGCTTATTAGATTGTATTTGAAATCCTTGAAGGCTCGGAACTTCAGATGCTTCTGATTTATTATTTGTTCGTTTTCGTTTGTTTGGGGTTGCCCGGGAAGAGGGTGTGTATTGGAATTAGAGGCTGGTTTATTTGCCTGTGATAATTTTATTGCATGATAGTCTTACGTAATGATCTGTTGATGCAGGCGTATGCAAGAGCAAAAGCAGACTGGTTGCCTTTGGCGTCGTTAGTGATGAGTTTGGAAGTTGAGTTAAAAAATGCTTTCCTCGGAATATAAAAGCAATTGACAGAGAACATTAAACTGTGATAAAATATGTGTAACTAAAGGATTCAAAAATTTGAGAATGTTACTCCTCTAACAACGTGGCTGTATTCTTTTTCCCCCAAGCAAATGAACTCACGTCATTAGCTCCTCTGTAATAATGGATTCGTATCAAAATTTTGCCAAACGGCAGCTTCATTCAACATATCTGTAATGATGGATTCATGTCAAAATTTTGCCAAACGGCAGCTTCATTCAATATATTGTTTCTGCTCTGAATTGATACTACATGATTTTGCCAAATTCTAGATTGTTGTATTATCTTTCTTTGCCAAATTCAGTCACAATTTGAAGTGGCGTAGATTAATTTACATTTCAGAATAAGGTAGGACTACATGATGCTAGTGTACGGTTCAGGAGCCGAGCTCTATAACAGATGGTCTTTGGGATAGTTATTTATGATACCATGCAATTTGTGTTGCAAAATGTCCATACAACATGCATAGGAATAGGCGCTTTAATGAGATCTTTTATTTTGTTTGACATTGTATATGAGACTTTCATCTTGTATAACTCAAGCAAAAACAACATAAGATCTTGATAAATGTCATGTTTTATTATCTTAAGCGAGTATTCACTTTAGATAGTAATAAAATTATTATCATTAATTCTTGAGCTCATGAATTTTTATATGACGAAAGTTAAAAAATTCCTTATTCATCAATTTAGATCAATAAAACTTAGTTTATCTCTTTCCTCCTACTAGATGGGAGGCAGAGGTTAGGTTGGGGTTGGGATGGGGCAGACTGGTGGTTAAGTTGTAACTTCTCATTATTTCAATTTAATGGATCATCTACTACTAGTTGTTTAATTATTAATCCTGGAATTTTGTCTAAAAGATTATTCCATTTAAAAATGACACTTTTTCGTTACAAACAAGTGCTAAGAGGATCCAAATTCAAAACAGTTATACTTTTAGACTTATCATGACTGACCATCAGCATGTTAACGATAAGTTCATGTATCGAAATCAATATTACCTTTGTTCTTTGTTATGTCATACCTATCTTCAATCTCTACGAGTCATTTTATTATACGTCCAACTATCAAATTCGACTATGTGATTGGCTAAGCTGTGGGATAATGAGAAAAATCAAAGTCTTGGTCATCGCCACAGTTGACTTGCTGGCATTAATGATGATTCACACTTTACGCAGCAGCAAAGACCTTGTTTGGTACCAAACTTCATGCTTAGTTTCAATTTAAGTGATTTTTTAAAGTTGATATAATTATCATTTAATTGGAATTAGGAATATATTTAAGAGTAATTTTGGAAAATAAATAAATATATTTTTCATTTTATAAAACATTAATTATTTTAGATCAACTTTTAAAGACAAACATTAGTAATAACTATTTTGGACCGGAAAGGATTACTATTTCTCTTTAAATTTCTTTGAAACCTTTTGAAAAAGTTACCAAAGTAGGCTTTAAAAATTGGCAAAAGTTATCAAAATTAGCTTTAAAATTTTGTTTCAAGTCAAAATTGATCAAACAAATTAAAATGAAGGAAGATATTCAAATGTATTGTCAATAAACTGAATTAAGAACATGAGATTTCGAATTCGCAAAATAATTTATTTTTTTACCAATTCTAATTTGATGCCAAAATTAACTTGAACATCATAATTATCAAAAAAATTGAAACCAAGGGAATATAACTTTCTTTTTCTTAATGAACGTAAAATGAGTCAAAATAAAACTTCTTTTGAAACGAACGAGTAAATTATACACCTTTGGTATATGAATTATCATGAGTCATTAAAAATCTCAACCAATAATATTTATGGTAAGTAATAGTACAATATTTTCACGTATTTTCCATTTTTTTCTTTCTAAATTCTCCATTGCAGTACGCTGTTTTCTCTCTCATGTCTTAATCTCTTTGTCCTTCTGTACTACATCAATTTATCCAACAAAAATTTCTATAAAAAACTCCAATTTTTTTCCTTCAAATGATTTTCACTAAAACCCAATGGCACGTTTACATCTCTTTCTTGTTCTTTTTCTTCTTCTCATTATCTCCGCCGCCGCACACGGCGGAGGACACGGCGGAGATCACGACGGAGATGCTGACTCAGATTCCGCCTCATCTGAACAATCCGACAAAACCCATTTGAGATCTCGGCCGTTGGTTCTAGTGAAGATATGGTGTTTGATAATAGTCTTCTTTGGGACTTTTGTTGGTGGGGTTTCACCTTATTTCATGAAATGGAATGAGGGGTTTTTGGTTATTGGAACACAATTTGCTGGTGGGGTTTTCTTGGGAACTGCGCTTATGCATTTTTTAAGTGATTCTAATGAGACATTTGAGGAATTGACGAGTAAAGAATACCCTTTTGCTTTTATGTTGGCATGTGCTGGTTATTTGATGACTATGTTGGCTGATTGTGTTATCTGTTTTGTTTATGCTAAGCAGAACAACAATGATGTTCAGCTCCAAGGTTTGTGCTTTTATTAGTTTTAGTAATTTAATAACTAATGTTTTACTATGTGTTGTTTTAGAACTTTGATTGATAAGACAAACAATTGAACTTTATACTTTGTTGTGCAGCTTTTTCTATATCTAGATTCTAGTTTTGCAAAAAGGAATTAGTTGTAGCTAGCAAAATTTGTCAAACAAATTGGGGTGGACAAACTACTCTAATTTTTCTCTTTTCTTGTATCTTGGTCTATGAATTTAACCATATTTGTTTTTGTGAATGGTTTTATAGTTCCATTTGCTGGAAAATTTTAATATGCTGTTTGTTTGATGCTGAAACATTGAGGAAAGAAAAAATGTATGTGAAAAACTTTCACATAGTGCTCAACAAAATTTTGTTTTTCTAGTTAATTGGAGCTTTGCTTAAAATCTGATAGTTTTGTTTCTAAAGCATCCTGCGCCTAATTTTGAGGTGACTGTAGAACTTTTACTAGCTTCCAAGTTATGTCTAATCTGAGTAGCAGAAGAGTTTCATGGTCGATGACGTTAAAGAAGATGCCAAATTTGAGCACTGTTTTAGCTTGAGATCAACTGGAAAATTTGTTGATTTATGTTTAGCCTCCCATATTAAGGGAGTTACTAGAAAAGTGGCGATCTTGCAAACTATTGTGCACATATTCCATTTTACAATAGTATTTTAATTATATCATTGACAATGTGATGAAGCTTATTTTGATTTGCATATTTCACTTATTATGAGTAGTAACTTGTATTTGTTCGTCTAAATTCCTTTTACGCTGTTGTATAATAGTTAACTTCTTTGCAATAAAGCACTCTTTGCTGATACTTCAAATCCCATGTTGTGTTCCAGGAGATACTGAAAATGGAAAAAGCAATGGAACAGTCACACAGGGGCAATCACAGGTTAGAGATGATCTTGACTTTTTTCCCTCTAAGAACCCTCTTGTGTGCTCGGATTCCTACTATCCTTTAATTCTAATCGGCAAAGGTCTCTACTTTGGAGAAAATTCCATTCTTGTTTTGAGTTGCTGATTTAATTGTCTCAATTGCTTTCACAGGTCTCTGATGGAAGAGAAGATCACTATTCAAAGGCACCTCTTGCAACAGTTTCTTCACTTGGTGATAGCATCTTATTGATCGTCGCGCTATGTTTCCATTCCGTCTTTGAGGGAATAGCAATTGGTGTTGCAGATTCACAAGCTGATGCTTGGAGAGCTCTTTGGACTGTCTGTTTACACAAGATATTTGCTGCCATTGCAATGGGAATAGCTCTACTTAGGATGATCCCAAATCGCCCTTTACTATCTTGCGCGGCCTATGCTTTTGCCTTTGCCATCTCTAGTCCAATTGGTGTTGCCATCGGAATCATAATCGATGCCACAGCTCAAGGGGTTGTTGCAGACTGGATCTTTGCAATATCAATGGGATTGGCTTGTGGGGTTTTCATATTTGTATCCATTAATCATTTGCTTTCTAAGGGATACAAGCCTCAGAAAATGGTCTTGATTGACAAGCCTCATTTCAAGTTTTTGGCTGTTTTGTTAGGTGTTGGGATAATTGCTGTGGTGATGATATGGGATACTTGAGTTTGTGCTTTGATTATTTTGGCAGCAGTAGCATAATAGTTACCATTATATTTTGAGAATACTTTTGGTTTAAAAAAATTTGGTACACATGATAATGTGATATTGAGAGTGAAATGTATAGTACTAAATGGATTGTCTCTATCCCTCTTTATTTAAATGGAATTATTTGCCAGAATATCAAATATTTTTTTGGATCATTGCCAAGTTTCATACTAATTATCATAAAAGATTCACTTTGGCCTATAAAGGTAAGTTTAATATTTTGAAATTTTTAACTTCCTCCACTTGCTGTCTTTATTAAAAATATCTATCTCTTGACATTTTAGAAGTTCCAGACATTATTTTTTTGATTTTATCCTAGTAATTAGTCTTAAAAACTACAAACACCTCAATTATTTCTAATACATAAATAAGGATAAAATCGTCAAATTTTATTTGTAGTTATTTTTCTTAAGGGGTGTGTAATTGATTCTTAAAGACTACTAACATCTCAATTATTCCTAATGCATAAATAAGGATAAAATAGTCAAATGTTATTTCTAGGTAGTTTTCTTAAGGGGCTTGTAATTGAAATAATAACATGTGATGGTAGTGTTGTGTGGAACATCTAGCTTCTTGTTACTGTCGTTCGTTTCTCCATTATTTTTTTACTTGATTTCTTTATTATAGTATTTCTTTTCATATTAATTTTTAAATAATTTGCTTGAGTCGAGGGTTTATTCAAAACAACTGTTTTACCTTCATAAATTAAGGATAAAACTACATATACACCACTTTGTTTAAATCGTATGAAACTACATTGAATACATTGCGAGTAACAAAGTAATATGGAGACTTTGACATCTATACAAGAAAACTCATTTGCTTTTCTATTTCTTTTTTCTTTTTTTAGACCATTGAATAAATATCAATGACTAATATGGATTATGGTAGTGGTGAAACTGCTCCACTTTTAATTAGAGATTTCGAATTCGACTTTAAATATGGAGAAAATTTTGTTAGGAGTGTTATTCTTGAATAAGTCCTACAGTGCACAATGAATATCAAAGCAACATTTGCATGAGTCTACTTAATGCCTTACCTAGCGGATGACTATCTACTTTACTCAGCTATAAAAGTAAATGATTTGGCGAGTGTTTGGACAGTATTTGGTTCGAAGTTGCAAATTGCAAAAAAGTCAAAATATTTCACCTATATTTGCCTTGACACTACTAAAATACTAGTTGGTATATGTATTTGTGTATACAACACCAATAACATATTCAACGCAATTTCATAAATTGAACTTAAAAAATATATGCGCATACTAAATTTCAATATTTATAATTACTATACTACTCCACTATTTATGGCCAAGCGCGTTGAAATCACAATGTTATCAATACACAAAAGAAAATAGAGCAACATATAAAAGGCAAAGTATTTACTTGCACATATTTATATCAAACAGAGAAAGATTTCAAATTTAAACACAATAAATTTAAATCTTTATATTCTCGCTACTGAACCTATTATATTTTTATAATAAGAATTTAATATTTTTTACATGAAAAATATGAATTCAGGTGAACCTTTTTAAGTTTATATTGTGTTTCACCCCAAACACCAAATTGTATCAATTTATTATGATTAAGCGATTTAGTATATGAGTATATGTTAATTTATCATAACTAAACAATACATATTTATGTACTATTGAGTAATTATAAAATTCAAACAGATGCCTTTCCACAAAAAGTCAAACCATATTGGGCCCAAGTGTACATTTTTGAGTCTTCAGGGGTCGAAGTGACTGCTAAATGACAACCAAATCTATCAGAATCTCCATTAATAATCACACGGCCCATGATCTACTTGATACATTTATCAAATCCTATAAGTGCCTACACATTAAAATACCCCATAGTGAAAGATCAAAGCTTTTTATGAAGGTTTTACTTGTTTTCTCTCAGCTACCACCATCAAAGCTTCATAGAATGTGAACTCTGCAACTCTTTCTTGCCATTTTGACTGTTTCCCAGGATCCAAAATCTTGTCTTTTGCACTAATACTTCACCATAGCTTTGTGTATTCTTGGTTATATATGCAAAGCAGAATCTTTTCTTGTCTAATATTTGGCCACCATCACCAGTTTCTCTTTTTTCCCACCAAAGAGTTTAGACCCAAGTTTCTTTTTTGCTAACTTGTGTATTTGTTCATGCCTATTGCCTATTTCACTTGTCGGGTTGTCGTATTCTTGCTTCAGCAAAAACCCCTTTAAGTCATTTGGGGTTTTGTGACTCCTAATCCTTGAAATTTTTGACTGTTCTGTGTAATTTATCGCAGATCTTTGTAGAGGCGTGTTGGTTTAGAGTTTTTTCAGATACCCATTGTTTGTTTGAGTTCCCAGAAGCAAAATATGTGGTGGGGTTTCAGATTAGATTAGCAAGATTGTGTCTTTTCTAAACTGATCAACCTTTTGAGGTAGTAGTTGAGGTTATTAAGGTTGTTTTTTTGGGGGGTTTAGTTTAGGTAAGGGGCATAGTGCTTTAAGCTTACAGATTAGGGTTTATGTGAGGCTGGATATGGTACTTTAGAGTTGAAGAGATCTAATTTTGGGTGATTTTCTGAAGATGGGTAGTAGCAATGATCACTGTTTTGTGGAATGGAAGGAGCAATTTGTTTCTAAGGAGAGGGGACACCGTGTGGTTCATTATTTCTTGAAGGATGTTTCAGGGGAATCTATTCTTGCTGTTGTGGGAACTGAAAGGAGTGTTAGGCACATGTTTTATGTCGTCTCCGAAGAGTTCTTGAAAGCTTATGCAGGTGAGGACTCTGTCTATGCTGGCTTCAGATGGAGGTCAAGGAGAGAAGTGGTGAATTGGCTCACATCTATGCTATCAAAGCAGCATTTACAAAGTGATTTTTCAAGTATGTACTTACAATTGATTATCATATTGTAGGATTGTATTCCAGTCTGTTTCTATATGTTGTTTCTTGTACTTCCGTTGCTTCTTTTCCTGGACGCTTTGGACTGTTTTTCCTTGAACTGAGGGTCTACCGGAAATAAGGTAGGTTTAAGGTTTGCGTACACTATATCCTCCCTAGACCCCGCTTTGTGGGACTACATTGGAAAATTCCATTCAGATTAATGAAGTACTTATGCCAATTAGCTTTATATATGTCATGTCATGAGGTCTATTTTGATTTCTCTGAAGTTGGCCTTAATCTTTAATGTGATGGAGTTACTTTACAAGTTTCTCCAACGATGTACTATCAAATTCCATATAGATTAATGAAGTACTTGCGCTAATTAGATTTATATATGCTATGTCATGAGGTCTATTCTGATTTCCCTGAAGTTGACCTTCTTAATCTTAAGTGATGGAGTTGCTTCACAAATTTGTCTAAGTAATGTATTATGAAAGATGGTTCATCTAAGAGGTAGAGATCCTTCTGGATTCAGGAAATTTGGACAGAGAAAAATGTTATCTTTAGCACAAGAACAAGAAGAAGATGGGAAAGTGTTTCATCACTTCATTTGTTTCGACTTTCTCTTTGACAGTCTCATCAAGTAAGTTTCATAAAAATGTGACAAATGGAGTTCTTGTGATATTTGTTGTTATGCAGCAAAGCATTTGGATATCTAGGATTTTCTATAATTTTGATGAGCTTTCTATCCTTGCCCATTGCCTGGGCTTGGCCTCTGCTGCAGGGGCATCAGTCGTAAGCTTTATACAACTGTTATTTTTCTTTTCTGATTTCCAGCAATGTTGGTTTTGCCTCTAGTTCATCTCTCCCATGTAGTCTAAACAATAATGGAGTGTCTGCTGGAGATGCTTTTCATGTGATATCTGTGACTTCTAAGTCACTGAACTCTTTGAGCAAATATACACTTGGATACAAAATTGTCTTAGATAGTTGTTAAGGAAAAACAAAAGCTTAACATGTGCTCCATGTAATGGCAGAATCCCCAAAAGATGATCATATGTCTCCATTCAGTGTCCAATCAACAGATATGGCAATTAACAAGGTACGACTTTCTCACTCCACTAGCATATCATTTCTTGCTGTTTGACATGTCTGACTGATCTTTTATGACAGGGTTCTATAACAAGAAACTTGAGAGTTCATTCTTCCGACATAGTTTGGTCAGGTGAACCATGGATATGTAGCAAACAGCTCAAACACTACCCAACATTTTCCCGGAATGGGATCACAATTGCAGTAAGTTTCCTGGACTTGCAATAAGACAAATGACTCACTATGAGTTTTTCACTTGAAATGCTGAAGATGTTTCACTTGAAATTTCTTAGATGCTGAATTCCAGGAATAGACTTGAGAAGAAGGATAAGAAATAATATATTTTTAGAGTCCCCTATCATTGTGGAATGGGAAATTAGTCTCCTTGTATAGTTTTGAGCAATGCTCATTGCTCACCTCAAGACCTAGCTTTTGTGGTTGAGTTAGGCTCAGAGTTCTTTTTCTTTAAAACAGAGTCAAACCTATCTTAAGTCTTGGTTTACTTGATGTTGGGTCCCCATGTTATATTGTCCACCCACGCTCTAGATGTTCAGTTTTGGGCATGCGTGGTGTTAGAGTCTGAGGTCTGACATCAGTTGGGAGATAGCAAATTAATTGCCTTCTTTTTGTTCCCTCTAATTTTATTGATGACCAATTGCTAACTCTGCGTCCAAATGTATGTAGATGATGCAGGGTTTAGCATTACACATGGATTGTCATTTAGCTCTTAAGTTCTGACACAAGTGGCATTATCACATATTAGTGACACTCTGTGTTTGTGCTCCTCAAAATGTTTTCTTGACTGCCACAGTGTTATTAAAGTGCTCGCTTCAGCGCTTAAAGTGTGAAGCGAGGCGAGGGTCAAGCGCTTCAGGGCACTAAGGCGGGACAAGATGAAAAAAGCGCTCGCTTCAGCAAAAGAAGCAAGGCGAGCGTGAAGCGTCACTTTTATGAAAAAAACCAAGATTTTAGGTCTATTTTAAATATAAATTGCAAGAGTCATGCATTTTTTCGCTTCTTCTTGGTGCTGCTTTTCCCCAGTTCTGGGTTTTCAAGATAAGTTCTTCTCTTCTTCTTCTATTCGATTTTCTTTTCTTTTCTTCTCCTTGTATTTCCATTTTTTTCTATTTCTCTTTTCTCCTGTTTTCTATTCCGTTTCTATTCTCGCCTTTTTTTTTGAATTTTTCTCTATTCTTCTCTTCGTCATTGTTAGTTTACTGCAGCTTTTCTGTTCTCTGTTTTGTTACTCGTTTTTTAGCTTTTCCTGTTTGTTGTAGCTTACAAATATTCAGTTTATCTTTTTGTTTGTGATTGTAGTGAACATCTGTACCTTTTTTTATTCTAATTCTAGTATGTTATTTCAATCAAGTTCTTGGTTATTTATCTATGCAAATTTAATATTTATTATTATTTTATTAAACTGCGGTATAGTTGAAAAAAGTGTGCACTTCGCTTCTCGCTTCGGTGAAGCGAACCCTTGTTGCTTTTTCCAGCTTCTCGCTTTCCAAAACAGTGGACTACCATAAATTAAAGCATGTATTCATTTTTGTTGTACCTCCCTTATCCAAATCATACCTATTTGGCTTGCACAGATTACCATCTAAGCTCTTGAAAGTTGAATTAAGTAAAATGTATATAATGAACCTTTTCAAGTTTATCCCATTTAGAAAGTTTCCTCCTTGACCACCTTTAGAAAAATGACCTGACTTTCTTTAATGCTGCACCTCTATACCTTATGCATGCATATTTGTTAGTTTACAGCTGTTAAGTCTGTTTTCTTTTCTGTGTTCCAGGTACATGCATTCGTCTTTGTCATGGCTGAAAAAGAAAATCAGTACCTTTCTTATCTTGAAGATATGTATGAGGACCGGAAGGGCCAGAAAAAAGTCAAAGTGAGATGGTTCCACTTTAATAGGGAAGTCAGAGGGGTTGTTTCTTTAAGAAATCCTCATCCTAGAGAGGTTTTCATCACTCCTTATGCTCAGGTCATTAGCGCCGAGTGTATTGATGGTCCAGCCATTGTATTAACTCGGGAACATTATGAGAAATGTGTAGCTGTTTTCCCAAATGACTTGCTAACAAGAGTACATTTTTGCTTCAGACAGTTTAAGGGCAACAGAGTAAAACCTTTTGAATTAGGTAAATTGCGCGGCTACCTTGATCAATCAATTTTCTCATGTTTCAGTCCAGATTTCTTTGAAGACGAGGAATTTAGTGCTAAGGATGATGTAAAAGTTGGAGCTAAAAGGCCAAGAAAGAAATATAAGGAGCATCAGATGACAGCATATGAAGAGTCTTACAAGAAGTTCAAAAATGGTTTCTTAAGTAGGAGATTTAACTCCAATAAGCATGTTGGAGGCGAGCTCTGGTATACTCCTAAGTTTGTGGTTAATGAGAAGATAGAGTGTCTGAGCCAAGATAGTGGGATCCGAGGCTGCTGGTTTAGATGCACGGTTATGGAAATATCCCGGAGACAGATGAAGATAAGATATGATGATATTAAGGATGAAGATGGATGCGGAAACCTTGAGGTACGGCCCAGCATTTTCTTCACAGTACTTCATTACATGTTAAAAATTTAAACTAGGAGAGAAATATAACTATATCATTCGGACCAAGATGAACTAGACCTTTTATTAATATTGTTACGTTTTGGAAGCTAACATCAATTTTACACTTTCATCAACTTTATAGGAATGGATACCCACATTTAGACTAGCCAGGCCTGATAAACTTGGAATGAGAAACTCAAACCGTCCAACAATCAGGCCTTCCCGTCCTTGTGACCTGGAAGATCTTGCCTTTGATGTGGGAGCACCTGTTGATGCCTGGTGGAGTGATGGTTGGTGGGAAGGAATAATTGTCGATGCAGACAAATCAGAAAAGGAAACCTATCGAGTTTATGTTCCCGGTTAGTTCAGCTTTTGTTTTTCAGTATTGTTACTAGTGTTAAACAACATTTCTCTTTGTTTAATTAATAAAACTGTTTTCTCTTCTTTTGTTATCAGGTGAGAGGATGTTCTTGAATATAGATAGAAAGAATCTAAGAATCTCAAGGGATTGGGTGGGAGATCGATGGGTAGATATCGAGACAAACAGGGACATTCTTTCAATGATAGCTTTGATCCAAGAAACCAAGATTTCTGTATCATCAAGTATTACTTCAGAGCGCCAGCGTGCTAATCCTATGGATCATAAAATTCATGTGAGTAGTGCGGATGAAGAAGCTGCCCGTGGTTCTGCTGAAGCAAGACCAATTGATCACCATTCCAAACATTCAATCAGTGTCAATAATGAGAAGCAAGAAGATGATATTACAGAAAAGCAACTAACTGATAACTCTAGAGATATAGACTTGATAAAGGATGAGAAGCAAGCAACTGAAAGTAAAGTCAATGAGAATGATTGTAATAACAGTAGCAGCAGCAGCGGTAGTGATAAGCATGACTTAGACTGCCACCTTAGTGATGATAATGATTCTTACAACACAGATATTGACAACGAAATTAACAAGGACAGCAATGGGGAAAAATCATCAGAACCTGAGATTGGTGGGAAAAAACGTGAAACTGAAGTAATGGATATGGTGGTGTGATGCATTACCACCAAAACAGATTCCACTTTGTTGCAAGTGTAGCTGATGCTGTTCAACTGTACATAGAGATGGAGATCAAATGAGGTTTGCTCGTAGTGTTAGTAATCGAGTGTCTTAATTAGGTGTACAGGTTCTCATTAGTTTTTGTTTCCTGCAACTTTGTTAGAATCTGAAGATGCTCTAGCAATTAGAAACTCTCTAATTACTAGGATCTTCAATGATATGTGGAACGTGGATCTTAGTATCGCTATTGAGTCAAATTGTTTTGCACACGATGTAAGAGACAGATACATACTATGAACCTTGCATGTTGTAAATGCAATATTTGATGGTGAAATCATTGTCACACATTATGGCTTTAGGCCACCGATCTTATTGAGCCGCTCCTAGTCTATTTCAAAATTGAGGGTGATGGTTTCTTGATCCACACTTATGAAAGTGAGAAGGCTCATAAGCCATTTTAGTTCTGTTTTGAATGAATTTGCAAGATAGGGGAAAGAAAATTGAAGTGTGGAAGTTCAGAGTCTGAGCCATTGTTGTCCACCTATGAACTGTACATCCAAAAAAGGCTCTGCTTCAGATTCATTGAGAGTTTTGGACCATGCCACTCTACCTGCCCTATTTGCTCCATTGCCCCTGCACTGGTATTCCCCAAACAATGTATGCCTGCAAAGTGCAAACACAGTAAATACAAAAGTCTAGGCCTGATCAAGTTTTCCAACTGAATAGTAATTTTAAGGATGTGTTTGCTATGACTAGAAAATGTATTCAAGAAAATAAGTCGTTTTTTAAAGGCAGATTGATCTTAAGAAGATCATTGCATACTCCTAGTATTTGGTTGTCACTAAATACCAATCCACTAAAAGTCACTTTCTAGAAAAATGATTTTCGTCATACCAGACACACCCTTAGTGGACTAAGGGTACCATAAGTTAAGAAAAATAACACAACTAGATGTCTCGGGGGTACAATATGGATATTAGACATCGGAGAAAGGAAAAACTAACAAGAAAAAGTCAGAGATTTGAGTAGGCTTACTGGCGCCTAGATGGTTGATTCCAGTCAGTCCAACCTTTTGGATCAATAATAGCATCAATATCACATTTGGAATATATAATTCTTGAATACTCTCCCCATGCCCTGCCCAAAAATACTTTGCCACTTCCACTGATTTTACAGTTAACAAAAGAGAAACCAGTATCTTGATTTTCTGAGTTCCTGTGTTGTGCTGCAATTGCTCCATATCCTTTGGCTACTGAATGAAGAGTACAATTCTGTTGACAATATAAAAGAAAAAAACAATTCAAGTTTTGAAAAAAGAAAGTAGTGAAAAGGACAAAAATGGTCCCTTAAATTCAATCCTGATCAACTTTGGTCCTATATGTTTTCCAAAGGTGAGTTATATAGTCTATGTCAAATATTTAACAAATTCTGGTTTGTTAGGTTTGGCGGGAACTCATATTTTGAGGTGCATTATTTGTAGTGTCTGTTGTAGTTTTTGGTGTTGTAGTTTCTGTGATTTGACAGGACTTTCTTGAATTTTCCGGTTAAATCCTTCTCTCTTTTTTTCACAGTTTCCTTTAGATCTAACAAACAAAGTTTGTTGGAATAACATATTTAACAAAAGTACCAAAAAATGCTCATTTTGACCAAAATTAGAGGATCAAAATTACTTGTATCTAAGGACCATTATAAATCTACCCCGAACATAAAGTCCAATTTTGTCATTTTCTCAAATACTTAAAATAACTTGCTAATTAGAACATAGTAGGGAGCTACGTGCTGCTCGGACTCTTCCAAAATATTGATGATGGGTATTTATATGGAGAATCCGATATGGGCACCACAACATTACAACATTATTGGAGAGTCCGAGCAACATTGATAGCTAGGAAGTATAAGTACCTTATAAAGTGACCTGGCATTTCCACAAATGAAATCAACAGATCCTTGAATATAACATTGGTAAAAATAGTGTGATCCAGCATCATCTAAAAGTGTGTCTTGTGATCCCAATATTCTTACTCTATACAACACTGATCTATCACCAGTTAATCTCAATGCCACTGCTTGCATTCCAACACCTTTAGGATCTGGAATTACTGTGTTCTGATACTCGCAAACAAGTCAGGTCAGGTTGTGTCATGACAGCAATAAAATTAAATTATCTGAACAAATGATATTGTTATAAAGATGTTTGACTATAGTAATACGTACGTACCTCGATGGTGATGCCAGTTGCACAAAAGTAATCAGATTCAACAGTTAAGGTGGCAGTTCTAGAAGTGCCTAAAATAGAACCATATTGGTCAGTGTCAGAGGCTTTGTCATGACCAGAAATAATAGTTCTGGCTGTTTGGTTTTGATCACCAACTAATGATATGAATGGCTTTGATGCTGGTATATGCACCTTTTCTCTGCATAATATACATGTTCACAATAAAAAAGTTAGACCTTAACGGTCAGTAGCGAAATTAGAATTTTCACTACGAGGTTTAGAATATGAAAATTAAAAAGTCAAAGAAAGTTCAACATCTACCATATATACATAAAAAATAATAATTCTAATCATATTTAGACAATGCAATTTTCCGCTGAAGGGGCCCCTTCGAAGTGCTAACAATATTCAGACATCACACGTAAAAGAAGTTTTCAACACAATACATTATGGGCTGACAAGAAAAAGGAGTACTATGTTCATTGAAGTTATGTACATCAAGGTAGAGTCATGATTTAAAATTTATTATGGTTTGGATTTTATTTTTTAAAGTTTTCTAAATTAATAATTCACACATATTATATGAATTTCTTAAGAAAACACATAAGGTTAGATCAAATTTATTGTATTCGGACGAATTCGTAAGCTATACTCGTTCCTGAATTCATCAGAGTAAAAAGTTCTTTACATTGTCAAAATTACCTAAAGTATATTTAAACGTAAGTATTCTTTAAAATATGATATTTATAATCTTTTAAATATGTTGTCACTTTATCATTGTACAAAAGTTAATAAGTTTCTTCTGAGATTTTATGAGAGGGGTGGTGGGGTAACACACTACCATTTTATTAACTGTCAACTATTAGTACCCCACGTCCTCAAGCTTAATTTAACTTCGCACCAACTTTAAAAAATGCAAAAAAAAAAATAATGCAAAAAAAGAAAAACTGCATATTTTATAATTAAGACAAGAAAGTTCTTGCAATTATTTTAAAGTGATTTGATTGTGTTAAAAATATTTTACATCATTAGTACATGCATTGGAACTTAAACTCAAATAATATAATATCTTCTCAAAAGCTCAACTTTATGGTTTCTAGATTTTAGGATAGCTATACTAACTGAATCCTGAATTTAATTTTTCTACATATTTAATAATAGAATTTTAATTACACATACAAATGAATTCGATTCAAAGCTATTAAATTTTATTGAACCCCTAGATTCAAGCCTAGGTTAGTCCTGATCATCACATAAACTAATCTATGTTGTCAGACTCTTTAAAAATATCGTTGCATTCATATCAGATTCTTCAAGAATGTATTAATTTTGTAAAATCCGATACACACTCATCAATACTTTTGAAAAGTCCGAGCAACATAGAAATTAATTAGAGTAAGAAATTCATATACTTATTCTTAAAAAAAATACTACTTTTGGAGAATTCGACACAAATCAGTCAATATTTTTTGAAGAACCCAAACAACATAGGAAATAATCAAGAGTAAGAAGTTGATAAAAAGTATTATATATGAATATATAAGAAGAAATTAAAAAAATTACCTGTATGTTCCAGGATGAATGTAAATAATAACTCTCTGCAAATTATTTGAAGGGACTTTATCAACTGCACCTTGGACAGTAATTGAGTCTCCTTTACCATTTTGATCAACAACTATCACTCTTTGTAAAGACGAAGAAGATGAAGAAGAAGAAGAAGAACGCGATTGTATAAATTCATCTTTATTCAAACCTAATGAAGTAAAATTCACCTTCATATCATCCCACGTAATAATGTAACAAGAATATTGATCGCCACAAATCAAGAAAAAAATCACAATCCAACTGCTAAAATCACTTAAATTCATCACTTAAAAGAATTGTAGAGAAAAATTTGAAGATGGTAAGAAGTGTGGGCTAAAGCAAGCAAGAAGTGAAAGGTAATAATAAATATAGGAGCCTAGTACGTGTGGTATGGTATAGTTTTATACAAAAAAAATAAATTGTTTTTCATAGTACAAATATTTATAAGATTGTGAACGTTGGAATTTGCATGTTACATAATTTCAAGAACCTCTAAAGTCTTTAAGTTAATAATACTAATAAAGAAAGAAAATGGAGAGTGAAATGTGTAAAGATTGAGGGGGTAGTTTTTGTTAAGGAGTAGTTGTGAAATATCAAGAGGTGTGTTTTTTTCGAAAAGTTGCATAATAACCGCTATGCTTTATTTTTCTTCTTCTTCTAAATTAAGCTAAACCCAACATCTTTTTCTCTTGCTTTTTAATTCAATATGTTAAACTATAACTGGAAAAAGAATAGACTATGGAGTGTTATGGGCGTAAATATTTACTGGCATTCGATGTTTACATCAAATTAATAAATATATGTCATCATGTGTTTATAACATACACTTTCATCACATAAGTGGTTACAACACTCAGTGAAATCGCACAAGTAGGGTATTGGAGTATAAAGTATATGCAGACCATACCTCTACATCAGAGAGATAAAGAGATTATTTCTGGAGGACTTTCTACTCGAGTACAATATATCAAAATAGATATGAAAAATAAAAAACAATACTTTCATCACTTAAATGGTTAATTGGTATAATTTATTACTTTGTTAAATTATTTGATTATGATAAATTAGTATAATTTGGCGTAAACGAAATAAAAAATTTTGCGATGTAACTGGTCGCTAGTGGAGGGTTTTGGCAATCACGTGTTCTGTTTCACAACCGGCGCCTCTTTTCGTTTCGCCTATTTTTAAACTAAATTTATATTCGAAAAAGTACCACCGTGGGGAGAAGATTTCTCCGTCCCTTAATCATAGATATCAGATTTAGAGTCAACACAACATGCTATAATTACGGGCAAAATTAGAATTTTGATTATGGATTCGCTTGAACCCAATAACTTTTACTTAAATAGGGTATTTGTTTCAAGATGTTTATTGAATATACACAAAAATACAAATATTAGACTTAGAATTCAGTTATAATCACTTATAGTTGTTTTGCTTAAATTTAGAATCCATAAAATTAAAATTTTGGCTCTGCCTTTAATTATTATATTATATGCTAAAATCAATTCAATTAATCAAGAAAAAAATTAACTTTTGTGGATATTTCATGGGTCTGGCATCTAAAGAACCACATTTTAAAGTAAAAAATTCAAATAGGTCAATTTTGAAATTGGCCAAACGCCATAAATCATTAATTTATTATAACTTATCAAGAAATCGTTATTAAATATAATTATTCATAATTTTAAAGCAACATTAAAATTATTTTTTTATGACCTATGAGTATGAGTGCGAGTCATGGAACCATATTTTGTTAATTGTTTCATTCAATGTAGGTCGCCTACATACATCACACCCCTTTAGGGAGTCGATCACCTTGCATTGACACATGATATTTTGTGCATGGAATTATTATTTTTATCTGATTCTATAAATATTTTTACATTATTATAATTATGCAAAATAAAATAAAATATGATTTATATTCAAAGTTTGTCCCCAAAAGTGCTTACCCGTGGATAAGTGATAGCTCCTCTACTTTAACGGTTAGCTAGAGCTATTTTATCATAAAGATTTTGAGATGAGATCACGTGATGATGTTAGGATTTGTTTGTTATTTTTTTTCATTCGATGTTCACTATTCGATAAATTTTTATCAGATTTATACTGAAAAATTTCACTTTTGGTAAATTATTCTTTACTAAATACAACACATAACATGCTCGTGAATAGAGAATTAAACATAAGTAAAAACCTCAATACTTTTTCACATCCAATTTTGAAAAATTCATTCATACTATGACACAAAATGGTTGATCAAACTTGAAGGAAATGGACTCTTATATCTTTCCTATAAATATAAAAATGAAAATCTCACAAGCCAATTTAGCCTTTTTTTTTTTTTTTTTTTTTTGCAATTTGCAAATTCATAAATCATAATGAAACTAAATTCTAAGCCATTGTTTTCCACCAATGAATTCTCTTTTCAAGAAGGGTTGGGCTTGGTCTTTACTGAAATATTTAGACCATGGCACTCGACCTTCTCTATTGGCTCCACTTCCCTTGCACTTGTATTCTCCAAACAATGCATGCCTAAAAACAAAACAAAAATAAGACAATGTAAATAACTTTAATAATAGGCCCAAATATCCGATTTCGAGATCACCATTTAAATAATATTTTGCATGTTTATCCACCTCAAAACAATTTCAGATATATATATGCGTGTTTGAAGTTGAGTCTGAAAACGATTGAAATTCAGACACATGACTTAACTTTAGTCATATGTGACTTCGGACATTTTCTTGACAAGGACTATTTTCAGACATTGTATGTCAAAAGTTGTTTTGAAGTAAGTAGACGCGCAAAACAAATTAAAAAGTAAGTAGAGATTAAATAACGGTGTCCAAATAAATTATCTTACCCTTGTCTTGATAATTGGTCCCAATCAGACCATCCTTGTGGAGTAATAAGGCCATCAAAATAGCATTTTGAGTAAATAATCCTTGAATATTCTCCCCAAGCTCTGCCTAAAAGTACACTGCCACTCCCAGTGACTTTACAATTAACAAATGAGAATCCACTATTTTCATTAGGTGAGTCTCTTTGGTGTGCTGCAATTGCTCCTGATATTCCCACATTATCCAGAGCTATTGAATGAAGATCACAACCCTGTTTAGAAAAATAGAAAAAATTAAAAGAAAATCGCGATTACATCTTGAAAAAAGTTAATGGCTTGTTCAAACGATAGAGCATTGTTCGTGTTTCAAGTCATGTGGAGAGACGTGTGTGTGTCAATTATCGCTCATTGATTTAATGAGATAATAATGAGTTTGTAGGTTGATCAACGATTTGGGGCCGCGACTCAGAGTGGTGTCATGGTCCCACACTATTAGAAATAAAGATTTTTTCCTTCGTGAATCAGTGAAAAATTTATGCTATAGAACATGATTTTTTCATTTATTTTCCACAAACTAGCTCACTGGAAACTGAAATGATGGAAAACTTCCTAATTTTTTCGTTTGAATACATTACTATTTTTCCTTCTCACCGATTCAAACAAAATATCTATAAAAATAGTCAGTGGAAATATAGTAATTTTTTAGTAGTGCCAAGGGGATCTCATAAATGATCAAATCCCACGAAAACTAACGGTTTAAATCCCAATAAGTCTAACTAGATACTTGATTATTTCTTTTTATTTATCTAAGTCTTAACGAACAAAATAACTTGATACCTACACTACTTGAGAAGTAACAAGTACTAATGAAATAATCGAGTGTCAACAAAGCTGACTTGAACACCATCGGTATTAAAATAGAAAAGGATAAAAGAGTCAAGAACCTGAAAGAGTGATGTAGCATTGCCACAAACAAAATCAACAGTTCCTTGAATGTAACACTTGAAAAAATAATGTGATCCAATTTCATCATAAAGTGAATCTTGTGATCCCAAAATTCTAACTCTGTACAACATTGCTTTGTCACCAGCTAATCTCAATGCCACACCTTGCATATTATAGTCCTGAGGCAATGCAACCACAGTATTCTAACAAAACAAAATTAAATTAAAACGTGTTTCCTTGAGTTCAATTGAATCATTTTATAATAAGATCATGTTTATTCGTACCTCAAAGGTGATGCCAGTTGCACAGAAGTAATCTGATTCTACAGCAACTGTGGCTGTAGCAATTGTGCCTATCTCATTGCCAAATTGATCCTTATCACATGCCTTGGAGTTCCAAGTAATTAATGTTCTTCCAGGATGATTTTCATCACCAATTAATGAAATAAATGGCTTTGAAGATGGGATAAACACTTTTTCTCTGCATAACCAAAAAAAATAAAATCATACAACTAAATCTTCACATAAAAGGGACCAAGCTACCTCTTAAGAAATAATAAATAAAACAAAAAGAATTTTATTGTATCGCCTTTATTAATTATAAGCCGTCGAAATGTTGGAAATGAATAGAAATAATAAAATAGACACGAAATGATAAATTCTCTCTTGATATTCTAAATTAGACATGTAAAATTGGACAATACCTATTATACTTTTGTAAATATAGATCCAAAATTAAAAAGAAATTTAATACGTAATAATCATTGACTAGTATATAGATATCTATCTGTACGGACCAATCTAGTTTTTTAATATATAAATATTTGCTTTAATTATATATACAATATTAGTAACAAAAAGAGAGTAAAGATTTCAATGGGTCAAACATGAAAATTTTGAAAGAAAAATTAAACTAAACAAAGATTTCTTTTTCTTTTTTAAAAAAAAAGGTACTTAATTAAAACACAAGAAGTAACACGAGACATGCCTATTCCCATGTGTGGTTCGATTTCTAACAAAGGATATAGACATAGAATTTGAATCCAAAACATCTTAATTTTTTATACTATCAGATTATATATATTATAAAAAATACCTGTAGATTCCAGGACGAATGAAAATTTTGATTCGTTGAGAACTAAAGTCCGGGACCATGTTAATTGCACCTTGTACAGTAACAGAGTCTCCATTACCACTCCAATCGACTACGATGACTCCTTTAGACTTGCGCGAATTTTCATCAGTTAAATCAAAAGTACCCAAGTCCATTTTAATATCGTCCCACGTAACGTAACGTTGAGCCTCAAATTTACTAGCCAAAACAATTAACAAAAACATCGAACTCCAAATGTTGATAAAAAAATTAAAGTTCATGTTGACCATATAAAAAAAAAAAGGTGATGGTAAGTAGTAATTTTTTGTTTTGGAGTTTAATTGAGAACGAAATTGATCTGCAGAGTGATGGAGTTATAAGTGAAAATGAAGGGAAACGGAACTTTATGTGAAGAACTCTAATAGTAGAAGAAGATTAAATGATGTGATTAAGTGAAGATTATGTAAATATGATTTTTTTAGAGATAATTACACTAAATACTCCTATAATATGAGTTAGTTGTGGATATACTCTTTGTATTTTAAAATTTACGTATTTTTACCATTTATATTATGAAAATTCTACACTTACACCCAGTATGAATTATTTAAAGAGTATTATTATTTAGAAGTAGACTCATATATATAATCAAAAGTCATTGGAAAATAGTCAATTTTTTTGTGGATTTCGCGCTTAAAAAGATAAAACTTTGTGTTCATAACATTACTATTGTGTTCTTGCTTTAAAATGACTACATTTCAATGAATTTTCAATTGTTGACTTATTTAAGTTCTCATAACGTATGACGTATGTTTTCATATAAAAAATGACTATGTTTCAATGAATTATTATTCATCGTCTTATTTAAGTTCTCATAACATATCACAAATTCACTTGTTCTCAAACTCTTTCAAGCACAAGAATTCTATTTATCATTAACAACAACATTGGCGCCCTTTTTTTAACACTGGCGCCCTTTTTTACCCGCTAATGTATTGCGCAAATTGGATTAAATTGCAATCAATTCAATTTTATAAAAGAATTAACAGAAATAAATAATATTAATTTTGAGGTTGAATAATCATGAAAAGGAATTTAGAAATTCCCCAAAATTTAATTATCCTCATTTAATTGTATGGAAAAATAATCTAATTACTATCCCTTATTTACCCTATTTTCCATTATTCCCATCCATTCCCAAAAAATTCAAAAATCCCTTTTTTCCATCCGGATACATTAATTCATTAATTCGGATACATTCATTCAGTAATCCAGATACATTAATTCTGATTCTTAAATTATCTCTATGTTCAATATATCGTGCTTTAAATGTTACCGACTGATACTTAAAAAACCCTAATTTATTAGTAATTTTGTATCCGGACTGAATTGATGTATCCAGATTACTGAGTTAATGTATTCGAATTATCATGTTTTTAAGGAATTTCTGTAAATTGAAAAAATGTAGAAAAAAATGGTAATTAACTCTTTACACTATGTGATTCCTAAAAAAATTACTAATCGTATATCATGCTCATTAAATGGGCTTTATTAACTTAAGTGGCCGACATTTCTAGCCCAACTTAAACCAAAATGCACAAAGATATGGCCCAATTTAAGTTTGAGCTCATTGCCACAGAAAAGTGGTTAGTTGCACTTTTGTCCATATTTGGCGGTGATTAATTTTTTTACGGGACATAAATTTATATTTATGTTAATATCCCACAAGTTATGCCCCATATAGACACTTTCACTCACATTGCTTACAAGTTATGCCCCATATAGACACTTTCACTCATATTGCTTTAGGCAGTAAATGATAGCAGCAGATCGGTCGATTGCGCCGTATTTTTAAAGAACTTCTGCCTTCATTCTTATGGAGTCACTTAGTTTGGAAGCATTTCATTCCAGTGTAGAATTTTAGTTTGGTTCTAAGGTGTGTAACATACATCATCAAATGTGAATGATATTAGGGAACTATGAATATAAAGTCATCTATATGTTAGAGAACGTCTAGCTATAACGTAAAATTCCTTAAATGAATTGAAATTCAATCAAATCATAAAATGAATATCAGATTCCGAAGGAGAAATCTAAAAATAATCAGAATACCCTTTTGCTTATGGTGGGATGCGGCGACGCTTAAAGAAGTTGAAAAGGCAAATGCTTTTTAACTCCAATGGTTCAGAATTCATATTCATGAAGAACCTCCAACCATACATATTTTATTAATATTTTTTTAGACCAAAGTTTCACGATCATAAAAAAAAAAATAGACCCCACCAATAATATTCCCGTCCTCTTTTGACTACTGTCTAATATTATGCTATGTGTTCTGTTTGTGATGCCAAATTCGAATGTCATTTTATCCACTTAGTCCTCTTCTGAAACAAGGGGCGGATGTATCGTTTATGGTTTATATTCAATAAAAATTCAGTAATTTTAGATTAAATTTTAAGCTACCTTTATCCACTTGTCTTTGCTAGTAAACTGTATTGTAAAATATTGAAACAGTAACAATAAGTTTGAAAATTAAATGACAGAAATTGAAAAGAAGAACAGTATCTGAAAAATTATGTAAGAACAAAAAAATCTAGCCCATTGAATGCACGGTGTGTCTTTAAGAAAATTATTCCCCTCAGTGTACCTAAGATTTTGGAATCTTTCCTCCTAGGATAGAACGATTTACTCACCAGAATAGCGATACAGCAAATTATGGTGACTGCGAACCACTCGAAGACAGTATATCACACGAGTTTTTAGGAAGTGCAAAAAAAAAAAAGAAGATGTTTATCATAAATTTTCGTTAGGAACAATTCTGAGGATCAACAGAAATATATAGCGTGTTTGCAACTTTTCAGAAAAGATGTCTACTGGGAAAATGTCGCAGCTTTAAGGTTTGCAACTTTTCAAAAAAGGTTGCAACCTTACAGAAAAAAAACCATTGAAAAAACGATAGGGAATGTTTTAAATTAATCTGGGAAAGAAAGAAATGGATCGGATCATGGGTCAAAATTTTTCAATTACTTACTTGATTAAATAATAATAATTAATTAAAAAAATTAAAGAAAATTTGATCCAAAAAGATTATCAATCAAATCATTTGACCAAATCCAAATCCAAATCCGTAGCCATAGCCGAAGCCGAGCGAGCGACGACGGCGCGAGGGGAGACCCTCTTCTTGACCCTTTAGCAACATGAAGGAGTGCTTCTACTTTTAAGTAGAAGACTTTTTCTTTCCACCACCTATGTGGGACAAATGCTTATTTCATAAAGTAAGAGGGAACAACTCATTTTTTTCTCCACTTCTTTTCCCTCCATTTTCCAATCAACCTATTAATTAAACCCACCAATCCCCACATGAATGTGGAATGGCTATAAGATAAAGGAATGCACGGATAAGTGTGTATATACAAGCGAAGATTAATTGCATCTGGATAAGTAGGTTTCCCTTTGAACTTTTCATAGGGAACTTATATAGGATATACTCGATCAATCGGTAGATGCGATATCTTTGAACCGTTGAACTTTATTGTATAACTAGACAACATAAGTCACACAATCAACCCTCAACCATTTATGATTCTCACGATTGTGTTCGTTTCAGCCATGAACACCGCCTGATTTCGTGAATGCATAGAGAATGGGCCTTTACCGTCATTCTCCTTGAAGCGGCTTATACTTCACACTCACATAGGTGATTTCTAAACGTGTAGTCCTATAGACACACTATCTAGTCATTTTCTGCCAGACTTAGATAATCATTAAAAAACTTTAATGCTTTATTAACTCATTAAAAAGCCTTAAGGTTTTATCCTTGTTTCTGAACATTGTCATCATCATGAGAATGGGTGAGTTATTAGATAATGTTGAACTGCCATTCATAACTTTGTTTGATCTCTTTGAACCTAGTTCTTGGGATCTCTAGTGTACTAGGTAGAGTTACCGTCATGATGACTTGTCCTTCGCCTTAACCCCATTCCCCTCGATGATCTTTCAACAGCCTCTTTAGATAAACCTTTTGTTAGTGGATCCGATACGTTATCTTTTGACTTTACGTAGTCAATAGTGATAACCCCACTAGAGAGTAGTTGTCTAATAGTATTGTATCGCCATCGAATGTGACGCGATTTTTCGTTATACACAATGCTTCCCGCCCTACCTATTGCCGTTAGCTATCACAGTGTATACATATAGGTGCCAAAGGTTTGGGCCAAAATGGAATATCTTTCAAAAAATTTCGAAGCCATTCAGCTTCTTCACCGGCCTTGTCTAAAGCTATAAATTCAGATTTTATTATAAAGCAGGCGATGCATGTCTGTTTTGATGATTTTCAAGACATTGCTTCTCCACCAACGGTGAAAATATATTCATTCGTGGATATAACTTCAGATAATTCGGTGATCCAGTTTGCATCACTATATCCCTCAATTACTGCGGAATATTTATTATAATGCAAAGCATAGTTTTTGGTGTGTTTTAAATACCCCAAGACTCATTTCATTGCCATCCAATGAGTTTGATTGGGATTACTCGTGAATCGACTCAGCTTACTAATAGCACATGCTATATCTGATCGTGTATAATTCATAATATACATCAAACTTTCCAAAACTCGTGCATAGTCCAATTGTGAGTCACTTTCACCTTCATTCTTTTTGAAGTGCAAAACTTACATCAATTAAAGTTTTTTGCAACATTGAAATTTAAATACTTGAACTTATCAAGTATCTTTTCAATATAATGTGACTGTGATAATGCTAGACCTTGTGGAATTTTATGGATCCTAATTCCTAAGATCAAATCAACAACCCCTAAATCTTTCATATCAAATTTGCTAGCAAGCATACGCTTCGTAGCATTCACATCGGCAATATCTCTACTCATTATCAACATGTCATTAACATATAAACAAACAATAACTTCATGATTTGGAGTATTTTTAATGTAAACACATTTGTCACACTCATTAATCTTAAATCTATTTGCCAACATTGTTTGGTCAAATTTCGCATGCCATTGTTTAGGTGCTTGTTTAAGTCTATAAAGTGACTTAACAAGTTTGCACACTTTTCTTTCTTTACTAGGAACTATGAAACCCTCAGGTTGTTCAATGTAATTTTTTTTCTCCAATTCTCAATTTAAGAAAACCGTCTTAACATCCATTTGATGGATTTCAAGATCATATATGGCTGCCAGTGCCACTAACATCCGAATAGATGTTATCCTTGTTACTAGCGGATATGTGTCAAAGTAATCAACACCTTTTTCTGTCTATATCCTTTGACCACAAGTCTTGCCTTATATTTGTCAATAGTGCCATCAACTTTCATTTTTCTTTTAAAAATCCATTTTGATCCTAAAGGTTTATTTTCAGGAGGAAGATCAACCAATTCCCATGTATGGTTATTCAAAATTGATTGAATCTCACTATTGACTGTCTCTTTCCAAAATGCTGAATCAGAAGAACACATTCCTGCTTTAAATATTTGAGGCTCATTTTCAAGCAAGAATGTCACAAAATCTGGTCTAAAGGAAGTAGATATCCTTCGACGTTTGCTACGCATTGGATCCTTTTTGATTGGTTTACTTTTCTTTGGTTCTTCTTGCAGTCGTTTAGATCTTTCACTTGACGACTCGCATTCTATTTTATACGGATAAATATTTTCAAAGAATTCAACATTATCTGATTCAATTACCGTATTAACATAAATGTCAGGATTGTATGCTTTGTGAATCAAAAACCGACAAGCTTTGCTGTTTGTAGCATAACCAATAAAAATACAATCCACGATTTTTGGTTCGATTTTTACCCTTTTGGACAAAGAAACTTGGACCTTTGCTAAACACCCTCACACTTTAAAAATATTTCAAGTTGGGTTTTCTTCCTTTTCATATTTCATATGGAATATATTGTGTTTTTTCTGTGGGGCACCCTGTTGAGTATTCGATTAGCTGTAAGGATAGCTTCCCCCCACAAATTCTGCGGTAAACCAAAACTTATTAATAAAGCATTCATCATTTCTTTTAATGTTCAGTTTTTTTTTCCCGCAATTTCATTTGATTGTGGTGTGTAGGGGACAGTAGTTTGATGAATAATTCCATATTCTAAACATATCTCTGTAAAAGGAGATTCGTATTATCCACCCCTATCATTTCTAATCATTTTTATTTTTTTGTTCAATTGATTTTCCACTTCGTTCTTGTATTGCTTAAATGCATCAATTGTTTCATCCTTACTATTAAGCAAATACACATAACAATATCGAGTGCAATCGTCAATAAAAGTTATAAAATATTTTTTCCCACCACGAGTTGGTGTTGACTTCATATCACAAATATCTGTGTGAATCAATTCTAAGGGACTGAAATTCCTTTCAATAGATTTATAAGGATGCTTAACATACTTAGATTCAACACATATTTGACATTTTGATTTATTGCAATCAAAGTTAGGCAATACATTTAAGTTAATCAGTTTTCGCTAGGTTTTATGATTGACATGTCCTAAACGTGAATGCCATAAATTATTTGACTTAAGTAAGTAAGAAAAAGCTTAAACTTTATTATCATCAACAACCATTACATTTAGTTTGAAAAGACTCTAAGTATGGTAGCATTTTTCAAAATACATTTCATTCTTACTGACAACTATTTTGTCTGAAACTAGAACACACTTGAATCCATTCTTGATAAGAAGACCGACAGAAACCAAGTTCTTTCGCATTTCTGGAACATGATAAATTTTGTTCAGCGTCACCACCTTGCCAGAGTGGAGACGCACCTTGGAGTCTAAGGGGTTTAAGCTGAGTAGGACCAAGACAGAGTACCTAGAGTGCAAGTTCAGTGACACACCTCAAGAGGTTGGCGCGGAAGTTAGGCTCGGGGACCAAACCATCCAAAAGAGAAGTAGTTTTAAGTACCTTGGTTCTATCATGCAAGACAGCGGAGAGATCGACGAGGATGTCACACACCGTATTGGGGCAGGATGGATGAAATGGAGGCTCGCCTCCGGTGTGTTATGTGACAAGAAGGTGCCACCGCAACTTAAGGGCAAGTTCTACAAAGTGGTCGTTAGACCAGTTATGTTATATGGGGCAGAGTGTTGGCCAGTTAAGGTCTCCCACGTGCAAAAGATGAAAGTTGCCGAGATGAGAATGTTGAGATGGATGTGTGGGCATACCAGGAGTGACAAGATTAGAAATGAGGCTATTCGAGAAAAGGTAGGAGTGGCCTCGGTGGAAGACAAGATGCGGGAAACGCGACTGAGATGGTTTGGGCATGTGAAGAGGAGAGTCCCAGATGCACCAGTGCGGAGATGTGAGAGGCTGGCCATGGATGGTTTCAGAAGAGGTAGGGGTAGGCCGAAGAAATATTGGGTAGAGGTGATCAGACAGGACATGACGCATTTACGACTTACCGAGGACATGACCCTAGATAGGAGGGTGTGGAGGACACACATTAGGGTAGAAGGCTAGTACATAGTGGTTTTATTCTCCCTTATTCGTAGGCGTATTAACGCACTATCATTTCTTGCATTCTGATGTATGTTATTTATGGTATTTATGTTATTATCCAATAATAATATCTACTATTTTTTGTGCTTTGATTATACTATTGTTTGGACCGTTTTCGTCATCTACTTATTTACTCTAATATTCTTGTCTGACCTTTTTCTATGCTTTTATTGAGCCGAGGGTCTATCGAAAACAGCCGTCCTACATTGGTAGGAGTCAGGTCTGCGTACACTCTACCCTCCCCAGACCCCACGATGTGGGATTTCACTGGGTTGTTGTTGTTGTCACCACTTTGCCAGATGTCATTTTCTGAAATACTCTGCCATATTCTTCAACCTTAGCCGTTGCAAAATTTCTCATACAGATAGTCGCATCAGGAGCAGTAGGGGAATAAGTAGTGAAGGCTTCTCGGACTGCACAAATATGTGACGTAGCTCCTGAATCAAGCCACCATTCTTTGAGATTTCCTATCAGATTGCATTCCGATAGCATTGCACACAGATCATCCATGCCTTCTTTATTCTCCACCATATTGGCTTGTTCCTTTTCTTTGTCCTTTTTTGGGGACGACAATCTGAGGCTTTGTGGCCAACTTTTCCACAATTATAACAATTGTCCTTGAATTTTTTCTTGTTCTGCTCCTTATTTTTTCCAAAAAGTTTCTTCATTTTCTTAGTCTTTTGAGCAACATGTTCAACGATGTTCACTCCCATAATCGTTGAATTTCCACGTGACTTCTTTAGGCTGTTTTGTTATCTTCCTCAATCTTGAGACGAATCACAAGATACTCCAACTTCATTTTCTTGCGCTTGTACTTTAGATAATTTTTAAAATCTCTCCAAGAAGGAGACAACTTTTCTATCATTGCAGCCACTTGAAATGCTTCATTAACTATCATACCTTCAGCAATAAAGTCATGAAAAATAAGTTGTAGTTCTTGAACTTGGGTTCCAACGGTTCTGCTATCTATCATTTTATAGTCTAGAAACTTAGAAACCACAAATTTTTTCAAGCATGCGTCTTCAGTCTTGTACTTCTTCTTAAGTGCATCCCACAATTCTTTAAAAGTTTTTACAGCACTGTAGACATTGTACAAATCATCATCCAAAACACTTAGGATGTAACCGTTGCATAGAAAATTTGCATGTGTCCATGCCTCAGTAATCATAAATTTTTCATTGGCTGACATATCAACAGCAGGCACAGGAGGGTCTTCATTGGTGAACTTCTGCATACCAAGAGTGGTAAGCCAAGAGAACACCCTTTGCCATCTTTTGAAGTTGGCTCCAGAAAATTTCCCTGGTTTTTTCGCCGGTGGCACAGAAGTGCGGCTTGTTGCAGCAACAGTCGCATAAGTAGTAGCAGTTTCACTTGCTATTTCTTTTCGCTGTCAAAATAGACAAATTGTTTCAATACTTTAGAATGTCAAACTTTTTACAGCAGCAATGATGAAATTTTTATATTCTTCAAATCGTTGTACAAGTATGAACTTTAATATTCCAACGAATTTTTTATACTCTTCAAGTCAGAATACCAAATTTCATATGAAGTAGAAAACCACACAGGTTTTAATCTCCAAAACAGAATACAGTTTAATCAAAAACAAAAAAACGACAATAATTTCCTTAAAATTGTTTGTAAACTGTATTATAAAACATTGAAACAGTAACAATAAAGTTTGAAAATTAAATGACAGAAACTGAAAAGAAGAACAGCATCTGAAAAATTATGTAAGAACAAAAAATTAAGCCCACTAAATACACAGTATGTTCTTAAGAAAATTATTCCCCTCAATGTCGAATACACTCTATATGTCTGCAATTAGGTTTTTTCATCTTCCAAATGGCAGATATTCATTTAAAATTTATCTTTTCGACTATATTATATATTGCCACTTGACTATTCTAGCTACTAAGAAATTCTACACTGTAGTGAACGGCATTGTATATGCCATCTCTCCCTATCAATACTGAATTATTCAATTTCAATGTATAAAATAAAATCCAAACGTTCCAACTTCCAAGTCACTTCCCTACTGTTACGAAAAATATAATAATCCACCTGCCTTTTCATTTATTTTTTTCATCTCAAATTATATTTCTATCGTAATTTTTAAATATAGTTATCTTAACATATTTATCATCTTAAAAATACAAGACAAATTATTATTTTCTTTTCATTTTATCCTCTTAGTTATCTTTCTTGAATACTACAAATACCTCAATTACGAGTGATGTTAATATTTTTTAAATACCAATTAATAATAAAATAGTTAAAATCCCTCTTAATTAATGTTTTTAAGGAACAGACAGAATTACTACGTATAATTTGAGACGCCGTAAATCAAATGATTTTGATTCTCCATTAATATATGGCATTATATATATTTGGTTTAATCTTTCAAAGTTTTGCACTACATGTGTGTTCGATAATATTTCTTGTCCTTATTATTTTTTATAAAGAAAGTTTGCGTTATAGAAATCGAATTTAGGAGTATGTATAACTAAGTTTTTATTATACAATCCTGTCACTTAACAATTATTATTACCTATAATAAGCAAATAATTACATCAAGTCTATGTTGGTCAACTAAAGAAAAAAATAACTCATTGGAGTTGCATTAACTACACAAGACTTCGAGAAAAGTGGATTGAATATCTGGGTAGAATCAGTCAAATTACGTTGAAATATAATATTTTGATCATTTCGCCACATAATTTGAATTTTCATGTAATTTTAAAATAAGTTAAATTTATTTATATTTATAATCTTAAACATAAGATTTAGTTGATTTTAAAACTTGGAGCATTTATTTTTCAGAAATGTAAAATTGATTATTAATATTGAAGATATTAAAAAGAGTGTCACACAAACTGAACAGAAAGAATATCTATAAACAAAATGTAGTTCCTTGTTTCGATTTTTTTTTCACATTTTCTTCTTTTTAATTGGTCCAAGAAAATAATAACATACTTCGATATTTAATTTTCATTTTTTTATAAGATATTTTATAATTATTCAAACATTCTTGATGTATTTTTAAGTACAATTTTTTTCTTTTGTTCTTCAATATCATACTCAATCAAATTCGTTTACATGAATTAAAATCGATAATTATTGTCTATAAAAAATACACTTTCTACTTAAAAAATAAAATTAACTTATATTTTATTATTTTAAAATTATACTAAATACATTGTCGATGACCTTTATGAGGTGGGGCTTAGTGTAGTGCCGGTCCCATGAGGTCCTTGACCAAATAATAATAAATCTTCCAGAAAAAATTTATGTCATTGCAAACGTCACATTATCTGAATTGATTCCTATTTTAAATAAACCAAAAGACTTTTTTTTAAAATGTTGGTTTATTAGTTATTTTTTAGTCTAATAAATAAGTGTTGATTTGCTTTTGGTCAAGTTGGACCGGATTACTTTTTAGTTTACCTAAGCAATGAGCTTTCCTTCTTGACAGGATGCAAAAATGTTCTTATACTTCGAAAGAACTATCATATATTTTAAAAGGACTTCTTAAATATATCTGTTGTATTTAGTTATTTGGTTAGGGTGCATCGTAGGTTCTTGAGGGCTATGCTTGAGCTGAAATCGAGTCTGAATTTCTATATCATTTTGTTTTTGGCTGACAACTAAAAAGAATGTATAAAATATGGAGATAATACTATAACGAAAATATTTTTTAGCAATACTAAGTATGCACATAGTAACAAAGATGTTAAAGTCTTTATCGATATTAGTTAATTATTATTGAATCCAATGTTATTTCAGATTTTAGAAACATTTACAAAAATTGTTTATTGCCACTAAAAACAACATATTTAGCGATAGTTAAAATATTATCGTTAATTAATTGCCCTCGATTCAAACATTCATAAATTATTGGACACTTATTACTATTTACTGCTACGGGTCAAACTTTCTTGTTAACTTGTTTAGGAACACAAGTTATTTACTTCCACAAATAAATTAAAGTTACCAAGTTCAGCTCCCCTTCTTTGGTCCCAATTAATATTATTATTGATGAAATTGAAGGTTTGCGTGTACGTTTTCCAAACCAACTCCGACATCACGTTCATGTCACTAGTAGGGCTGTTCACAATTTTGGTTAAAACCAAAACCAAACCGAAAATTTAACCAAACCGAATAAAAAAACCGACATTCAATTTGGTTTGGTTTGGTTTGGTTTTAAATTTGAATAACCGATAATATTTGGTTTGGTTATGGTTATAGAAAAAAATAACCGAATAAATAACCGAACCAAATCGATAATTATATACTTAAAATTTATAATTATTTATATGTATAATATTAGTTTTTCATAAATAATTAAAGATATTTTATACGTTTTAATTATTAATTTAATATTAATATACTTATTTTTAAGGCCCAACAATCCAAACCCAACTCTCAAGCCCAATTATAAATTCTAATAAACACTAAACAGCGGTCCAAGTCCAACAATCCAAGCCCATTAGCCCAACTCTCAAACCCAATTCTAAATCCTAAATTCTAAATCCTAAATTTCTAATAAGCACTAAGCACTTGAGCAGCAGATAGCAAAATAAAGTAAAAGTTAAAACTTTAAAACCCTAGTATCTGTTTTCCTTTTACATTTTTGTTCCTCTCACATTGGTTTCTCACAAAGTCACAGACTCACAGTCATAGACTAACAGTGAAGGCTCAAGAGCAACCTCAACTCCTCAACCCCAAGTATAAGATTGTCAAATTTTGAGAAGGTTTGTAAGGAGTTTTTCAAATTTTAAATTGATTTTAAGTTGTTTTCTTTTTTTTCCGAATGTTTAAGTTGTTTCATTTTCTGTTTTGAACCTCTATGGGTCGTGAGGAAAAAAGAGCTTCATAAGAATTTGAAGAATGTAGAGAGAGAATATTTGAATTATCTCGGCTAGTCATAAATCGAATAACCGAATCAAACCGAACCAAACCGACAATAACCAAACCCGTGGTTATTATTTTACTTGGTTTGGTTATGGTTTTAGACATTTAATAACCGATTAAATTGGTTTGGTTATGGTTTTAATCAATAACCGACCCAAACCGAACCATGAACACCCCTAGTCACTAGTTGCGTTTCTTCAATTGATCATAAATAATTTTTTTAGATCAAATTCAATTGAACTCAATATATTTAATCTAAATTAGATTTCTATTTTAAAAAATTATTGAATATCTATGTTTTAATAATTTTAAAGAATTAGAATTTCAAATTAATAAACTTTAAATTTTAATTTTGCTTTTTACTATCGAATTATCTTTACATATTGAAAACAAATATAAACATATTTTATTTAGGAAATTTCATTATGAAATATCACGTACATGCTTGATCAATTTGATTGTAAACCTAACTTCGAGACTTGTAAAGTATACAAAAAGTTATTTCTACTAATGGTATGTGAATCTTAAGCACAAAAATGACCTTAGCTTTTTTTTTTTTTTGATAATTGAACTTTATTAATCATCAAAATATAGCTAATCACATGAGCTCAGCTAATCTAAAAAAAAAACAAAAAAGTCAAGAACCTAATCATCCTAGATGAGCTATAAGCAAACTGTTAAACGTAAATCAGAAAATTTGCTTTTGTAAAAGCTCTTTCAAATCACCCTCCGCTCTTGTGTTACAAACACAAGCTATTTTATGAGCAATACTATTCAAATTTCTTATCTTGTCTTCAAAAATCCTGCAATTTCTTATCTTGTCTTCAAAAATCCTGCAATTTCTCTCTCTCCAAACTCCAAATTGCATGAATGAATTCTGCATACACCATTTTCACCAGCTTTGCTCTTGTTGTTTTTGTTGATAAGGGAATTTACATCCATACAAAAGAAATAAATCATACTAAATAAGTTTTGTATAATGAGTTTAACTGCGAAAATATACAAAAAGTTTCAAATATTAGCCCCTATTTAAAAAATCATATGCTTAATCAACTCGATCGTAAACCTTACTTTTTCGAGAGTTATATAATTTGTGTTTAACAAGTTGTGTGTTTTTGTTAGCCAACTACTTTTATAAAATGATAAATAAGTCACCAACTATACTAAGATTCAAGCAATATTACTTGAATCAATCAAATACTTATCCTTTACTAAAGATTCGTCAAAGACTTTTTACTCATACAAATATTATTTTAATTTATATGATTACACAAACTACAATTATTGTTTCTTCCACATGTAGATGTAGATTTCTAGAAATGGTCAAATTTCAATTCTTTAAGTTAAATAGTTATATGAAAAATAAGGAGCTGTTTGTCTGGGGAACTAGTTCTTTTTCTTTTTGAAATAATATCTGATTATATATTGAAATGTGATTTTTACAAAAATTGAAAAATAATTTTCATCATTTTTTCATGTTAAATATATCTTCATAGATAATTTTAATTTTTAAATATTTGTATTTCAATTAACTTACATATTTTTAAAAATATTTTACTATTATGTCCAAACACCTTTTTTTAATTTTATTTTTACCTTTCTCGAGGAATTCTTTTCTCTCTTGTTTTTACTACTGTAATTTGAAATTATAATTTTAAAATTAAAAATTAAAAATATTTATTATCCGAACAATTTTTCTTATCATCCAAAAGCCTACTAACTAAAAAATACAAAATGATTATTATTTTTGTATTGTGGCTGCGCTTCTAAGACGTAGAAATGTGTCCCTACATGGCATTTTCAAAGTCACCAAAGAAGTCGTTTTTATTCCTAAATCTTATACTTTTTCACATTAGAATATGTAACATAATTAATTAAATAAAACTTTTTGATTATATTAATATACTGATAAGATAAAGTTTACAATATCAACACGTAATAACAGATCAACAACGACAATAACAATCCAGTAAAATCCCACAACGTGGGATCTGGGGAGGGTAAAGTGTACACAGACCTGACTCTTACTAAGATAGGACGATTGTTTCCGAAAGACCCTCGACTCAATAAAAGTATAACAAGCGGTCTGATATATTAAGAACTACAATTTGTAACATATGTTGAATCATAGGTGAATAAGCATTTAAATTTTATGAATTTGATATATTAAGACAGAGACTTCAAGAGCTACAATTAATAAATTGTTTAATATAAACTATGGGCTAAAACTACTAAATTCTACTTAATTTAAAACTCAACTTCTACATCTGCTATTTTATTAATTATCTTTCTGAAAAATACAATTTTTTATATGTATTTAATAAGAAATTTTCACAGCTATATATATATTAATATCTAAAATACAAATTCTAAAAATTCTATTTTATTCTTAAAAGTTTATTTCGAATTAAACTACATCAAACAAATTAAATTATAAAATATATATAACAAAATTAAAATATATTTGTTTTCTCTAAAATAAGTTAATAGTCAAATTTTATAATTTAGTAATATCAATGGAAGTCTTTATGATTCCCTAATAATGGAGATTAAAAAAATAGACAACATTGAATATCAAAATAGTTCACTCATCAATATTAATCTCGGTGGAATAATTACGATTTCTCTATACCGATAAAAAATTAAAACAAATTGAAATCGCTCCCTTTATTTTTAATTAGTTATCTCAAATTTAAATCTTGAGTATAATTTCTTTTTTTTTGTCGAAAGTATCTTTAAAAAATAAATATAAATTTAAATTAGTTATATTTAAAAAAAATATAAATTCAAATTAGTCGAATTTCAATACACCGGGCCGAAAACCAAAAAATAGTTCACTCAATTGAATGGTGTCGGGCCATAAACATAGACAATAATATCCACAATTTTCTCTCCTATATATACTTGTCTCTCTTCCTCAACGCCACATATTCTCATCTTCCATTTCTATGTCCACGAATTTTCTCGGATCACCATTTCCTTTTATACCAGTTTCTTCTCCTCACAAATCCTTCAAGCTTTCATCTTTCACTATGGCAGCTTGCATTCACGCTTCAAGAACCAAAAATCCCCCAAAAAATCCAATTTCTCGTGACCCAAACAAGCCCCAAATCGACGACCATGTCTACGATTACGTCAAATACTGCCGATCCACTTTCCCTGACCTCGTTTCCAGCAAACCCATTTCAGAAAAAAGCTGGAAAATCGAGGAAGTGGGAGATGAGCTATGGCTGAAGATGAAAGAGGAAGCTAGGTCAGATATTGACCAAGAACCCATTTTGTCTAGCTATTATGTTTCTTCAATTTTGGCTCATGAATCCATGGAAAGGGCTTTAGCTAATCATCTTTCTATGAAATTGAGTAATTCTAATCTTCCTAATACTACTTTGTATGATTTATTTGTTGGGGTATTAACAGAAGAAACAGATATAATTAAATCTGTTAAAGCTGATTTAAGAGCTGTTAAAGAAAGGGATCCAGCTTGTATTAGTTATGTACACTGTTTCTTGAATTTTAAAGGTTTTTTAGCTTGTCAAGCTCATAGAGTTGCACATAAATTATGGTCAAAAGGGAGGCAAATTCTTGCTCTGTTAATACAAAACAGAGTATCTGAAGTTTTTGATGTTGATATTCATCCTGGTGCTAAAATTGGTAAAGGGATTTTACTTGATCATGCTACTGGTGTTGTTGTTGGTGAAACTGCTGTGATTGGGAACAATGTTTCAATTTTACATAATGTGACATTGGGTGGCACTGGAAAAGCATGTGGGGATAGACATCCTAAGATTGGTGATGGTGTTTTGATTGGTGCTGGAACTTGTGTTCTTGGAAATGTGAAAATTGGAGATGGGGCTAAAATTGGGGCAGGGTCTGTTGTGTTGAAGGAAGTTCCGGCGAGGACAACCGCCGTTGGGAATCCGGCGAGGTTGCTAGGAGGGAAAGATAATCCAAAGAGACTTGATAAGATTCCCAGTTTGACAATGGATCATACTTCACATATGTCAGAGTGGTCTGATTATGTAATATAAAGTTGACAACTTTGAGTTTTGTTTACTATTGTTTTAGCTTTTAATTAGATTAATTAAAAGTTGCGTTGCTCCGACTCTCTTAAAATGTTGTTGCATCATGTTGGATAGGACACCACCGGACATTTTTTGAAGAATTTGAGCAACATAAGTGAAAAGCTCCTCGAGGAATTTTAGTTTCAGGGAGAATTCAAGTTCTCTTAAAGGTAGATATATTTCCTTGAGTTGAGGAGATGTTGTAATAGTCATTTACCTTTTCTGGTAACTGCTTTAAGATTTAAGAGATTACTGTACTAGTTTTCTTGATATAGCAAACAGTTCCATATTGCAATGTAACAAAGATTTGAGATATAATTCAGTGTTGGATGAAGATATAGGATCATTCCTTGAGTTGAGCATCTATTTGAAACAACCTCTCATCCTCCTAAGGTGTAGAGGTAAGGTACGCATACAGTATACTCTACCCTTTCTAGACCATATATGTGAAATTACGCTGGATATGTTATTGTTGTCGTTGTTATGAAAATATAAGATCATCATATTGGTATGTCTCATAGGAGTAATTGCTTAGTTCAAATATGGACAGGTTCGTGAGTTCAACTGACTCGAACTATCTGTACATATTATAAAATAAATTGAAATGTATAAAGAGGTAAGTTATTGTTACTTTGTCACCCAACGTCCTCTGTTCTTTCCCCTTCCAAATTTAGTTGTGGCAGTTGGTAATACTTGTAAAAAAAATGCATGAATTTCTTCGCGCATTATTTTCTCGTTTTCCTAAACTGAAATTTGTAACACAACAATTTAGTACTTCTGCTGGAAATCCAATGAAAGTTTGTTACAATGTTTGATGTCTTGAACTGCTTGATACATCACACTAGTGCTTACGCAACCTGTAGCAGATCGAACAATAGGGTTCGTAGGTTCTGCAGAACTTAGTGTTTCTGGAAATGTATCGCTCACCGCTGCTAAAATGTCCTGAAAGAGAGATAATAGCCATAAAGATCCAGTCTTGGATGCTACAAAACATAGAACAAGATTTACCAAGCCGTTGCTTTCAGTGAAAACACTGGGTATGTTGTTGTTGTTGCTTTCAGTGAAAAACAATTTTGTTTGCTTGCAAGTTTTGAAACACCACTAGAGCCAAAACGAACAAGTTTAAATTTTGGATTCGCCTATGAAAATGAACATACGTACCATGAGGACAGCTTTGATATTGTCATGCGTCATTGGAACTTCAAGATTGCCTTCTTTCTGAATTTTTAGAAGAACATCAACTGCATTTGCTCTGTTTTGGTGTAGGCTTTTTCTCTGTATTGCTCACTAACAATATGTTCAAGTATTGCATCAATTCTTTATGAAATTTCTCTGCCTTAGCTCTCATGCCACTTATTTCTCCAGTAGTTTGATTGAAGGATAACTCTAAGTAGCAAAATACCGGGCTTCACATATATTTGCCTGGGCGTAACTCTAAGTAGGCGTTATGATATGAACGTGATGTGAACACAAACGTCTACTTAGAGTTAGTGAGTTCAGAACAAACGTGATCTTATTACAAGTGTATATATTTTAAATATTTTTTTGATAGGTATATATAGTTCGAGTGGAATACAATGAGTTCAGTTGAACATACGATCAAGATTCGCCCGTGTGTTGTAAACTGGAAAAGAAACAAATAAAAACTTTTACCTTTTCATTATTTCAACAGTGTTTTTGGAATCTTGGAAAGGCATCCTTAAATCATCTCAACATTTTATTCAGAAAATGCAACAGGTTAGATCTCTTGATTTTTACCATTTTACCCTTATCATTAATTACTCAGGTTTATCCATCTCAGATTAAAAAGAACAAGTTGTTATTTAGGAGAGTGACATTTAACCATACTGATAATTATTGGACATCTTTTCTTAAGGATTTAGTGAATTGAACTCCAAGTTTTTGGTTATTACTTCATATTAATGCAATCAATAAGAACTAATTTGTACACACACTTACACACACGCACATATATATATATATATATATATATATATGCAGTACTGAACAAAGATATAAACAACATACATTAACATTAACAATGATCATGAAGATCAGTTTCTTATTAGCATTCTCAATTTACATTTGTGTTTGCAGGGCAAAAGACACTGATAATCTCTATGATATTTGTCCTACCGACACAACGCGTAAGAACATCTTCATAAATGGCTATCCATGCAAGAATCCAGCAGAAATTACTGCTTCTGATTTCAAAAGCTCTGTTTTGAGCAAGGAAGGTGACACAGATAACTTTCAACGTTCATCGACAACATTAGTTACTGCTGCAGAATTTGCAGGACTCAACACTCTCGGGTTATCTGCGGCCAGGACTGATCTGGATATTGATGGCGTGGTAATGTTGAATTATGTGAATTATCTCATCTAAACGTTTAATCCGTTTTAGAATACTTAATTTGTATTATGTCTCCATGTGCCCCTCATCCCTTGTACCATATTGTAGAATTGTGTGTGAACCATCTCATTTAAACGTTCAGAGAGCACACTTTTGATTACTTATTTATATTATTTGTCTCCACGTGCCCCTCTTGCCTTCTTTGATACCATATTGTTGAATTGTGTGAACCATCTCATCTAAACATTTAAGTTTTTAGACAGAACACTCTTTTAGTTGCTTAATTATATTTTGTCTCCACGTACCCCTCTTACCTGCTCTGACACCATATTGTTGAATTGTGTGAATCATCTCATCTAAAAGTTTAAGTTGTTAAGAGAGCCGCAATGGAGTCCTCACCCCTGCCTTTAGAAGAGAAAGCCTTCCCAATAGAATAGTCCCGAGCTTACTGGAGAGCTCTAGTTCCCTAGCCACGATTCTGCTATTTGCTGGAATAATCTAGGATGAATCTTACCGATGGTTAGAAAGTAAATGTTTCAGGTAATGCCACATGCTCATCCACGAGCTTCTGAGATGATGTTTGTTGGCAAAGGAGTTGTGATTGCTGGATTTATCGACACTAAAAGCCAAGTGTTCCAAAAGACTCTTAAACAAGGCGATGTGTTTATTATCCCTAGAGGACTTCTACATTTCAACTTGAATTCAGGGTTTGAATTGGCCACTGTGTACTCAGTGCTAAGCAGCCAGAATCCTGGTTTGTTGAGTATATCAGATGCAATGTTTGCACCAGTTGTTTCGGAACCCATGAATGACCTGGTGAAGAAGCTATTTTCACGTTCAACACTGGGGACGAACCATACATTGTTTCATTAATTGGCTTCATAACATTGAGCGTTTTCGTCTCCAATATAATTTGTACCAAATATTTATGACAGTCATCGCGAAATTTATACGTTCTGTACTGTATGACTACTGAATATTAACTTCTATTGAACTTTCAATTGTTTCATCAGTTTATGATCTTTTCATTTGTCTTACTACTGGATTTGCCTATAAGAGTAAGACACCAAGTGACATGAGTGAACAATTGTTAACAGAGGCGGACTCATAATTTGAGGATCGCAATAGCCAAAGGCATCATAATCATCCGTTTTGCACCTATTTTATTTAAGAAAATACTAAGGGCAAATGATATAATCGGGAATCGAATTGCACATCCCTGACCACAGAGCTATCACTCTCATGATAGTTGGACGGAATGGGTCAAATTTGGACTGGTCAACACAATAGATAGTTCAAGACTCGACCCAACCAAAATTTGTTGCTAGTTGCTGAAAGAGTTATCAACTTAACATATATACACACATATATGTATGAGATATACGCTGATACGTATTTATATACGGCCTTACTAATTCTATACTAACATTTTTGACCTGGATCGGAGTATTTGCCGGTAGAAAAAATAAATATTCTCTTTGTCCCAATTTATGTGTCACACTTACCTCGATTATTGTATTATTTTGTTGTTATTGCTATTCTCTTCTCCATTATTGTTTTCATAGTGACTTCTTCACTATTATATTTTTTTTCCATATTTGATTTTGATATGGTATACGTATATACTTCTCTTTTACTCTATATTTTTTTAAAAAAATTACTTCAAATTTTGAAGTTCAAAACATGTTATACTCAAGAAAACAATAAAATATACACATGCTTTGAGTTTGCCACAGAACATATTGATGAATGCACATAATATTGTTATTATTGGACAGAACCAGAGAAGCAAGTGCCAATTTTTTTGGGAAAATGATTTCTGCTTATTATTTATTAAAAAGAACTAGCTAAGGATAAGAATTGTTGTTACCAATTTTACTTTCTTTTTTGGTACAATTTTCATTTCCCCCATTGCATAAAAGAATCTTTTGATATTGATGATATATATAGTCTAGTCTAAAATATAAGATTAGTGACGGAATTAGAAATTTATAATTTGCGGCTATAATAATCAGTTTATCTATGCAACATATTAGAAACGTTTAGTTTTACGTGTTTGTTGAACAGTTTCAAAGTAGCAATATGAGTAATTTAAATGAAGGTATCGTAAGAAATTGTGAATGTTTTATTTTATGGAGACACCCTTCCAGCAGAAACATTCCTTGATTATAGATTAAATTCACTGTGAACCTTTTTGACTATTTTGTAGTGTCTAGTAAAGTAGCCATCTTTATTTACAAAAAAATAAGTGGATTTTACTTGTATGATATAATTTTCTAACGAAAGAAATTTGATCTGTTGTATGGTCTTCCACCCTATACAATGGTACTCCATTAGTAGTCTTCTCAACACTAATAAAAATATCTACTATAATTCTACGTAATGGAATTTGAGGAAGATGCGATATATGCGAATTTTATCTTTTTCTTGTGTTTAATAAGATGAAGAAGTTGTTTTCGAGAGATCCTCGCTCAAGAAAAGTGTTTTTTTTTTGGAAAAAAGATTTGACAAATACAAAAATAAGAAATATGATGAGAATACATTAGAAAAGAATTGAAAACCAAAATCATAAGTTAATCCAAATAAAAGAAATAATAATAGTAATATAATTTGAGAAATAAAACAGTAAAATAACAATATTGAGAAATAAAAAGAAACTAGACAAGGTGCTGAACTATACTCTCTATAAGAAAGAATAGTTCTACACACCTTCTGTACTAATTGACTTCCATGTTTCTTATCTAGAATTATATATATTCCATCTCAATGAGCAGAAAATATTTTATTTATAAATTTAATTTTTTTTGAATTTTACTATAAAGTAAGATCTTTCTCGATTTTTCTATTTTATATTTTCTATATTTTTTAATATATTAAAAATAATCTAGCAACACTCCTATTTATAATAATAAGAAATCAATTAAACTGGAACTAAAAAACTTATTTAATATTGTGGTCTCAAATCAAACTCAAGTGGACATTTTGTCATTTTGGTTTTTGGTCCTTGGTCATGATTTTGTCTTCGGAAAAAAGAATAAAATAAGATTTAATTCATTTCTTGGGCGATACTCACATCCAACTGCTGACTTTTCCACTCCCATTAACAAGATGTTTGCTTAATTTATATTACTCCCTCTATTTTATTAGGTCTATATATTAAAAATAGGAGTGGAGTATTTATTTATTATGGTGATAATATGGTATGAATTTAAATAACAAAATGATAGATTTATATAATCAATCTTGATTTAGTGGGATCGAGATATGTAATTGTTGTTGATAATTAATTTTTTTACTATTTGTTCAAAATGTTTGGCTTCCCATCGGATTCTAAAAAATGTAGTTTATTAGGTTTCAAATAAATTATTTAGACGCATTAAGCGATATTTTACCACAAATATAGAATTTTGGCAAAGTTATTGATTTCTCTCCAAAATTGAACTTTAGCTCTGCTTCAATTTGTATATTTCAACATATTGTAGCAAACTATCACACGTAAGTCTTCACTCCAATCCTGTAAACGCAAAGATTCTTAATAAAGAAGATGTTTCTTCTTTTGTGATGAGACATAAATTCAAATTAGTTGGATCACGAATTATGAGATTTTTTAAGAAGAGAAAGAAGGCAACATGAACTATTGTTATAGCCACACGCAGGGACAAAGCCAGTATTCAGGAGGTTCATTCTTTTAGAGAAAAATTATATTATTTATATATAATTAAAATATTTTTTTATGTATATATGGTATATATCGAATCCTCTTCAATTAGTTTATATGTTTATTCTTCAAATTTTAAATTCTATTAATAAAAATTCTGACTCTATCACGATATGCACACACAAGGCAAACACGCATAGACTTTTTGTTTGTTGGGTGCATCGTCATATTTGCACTAGGCCAATCATTTCACTGTCGTTTGTTGAATATTATGTAAGATATTGTACTCACTTTTAAAGTTCGATTTTAATAATTCTATAATTGAAAATAGGTACAAATATGAATTTTTTTGTAGAAAAATATGTCCTTGCTTTTTAAAATTATTGAGGCAATGAGGGGCAATCACTTCACTGATTTAGCCGTAGGCCGCAAGGTCCAACCCCATACATATCCCTTCCGAATTTTTTTTGTGCTCGATTTTTCACAATTTACTTGATCGTCAAGAAAAATTAATTAACGTCAGTTTGAGTTTTAAATTGATTGAAATGTTGAGTTTTTCTTCTATATATTAAATAGTAAGTAATAAAAAAGCTATAAGTAATGAGAAATGAAATTAAATTGTATAAAAATAGATTTTAAAAAACGCAAGATAAAGAAAAAGCATGCAGTAAACAATCAATAAAGATTGAAATAGACTGATGATATGATTAATACTCTTTTATTTTTAATCAGATACTTTAGATTTGAATTCAAATTTTCAATAGTACGAAATCATCTTTATTAACAAGCGTTTTATCACGTGAGACTTTTCAACCAAATCAAAAATAAAATAAAAATATTCCATTGGGCAGATTCCTCCCTGATTCATGCATATGTGGGATTATATATGGATTTTTTTAACTGTACTTTATTGTTTTTGAGTCTCAAGCTATTTGATCTTAATAATATGTTTAAATTATTCGGATGTTACGTTGCGTACAAAATTTTTAATTATTAAGTTGTGCTCGTCTAGTGATTTATGTGTGTGTTACTCTTTATTTATTACTTATGTGTAACATTGAATAATAACGGGCATTCAAATACAAACATCTTAATTATTAAATAAAAAAAATTATAAGTCGTAACCCATTGTCCATAATATTATTAGATTATTTGAAAATCATACAATTTATAAAAATTGGACTATTTTACAGAACTTTCATATTAATTTTTTGAAGAATTTAATAATAGATCATACTAGTCAATACTGTCTTAGTCTTATAAACTTTTAAAATATTTAGGTTGAAACCTCATCTTTCACTAACTCAAGATAAAAAGAAACAAGGGCAGAAAAGTTGTGGCTGCAAGCCTGAAAGTAACTGATTTTATATCGAGCTAGAATTATTATCATTGAATTTAAAATATAAAAATATAAATATACGGAAAAATATATATATATATATATATAAAGAAAATATTTTAATCATATACATATACAATATTATGCATTACAAAGGGAAAAAAAGGACACATTAATTAGTCGTTAAAAAGCTAGAACCAAAAACTTAAATGAAAAAGGAAAAGGGCACAAGATTATGTGAAAAAAAGAAATTTAGATTAGATGGTCCTGTTAGGTGACACAAGATCATAATCTACTAAAAACTGATGAATATATTTAACACTTTGTTTGGATGGTTGTTATCTATTGTTTTATAATATATTGTATTGTATTGTATTGTGTTATATTATATCGTATGATATTATTTTAATGAATACAATATTTGAATAGATTGTATCGTTTTCTATTATTACATAATGTCACACATCTATAACTTAAATGAAAAACCTACAAGAAGTAAGGTGTGGAATAGAGCTACTAGAAAATATGGGGTAAAAGATAAAATAGAATTTTAAATAATAAGTGAAGACAAAATGAGAAAAAAATATTAAGATAACGACGCGATCACACCAAATCAACTATTACATAAGTGGCATTTTCATTGTACTTAACAATGAATTCAAACGATACGATACAATAAAATTTAAATAACAATCAAAATAAATATCGTAATTAAACTATCAATACAACAGTACAACGATTAACAACCATCAAACAAGGTGTAAGAGCTGGTTTGGTTATCGAAATGTGACATACAAGAATATTTCCTGCTTTGAGATATATAGCTTTACCATTTTAGTATAAAATGTATTTTCGAGACTAATTAATATTTATATTAGATATAAATAAAATAATTTCATATTTTTATCTTGAAATTGTTGTCCCTTACTTTACGGAACAACTAAATGGTTTATTTAAAGAGTATCTTCAATGTGCAGTCCGTGATTCCTGCGAAATCCTTTTTTGGTTAATAGTAAAAATTTAATCGCATTCAATATATATACTGACCAAATAAATACATACTATAGATTTTTAAATTTACTTTTGTTACTAAATTATAATAATTAATTAATAAATGTCTTCACCTCATTATATGATTTAACTATGATAACTTACACTTTATTTGGATGGTTATTCTATATTGTATCATAATGTATCGTATCGTATTATATTGTGTTATATTATATCGTATTATATTATTTTAATGAATACAAGATTTGAATATATTGTATTATTCTCCATCGTTACATAATATCACACATTAGTAATTTGAATGATAAATCTAAAAAAAAAATAACATACGAGGTAGAGCTACTATGAAAATGTAAGGTAAAAAATAAAATATGATTATTAAATAAGAAATAAAAGATAAAATAAAAAAAATAAATTAAGATAACGATGCGATCACACCAAATCAATCGTTAGACAAAATGAAATTTTTCATTGTTACCTAATGATAAATTTTAACGATACAATACAATAAAATTTAAGTAACAAACAAAACAAATATTGTATTTAAATTAAGAATACAATATAATACAAAGGTAATAACCATCCAAAGAAGGTGTTAATGTAATTTAATGTAAATATCACATATGTAAGTTATTTTTTTCAGTTCCATGACCCTATGTTTCTCTTTCTTTTTTGATGGTTACATCTTAATATTTATGACATTGTTTGATTAGTGAACACAAAAATTCTAAAAATATATATATTTTTTAAATTTGTGGTCTAAAATCACACATTTGTAAGGCATTAAGTTATATAGTTAAGAGTAAATTGAAAGTCTACACCCCTTTAGTTCTTATCTATGTCAATTCAAATATGGTAAAAATATAATCAAAGGGGTACAATGAGATGGACATTTTCATAATTTTATTCTTAATTAGAGCTTTCAAGTATAAGCTAATTCATTTTGGTATTCATAAGTGTTCGTATCGATTTTTTACAATAATTTCAAATTAATATCTAATAATAATAGAGTTAATAATGAAATATTTATAAATATTTAGTTAATTTCTTAATAATGTATATACAATTTTTATTTTATTTTTTCGAAATTGATTGAGAGTCCAGTGAAAATAACCTCTCGCTCATAAAGATAAATGTACGATCTATGTATATTCTAATCTTTTTAGAGTAAACTCATGAGACTAAATCGAGTATGCAATTGTTATTGTGCGTACAAAAGTTCATTCTCACACGATATATCCTACATCCGTTATTACTGTCAAATTTGAGTCTTAGCAACCATATCAACACAAAATACGAACTTATGCGACTAAGTCGAGTATGCTATTGTTATTATGCATACAAAAGTTAATTTTCACACTATATATCCTACATCCGTCATTACCGTTAAATTCATGTATTAGCAACCATATCAACACAAAATACGAATTCAGATTAATCAGTCAATAAACTCTCGAATAATTTACCAAATAAAACAAAAAAGAGGACTTATATTTTCTTCTTCCCACTTGCTCTCTCCATCAACAGAGTCTTGGCCACCACGTATATCCTCCCAATTTTCCAGCACAATTTCCTTTTTCCCCACAAATATTCAATAATCAATCAATCAAATCAAATCAAATTTGAATTTTTATATATTTTTTAATCAAAATCAAAAAACCAAACGTAGTACTTATATATATATATACACGCTCATAAACTACAGCCCACAACCAGACGTGTCTCTCAAAAAATTAACCTTTAACCTCTGAGACATCAAAAAACATCATGGAAATTGCAAATATGTTGAAGGGCATGTTTGTTTTTCAATCTTTGAGGTATGTGGGTGTTGAATCTTTCTTAAACCCAATTTTCTTACGTTTAATTAGTTGTTCTTTTCACCTGGGATTGTTCTTTGTGATTCTTGGTTTATGGGTTTTGAAAAAAATCAAGAAGGATAATAATGATAACAATGCTGACCCCAAACAGAGTACCAGGAACGTTAGGTTCATGTACTATAAACAAACCTTGTTTTGTTCTATAGGTCTTGTCATCTTTAGTTTCTTGTTATGTTTGTTAACTCATTTTTATTGGTACAAAAGTGGTTGGTCAGAGGAAAAGATTGTAACTTTTCTTGATTTTGCATCAAAGTTTCTAGCTTGGTTGTCAATTTCTGTTTTCTTGAACACCAAGTTGATTAATTCAGGTGAAAACAAATACCCTTTTGTTTTAAGAGTTTGGTGGGGGATTTTCTTCTTTGTGTCTTGTTATTGCCTAGTTATAGACCTTGTTTATGGCAAAAAGATTCAATTTTGGGTACCTGATGTTGTTTTCACTGTTATGGGGTTATTCTTTTGCTTTGTGGGGTTTATTGTTAGAAAAGAGAGTGAAGGAAACATTCTTGAGGAACCCCTTTTGAATGGTAGTATTGTAAATGGCATAGACTCAAAGAAGTCTAGTGGGGATCAAACTGTGACCCCTTATGCCAATGCTAACATTTTTAGTCTTTTTACTTTCTCTTGGATGAGACCCCTTATATCTGTTGGTTACAAGAAGGCATTAGACCTTGAGGATGTTCCTCAGCTTCACAGTGATGATAGTGTTAGAGGGAGTTTTCCGATTTTTAGAGAAAAACTAGAATCTGTAGGTGGTGGAGGAGATAGTAGTAACCGTGTGACTACACTTATGCTGGTGAAGGCTTTGATTTACACTGCGTGGAAGGAAATAGCGTTATCAGCATTCTTTGTGCTTCTCTATACTTCGGCTTCTTACGTTGGTCCATACCTCATCGATACTTTAGTTCAGTATCTGAATGGAAAAAGAGATTTTGATAATGAAGGTTATCTCTTAGTTGCAACATTCTTCGTTGCAAAGTTGGTAGAGTGTTTGGCACAAAGGCATTGGTTTTTCAAGGTGCAGCAGGGAGGGTATCGGGCACGAGCAGCACTGGTTGCGAAAATCTACAACAAGGGCTTAACGCTTTCTTGTCAGTCAAAGCAAAGCCATACTAGTGGAGAGATCATCAATTTTATGACCGTTGATGCGGAGAGGATTGGTGATTTCGGTTGGTATATGCATGATCCTTGGATGGTGATCATACAAGTTGGTCTGGCGTTGCTGATACTCTACAAAAATCTTGGCCTTGCTGCAATTGCAGCGTTTGTTGCTACAATAATAGTGATGTTGTTAAACTTCCCTTTAGGGAGTTTGCAGGAGAAGTTTCAGGAGAAACTCATGGAATCGAAAGATAGAAGGATGAAGGCTACATCTGAAGTCTTAAGGAATATGAGAATACTCAAGCTTCAAGCTTGGGAGATGAAGTTCCTCTCTAGGATCTTGGACCTCAGAAGTACCGAGGCAGGATGGTTGAAGAAATATGTGTACACATCAGCTATGACTACTTTTGTGTTTTGGGTTTCTCCTACATTTGTTTCTGTGGCGGCCTTCGGTGCTGCAATGCTTATGGGAATCCCACTTGAATCTGGGAAGATATTGTCTGCACTTGCGACATTTAGAATTCTCCAAGAGCCCATCTACAATCTCCCAGATACAATTTCAATGATTGCTCAAACCAAAGTTTCTCTCGATCGTATTGCATCTTTCCTTTCTCTTGAGGACTTGCAGCCTGATGTCATAGAAAAGCTTCCAAAAGGTAGTTCCGATGTAGCTATTGAGATTGTTGATGGGAACTTTGCGTGGGATGCATCCTCCTCCACTCCGCTTCTAAAGGAAGTAAATCTTAGAGTGCTTAATGGCATGAGAGTTGCCGTTTGTGGTACTGTTGGCTCAGGAAAGTCAAGCTTACTCTCTAGCATTTTAGGGGAGATGCCTAAATTATCAGGGACTATTAAACTCGGTGGAACGAAAGCTTACGTTGCACAGTCGCCCTGGATACAGAGTGGAAAGATAGAAGAGAACATATTATTTGGTAAAGAGATGCAGAGGGAGAAGTATGATAAAGTTCTTGAAGCGTGCTCCTTAAAGAAAGACCTGGAAATTCTCTCTTTTGGTGATCAAACAGTGATAGGTGAGAGAGGCATAAATTTGAGCGGTGGACAGAAGCAGAGAATACAGATTGCACGTGCTCTCTACCAAGACGCTGATGTTTACCTATTTGATGATCCATTCAGTGCTGTGGATGCTCATACTGGCACCCATCTCTTCACTGTAAGTCAATTCATATGCTTTAGTTTCACGTTTGATACTTTTTTCCTAGCCCTTGATTGACCCATCTTTTAATTGCAGGAATGTATAATGGGGCTATTGAATTCAAAAACAGTTCTATATGTTACTCATCAAGTGGAGTTTTTGCCTGCTGCGGATTTGATCTTGGTACTCTTTCTGTTTAGTTCCTCGAGTAATTAGTTTTTGTTTATTGTAAATTGAGTTTGACTCTTTGACATGATATTTCTCCTCAGGTCATGAAAGATGGAAAGATCAGACAAGCTGGGAAATACAATGATCTTCTCAAATTAGGTAGTGACTTTATGGAGCTTGTCGGTGCTCACCAAGAAGCTTTAACAGCAATTGACACGGTTAAGGGAGAAGCACTGAGAAAGAGTGAGGAAAGTAGTGGAATGACTGGCGATAACACCACCGTGCAGGATAAACAAACTTCAGATGGCCAAAATGGTAAAGTTGATGATATTGTTGGACAAAAGGGACAAATTGTTCAGGAGGAAGAAAGAGAGAAGGGTAGTGTTGGCTTTTCAGTTTACTGGAAATATATAACAACTGCTTATGGAGGTGCCCTTGTTCCAATTGTACTGTTGGCACAAACTGGTTTTCAGCTCCTTCAAATTGGAAGCAATTATTGGATGGCGTGGGCAACCCCCGTCTCAAAGAGTGAGCCATCTCCTGTTGGTAGTTCTACTCTCATCATTGTGTATGTTGCCTTAGGAATTGCAAGTGCTTTGTGCATCTTCGCTAGATCCATACTTCTTGTTACCGCTGGATATAAGACTGCCTCATTGCTTTTCCATAAAATGCATCTTTGCATTTTCCGTGCTCCAATGTCATTCTTCGATGCCACTCCAAGTGGGCGGATTCTAAATAGAGTAAGTGAATGATTACATTTCTTTACTTTACCCCTTCTTTCTTTACACGACCAATGAATATTATCGAAAATTAACTAGTAACTTCGAAATTTGCTAAAATGTTCTTTGGTATGACAACAGGCATCGACAGATCAAAGTGCAATCGATCTGAACGTTCCCTTTCAAGTTGGATCCTTTGCTTTCACAATAATACAGCTTATAGGAATTATTGCAGTAATGTCACAAGTCGCATGGCAGGTCTTCATTGTCTTTATCCCAGTCATTGCAGTTTGCATTTGGTTGGAGGTTGCTACTTTGCCCTTTTCTTTTCTCTGAATTTACAACTTTAGTGACGTTTGTAAACATGAATCATATTTAAGTGGTGTGTTTTGTTTAATTGCAGCAATATTACATACCTGCTGCACGAGAACTGGCACGTCTAAATGGAACATGCAAAGCTCCAGTAATACAGCACTTTGCCGAGACAATTTCAGGATCAAGCACAATTAGAAGTTTTGATCAGGAATCTAGATTCCAGGATGCAAGTATGAGATTAATAGACAATTATTCTCGGCCTAAGTTTCACACCGCTGCTGCGATGGAGTGGCTTTGCATGCGTTTGGATATGTTATCTCTGATCACTTTTGCTTTCGCGTTGATTTTCTTGATCTCTCTTCCTGTTGGAACAATCGATCCAAGTAAGTTCTCTATCTTCATCAGTTTTTCCTTCCTTGAAATTTGTTAAATAATTCTAAAGAGTACATATCACGGACATTTTCTCGTTGTTCTTGCTTTATAGGTGTTGCTGGCTTAGCTGTTACATACGGACTTAATCTGAACGTACTGCAAGCTTGGGTTGTATGGAATCTTTGTATGATGGAAAATAAAATAATTTCCGTTGAAAGAATACTTCAGTATACTGGTCTTCCAAGTGAACCTCCTCTTATCATAGAGTCTAATAGACCAGCTCCTAATTGGCCATCTTGTGGAGAGGTTGATTTTAGCAATCTTCAGGTGAGTTGTTCTCTGGTGTTATGCAGGTAGATGTGGTTATTGTGAATTCATTGTATGTGTTGATATATCTGAAAACTTTTCTAGGTCCGATATGCTCCACACATGCCTCTCGTGTTACGAGGACTTACATGCACTTTCTTTGGTGGGAAGAAGACTGGAATTGTTGGTAGGACAGGCAGTGGTAAATCGACTCTAATACAGACCCTCTTCCGCATAGTTGATCCTGTTGCTGGACAAATAAAAATAGATGGTACCAACATCTCCTCAATTGGTCTGCATGATCTGCGGTCTAGATTGAGTATAATTCCACAGGATCCGACTATGTTTGAGGGGACTGTACGCAGCAACCTAGACCCGCTTGAAGAGCATTCAGATGATCAAATTTGGGAGGTAACGGCTTGGTTTGCCTATTTCTAGAATTTTTATTTCACATAGGAAAATGAAAACTTTTACTTATTGAGAAACTTTTTTTAATTTTATGCTTCAGGCGCTCGACAAATGTCAACTAGGAGATGAAGTTAGGAAGAAGGAAGGCAAACTATATTCTACAGGTTAGAACCACATCATGTTCCGATGGCTTCCACTTTTAAGGCTGTAAAAATACTTATTATTCTTTTGGATTGCTGCAGTATCTGAGAATGGAGAAAACTGGAGCGTAGGCCAAAGGCAGCTGGTCTGTCTTGGCCGCGTCCTACTCAAAAAAAGCAAGGTCCTTGTCCTAGACGAGGCTACAGCATCTGTCGACACTGCAACTGATAACCTAATTCAGCAAACTCTAAGGCTGCACTTCACTGATTCCACAGTTATAACCATTGCTCATAGGATTACATCTGTACTTGATAGTGACATGGTCCTACTATTAGAACAGGGTAAGAACTAACATTTGCATTTTTGGAGCAAAACGGAGTTGGAAATTCCTGGTATTTACTTTCTTTTGTCTGCATTACTTGCAGGGCTCATTGCTGAATATGACACTCCAGGCAAGTTATTAGAGAATGAATACTCGTTGTTTGCCAAGCTAGTGGCTGAGTATAGTATGAGATCAAATTCAAGTTTTGAGAACGCTTCAGACACGTGAGTCTCACACACTAATCTTCGTTGACCACGTTGCACGTTGATGATGATGATGAAAACTAGGTGACTCTAAACCAGTAACATATACTTTACACTGTTTTGAGTTTCCATCCGTGGACGACATAGCTTGAACAAGAACCGACCAAATGCAGCTCATTGCCTGTGACTTGAGGGAAACTGCAACAATCTAATGGCAGGGAAAGAAGTACATCTATTTGTGCAATATTGATAGTGAAATGGCATCTCTCTTTTGTTTTTTTTTAGACTTTTAAGTAACTTATGTTTACAATAATTTGAATGTATGTTAAGTCAAGTGATTAGTTAGTTAAAGAGTGCACGGATTTTGCTCTTTCTTGATAAAAGTAGCAACTTTTTGTGTTGAGTTGAAAGTGAAATTCCAAGTGTGCAATTTTTCTCTACAAGCAAAAATGAAACACCCTTTTACAATAAACTCCTTTGATTTTAACTCTTTAAGTGGGATAATTTTTATTCACAATTTTTCTCTAATTAGAATTTCATGCGAGAGATGAGAAAACTTTCACTCTATTTGTCTGTGGTTGAATTGATAGTTGTAGCTTATCGTAACTTGAAATTACAGAGTAGTGGGAGTAATGCACCTTGCTAGTTCGATAGTTGTGTACAACATATTAAGATTACACTTTGAGTATATCATGCTTAAAAATATCATTTATGTATTTGCATCTAAATTTTTAATACTTAACTATAATTAATTAACATGTATTTCACTTTAGTAAATCACTTATCTGCATTAAATTTGTATAATTTGATGTAAACATTCAATGTAGATCATGATTCAACATTAAGGATTTTAGGGGATAATAAGACCCTTTTTAACTCTTACTTAAAAGTTTCGAGATCCAAACTTGAGAATTAAATCAGATTGAATTCAAATTAATCGAGACCCAAATAAACGTGGAACACATGATGTCATTTTTTTTAAAAAATGAAAAGGGATTATGAGTTCTATGATGGTCAAATCCGTCATTTCACGACCTGCAAGTTGTGTAGTAGCGTAGCATGTTTCGTTTATTCATTCAAGTAGACAAGCTTAAAGAAAAGGTGGAAAAAAAAATTGAGGCAGGTGCGCTTGTACACAATGAGCTCTTGCATCTGCCCAGTTTCATCTCTTCAAACGCCACAAAATCCTCAATTCTCCAAAAACCCACAAATATTTTTGCTTTGTTTTGGTATTTGAACTGTTTAATTGTATCAATTTCCATGGATGCTGCAGTCTTTAATCCATCTTCATTCATCACTACTTGTAATAAACGTTCATATCCAGGCGTTTATACTCGTCAATTAAGAATACCCATTAAGAATCTTCGTTACTCATGTGGGGTTGCGTCAAATTTTGCTCTTCCTTACAATTCGAGGTGTAATTTTAGAAGTGGGATTTGTTTATCTGTTAAAGGAGGAAAAGGGGAGTTTCAGAATGCTCAAGATTCTTCTGGGACATGCTTAAAAATACCATTTGTGCATTTCCTGCTGAAAAAAGGGTTAATTTTGATTGGGGTGATATGTGGGGGTTTTGTAATTGGGTGTAGAAGAGTGTTTGCTGTTGAAGGGGTTTTAAGTGGGGGATATGGGGTTTTAGAGCAGGGTTTAGTTCTGTTGAGGAGTTATTGGCCTACGGTTTTGTTGGTTCTCAGGATGTTTAAAGAACAAGGTTTGATTCTTGCGGCGCTTCTTAGTCTTTCTGCATTTTTTTCAATGGCTGAGACATCAATAACTACGCTTTGGCCGTGGAAGGTACTTACTTTGCTTCCTCTTTGTATGCATTGTGTTGTTCAAATTAGAAAGCTGACCCTGTTGAGAGTTGCATTGGTTTTGTAGCTGTTGTTACATATATGTTAGGCATAATACAAAGAGACTCAAACTTGGCATCAATCGTCAATCGGCAAGTAAACACTCCAACCTGAGAGTGCACATCTGGACTCCTCAGCTTGGTCTCAACTGACAAATAAACACTCCGACTAGACCCCATTGTGTCTCATGGATGCTTGATGTGTCTAGATGTGCACTCAAAGTTGGAGTGCTTACTTGTTAGTTGAGGCCAAGTTTGATTGTCTGTTTATGTATCATGCCTATATGTTCCGTGGTCGTCCAAATACTTCCTAATGGAAATAAAGAAAATAGCATAAAACTTTCGTATTAATTCTAGTATGCTGAATGCTCAAGTTTAATAAGTAAATGATTATGCTTCTCAGTAGTTTCATTTCATCAATTTCGGGTGATTCCCTTTAGCTGTACAAGTTTATATTATGTTGTTCTGAATTAAGCAGGCTAGCTTGAAAAGAAAAAAAGAACTAGTGCTGATAACTAACAAAATAAGAGAATAGATTGAAACATTCTAGACGTACACCAGTCTAAACGTATGAAAGAAGGCTTCATGGTTGTGCTTGGAATAAAATGGTAACACTCTAAAAACATGCTCCTTAAAAGTTAAAGCAATGCTTTGCCTAGTTGGTAGAAATGTGAATTAGTGTGAGGCATTGTAGATGAGGAAGGTTAAATGTAATAGGAAGCATTCTAGAGGGGTTATGCTTGCGTTTGCTATTTTTTGAGTTTTGAGATTATAAGGGTATTAGAGATTTGAGGAAACAAAGCAATAGCCTTTTGATGAAGTGGTTATGGAGATATAATGAAAAGGGGCAAGTCTTATGGAAGGATGTCATCAGATCCAAGGGTGAGTACAATCCTTGGTGCAGTAATGTAGTGTTGATGCCTATGGGGTGGGGGTCTGGAGAACTATTAGAAACTTATGGCAAAAACTTGAAGCTAATATATACATTGAAGTGTGAGATGACAGGAGAACTAAGTTTTGGGCAGAAGCGTTGAACAAACAGGTCCCTTTAAAAGAATCCTTTCCAAATCTGTTCTTACTATGTAGTAATCCAGATGCAAATATCAATGAATGTTGGACAGCACAAGGGTGGAATCTGATCTTCAGAAGGCTTTTGAATGACTGGGAAGTGGAGAGAGTGGCCAACTTGCTAGAGCTATTAGAAAAATTCTCTGGCACCACCAATGCTCCTGATTCTCTGAGATGGAAACATAGTAAAAGACGGGGCTTTCACTGTTAGCAGGGCATACAAAATGGAAAGCCCCCGGCAAGGCAGCTCTAAGCAGAGTTTGTGGAGAAAGGTAAGGAGATCCTTAGCGCCAACTAAGATAAAATGCTTTACATAGTTGGTTGCTAGAAGGACTTGCCTGACACATGAAGTGTTGAAGAGAAAATGAAAGATTATAGTATCTTGGTGTTCATTATGCGGGAAGTCAGAGGAGACCAACAAGCATATATTCTTGCATTGCAACTTTACAACGCAAATTTGGGCTATCTTGCTTAGTCTCACAAAGACAAATTGGACCATGCCCGAGCATAATGCAGACTTGTTGAGTTGTTGGATAAGAAGATGGGGGAGCAAGTCTGGAAAGAAAGAAATAGTAGAAACTTTGAAGATAGATCCAATTCCATTCAGAAGGTTAAATTGAATTGTATTTTATCCTTTTCTTTTTGGTGTAAAGGGAAAGGTTTATAGGAAACAGAGCAAATTGTGGAGTTATTAGGATCCTTGTAAGTATTTATTTTTTTTCTCTTCTTTTGTTCCCCTCTGTTTTTTGAAGGTCACCAGCATATCCTTAATGCTGAAGAATACAACATTACCATTTTCAAAAAAAAAAAGAAGATTATAAGGGCTTAAAAGAGTAAAAATAAACATTGGTTAGTTTTACATGGACTTAACTTGCAGAATAATAAGGAGATGCATAGTGAAGGACATTGCACATAAAACTGAAGCAATCATTGTTTTCCTTGTCTATTAAGATTTCCCCTAGGAAATAACTAGATAGAACTGCCTTACTTTGTCTTTAAGTGTTCACTTTTGTTTTATGTATTCTGGGCTCAGCTGGACCTTATGGCTCAATGATTGGTAGGTATCACTTAATCAGCTAGCCGCTTAGAAGCTTATAATGAGTTGCAATTTCAAGAAACTTCAAAAATTTCATACGGAGAATTATCTAGTACTCTAGGTGCATGAAAAAGCTTTTTCTTTCTAGTACTCTGCCTTCGAAGGCTTTTTCTTTCTTCTCTATCATTTTAAAAAAACAGAACTTGTTCTTTCATTGTTTGCATATCCATTTTACTTGCCTATTAATGCAATTAGTTGTTTCTACTTATAAATGTTAGGTACGAGAGTTAGCTGAAAAAGAATCTGACAATGAAGGAGTCTTCAAAATGTTGAGAAGTGATGTTACTCGATTCCTTACAACTATACTCATTGGAACAACGTACTGCTCATTTGATGTTGTAATCATGACTTAAACTGTTTCTCTGCACTTGTAATTGAAGATTATTCCTTATTTTAGATTTGGTTTGTGTGCGCAGCGTTGTCAATATTGCAGCTACAGCATTAGTTACTGAGGCTGCAACTGCGGCATTTGGTGAAGCTGGTGTGAGTGCAGCAACTGGAGTTATGACGGTATGTCATGTTCCATCTACTTTGTCCTTAGTATTGGGTTTCTCCATACACATATATTTTCCTTATCCGTTTAGGCAAAAAAGCATATGCTTGATGGGTTGAATACAAATGCAAAGTCTAGTTCTCAAAGGAGTCTATTGTTACCTTTCTCAAAAAAAAGTCTCGAAGGAGTCTGATTTCATACCCTGACTTGTAAAAAGAGTCTGATTTGCTCCTGTGGTAAAACCTCTATTGCTGAAGATACTTCAGTCCGTTTCCCTTTGTTTGAGAAGAACTGGAAATTGAATGAACTCAGACCCCTTTTGCCGCTTTTTTGACTTGTGTCAAATGCAATACAATATTCTGCTAGGTTGCTAACCTGCTACCTCTTTCTGCCTATGCTGCAAGGTTGCGATCCTGCTCCTAACGGAAATTACTCCAAAAAGTATTGCTGTTCACAATGCCACAGAAGTTGCTAGGTTTGTGGTAAGTTGAACTCTTAGTTGGAACCAAGACTGATTAATAGTTAAATATTACAGATCAAGTTCTCTGCGTAGCTGATAATGCTCGAAAAATCTTAGATGAAATCTGATTTGAAATGCCTCTAGGTTAGGCCAGTTGCATGGCTTTCCTTGATACTATATCCAGTTGGAAGAGTTGTGACATATCTATCAATGGGAATGCTAAAACTCCTCGGCTTGAAAGGAAGAAGGTATGGTGATCATAAATCAAGTCTTGCTATTTTCATGAGCTCTGCCTTACAGTGTTCATCTTTTTTACCATTTTCCAGTTGGAATATGTATGTCATAATTTCATATTTTCGTGAGTGTATTTATAGAACATGCTCATATGATATTTCTAGTGTTTTATGTAATTATGAATATGGAAAGTTCACATGCACGTCTTATTTGAAAGGCTATCTAAATTATGCATGCTTATCCTTAGAAGTCATTTTGAGCATCTATTTGCTGTTTTTTTTTAATTAGATAAATACATTATTGTCAAAAGATACATGAAAAGCATAAGGTGCTTTCTCCACATATTTAGGTTTCTAAGGGGCAGTTTAGACATGATTTGATGATTTGGAATTGAAATTTTGTTTGGACATGTCATTTGGATTTTTTAGGTTGTATTTTTTCTCATAAACATGATGAAAACCCAACAATTTGTGAAAATTATCTTGGGCAATAATCTCCCCATGAGCTAGCTTTTGGGGTTGAGTTACACTCCAAATCCATTTCTTATCGTGGTATTAGAGCCGATGTGGGCTCCCGGTTGATTGTCCATGCCCATGGAATGGACAGAGTCGGGCGGGTGGTGGTGGTGGTGGGGTGTGTGAATGAATTTTCTTGGGGTCTTATATGGTCTTGTGCAATCCTCCATCCATGAGCTAGCTTTTGGGTTGAATGAAAAAAACTGAAATCACAACTTGTATTTGAAATCCTACTTTTTTGAGCCCCTAATCCTATGGCCAAACACCTACTATGTGCTTTCTTCCATAATAACTTGTAGAAAAGAATGTTTACAGATTCAATATGTGAAAAGTGTTGGGGTCTCACATTGGTTGAGGGTATGGTCTATAGTCTCGGTCTAAATATTTTATTTTGATTAGATATGTATTATTAGAAAAGAAACCAGTACTCATGGTACTGAAATTACAAACAAGCTGACAAAAGTTAGCTGGATCCTCCTCCACTTTTTCTCTAGCCCATCTAAATCCAGCATTGATTCTACATCATTCTCATTTGCCAAAACTTTAAGTTATGTCATTAATTTTATATTCATTTTGGTAATCTAGTGAACCATATGTCACTGAGGATGAATTGAAGTTGATGCTGCGTGGGGCGGAGTTAAGTGGCGCAATTGAGGAGGAAGAGCAGGTGAGTTCATGTGTTCTCTGTGTTTCTGGTTTTTATGCTTGAACCTCAATTGTTACCAAATATGAACCACAGAAGCACATGCATATTCTAACCATACATAAGCTTATCTAGTTCACATAGAATTGGTTGTCCATTAGCATAGCCTTAACGTATGTGGCCATTGTACCAAATGCAGCATCTTGAGATGTGTTTATTATGTTATTTGAACGAGCACTATTTTAGCACTCTCTGTATTTTTTCTTATCTTGCATGTTATTATTGGAAATTCATGATTACATAGTTGGAAGTCAATGGAGCCAGTGTTATCAAAGGCGAAAAGCGCAAAATAGCAAGGTCTGATGGTGTTTTAAGCACAAATAAAGCGTGGACCTTGAAGAAGAATTATGCGTAGTCCAACACTAATAATTATAAGCATGAATAACTAATATCAGAACAAAGAACTTGAAAAATAATTACGATAAAGTGAAATATCACTTGTTTAGTATCGCCTCTTCAGGATTACACGAATTGGCAAGGAAAAGTGTCTTAGATCCTTGATGTCGAGACTGAAGCACAGGTAAAGCGTATCTAACCTCACTCTAAGCACGCCTTTGACAACACTGAATGGAGCAACATACAAGTGTGTTAATTTACTGTCTTTAAAAGACAACAAAGCATATGACCTAAACATTAATGAGAGAGTTGTTATGCTAATGACTTTTTCTTGGGAAGAACTATCAAACAAACACAATATCCAAAACTTGAAAAAAATAATGCACGGAAAAAATTTCACCTTGTTTCTTCTATGCACCACCTTAGTCATTCCCTCCAATGCTACATTTGCTGTATAATTGGTGCAAAAGCCAGTGCTTTGTGCCTTGGCTCGTCTTCTCTAGAAGAGGAGGGCTTTGTTAGATTTTGCCTTGACGAGCATCTTCAGCCTACCACATTGTTTCCCTTGGCCAAAAAAATGACTTTGTGGGTTTATTAAACACAGCTGCCACCTTTTTATCAGGATTATGGCATCCCGACTTTTATGGCTTTTGGTTCTTTTTTGGAGCTTAAAAACAGTTGATTTTAAGCAGTTTTGGCTTAAAATAAGCGGAAGTGCTTAAAAGTTGATTTGACCCGCTTTTAACACCCAAACACCCTCTTGAGTCCATATAGGTGCGTTTCATTGAGGATAAGTACAAAGGATGATTGAACATATTTCTCCAAATATCCTTGAATTTGTTGATTTCCATGCATAAGTAGGTATCTTTTGTAACTTACTAATGGGTTGGTCAGCACGTGTAGTATTTTGTTGTACTATCAGTTTTATCATCTCTCCCTTTTTACAAATTAATTTTCGTTTGTTTTAGACCCAACTATGGGAATACAATCTATCTCATATAAAGTAATACATAGAATCCCACATAACTTATGCAAGAATTAATTATGAGGAAAACAAAAAGGAGCAACCAAATGTTATATTAATCAATGTTGATTTTATGTGGAGACTAAATCTCCTCAAATCTCAACCAAGCACTATAATCTTATGCTTGTTTTTATGTGGAGATTATATCTACTAAAACTAAACCCTGACCCCTTAATGTCTCTGTCCTCTTGCAGGAAATGGTTGAAAATGTGTTGTCTTGCAAGAGACATGAGTTATGCTTAAATTTTTTATTTTTATTTGGTATGACAGTGACATGAGTTGTGCTTAAATGGAGACGTGAGGATTTATATAGCCGATCCCAACTTGCTTGGGACTGAGGTGTAATAGTTGATATATATCGCCTAAAACTTAAACCAAACCACCCTTCTATGCCTCTGTTTTCTTGCAGGATATGATTGAGAATGTGTTGGAGATAAAAGATACTCATGTCAGGGAGGTAATGACACCTCTTGTTGATGTTGTTGCAATCGATGCCAGTGCAACGTTAGTTGATTTCCATAGTTTGTGGGTGACACATCAGTACTCCAGGTCTAATAGACTTTTCATTGCTTCTTTTTGCATAGAGAAGAAGTTTCCTTCAAAAGGTGCTAAAAGAGTTTGGCTATGAATTTTCAGGGTGCCTGTTTTTGAGCAACGTATAGATAATATTGTTGGCATTGCATATGCCATGGATCTCCTAGATTATGTACAAAAGGTCTAGTATCTACAACTTCAGCCAGCCTCTTTCAGAATTTTAGTGGTGTCATTTCTAATCGTACACATAAATCTCATAGTATGCTGAAAATTCTCTTTGTTTTGAAGGGAGAACTGCTGGAAAGTTCTATTGTGGGAGATATGGCACATAAACCTGCATACTTTGTTCCCGGTAATTTACATTTCTTCCTGATGTTGACTGCTGTATAAATAAGAAATTATAGTTCTATGTCACCTAAACCATGGAGCTGCAAAGTCAATAATTTATATTACTGATATAACTTGCTGATCAGTAGGTATTGTAAGTGCAGCTTCATAGCCTTATCAGAGACGTCATGTACTGTCTACCATAACTAAATCAACAAACAGATATACATACTTCTTTAGTATAATTAACAATACCGAAGCCACTTTGCTGAACGTAGTGCTGTCTTTCAGATCCTCACACTGTTGAGATGTGAATTCTTCCTATTTAACCAGCTGTTATCGGCAGGAATCATTCCTAGAACGTGTCTCCCTTCCTTAAAAACATTTCATGCTTTATGCTTATAAATTGCATACACATTGCTCATGTTTTCTTTCCACACACAATATTACCCAAGGAGGCAAACAATAATCTTGTAACAATGCAGATTCTATGTCAGTGTGGAACCTTCTTAGAGAGTTCCGCATCAGAAAGGTACACATGGCTGTTGTTCTTAATGAATATGGAGGAACCATTGGAGTAAGTATTCTCTCTCATCTTTTCTGTTTCTTGGTTGTAGTGCTTGGTTAATTCTATCAAAATTTCTTATCCAGTGTGTATCTATTATTTAATGATCTATAACAATGTCTTCACATTGTCTTTCCTATAAAACAGATTGTAACCCTTGAAGATGTGGTCGAGGAAATTGTTGGTGAAATCTTTGACGAAAATGATTCAAAAGTAAGACTTATGAGTCCCTCTTTCCACTTATTTGAACAGCTAGTTATTTGTAGGTTCGCAGTTATCTCTGATGGATACCCTCTTCAGCTCAGAGCTGAAATTACTGCGATTTTCTCGTGTGTCCAAATAGTAAACATTTTGGAAGATTAAATGAATTGTAATCCCGATACTGGAATAGCAATGATATTTAGGTGTTGTTATGAAAGGTGATCTATGTATTCTTGAGTATCATTAGTATGTGGAAATATGTTTGTTTATATATATTTTCTTGTTGAGTGACAGGAGGAAATCCAGAAAAAAACTGGCTATATTGTCATGCGGGCTGAGGGAATATACGATGTTGATGCAAATACCTCCATTGACCAGCTCTCTGAAGATCTCAATATTAAAATGCCAGAGGTGTGCTATTATTCTGAGAGTTAAATTTTCTGCCTTGCAACTACATTTTACTGCTAGTTTAACAATACAAGATTTAGCCACTCGTAGTCCCTAATTTGTCAGGAGTAGTTTATGTGGGTCCTGTTCGTTTCATGGTTCAAGTAAACATAGATGAGGCTTCAGAGCTCTTGAATTTTCATTTTTCCAGCTATGAAGCCTCTCGTTCTGCAAATAACTATTATGTTTGCTTGTGTTAGCATGATTTAGTAGGGGAAACTGCCTTCAACTAATGCTGATCATTCTAGAATCTTCCCACTAATTGACGTCTTTCGTTTATAATCCATATCAGGGCCATCAGTATGAGACAGTCTCTGGTTTTGTCTGTGAAGCATTTGGATATATCCCAAGGACAGGTGAGACGATTAAACTTATACTAGAAAGGGGAAATGAAGACGAAGACAAGAATTACAATGGCACAGAATCTGATCGAGCAGACCAAAATGAGAAGAACCAAACTTTTAAGCTTGAGGTATGTTTTCTTGTGATTGGTGAATTTTATGGCTAAGAACTGACACTGAAAGCGTCTAAAATTTCCATGAACTTATCAGACTAAAGAATTTCACAATAAGCAGATATTTAGTTGACAATTTTGGTGCAGATATTAGCAGGGAATGCCAGAAAGGTTAGTGCGGTTCGATTTGAACGGATCAATGACGATGTAGAAATAGAGACGAATGAGGTAACACGCCTCGTTCCAAAAATTATGACTAGGAAGCGGGCGAGTAACGGAGGCTCAGATAGAAGCAATCACGACGACATCTCTTTTATGGAGAGGAGAGACGAGGATGACGATTCCAACAATTTTGTTATGGCTGAACGTGAGGACAACCATGATGTTGCAAATAAACAATAACTGCATGAGTTGTCACATTCTTTACTTAAAATTTGAATGTAAATCCGTCTCAAAGTCTTTTGATAGTCTTCAATTTCCAAAATGGTTATGTTTCTGGGGAAAGAGACAATGAAATTAAAATGTTACTTGTGAAATTTATTTTTCAAAGAATCTTATTTTCTACGACGTTTTGACCAACCAATCCTTTTTTATACGAAGGTTGTATATATATTTTTGTTCATGAAACCAACAAGATTTGAAGATTGCGGGTAATATAAATTCATCACTAATGATTGGCATCGAATTAAGAAGCATATTCGATTAGTTCAATCTGTTTTGACCTTTATGAATGATCACTGCTCCATAAGCTCTACTAATTTTCAGTCCTTGTAGGTCATGCAACACAAACAGTGTAGATGGACCTCCATGGGCGGTTTAACCCTAAAACAGTGGCTTTAAGACCCCGAAAAATATGATCTCAAAATTGTTCAATGTTATATATATATAAATATAAATAATTATGTTTTTATTGTTAATATGCAGCTATTCAAACATTTCAAAGTCTATCTATAACGATTGCTATTTCATATCGGAGTGGTGATCTATGATAAGACAAAGAGAGAGATGTGATGAGAGGTGTGTTTCAAATGAATCAAGAACTACCTATTTATAGAAATAAATTCATGCTCTTGATGTCATTCATGACATCACATTCTTGTTCTTGATGTCATCACATTGTGTCAAGATGTCAAAGTTTATCAAATTTTCACCGAACTTTCACGTACCAAGTTGCTATATTAATTTATCTAGAATCTTGTCAATTTTAACAATTAATATATATAGATGATGGAGATATGATTGAACCCTTTTTCTTAGCCAAGTAACATCAATTTAATGTATTAGAACAATCTTTTCATTCTAGAACAATCTTTTCTTAGTCAAGTAACATCACATTGTGTCAAGATGGCAATATGTTCTTTGACACCTTGTTTGATATTAATATCATACCGCTCAACACCCTGAGTATCCTTTAGGTTATTGTTCTAAGCACACGTTAAGCGAATTTCACATCAAAATGGACCAAAAGTGAAGAGTATGTGCACATCTTCACATCCGCCATCTCCATTTCCATCTCACTTAATATTTGTATCAACAATATTTTATTATTATATATTGAACATAAAAAAAAAAGTTCGTTTATTTCTCCTAAAAATATTTTCCTTCCATACCGAACAATTCCTTTAGTATATAATAGGAGCAAGAGAAAGTGGGAAAACAGTAAACATTGACAACGATAGAAGCATACGCCGCCGGCCAGTGATAATGAGATTAATTAATAACTCTCTTTTTTCCAATTTTTTCAATACTTGGATAGGAGTATTAATCTGAATAGTTGTCCAATCAACTGATAAAATTAAAAAAACCAAAAAAATATAATATATATAATTTATTATATAGTATGTATATGTTTATGTATAACAAAGTGTATAATCTACATATATTATATTATAGGCATATTTCAATGCACGTGGAGAATATATAACTAAAATATTTTTAATACAATAATATATTTTAGTACCGTTAATAAGAGAAAAAATTAAAAATAATTCTAATATTTTTTTAATTCAATATATTATACATATTATAAGCATATTTCAATGCACGTGGTGAATATATAACTTAAACATTTTTAATGATAATGTATTACAAGTATTATGCGTAAATTTCAAATATTTCAGTACTATTCAAATTAATTTACATTGTTAGAAATGTCTTTTATTTATTGAAATAACAACAATCGAATTCATAACAATGTATAATATTGAATTGAATTGTAATACATTTTGAATTCAATATATTATACATATTATAGGCATGTTTCAATGCACGTGCTGAATATATAACTAAAATACTTTTAATACAATAATATAATTCGTTAATAAGAGAAAAAAATAAAAAATAATTATAATAGATTTTGAATTCAATATATTATAATTAAATTTGGTTTATATATAATTAAAATATTTTTAATACAAATATATTATAAATATTATGTGTAAATTTCAAATAATTTAATACTATTTAAATTAGTTCTAAATTAGGATAATCAATTATTATTTTTAAAAGAGGAAAAAAGAGAAAGAGAAAAATGAAAAAAAAAAAAAGAAAAAAGAGAGAAGATGGGAGAGGTGCAAGTAGGGCTGTTCACAGTTTTGGTTAAAACCAAAACCAAACCGAAAATTTAACCAAACCGAATAAAAAAACCGACATTCAATTTGGTTTGGTTTGGTTTGGTTTTAAATTTGAATAACCGATAATATTTGGTTTGGTTATGGTTATAGAAAAAAATAACCGAATAAATAACCGAACCAAACCGATAATTATATACTTAAAATTTATAATTATTTATATGTATAATATTAGTTTTTCATAAATAATTAAAGATATTTTATACCTTTTAATTATTAATTTAATATTAATATACTTATTTTTAAGGACCAACAATCCAAACCCAACTCTCAAGCCCAATTATAAATTCTAATAAACACTAAACAGCGGTCCAAGTCCAACAATCCAAGCCCATTAGCCCAACTCTCAAGCCCAATTCTAAATCCTAAATTCTAAATCCTAAATTTCTAATAAGTACTAAGCACTTGAGCAGCAGACAACAACATAAAGTAAAAGTTAAAACTTTAAAACCCTAGTATCTGTTTTCCTTTTACATTTTTGTTCCTCTCACGTTGGTTTCTCACAAAGTCACAGATTCACAGTCATAGACTAATAGTGAAGGCTCAAGAGCAACCCCAACTCCTCAACCCCAAGTATAAGATTGTCAAATTTTGAGAAGGTTTGTAGGGAGTTTTTCAAATTTTAAATTGATTTTAAGTTTTTTTTTTTCCGAATGTTTAAGTTGTTTCCTTTTCTGTTTTGAACCTCTGTGGGTCGTGAGGAAAAAAGAGGTTCATAAGAATTTGAAGAATGTAGAGAGAGAATATTTGAATTATCTCGGCTAGTCATAAACCGAATAACCGAATCAAACCGAACCAAACCGACAAACCAAACCCGTGGTTATTATTTTACTTGGTTTGGTTATGGTTTTAGACATTTAATAACCGATTAAATTGGTTTGGTTATGATTTTAATCAATAACCGACCCAAACCGAACCATGAACACTCCTAGGTGCAAGTGAGAAAGAAGGAGAGAGAGGGGGCGGGGGTAAAATACCCTAAAAAGTAATTATTAATTTAAAATAATTCATTTATGTAAAAAGCCCTTTGTTTTTCCGTCTCTACCAATTGAAATTAAAAATGGGCCCAAAGGTACAAAGTCCGGGTCAGTCATATTTTCAGCCCAACAACTCTTCAATATATTTGATACTAGTGAAATTACACGTGTTTCGCGCAACACAACAAAAATTATTATTAATCAAGATATCTACATTGTATTAGCATGTAATTCTTGTTTATTAAAAATTTCTTTCAATCCTAATTTAGTTTTCTTGTTTTGATTCACATGTCTTTTCAAAATTCACATTAAAATCATACAATATAAATTAAAATTTGAGAGGAAAAAAAAGAAGAAAAAATATGTCACATAACGTGCATAAAATGAGATGTAAGAAATAAGTCATGATATCATTTAATGACTTGGTGTAATATTTACTATTTCAATTATATAGATATTATAAAGGCGGATTTCATCGGTGGCACTCTAAAGTTGGCACCAACTTTCATTTAGACACATCAACTAAGCTTTGTTCATTTTAGACACCTCAAGTAAGGCCCCAATGTGTCATTTTGACACTTTGTGCTGACTTGACACATTGCGTGTGCTGCATCCATTTTGCGCGCGTGAAGAGCATTTTTTTAAAAATATATTTTCTTTTTATTATTTTTTTTCTTGTTTTTCTTCTTCTCCATTTTCTAGCTACCATTTTTCATCTATGGTAAAATAGATTTGAGCCAAATATAAGGCGAATTCGAATGCCACGAGATTTCCTCAAGCTTAAACACCTTTTTTTGTTTTGTTACCTTCCTCATCCTCGAAATAATTTGAAAAATATCGACAAAGATTTTTAAAATTCTCCAAATCATTTTAAAACCATCATTATATAATCAATTTTTTTTAACTTAGTCACAATTCAGCACACAAAATAACACAGCATTGGAGTTGTATTTTCGAAACAATCTTCTTTAATAGATGAGACAACCAAATGAAAGCTAATATCATCACAAAAAAATACAAAAAATTTGTACAATTACCAAATGGAAGCTCAAGCAGTGTAGTTGGCTTATCTCGTAAACCATAGCTCCATTTTTTCCCTTTAGATGATATGGGTAGGGTTGGGATGGGTGTGGCGGGAGATGAAGATCTAGTGGGGTGGAGGAGGGGTTGGGGTTGGGGTGCGCGGGGTTGGAGAAGATGACGGGAGGGGTGTGTGGTGCTGGAGAGACCACAGGGAGGGTGTGGGGGGTGGAGGGGTTAATAGAAGTTGTTAATTTTTTTTAAAAAAAATTATTATTTGGATTTTAAAATGCCACATGTCATTAAGTTATTGGTCATTTTTTTCTATTCAAAAGTCATTATTTGAGAATTATTTTTGATATATATATATATATATATATATATGCCACGTATTTTCATTTAATTCGCTATTTTTGACACGTCATCAGCGAGTGCATTACACACACTTTATATATTTGGGTGATTATCAAAAAAGTGTCAAAATAACACATCGGGGCCTTATTTAATGTGTCTAAAATGAACAAAACTTAGTTGAGGTGTCTAAGTGAAAGTTGGTGCCAACCTCAGGGGACCACCGATGGGTTCCGCCTATTATCAAAGAGTGACAAAGAAGTATTTTTTTTTAGAAAAAAACATGTGCATGCAGCATTGAAGATGTAAAAAATGTATCAAGAATTGAGTGATTTTTACCCCTTAAATATATTATTTTCATATCCAACTTTATTATTATATATAGATTATCCATTGATGTCAAATACACAAAGTAAATTCCTATAAGAGAACACGCTGAAAAGTGGGGCAATATTGAATAGATCAAGACTGAAGTAAAAGCAAAACTTGCAAATTGCAGGAGTCTCTTTATATAACTATCCCAACAAAATATGGGTTTTGCTCCTCTCATATAAATGGATCTCTTGCTCTCCACTCATACACATTTTTACATATATTTATTTTTCACTTTGTGATTGCTATTAAACTTCATAATTGTAGCTAAAATAAATTATAGCAAGACATTATTTTCATTTCTTCTTCTCTAGTGTTGTTTCTTAAGCATAAAAATAAGAAGAAAAGGTAAAAAAAAAAAGGTGGAAAAAGATAAATAGAAATGCTATTCACAGAGAGATAACATATATAAATTATAATAACTATTAATATAAACCTCTTTCGCCGAGATGCCTTCTAAAAAGATTTTTTCCCGCATCGAAACAAGATTCTTTGCTTCTCCTCTTTTCACTTTCCTTCCTCACCCTCACTAATTTAGGAGTTACGATCATCAAAAGTCAAGAATTAACAATCCTTGAAAATAGCCTCCGACAGAAATGCAAGGTAAGACTGCGTATAATAGACCTTTGTGCTCGGGCCCTTCCCTAGACCCTGCGCATAGCGGGAGCTTTAATGCAACGAATTGCCCTATATTCTATATTTTACATGCTTTAGTTCTTTAATGCAACGCAGTTTTGAATATGTTAATTCTTTGTTAAGTAGATTTACCAAATAACAAATAAATTAGGGATATTGAGTTAATTGTTACCCAAACCTGTTTGGATTGTGATGTATATCTATTTACCTAGTTTTGTGATTTGATGATACAGAAAGTTCTCAATTCCAAGTTATCTCGACAATCCGACAACATGTCCTGGTTTGAACTAAGTCTTTTTGGTGTTTGTAATGTGATTACCAACTAGTACAATTTTATCTGTTTTTTTACTTTTGCCTTGTTCAGGATTGCAATTCTGTCAAGGATTCTCCTAATTTAACATTACATATATCATTGCCACATATGTGTTTGTGATTTCTGCTCCATAACAAACCTCACGCTTTTGCCATGCATTCTCATTTATATTATCCATTCTCTATACTGCTAAGCTATTAGAAAGTTAAATTTACAGTAAACAAGTTTGAAAAGTATTACTACTAGTTTAAATATTGTTCAAAGCTTTTTCATCCTTGATTTTGTTCTTCTTTGACTCTTGGTTTCATCATTATATATGCCAGTATATCTCCTTGGCCTTGCTTGTGTGAGGAAAGTAGCAAGGCCTATAGCTTCTGCCATGAGAAAAGGTGTCAACATGCATCCCAGCCTCCAACGATCCATTGCTCAAACACTCTTAAATATTCGTTCTTCTCTTAACAATCTCCCGTTTGCCAAGGTAGTAATTAACACTTTTTTTATAACTCAGAAAAAAACAAAAAGAGGAGAAGGAAGTCATAGAGAAGGCTGCTCAGCATCTCGTTATCAATACCATTGCAGGCAGCGCACTAGTCTACTATCAAACGAGACCAAGTCCATATCAAGAAATGATTGAACAAATGCAGAAGCACATACAAGAGTTAGATGAGCTGCAACAACTGCATCAAAAGCTGCCACCAGAACTGGTACGGGAGCAAGAAGAGTAACAGAGATATGCAGAAAGAGTTCAAGATTAATTGCACTTGAAGATACGGGTGCAATTGTAACTTGAATAATAGTATCTGTAAAATTAATTGCACTTGCTATATTGACTTTCTGTTGTTGATGGGAGATGCTTATGTTGATGTGTTTTTTTTCTAGTAAGAAGGGGGTTGGTCCATCAAAAGTTTTAGCTATATTGACTTGCTACTTCTTGCTTATTTTCATTTTCACGAGTCAATGGAGAAACTTACCTGGAAATTTAGAGTAACATATTTCCTAATTTAGTGGTTGATATATTGCCCATGATTGTGACCTTTAGCCTTTAGGCAATTCAAAGATTCACCTTTTGATTACTTTGATGAGCCATCATATTGTGACCTTTAGGTATACTTCAAAGAGACTTTTAGCCAAGTAACATCAATTTATATATTACAACTATCTTTTCATTCTAGCATAAGTACAAATAAAATATTTTAAAAATCAAGTATATTGTCCATCAAACTACAATAATATATTCAAATAAAATATATGCAGACCTTACTTTTATTTAATTGGAATAGAAAAATTGTTTTTCATAGACCTTCACTCAAAAGAAAGGAAACTGAAGCATGTTTACATTAAAAAAATATGACAACACACTAGCAAGTTACAAAACAACTAAAACGAGAAACCAAGACAGGCTAGAAAGAAAGAAAATAACAATGGCAAGAATATTGGGTAGTAATTAGTACTTACAAATTTCTATTCATAGTTTTTACAAGTAAACACATAAATACATTTCCTAAACAAAATTAAGAATCTTTACATGGACTAGAAATCATTTTTGCAGCATAGTGTATAGGCAAAGATAGAGCTGCAATTCCTATACAAATGGACCACTCTTTGATTCCTAATGTTTTCCAATGATCAATCTTTGACATAATCTGGATTAATATAATTTGTAAAACAATAATAAACCCTATAATTACACCACTAGCTATAAACAATAACCATTTTCTCCTTCTGATGATTTTCCCTTTGGAGATTCTTGTCTTTGTGATCATCTCAATGGCACTGATGATCAATAAAAAAACTTGGCATAGTACATAAATATTGAACATCATGGTACTCAATAATGCCTCGTTGATGCGAAAAATTGATTTTCCCTTCATGGTAAGCATCAATAGAAGTGTAACTTGTAACATAGAATGAACAACTATGTTCCTTAACATGTTGGTCACAATAGGTGCACCCGTGCCATAATAATTCAACGTGATTCGATCAACTTCTGAATTAGACTCATCATGATTCTTTATGGCTGATGTTATAATGGACAAAAACAAGGCACCAAGAATTTCTACTATTAGATTTACCCACAACAATTGAAATGGTGTCAATTGTTGATCTTGATTACTTGTGGGGTTGAAAATTAAAAGAACAAAGTTTGAAGTGAAGGCAGAAATATTGAGTATCAATTGCAATTGTATGAACTTCTCAAGATTTGTGCATACATACCTACAATAACAAAGATAACATAAATTAAGTCTTAGTCCAAAATAAGTTGGGTCGAAAATTAAAGAGTAAATATATGATATTGACATGACTAAAATATAGTCTCTAATTAATTTATATAGTGTAGGCATACTTACCTGGCCAAGATTAATATGGCTAGGATCTTACCAAAGTTTGAGTCAACAACAATAATATCAGCATCTTCTTTAGCCAAATCTGCACAATTTTCACCCAAAAAAATCCCCACATCAGCTTCTTTTAGAGATGGTAATTCTCTAATAGACGAACCGGTTGCTGCCACGTGTTCACCTTTCTTTCTCAAGCAATTAACCAATAGGAGTTTATCAGCTGGAGAACAATTGGTCATTACTTTAATTTTGTGACACATATTAATTTGGGCTTCTTTTGGGCTTTCTCTAAATTCAACAGCTTCAATTATGGATCCTTGTAAATCTTCTTCAACTCTTAAAATTCCAGAATTAATAGCCATTAATCTTGATGTATTCAAGTCATCATCCACCATTAACTTGATCTCAATTCCAGATTTTCGACACACTTCAATTGTTCTTCTCAACTCAATTGAATACGGATTCTTTAATACCACAATCCCTAAGAAACTCAAGCCATCTTTCGCGATAATATAACCATTTTCCTTCTCTTCTTCTTCTCGTGATGATCTTATAACTTGTTTATAAGCAAAACCAAAGCAATGAACTCCGTTAGATACTATAGTACTCGCGATTTTTCGATTGAACAACTCTCTTTTTTCTTCATCTAGAGTTTGCATGGTACCATTATTAATATCATAATAGTTAGAACACATAGATAAAACTAGCTTTGGTTCTCCTTTCCAATGTACATGCAAATATTCTCCAACTTCTTCTTTGTTTCTCTTTAATAACACCCCACATAGTCCTTTCCTAGTATAACAATTTTCACGGTTTAGAATGCTACAACTTCCATGAAATTCTTCAATATTTCCACCAAACAATTTCTCAGCCCAAATAAGAAGTGCATCCTCATCAACATGGCCTATTATATTCATAAAAATTCCTTCGCGTAATGTATTCCGGACTTCCTTAGCAGAATCTGCATGTAGTGACGTAATCAGAAATTTATTAACGGAATTCAAAAAATTTATACCTACCAAGTTAGCAAAGCCAGAATTTTTTTCAAAAATCAAGATTTAAATATATATATGTGTGTGTGTGAGAGAGAGTGTGTGTATTAAAAGTACGTTTTGACCTATAGTAGTATTTTTCAACAAATGGTTGTCAGCTGGCCACCCTTGATGATTGTATGAGGTTACGTCAGTACACCTAGCTAGAAATTTCTCGTATGTAAAGGAGATTCAACGGTTAATATATATATATAGATGAAGGAGATTTGGTTGAACTCATTTTCTTACCTCTAGCTCCGCCACTGAATACAGACAAGTCATTGATTTTCTCTAAGCCAATCCATAAATCCGCCAAAGTTGTATAGTTCATAGCAAAATCAGATGTCATACTAAGGCACAAAGTGGTAACAAAGGCTCCATTAGCACAAGATGGAAGCTTATGAACTATGATTTGATGATTCTTTTTCATATCTTTAGATGCATAGAGAAGAATAATGAACATCCCTAAAGATAATCCATCTTTTAATGAAAACACCAAAATACAAACCATAGCCACAAAGCCATTAACCTTATTGGTACCATAATTTTCACCTCTCTTCCTCCTCATGTATCTCGTGGCCTCGTTCATTATTTCCTCCACCGCGTTCTTCACACCCTTAGGATCGCGATCTTTATCACAACACCATGACTTGTTCCACAAGAAACATCGAAAAACTTGAACTACTAGCATGATCAAAGAGAGACTCAAAGATAGTTTATCCAAGAATGAGCTCATTTCATCAATTGATTTTTCAAGCTTTGAGTAGCACTCATGATCATCATTTTGGAAACTTGTTACGCGTTTCATCAATTTGATTCTCTCTTTATTTTCACCAACTGCAGTCACAAGTAACTGACAATTGCCTTCCACTAATTTTGTACGATTAAACAGAACATGGTGCATCTTTTCGCGTAGTACTAAATCATGACTAGTACTACTACCATCATCAAACTTGTACAAGTTTCCCTGAATGAAAATTCCGTCAGCAGGGACATGATCACCAGATTCCAAGTACACAATATCACCAACCACTACTTCAGAAGATGGAATTTGTAGAAGTTGTTGGTGTCTAAGAACCCGAATTACCTTCTTTTTACGTGACATTCTCTTCTTCGATATCCATCTTGCCTTGAAAAACCTGTAATCAAAGGCGATAAAATTAGCCTATGAAATCATAACCCATCAAATCCACTCAATTTTGAGTTAATTCTTAACCCGCTCATTTATTAGCTCAATACACAAAGTTTGAGTGGATATCTAGTCTAAATTGATTCATGAATAATCTTGTCAAAATATTTTCAATTTTTTTCTATTTAATATGTTATTTTATAAGGTACTAATAAAACAAATATAAAAGAACAAATAAAACAATTAAAACTTGGTAAGAGTTTGACAGATTGGGTTATGACTCGCATTTTAGCTCATTTCAGCTTCATTAACCCATATTCAGCTGAACTCGCTCATTTGTCACCAATACCTGAAAGCAATACTGAAGTTTAAAACGAAAAAAATTGGCAAGAAGATTATAGCAAAATCAAATAACGCTTCTTGCAGACCGTTCCTCTTGATTCCAATAACAAGAGAAAGCGCGATGCAACAAAGGAGAAGGATAAAAGTGCTATCTTTGAATACTTCAAGTGTTAATTCACGAAAACTTTTTCTTGTGACAGAAGAAGAAGGAGAAGAAAAATTGTTGTTTGAATCAAATGATTTTCGACGACGATAGAGATCGTTAGAATCTCCTAATATGCCAGAAGTTGTATTTGTTTCAAGAGCATGAAATAGTTGTTGAAGGGTAAAAGATTGAGGATTTGATAATTCTTCTACACTAACTGAGAAGTAATTAGAGTTGATGGTGGTTTCATGAGTCATTGATCATGTGTATGTGCAACAATTAATCTTGTCTTAATTTTTGTTATTTAAAGAGTTTGGTTAATGTGTTCTTGAAAGAGATGGAGGAATAAAGTCTTAGCACAAATGGGAAGAAAGAAAAAGGGGTTAGCTTTACACACCTTAAGTAAGTTATAAGAGTATTTAAATTCTATGTAGTGGGACAATATAAAAATTTAGAGAATTATGTTGTTTATTAGGTAATTATAGGTAAATTTTCTTTATTGTATATGGTAATGGTAGTAAGTAACATGATGTGATAGGTCAAATTTGTTTAAACATAATTTATTTAAGTGATTAAAACTGTGCTTTATCTAATGATCCCTCCGACCTTTTCATTTGTTATAGTTTTCTTGAGGAGAGTCAAACGATATAAAGTTTGACTAACTTTTTAAGATAAATTTTTTAATCATATTGATATGGAGAAAATTGTACAATTTATAGTAATTTTCGTATAATTTTTGAATATCTAAATTTTTATTTTAAAATATCAAATCAATTTAATCTAATTTCTCTTTGAAAATTAGTCAAATTGATTTTCAAAAAGTTCAAATCTCACCACAATCCAAAAAAAAGAAGATATTTTCCTGTTTGGCCGATTAAAATAAATCGGACCACACGTAAAGGGATGTGTTGAGCCATAATATAATTAAGTGATTAAAAATAAAGTTCTCTATTGCAGACAATTTAAATTTTTTAATGAGATGACCACACTTTTAATTTATAACCAGGATTTGCTGAAGTCTTGAGTTTAAATCTCATTGTCATCCAAAAAGCAAAAGACATTTTCATGTGTTTAGCGCATAAAAAAAAACTAATCCACACATGAAAGAATGCACTGAGACATAATATAAGTAATTAAAAATACGTTCTCTTTAACAATTTAAGCTTTAATCTAAGAAATCAGAAATTTACAAGAAAATGAAGTTTGAGGAAAGGTAGAATTTCTGTGAGCTTTCTCCAAAGACTAATGTTCACTTCAGAAGAATAAAAAAGTGATCTTAGGTATCAATATCTCCATATATAATTATCACAAAAACGACCAAGACAAATCCAAAAAAAAGATTGAAAAAGATCTCCATTTTAATTGAAAGCTTGGCTTTATCAAATCCTACTCATTTTTTTGGGGTGGAGGACCTTCGGGTGGGCTGATGAGGGCGGATCAAACAGGATTGACAGTAAGAGGTTCAATATATTGGGCAAATTTTATATCGAAATGAAAAAAAAGTAAAAAATATGTACACATCTTCACATTCGTTGTCCGTCCGTAACCCTCATCCCCATCTCCACCTCACTTAATGTTTGTATATATTTTATTATTATATTTCAAACATAAAAATAAAAATAAAAATTATTTATTTTTCCTAAAAATATTTTACTTCCATACCAAACACCTCCTTAGTATTGAGTATTGACAACGATAGAAGCATAGGCTGCCGGTGATAATGACATTAATAACTCTCTTTTTTTTCCATTTTTTTCAATACTTATACATAAGAGAATTAATCTAAATAATTGTCCAATCAACTGATAAAACTAAAAAAAATTCAAAAATATATAATATATATATATAATTTATTATATAGTATGTGCATGTTTATGTATAACGAGTGTATAATCCATATATATAATTAAAAAAATAAATAGTAAATATCCATATATACAATTAAAAAAAATAGTAAACATATCTGACTATTCATATAAATATCCTACTATATATACTCCCCTTATTCTAGAATTATTTTGATACTAAATTAGAATATGGTGGTCCTTGGCCTTTGGAAAATCTAGGCATTAGATATTCAACAAGATTTTCCAACATGTAGGTCCAAAAAAGATGGAACCATGTCCCTTCAATTTCTGGTTAGACTTTCCAATTTTCAAATTCATTTATAATTTCCAGGAAACTACATATAATAACAAACATTTTAAAAGTTGGAAATTTGGGATTAAGTTACAAAAAAATACAGGGTCCACGTACACCACCAACTATGCATGAATTTTTATTATTATTATTATTATTGTCTTTTACGTGCATGTTTGAACTCCTGATCAACTTTTGTTGATTAATTAAGTTCCAGAATCTGGTCAATAAAGTGTAATTATAAAGAAATTAGTACTTGATTCAATGTATAATTAGTTAAGGTAACGTACTGATGATCATAAGACCTCACATCATGAGTACTAAACAACTAGACTGACGAGTATATATTGATACTCACAGCATACAATAATAACAATAACGTATTCGATTCAATCTTTAAGACGGAGTCTGTGAAAGATATACTACACATAAATGATAAATTTTATTCTTATCTTATAAGAGGTAGAAAAATTATTTTTAAAATATCAAAGTAATTAAAAAATAAAAACATAAATACAAAAATAATAAAGCAGACGAAAAAAAAGTTTATTAAAATAGTTCACAAGTTGGATACGTGGAAATTTCGTGTCTTGCATGTGTTTATGTGTGTTGACCTCAAGAAATTTAATTAAAATTATATTACAAACAAAATGACAAGGATGAGTATATAATTAATCCTAATTCCAAAGCATGCATGTAAATGTAACGAGAGCAATGATGGGTGAAGACTGAAGACAAACCATATTACTCTATTATATAATTGTGAAAATTGTCATAGCTAGTCATTAACTAGTCATATATTCTCAAGTGTAACTACCAAACATTATTATATATGTGGACTTAGAATGACGGTTATTTCGTTTTTTGTCGATAGGCAGTGAAGTATGTTTTATTTTTGGAGATTTTAGATATGTTGATGTTCCGTCGTTATACTAGCTAGGCGTATTATTGTAGTTCTTGATTGGATATCTGTCATTGTCTGTTATTTGTTGTGTTTCAATTATCATATTATTTTATTGTTCTTTATCTTTTCTCGTAGAATTTGCACTGCCCACTTGTTAGTTGCTATGTTTTTTCCAGTATTTTCTTCTTCCTTTTACTTGAATTTGTTTTATTTTTGGAGAATTTAGACATGTTGATGTTCCGTCGTTGTACTAACTAGGCGTATTATTGTAGTTCTTGATTGGATCTTTGTCATTGTCTGTTGTTTGTTGTGTTTCAATTATTACATTATTTTATTGTTCTTTGTCTTTTCTCGTAGGATTTGCACTGCCCACTTGTTAGTTGCTATGTTTTTTTCCACTGTTTTCTTCTTCCTTGTACTTGAATTTGTTGCACTTGAGTTGAGGATATTTCAAAAAAATCTATACGCCTCCATGAGGAAGTGATTAGATCTTCATACAATCTATCATCTCCAAACCTCACTAGTGAGATTTCACTAAGTCATTGTTGTTGTTATCGCATAATACCTCTAATGTATCTCTTTTCATACTGAACCCGAAAACATATTAGTATATTTAAACGGGAATAAAACTTAAATGGATTTTGAAACGAAATGAAATGGACAAGGCCTAGTTCTGATTATGGCCCACTAAGTAACGGGCCAGAGCTGGGCCAAATGGGATAAGTGGGCCATAAAAAAGCCCATACAACACAAATAATCCGAAAAAATCAAAAAATTAATAATTTTTTCCGTTTCGATTTATTTGACATCGTTTGACTTGACACAAAATTTATAAAAAAGGAAAGACTTTTGAAATTTATAAAACACTTCTTTAACAATTTATGTGACTATAAATTATCTTATTAAGGGTAAAAAGAAATTTTTAAAGTTAAATTGTTTTTCAATTATAAAAAGTTGACATTCTTTTTAAAACAGATTAAAAAGAAAGTGTGTTACATAAATTAGAACAATAACTTTTACTGTGGAATTATACACTATGATTATGATAATTGTTATAAGTTGCTCAATAAGGAGTATACATTCATTGTAAAAACGGAAAGGGACTTAAAATATCTTTGAATTATTATAGATGATACAAAACCACCCTCTATCCATCTATTAGATCCAAAATATCAGTGACGTCTACCTTTAGGACATTTCTCTTATTTTTAACAGCCCTCAATTTTAAACTCAATAAATAAATTAATTAATGATATGACACTCATCAATTGATCCCCTATAATTAACCTAAACTAATTTAAAAATTTACCCATTCCCGATATTCGGTATTTCGGGGGCCAATAGATGAGTGTCACGCCATTTATTTATTTATTTATTGAGTTTGAATTGAGAGCGGTTAAAAATAAGGGCAATATAGGACCTAAAGATGAACGTTGGGGGTATTTTAGGGCTAATAGGTGGACGAAGGATATTTTTGTGCCATTTTCAATAATTAAAGGATATTTTAGGTCATTTTTCATTGTAAAAAAAAATATTTTAGGAGGAAAAGTTTTGAATCAATCATGTCTTAACAATGATTTTCCTTGTGTAAGACTGTCTTCAATTTTTCAATATATCTTCTTAAATATTTCAAATTCAAACTAATTAGATTATCAAATAATTAAATTTGAAAAGACATTGTCTTAACATTGAATGTCTAACACTCACTACAATATTGATGATTTAAACCTATTTTATAATTAAAGTAAATAAAATTTATACAAGTGACTTAATTGAAAAGGTTTTCAAAACTATAATCAATAAGAACTCACGTAAGATTTAAACAACATTTGTGGTGTTATGTAATATATAATAATTTATATATATATATATTTGTATATTTGTGTCTTATGAGATATTGTAAGAATGTTATAGTGTCAATTGAAAAAAAATGATTATCAAATTATAATTAATTACATTTATTTTAAGAAGTTACGTGTATAAAATTAATTATCAGAATTCATTATCGAATTGATTAATCCGTATTGTATGTATATTAACTCAATTTCTTAAAAATAAATTATTTCTTTACGCTCAATTATACACTCTTGAACCCCTCTTGATGCTTTTGAAAAAAACCCACCGTGCCTACTACTAACCTATTTTGTTGTTCTTCATTCTTTCTCATAGGATTTATACTATCTTAGTTGCTATGTTTTTTCACTGTTTTTTTCGTTTTTATACTTAAATTTGTTGAATTTGAATTGGTGATATTTTAAGAACAGTCTCTAACGCTTCTACGATATAAAAATTAAAATATTTTCGAAGGAAATTTTTTGAAATAAAACGACACTTTTCTAGTGGGAGTGTGGGTGAAAATAAAAGCTAATAATAACAATTGGGCAAATGTCAAAAATCATATATAGTCGCACTTTTCAATTTTTCATAATTAAAAAATAATTATTATCTCAAAGTTTCAAATCACAAATGAAAAATTAGAAATTTTATGATAGCGACTATTTATGATAGACAGTTACAAAATGATTAATCAACATTTTTTTTTACTTCTCAAAAAAAGAAATAATCAACTGACACTGCAAATTTGAAAAATTCACACCCGATACACGAAACTCCTATTATTATGCATGAAATTTTGAAAAATACTAAATTACATGAAGCCCATTGTACATTCGTCTAATTTTTATTTTGATAAAATTATTTTTTACAACTTAAAATTCTCTAATTATATGACGATAACACTTATCTTTATACGAAATATGCTATTTTTGTAAATTGAACACATTATCCAAATGAAAACACTTTAATGATAAGTCATCTTTATCATCATATAACATTTAATCATTCTAATAAATAATTTATCTTATTTTCAAGAATATAAATTTAACATCTCTATAAAATAGGGCTATGAAAAAATCAAATTGAACCAAACAGTAGGTTATATATTTGGGGTGGGGACAAAAGACACTGCATATGCTTCTTTACCCTTTCTAAACATTGGAATTTCCGAAAGTTGTCTATGGATAATTATTTTTTCCAAAAAGGAAAACAAAATAATTTTTTAAAAATAATTTTTTTTCCTTGGATTTCTAGTCGTGGGGGTAATTTAGTCAAATAATATAATTTTTAGCTGTACCCAACCTTCGTAAATCTAGGAAATTTGAATGGGTTGGTAACTGCTAGCTGGATTTTCAAAACAATACTTATAACAAAACTGATTTTACTAAATCCCCGTAAAAAATAAAAAATATATTTTTTTAAATTTTGAATTAGTAAATATAGTATATTTGAAGTGATATAAGCAAACAGTTGTAAACAGTGTAAAAAAAAATAAGTGTTTTGTTTCTGTAACATTCTTCCACAGTGAGAAGAACATATATATCTGACTGTTCAATTTCTTAACAAAGTAAGTTTTTTTTTCTTTTCCTAATAAGGGTATGTTGAATCTTCACTTTTCTTGTTTTTTTTATATTTAGTTTTTGCCATTCTTGTTTATAAAGATTGTGTTTTTATTTTGTTGTGTTTTACTATGGGTCTATGGGTATGTTTTCCTCCTTTAGGACTCTGTAAAAATTTGTGGAAAAAAAGAAAAAAGAAAAGATTTTGATGGTTTTTCTTGTGCAGAATGACTAGATTCAGGGGTTTGAGTAGGTAGGGCTTAGGAGTTGGCGGAAAATTATACTGCTTGATATTTTTGTTTAATTGTATATATATAGCAGATGTTGAACCACTTTTGCTTTCTTGGTGTGTTTAGTTTATATTTTGAATCATTAATGAAAATACTGGCTCGTCAGTGTATATTTGAGTTATGTTTGATCTTTGACAATTTCATTAGCCAAATCTTTAAGGAAACAATTGCTTAATCATTATAGTGTTTGTTTTCCCCTTTGGTAGTGTACCTGTTTTCTCTCCCGCGAATGGTTGATTTTTCTACCGGAAACAACCTCTCTGTCTCCATTAGGTAGCGGTAAGGTGTGTACACACTCTAGCCTCCCCAGACTCCTGCCAGTGGGATTACATTGGTATGTTGTTGTTGTTGGTTGATTATATACAAATGGGAAAGAAGCAGCCTTTGCTATTTCAATTGCTGGGTCATATAGTAGTAATGTTAACGTAGCCATAAATCTACAGGAACTGAGCACACTCTTGTTTTAACTATTCTCCCCTTCAAAAAATGAAGAAAAGTTACAAACTTTGAACATAGTTTTAAAATTATGTGTTAAACAGTTAATATTATCAAATTTAGTAGCTTTCGCATACAAAAGAAAGGCGGTACACAAAGGATCTCCCTTCACAGGGGTCTGGGAAGACATGTTACCTAAGGGTGTGATGTAGGATTTAATATTTGTTGAAACATAGTAGTTTTCACATATATATTTATGTTATGTGTTGAATACTTGGTTTAGTTGAACCTGTAGGCAATAAATTCCATCCGCCTCTGTGTATAGGTATCCTATAGTAGTGTTAGCCTATCTGTAGTGTTCTCTGTTAGTCAAGATATTATGCAATGTATGGTATTAGACTCTCATTGTTGTCTCTGTGTTGCTGACTATGATCATTTGGTTTACCTTTAGTTGTCTTATAACTGCACTTTTTTTGTGTGTGTTTAATTTGTTTCACATGATACAGTAGCTCGCTGCAATGGACCCTTTTGAGGCAGCGAGAGTTGTGCATGAAAGAATCATGAAAGTTGAACCTGAGCAGGTTACAAGGAAGATTCTTGCCTATATTTACTTTCAAGTCTATCCAGAGCAGGAAATGATTCGATTAGCGTTGGGGCCTGATACCTTAATTCACAATGTGATCCAGAAAGCGAAAGATGAATTTAACCTAAACTCAAATTCAGTGTTTCGAAGCCCTTCTATGACTCCGGTCAATATAGCAGATCCCCTACTACAGTTTTCACATTTTTCATCGGCTTACCATAAAGCGGCTTCTCGCTGCAAACCTCAACTCTCTGATGAACATTCTTATTTAGCTGAAATTCCCTACTCCAGCAATGAACCTCCGCAAAAGTTCCACCAACTTGAAGAAACAATGGACTTTGAGAATTTGAATTACCCAAGTGGTTACTGCTATCCAGAAGCTGCCCTTATCAGGCCCAACAGAAATTCTCCTAGTCCGTTTAAATTTCCAGTTAAGGCTTGCCACTATTTCAACAAAGGGTTCTGTAGAAATGGTACCAGTTGTAGGTACTTTCATGGTCATCCATTTCCCGAAAGCTACCCACATACTATTGATCCAAATCTATGTGAATATTGTGATGAAGATGAAGTTCTTTCACCTGGTTCCCTGGAGAAATTGGAGCTAGAGATAACGGAGCTCTTGAAATATAAGCATCCTGTTTCGATTGCATCCCTTCCCATGATGTATTATGAGAAGTACGGGAGAACACTCCAAGCGGAAGGGTATCTAACTGAGAGCCAGCGACATGGTAAAGCTGGTTATAATTTGACAAAACTTCTTGCTCGATTGAAGTTTGTTCGTCTGATTGAAAGGTGTTTACCTGTACTCTTGCTTTGTTTCTTATTTAGTCGAACGATCGTATGTAATTTCTAATATGTTTGGATGCTGTGTTACAGGCCTCATGGACAACATTCTGTAGTTCTGGCTGAAGATGCAGCAAAGTACATGGACCCTCATGGTGAAAGGAGTGATCCAGGTCCTATTGTTAGTGGTTCACGTCAAATATATTTGACATTCCCTGCTGAGAGCACTTTTACGGAGGAAGATGTCTCTGATTACTTCGAGTATGCAACGCAACATGTGATGTTTTATGTGCTTTGCCTTTTAATTAGCATTCAATACTTCAATGATTAGCTTTTTGTTTTTTGTTTCCAGTACTTTTGGGCCAGTTCAAGATGTAAGAATGCCATGTCAGCAGAAACGGATGTTTGGATTTGTTACGTTCTTTAGTGCAGATACTGTAAAAATGGTTTTGTCAACAGGAAATCCACATTATGTGTGTGGTGCTCGCGTTCTTGTCAAACCTTATAGGGAAAAGTCAAAGCTATCTGAAAGGTACTTAAATAGGCGTCAACTTGGATGACACGTTTTTGTTTTTAGTTCCCTCATGCTCTCTATAAGTTCCAATCATACTGCAATTTCTTAATGGCACATCTCGATTGCTAGACTAAGTTGACCTTTAATATCTCTCTGCATGTTTTGGTAACGGAAGCCTGGTGTTGCATTAAGAATTCAGCTTCTTCTCTTCTTCTATTTCCTTGAACTCTCGTATAGATATGAAGTGAACTACTAACATGTTTGGTATTACACGGTTTATAGCTTCTATTTTGGATCGGATATACTTCAACTAGTTCACAATGATCAGTCCAGTTCATCTCTTCTTTCATTCACTGTCTAATCTTATTTCCTCTCCTGCAGAAAGCACCAGGAGAGACTGGAGTCGTCAATATTTTGTCACTTACAGCGTTCTGACTTCGATTCTAGGCTTCGAGAAAGTAAGACATTTACACCGGAAATTGTGCTCAGTTTTAGACTGAATGTAGTTCTTTTTTTCCTGGAAGTAGGGTGGATGCTTCATTGATTTTTTTACTAAATATACATATAATCACCTAGGGTATTTCGAAACAGTCTCTCTCTCCGACAAGGTCGGGGTGAGGTCTGCGTACACTCTACCCTTTCCACTCACTTGTGGGACTATACTGGGTATTTTTCTGTTGTATACATATAATATGCAAAAAAAAATACAAGTGTAGGTAATTTAATTGACACTACGTGTCGGTCAGTAATCCTAGTGCAGTGGTCAAGCGTGTCGTTTGCCTAGCAGATGTCAGAGGTTCGAAAGTAATCTTGATCCATTGGTAAGTAAAGAATTGACCCTTTGATCTCCACCAAGATGAGAATCGACAAAACCAATGGGCCAAAGCTTTTTTTCCTATAAAATAAAGTGATTCTGAACAAATTTAATAGTTCGAAAAAGAATTATTTCAGGTTATGAAATATTTTGCATACGTCGCTGACTGGAAGATTTAATTGCTTTCCCGCGTGTTCACCTTTTGTCTGCTCTTTGCGTATGCTTTCTTTGATCTAATACATTCATGGGCTGCCAACAGGATTTAAGTCCCCTAGAATGCTACGGAAACATTTAATGGAAGAGCAATTCCTTGAACTTGAGACTGGGCGACTTGCACAACTGCAGTTATCGCGGAAACCCATGGCTGCTCTGCCCTATTTTCACTCCCCCATGGATGAATTTAACATTTCTCAACGTGTGTGTATACTCCTTTTTATTGTTATTTACTTTTGCTACACACCTTCTGTTATTTATTTAAGTACTCTGATTTTCTGTACTGCATATGTCAGCAGCACATTCCAACCATCTATTAGACATTCAGAATAGTGGATCCTCGGAAGAAGATAATCCCAAGTATTCAGGAAGCCATTATGCTGATGACGAAAGGTATACACTCAGAGTTATATAAATTGGTTCTGATGGTGGTCGTGTTGCATTATTCCTCAATGTTTTCTGGATTGAAATCTGATAGCATGTCCTCTCGTTTTACTTTGATGTTGCTTGCTTAACAACCGAATTTAAAAAGTTCAAAAAAATAAATGGTCTTGATGTTGCTTTACCTAGTCTTTCCATTTGCTGTCACATCGTTCCAAAGGTGCGTAGAGTAATTTTTCCTTGCATTATGTCTCTGCATTCTCCTAATTGTCCCGCAGACAGGTCCAAAAGTATGTCAAATAGTTTGAAGGTAGGTCTGTGCTTAATTTTGTATTTAGCATAATAGTTTTGCTTTGTGATTATTTTGTCCAATGGTGGGGTTCGTGTGTCATTTTTTTGATCCGAATCTCATCATAGACTTATTCTTTATACATCTTGGCAAATGAGCCTTATACTTCACTTGGACTCATTTTAGTTTTTTTTCATTGTTGTATTGATGTAGCAATCAACGAATCAACCTGCCAGACAGTCCATTCGCATCAGGAGTAGTAACGAGCAGTGTATCTTCAGTTCTATAGGTCCGGATACACATTATTTTGGTATACAAGTCTGTTTCAAATGCATCATCTTGAATTCGAGAGAATACGTAGTACATATAGCAATAGAGTATCCTCGACACAGCCGGACTAACGTAACTTGGCCAATTTAGGAAAATATGATACACAAAGGCTTACATGCTAGATGTTGGGTTTAGAAAAGAGGACTGAAGAGGTGATTGTCCTTGGCAAAGAATGTTATATATAGTTTTAACTATAGTTAATGGAGGATAATAGTGAAGATGTAGGCTCAAAAATATGTTTAGGATTTTTGTGAAGTTTGAATACTTGGTTTAAATAGAAGCCTTTTATGTTTCTTTTGCAAACATGAAACTTGTTTCATTTGAAATGTTTGTCTCTGGTTTTTGTGTTGGGTAAATTGCTTCATCTGAAATTTTACATGTACATATTCTCCTGTCTCAATTTATGTGGCACAATTAGAATTTTGAGGTTCAAATTTCTGTAATAGAAGTTTTAAAAGACGTTTAAAGAAATTTCAATTAAAGGAAAATCTGGTAGACTCCAGAAATTTCAACATGAAAATTTAAAGAAGTTAAAGATATGAATAAGCCAAGGAGATTTAATATATGATATATATATATATATATATATATATATATACACACTTGTGTGTATACTTTTTAACTTATATATACATTATAACAATCCAGCAAAGGAATATTGAATGAACTCGTTGCGCTGCTAGCTTTGTTTCTTGGTGTCAAGGGGGAAAGACTTACATAGTTATGGCGTAATTTGAGGTAATAAAGCACACAAATTAGTCGTTAGATGGAGATAAATGTTTTTTGGGGTAGGTTGGTGCGATAATAAATTATTCCCTCCGTCCCTTTTTAGTTGTCATATATACTAAAAATATTTGTTCACCAAAATAGTTGTCAATTTAAACAATCAAGAAATAATTAATTATTTTTTTCAAACTTTACCTTTAGCATTAATTATTTTAAAATTAAGAAATATATATAAATAAAATTAAATAATCAATAAAAGATATATTAATTAAATAATAATTTTAATTAATAATTTTTTCTTAAAAATTATATTAAATTTCATCATGACAATTAAAAACGAAACGAACGGAAGGAATAGTACGGAGTAAATTAAGGTCGCCGTGTTTGACTGGTTTGTGGAGACCGAGGGAGAGGATCCACATTGCAAGAAACATCGATTTCGCACAAATGCCTCAAAGTTCTTTTCGAAGACATAATTTGAAATCGTGAAATGCATGGATTAGACGGAGATTTTATAAAGTTAAATTTTATATCACGAACTGAAATAAAAAGGAAGTGAAATAATTTTTAAAGTCTTCCTGTAGCTTTTCTATTATAAATGTGGCGTGGCTTCACATTGATTTTATCCTTTACCATGTAATAAATAAGTGGTTGAAAAGTATTTCTATCATCAAAATAAGAAATATCTTTTCGTATGATATAAGTTTATATTTTCATATTATAATATCTTACAAGTTATGCCTTGATAACAAAATAATAAATAATTTTTGCTGAATAAATTTATTTGTTCAATATTATAATATCTCATAAGTTATTCATAAAAGATATATCAAATTATATCATATTTCAGAAGAACATAATATATTTTGTTTAAAACACAAACCCACACATATAGTCTATCATCCCAGCCATATTAGTTATCAAAATTTATTTTATCTAAAAAGGATAAAGAATACATGAAACTTGAAAGGTACAACTCTAACTTCTAAACGCTACAACAAATTTTGAAAAATACTTTTGCTGTATAACTTAATTCTTACTGAATTTATATTGAGTTATTAATTGGATTATTAACATGATGTAACTTTTTATTATTTGCGCAAAAGAAATGCTACTCAAGCTTTGCGATTGCTATCCACACTTTTTCCTTTCTTTTTCTCTTTATAAATGTACTTTGATCCATAAATTTTCAATAAAAGAGTAGCATGAACAAAACTTAAAGAACATCAAATAAAAATTAAACCAAAATAATTTGGGGTCATTTGCACTTTTGGCCTATTTTGTATACGTCTTTAATTTAGGTCCCTCAGAGCAAATAATTTTTTTTATAGTGCATAAATATATATTTTTGTTTCACAAGTTATGTCTGAATATAACTTTAATCTTATGCTCCATTTGGACATAAATTCGATTGCTAAATCACAACAATTGGGCCAGCGGACTTCTGAATGGGCTGTCAATTATATTTAGGTCGGACCTATATGGAACAACGGGCCTATGGGTCAGCCCGTTACGAAAGAGGAACAAATACAGAAACTGAAGTTGCTTTTTTTCCGATCGTAAAATTCAACTGGAGTATCCGCCGGCGGCTACTGACCAGAAGAAGAGCAGCTAAGAAGGAAGAAGGAAAATGAACACAGATATCACAGCATCAACAAAGCCCGAATACCCAGTTGTAGATCGAAACCCACCTTTTACTAAAACCGTCGGAAATTTCAACACACTCGATTACCTCCGGCTCACCACCATCACCGGGATTTCCGTCACCGTCGGATACCTCTCCGGTAAATTCTATCTCCTTTTCCTGTTATTTACCATTCTATTTACTAAAACTCAAATTGTAAATCTGATTGGATTGCTTAATTGGATCCTCTATAAAGTTTCAATTTTTTTTAGTTGTCGGTCAACTTACCGGAATATTCCTCGTTTATTGGAACCCCTTCAGCGGAAAATTGCACTATTTATATTTTTATACATGTTTAAAATTACTTTTTGTTTCTTCATATTTTGAACATCCATGGTAAAAAACCTGGCCACGCCACTGCTGTTATACTTTGGGAAGCTCACATTAAGGGGCTGGGTAGAAAGAGGGTTAGGCAGAATCTAGTAGTTTTGGTTGAAATCCGTATGTATCTTAAGAAATTCATTTAATATGTACACATTATTAATTTGGAATCTGTAATTCCAAAGGAGTAAAACCCTTAACACGTAAGGTTCAAATCCTAGATCTGTCTCTGCTCACATAAGCAAGTTATATCCTTTTGTTATTGATGAACTTTGGATTTTTGGGCAGGAATAAAGCCAGGGATTAGAGGGCCATCAATGGTTACCGGAGGTTTGATTGGGCTAATGGGTGGTTTCATGTATGCTTACCAGAATTCTGCTGGCAGGCTCATGGGTTTTTTCCCAAATGAAGGAGAGGTAGCCAAAGCCAAGTACAAGATTTAACTGCTTCCCTTTAATTTTCTTGGTTATTTTGGATTCCCTTTTGTAGTTTCCCGGAGATGTTATGGAAACAGTGGGCATTTCTCTTTCTTTTTGGGAACTTTGTTGAAAGTAATATCTTTAATAATCAGTCTGGGAGTTGACTATGCATTATTTAGTGTGATGATGTTGTGAAATGAACGTAAATGAGAGAATTGAGATTCATATTGCCGACCCCAACTTGTTTGGGACTCGGGCATATTTGTTGTTATTTTTGAATCAAGTGGATCATATTCTTCACATTCTTTATGCCACCAATTGATCATAGAAGTATATTGGAGTTGCATTCTCTTTTTTTGGCTTGTTCTGTGTGTTCATAGATGAAGCAGTGAGGATTCATATACCCGAAGCCAATCCCAACATGTTTGGGACTGAGGTGTAGTTGTTCTTGTTATTGTTTGCTTTTTGTGGTTGCTTTTCTGAAAGAGAGGGATAAGATGGGAACGAGTTGGAATCCTCTAGTAACATTGGTCTTTTGATTTTGATTCTTACTGTCATATCCTTATTTGCCTTCTTGAAGCTGTCATTTAGTCTGTTTCATCGACGGATATAACCTAGGTTTAACACATTTCCTCCCATAAAGCTGGCAAACATAGCACTAAATTATTTTGTTTTCCAGGAAAGTAACCATTCCGTGAAGGTTTCTCTAATCCTATTTTAATATGGGGGTAATGCAAGTAAAATAATAGCAATGATAACAGAAATGATGTCATGAGAGCACTTACATGCAGACTTTTGGAAGAATGCAAAGAGATTAGCTTATCTATTGATTCATTTCAGAGAAAGTGTGAAAGCTGTAAACATACTTTTGACACTTTTGAGAAAATGCGAAAGCTGGAAGAGGGGAGCATTGCAAGTGATGGCTTGCTTGAAGTTCTTTTTGATGTTTAACTCTTTCAGTGCAGATTGGATATAGTAGCAGGTGCTTATCCTTATCGAAAATGATGTCAAGCAACAAAGGACTGGAAGTGCTAAATATTCAACTAGATGTTTCATCTTTAAATTTGTGTGGCCAACCCCACTTGTTAAACATTTTTCTAAGTTGCTTTTAGTTTATTTTGTTGTTAAGTTTTGCTGTTGCATTCTGGGTAGCTACCTCTAGAAATATTTGTTTGCTGAATAGAGATCGATGTGTTGCTCTCGTTGTTTGATTGGTTTATTGTCCTTCTCTGGTTACATGTTGCATCTACGTGAGCCACATTTAATGATTTGGTGGGTGACCGAGGGTAGAAGGTTAGTAGGTAGTGGAGTGTTGTGTTGTTTTTCAACAGGCCTAGGCTTGATGGTGTCTTTCTTCGTATTAGCCTTATTCTTGTAGTTTCTTGCTTTTGATATCCATCATCTGATGTTTATTATATTTCAGTTATCGCACTATTTTGTTGTTATTGCTTCTTTCATGAATGCTCTGCACTGCTTTCCTTATTAGTTATGTTTTCTTCACTGTCGTTTTGCCTTTTCATAACTACTTTGATTTACTATACTTGAGCCCGAGGGTCATTCAGAAACGACATCTCTACCTCGTAAAGTTTGTGTAAACTCCACCTTTTCAAGACAATTTCACTTGGTATGTGTTGTTTTGGGTGATTGGTGGCTTACCTTTACGTCTTTTTCTGCCTTATTTTTCAATTTTCGTTTGCCCTTTGATGGATTGCTCTATCAAACTTGTTTTTGTTGGGGGTGGGGGTGGCTGTGGAAGGCCTGGACGACTAAACATTACATTGTGTTTATGTTTGGGCAGAAACCAAAATATCCTAGCTGTTAGCAATGCAGATCCGCTATAAACCTATTGGCAGAAAGTCCTTAAAAATGACACAATCATTGAAAATGCTCTTCAATAATTAGCTCATATGCGATTCATTTTCATAAAGATTACAACACACACAAGAAGACTCCTTACCTAAGGACCGGGATGAGTGATACATGCAACAAGCACCAATTCCCCTGATACATTAAGTCAATGCAAGAACACAAGCATGAAGATTATACAAGACCGTTAATCAAGGATTAATGAACGCTTAATCATTATACCAATTTAAATCAATATTCACTAATCACTTTTCTAATGTTCCAAGCTTGAGTAACTTAAAAATCTTGATAATTTGTTCACATGTAAGTAAGCCTCCCCATTTATTTTAACTTAAAAAGAAAAAGGAATTTTTTTTACACAAAGAACAAAATATAGTAACATATAACCTTTAAAAAAAATAAAAAAGGCCTCTTATCTTAAAAAGCAATACAATTTATCGTTGACAGTTGCAATGACAAACATGTGATGTCATATATTAAAAAATAATCAAATTTTAAGATATGTATTCTAGAAAACAAATTTAAAATGGTCAATTGTAGACAACAAAAGGATATGTTGTTTAAGGTAAAACATTATTTATTGAAGGATATGGTCAAAGGTTGGCATTTATTTTATTTTTGCTAATAATAAATGCAATATTTATCCTTTTGCCGTGGAGTTAGGTATTGGGTGTCCTGTAACAGTCAAAAGCCTCCAACAGTTTATTTTTAATTTATTTATATTTAATCCAAAATATATTAATTCAATTAATTTATATTCACACTTACAGCATGTGTGTAAGGAGAAACACAATCTATTATGGTTTTTTTATTCTCTAAATTCCACCTCGAATTGAGATCATTAGTTAAAAATAAAAGAATCTCATTCATGTCACTGCATTTTAGCTAAAGTGATTTTAAATATATTATGAAATTTTGATCTATTTAATAAAATGTTTTTTAATGCCATTATTTAGATTTATCCCGACTTTTCTGAGTAGTGCACTTGAAATCCTTTCGACTAATATAAAACAAATATTTAATATTCGTTTAAATTTATTTATTGTTCAACCTTACAAATATTTTTATAAAATATAATATCGTCCAATATCTACTAGCTTACAAAACTTTTCACGATGTAACATATTCTCATTAGATTTTCAATTTGTTAAAAAGAGATCATTAGATCTTAATCCACATAGTCCATAAGTTACAAAAGTAATTAAAAAAGAGATTTCTATAAAATTATATGAGAAGTTTAAACTAAAATTAGTTTTTAAATATAAAAAATATCATTCTTTTTAAATTAATTAAAATGGAGATTACAACGTGGAGTCAAATAGTCAATGATGATTGTACAACCACCAAAAAATTTAATGCTGACTAATGAAAATATCTTCCCAACCCAAGTCAAAGACAAAAAATTCATCATTAACTATTTTTTTCTGAATTTATTACAAAGTTGAAAATCAAGATTGATTTTGTTTTTGACTTATTTTTTAGTCTTTTTTTCAGCTGGCTTCTTCACCACTAGTGGCTTCCCAAAATGGAATATGCCCTGTCTAAAGTTAGCTTTATTCTCTGATTACTTCATCCATGTTCTTCAATTTTTGCTTAAGATTTCTTCTCTGAGTATCAGGTATGCTTTCTTTTTCACTTTATTTGATAATCTGAAGATATGGGTAGTTTTAATTCTTGGAAAAAATTGAATCTTTTAGTATAAACTTAAAACCCCTTTTCATTCTTGAAAAAAAAATGGATCTTTTTGTTTTTCTTGTTTCAGTTTTTTGTTGAGTGGGAGTGGGGGTGGGGGGTTCTTTATGCTTAGCTAAATTCTGTTGTTAGGTGGTAAGCTTCAGTTCTTTGTAGCTTTTAGAAAGCATCTGAGATTGTTTTTTTTTTGTTCTGTGGATGTGAATTATTTATTTGCCAGTAAATCTGAGAGGAGTTCAATGAATTCTTGTTTGCAATGGTAAAAATTGGGGCTTTCAGTCTCTATATGGAAGATCTACAAGGCCAAGACAGTGGATAGTGGGGACCTTCACCCCTAGTCCCTATACCTTTTTTTAAAAAAATAATGAAAAGAAAAGGCTGCAACTTTGGTTAAAGTGCTTTAATTTGATATGATGAAGGGTATAAGTTCAGCTTAAATGAAGCTGTGGATATTTAATTAGCCAACCCCAACTTGTTTAGGACCGAGAGGTAGTTTTTTTTTCCTTCCTTTCACCTCTCCGTAGGAGCTCCTCCTTTGCACCCTTGGTGAATTGATGCACCAACCTTTTGGTTGGAGGTGGAGGGTACTTTTCATCTGAGCTACCCCCTCTTATCGAGAGGTAGTTGTTGTATTGGTTTAAGTGCTTTAATTTGATATGATGAAGGGTATGAGTTGAGCTTAAATGAAGCTATGGGGATTCAATTAGCCGCCTCAACTTGTTTGGGACTGGGAGGTAGTAGTTTTTCCTCTTTTCATCCCTCGGTAGGAGTCCCCTCCCCACCCCCCCACCCCTCCAATTGCACCCTTGGTGACTTGATGCTCCATCCTTTAAGGTTGGAGGTGGAGAGTGCTTACTTTCTGAGCAACCCCTCTTGTCGAGAGGTAGTTGTTGTATTGGTTACAGTGCTTTTAGCACTATGAACAAAAGCATCTGTCCGTCCAACACTTTTACTAAATTAAGTTCAAGATGTTCTTTATAAATTGGTGTTCTTTTGATTTCTCATTAGTGACAATTGCTATGGATTTATTTAACTTCTCTACAGGATATTTGGATCATTGAAATGTGTTGTGGATGTGAATGTTAAAGCTTGGAGCTGGAGAACTTTTTGTTGACGAGGCCGGGTGTATGCTGGAATTTTTCCTATTGTATTCTGGATATATATGATATGCTAAACCGGTAGATAATATTTCACAATGAGGCCTTCTCAAAACCCTGAGGATATCAACGAGTTTAACAGATTCTATAACCAACCCATAGAGTATCAAGATTCCTTTTTCCTCCCTTCCATTAACAATCTGAACAACAACCAATCGTTCTATGCTGATGTCTCTGCCTTAAAACCTGACCAACACTGCTATGTTGAATCATCCACGGGAAATTCTAGTGAACTTGTTTCCCATTCACCTCCTATTGTTAATTTCAATCCCATGATGCACCAAGGTTCAGATTCATGTCGTTCAGATATGTATCATTCTCCTGATGATACATTTCAATCGTCGGGTAACAGTTCGTGCTACACTAGTGATGTTACTGACCTGAAGCTCAAGTTAAGGGAACTTGAAACTGCAATGCTGGGGCCAGATTCAGAAAGCTTGGAATCATATAATACTATTTCCGTAGCTGCAGCCAATCAAGTTTCACCGGAGTCAGATAAATTGGTTGGAATGATGGAGATGATGCCTAGCGGAGACTTGAAAGAAGTGCTAATTGCTTGTGCTAAAGCAATAGCGGAGAATAATTTGATTACAGCTAAATGGTTAATGTCAGAACTACGCACAGTGGTATCCGTTTGTGGGTCTCCAATACAACGTTTAGGAGCCTATATGCTGGAAGGTTTAGTTGCCAGATTGGCCTCCTCGGGAAGCTCCATCTACAAGGCCTTAAGATGCAAAGAGCCTACTAGTGTTGAGCTATTCTCGTACATGCACTTGCTTTACGAAATCTGTCCATACTTCAAGTTTGGATATTTGTCAGCAAATGGTGCAATTGTTGATGCCATGAAAGATGAGAACTCAATTCATATAATTGATTTCCAGATTGCTCAGGGTAGCCAGTGGATCACCTTAATCCATGCTCTCGCAGCCCGGCCTGGTGGACCCCCAAGAATCCGCATCACAGGGATTGATGACTCCACGTCAGCTTACGCCAGAGGAGGAGGGATTGAAATCGTAGGTCGAAGGTTGTCAAGCATTGCTGCATCTTGCAATGTACCTTTCGAATTTCATCCCATAGCTGCTTCTTGTCCTGATGTTGAGATTGAGCATCTTAAGGTTCGTCCCGGGGAACCATTGGCTGTGAACTTCGCGCTCGTCTTGCACCATATGCCTGATGAGAGCGTTGGAACTCAAAATCACAGAGACAGACTTCTAAGGATGGTTAAAAGCTTATCTCCCAAGATTGTTACCTTAGTAGAACAAGAGTCCAACACTAATACAGCCCAATTCTTCCCCAGGTTTTTGGAGACACTGAACTACTACCTATCTGTATTCGAATCAATAGACGTGGCTCTACCTAGGGACCATAAGGAACGAATTAACGTTGAGCAACATTGCTTGGCCCGTGAAATTGTGAACATATTAGCATGTGAAGGGGCAGAGAGAGTGGAGCGTCATGAGCTTCTTGAAAGGTGGAGGTCAAGATTTTCTATGGCGGGGTTTAAACCATATCCGTTAAGCTCCTCAGTGAATGCTACTATCAAGACTCTACTGGAGAATTACTATCAGAGCTATACGCTTGAAGAGAGAAATGGTGTTCTTTATCTTGGCTGGATGAATCGAGATTTAGTTGCTTCTTGTGCGTGGAAATAGTGTCTATCGGAAACAACCTTTCTATCCTGCAAAGGTAGAGGTAAGGTCCACCTACATCCTACCGTAAGTAGGTGCATGTAACTTGTAGCTTAATAATGGTAAGAGATAGTAACACCTTTTTTTTTCCTGTTTGTATTAAGTTAAAAGCACAGTAATTTAATCTTATGAGGATCTGTTCTATCAGAAACTAATCTCTGTCTTTTTTATCTTTCACATTGTGCATTTTATTGTTAGCTCAAAAGTTGGTTCATTAAATAGCGGTTTTAATCCTTGAGTTATAATCATATTCCAGTTTTGATCCCTGTGTAATTCAACTAAGCATATTTAACCTTCCATTGTTGTAAGCGTGTGACGTGAGGTTGGACAGGATTGAGCTTGATTTTGTTAACATCTCTGTCAACTCCTGCAATCACTATTGTACGATACAAAACAATACGACTCAGGATACGTACTAAATGAAAATTCGCAAAAATACACTTCCATCTTATCTTGACCATAATATTTTCAGGAAATACATTAGCCAAGTACCCTCATCATAATTACAGAAAAATATAATACATTGAAAAAGTTCATCTCAATTCCTAGAAAATGTCATTGATCCGCATTCATGGGAGAAAAGATATTGGAGGTCGACATTTGCTCAGTCATCCACTGTTGTTCCATTTCCTAATATACTCTAGGTATGTACACAAAGATACATGGATAACTTCTAGGTGAAGGTGTATTATACAGCATGACGGGTCCTAGAAGTATCTATACTTCAACTAGAGATATCTTTGTAATCCACCAAGATGCAGGAAAAAATATAGATGGTGGCTTCTTATTGTTAAGCTTATACTTGAAGGTAGCTATGATCACGGGCCCAGAAGTATCTTTCCATAGTTTTGGAGAGACTGAGTAGAAGGTTGTAAAGGCAAAGTTTCGAAACTAGGTCCTTGAACACGATTATCTATAGCTCCAAATCGGCTTATGCCACTATGGACAATACCGTAGCGTGCTGCAACTGCAGCTGGCTGTACTAGCATCATACCAGAACGTGAAACTTGAACTTGGTTATGGAGGGTGTGAAGTTGCCCGTTGTTCCCATTCTCTAGACGATATCCAGTGCCGACACCTAGATCCAGACTAAGTGAGTTGGTCTCTCCTGCCCTGATCCTTGAACCGCCAGTTACAGGTGAGGATCCATTCATTTCATGGTTATTATTTCTTGCAGCAGGTACATCGTGGTTATGTTTTCCTTCATATGTGGTGATAACAGCTTTAGGATCATGAGAAGCCCTCTCCACGTGTTTCCTGACAGGGCATCCAGCATTGGTGCACTTGTAATAGCTCCTGCATGACATGAAAATCAGGAGAAAAGATTGGCCACTCCCGATTAGAGAATAACTAAGAAACTTCAAAGATAGATGAAGAAATTTGGATATGCATTGACTTGGCAGGATATATGGGAAAAGGAAATGCTCGAAGCCCATAGCTTCTGTCAATTTCCACCTTAAAGCAATCCGCATGTTACAAATGCTTACCACAGATCCATAAGAATCATGATGCATGCGAATGTTTGATGAACTTAATGATAAATGGTCTTAAATTCCCAACTACAAATGTTGGCTTACAACAAAGAAGATATTGGAGATTGATGGAATAAGGATCTGCTATCCTAGAGACCTCATTGTCTCTTTTAGGCTCTTACCTCATCAAGAGAAGGCATATTATCACAAGTGTCACACTTTCTTAGGCTACAACTCAGATCATTTTAAAATGACAACTTTATAGACTAGCCAACACAACCAACAAGAAGTAATGACCTTTGTCAGATACTTGTTACATAGCAAAATATATCTGGTCTGTGAACATGGCAATCATGTAACATGACATCTTCAGGTAACTACAAACCATAAACATTACATACCTCGGATTAGGATTGCCTCGGACCACCTTCTGTCCATATTTGCGCCACTTGTACCCATCATCCAATATATCAACTTCACTGACCGTTTGAACAACAACACGTGGTTCACGGATAGGCTTAATCACTGGTATTATATCCATCCCACCATCCATTTTCCTGCTTAAAATTTTAACCATATATCAGATCTATTGCAGGAATAAATTGAAGGTGTTCCAATAGTTTTACCTTCTTTTCGCAAATTGATCATCCTCATCCATATCATCATTAGTACCATGCATCTGTGACCCAGCTCCTTCAAGACCATCAGTGTCTGCTTGCTGAGGTGATACGGGAGTACTACTAGACTCGGTATTACTAGTTTGGACATTGGTGTTGAACTTGTCTTCTACATAGACTGAGAATCAATAAAGGTTGACTCAGAATAACATTACGAAACTTCTTCAGAATAACCACTTTATGTTTAATTGAGAGGGAAAAAATAATAACAGAGCTACTTGTGTTTACCTTCTTGACCCCTGAAACACGCTTCTTTCTCACATTTATCTTCTTGGATAGACATGAGAGCACCAGGAGAAAATCGGCGGCTCAGTTGGGGTTTAGGATGATCATGCGAACCTTTATAAACAATCTCTGTTATTTGTCCTTCAGGTGATCGCTCAAATATCTTTTTCACTTCACAGTTTGGGTATGTACATTTGTAATAGCTTCTCGGAAATTCACTTCCTTTAACAAGTTTCTGGCCATACTTTCGCCAGTTATACCCATCATCTGATGATCTCTCAGATGTTACTGATGATACATCTTTATGATCGGCATGTGAACCTTGCATGCTTGCATTAGATTGACCTCTCGGATTCATGGCATCAATGTTAATAGGTTCATATAGACTCTCTTCTTTTGATGAAGAATCAACATTAATAGGTGCAGATATACTCAGTTCTTTTGATATTTCCAACTCGTGTTTAGCTAGAGATGAAGGTATTAACAATTGAGGATGACTTTGATCTTGAACTTCTTTTAGTGGTTCATTTTGTTGTTGGTTGAGACCTGTAGAAATCTAGATTACAGAAGTATATTAGGTAGGTTGGAACTGACTGCTAGTAAACTAATACATTCTTTTCTACAAATCCAAATATTTATTTTTGAAGATCTACAAGAAGAGAGAACTTAATAGAAGAGGGCCCAAAAGAAAAGGCGTACAAGGCAAATTCATACTCTGTGGAACCTTTGAGATATACAGGGAAATAGATGCTTCTGAACTAGATGTGACAGTATATAAAGGACGCATATCATCAAACCCATCCACCCATCATGCAAAATAAAACAAGGACGAGGAAGATATCAAGAAAATAACCACTAGATGTCACCAACCCTGCAACTTAAATAAAGCAATTGTGTGATACATGTTGATTTTCTAAAAGTTCAAAAGAATACTTTGATTAACACACTGGTTATTTATATCGTACATTTTAACATCATTGAACGGATGCAGAAGAATAGATTTAAGTTAGTTGTTGTACATTCCTTGCAAAGTTAATTGGATGGACACACCATCAATCATTTTTATTATTTTTAATTGTAATGACTTCAAATTCTGGAATTTGTTAATCGAATACTTTTTTAATAGTAATGTCACAAATCATAAAAGAGATAAGAAGGATCATCAACAAGGCATAGTAGATGAAAGGTCCCATCCACTGGTTTAACAATTCATCTCTTGACATTATGCATGAACCCACCAAACTACTGCTCACAGTGCTATCAATTTACCGACATAACCAAATTAATGTTGCTCTACTTGTGTGAAAAGGACTGTAGTACTGCCACTTAAGAAACATGAATCTCTTCGATATGTAGAAGAAAAAAACAGATTAGCAAATCAGAGCTACTTTACTTCCGGATAGCATGTTACAACATTTAAAAACTGCACAAATGACATTAACTGCAAATAGATGCCATATCAAGAGAAAGACACAAGACCAAGAACCTCAAAGTTAAATTTTCATTTTTTCTAACTTAAACATCGGTCAGTTGTTATAGAGAGCTACTGCTAGTAAAAAAGCTCTCGTTTCAATAGAGCATTACCACATGTTCAGTTGCTAATGATCCTGATGTAGAACTAGATCCACCGGCATATTTGAACTCAAAGCAGTTGGATTTTCTTTCAATGTATGTATTGCCACTAGAATAACCTCTCGTTAATAAGAATGCAGCAGCCCCACCAGAGCCTTGCCCTGTTTGAAATTTGGAGAAGGAACCTGTAGTTGGAGATGGCTCAGCCTGCAGGTTATAAGTGAAATAGACTAAGAATTTTGATAGGTAAATGCAATAGGCTTAAGTTATTGATCACAATTTTCTTTTCCAAAGGGAAACACATTTATGCATAGACAGACAGAGTACATATTATTTACTGTTCTTTCTCAGTTCTGCTTCGTCTGTCTTTTTATTTTTCATTTGGGTGGGAGGAAGATAGATGCTACTTATATTAGTGCCAAAGATCACTTATCTGCAACAGAACATTAGCATTTACACCCGAATAAGACAAAACATTTACACAAGCTTAAAAAGGCATATAGGTTAGAAGAACAACATAAGGGAATTTACTGATGCCACTACAAGGACAGAACATTAAAAAATGAACATCTTTTTCCATAAGGAACAACATAGTGGAGAAACTGAGCACCTTGTGAAAAGGAAGATTCATTACGTGAAAAAACAACACTGATGCCTAACTGAACTTTTTCCAGGCAGAAGAACGAAGAATATGTATTCTGGTTAAGGCCAGAGGTATAATTCTATTATTATACGCTATATGCACCAATATAGTACATTGTTCGTGTAAGCATCAGAACCAACGATGACAATTTGCACAGATAAGCATACTTATATTTATAGATAAATATTATATTCTTATCTGAGCACTTAGATATATGAAGAAGAATCAAATGAACAAGTTGCAAATTACAATGCCAATGAAAAGAACCAAATATCTAATCAATAATTCAAACCTTACTTTAAGAAAGCAATAATCACATCAAAAAAATTCCTCAAATCGTCCACTGATTAGTATATTATGACGCAATCAAACTGAACAAAAGAAGGAAAAAAGCTTTAATAGTTTGCATTTCACTCAATTGAAGACAGCACAACTATACACCTTACTCTTAACAACACTTAAACTAATTAAGATTATCTTAATAGTGGTTAAGATTCCCTAATTATTTTACTTATCGCTTGTCCTTCGTTTTCTTATCAACTAAACAATAACAACAGCTAATTAGTGCTCGTAATCTCCTCAATGTCTTGGATCTACTGAAATTCTCCGATTAAAAAAAGGATCATAGCCTAAAATAACTTCAAAAATTACCTAACTTCAGCTAATGTGGAACATTTAAACAAAACAAGCTTAAATTTCCTATCGATAATGATTTAAAACAACAGAAAAATGTGACATGACGGAGATAAATAGAGATTGAGAACTGACTTTGATGTTAGAAAGAAGAACAGGAGATTCAAGGAAGGAGGAAGGACTGAGACCGGGAGGTATGGTGATACAGGCGGACCTAGAGATCGGGAGCATAGCAGGAGTCATGAGCTTGTACTTAGCACCGCCGTTCGATCCGGCGGAGTTGTGTCGAAAACCACCGGAGGATGTCGTTCCATCTGTGAGTTGTTGCTCGGAAGAAGAGTGGTGCTGCTGCTGCTGGTGAGAGTGAGAGTCTTCCATTGACGATTCAGAAGAGCTTTTTTGGTGTGTAGGAGAAGACAACAGTCAAAAGGAGTGACCGGGGGCAGTGGGCAGGGGTAGTTTCGACATTTTAACTAAAACGGTAATTTGGCAACTTTGTAAAGCAAGGGGATCGTGTAAATTTTCTAATCAAAAGAAATGTATTCAAAGTTGGTAACGATAGAAAAATAGTAAAATAAACAAATTAAATCAATTAATATTAGTAGTAAAAATTAAAGAATAAGATTTAGCATAAATATAAAATAATGCTATATTTTAAAAAAGGAGAAGAGGAGATTAGTCCCCTTCCTCTCACACATAAAAGTATGACAACATTTAATTATCTATTACTTTTATATCATAATACTCGACTTTCATATCAATCTTATATAGGATCTTCGTGTCCTTAGAAAATTAAAGATGTATCATGTCCTGCATAATTATTCTTCCTAATTTTTTTTGGCTTACTTCTATTTCTTCTAAAAGTGTAGTAATCAACTTCTCCCTCCTCTTTATTGATTCATTCGCTCACCTCTTTTTCACATATCCATATCTCAAGCTCGCTTTTTTCATCTTATCTGTTACGTAGGTCATTCATACTTTATTCTGTATAACTTCATTCTTAATCTTATCTCTTCTAATTAAATTAATTTGATATATCTTATTTGGTGCTATTGTTGAGAAAGAGTTTTAAAGAAACTGAAGAGTTTCAAATGCATTATTTACCTTGAGAAAAGCATGTTTATTTTTTTAAAAAAAATCAAAATCAATTTCAATCGATTAAAGTAGAGTTTAGTATACAGATATTTGTGTGTGTACTTTGATAATGTATAGTGAAAGACGATTGGACGCAAGTTGACTTTGGGACATGGGATGTGGGTGTTATTCATGAGTTGTCTCTATCCAAGTACTATATGTAAGTAATTTCCCTCACAATAATTGTCATTTTCAATTATATTCGTTTACGTTGGGTTTGATCTATGTTATTGGAATTCGGTTAAGGTACGCTTTTATAATGATAGCATAATGCAAGTAGAGTACATTTTGGGGGTGCGGGAGACCTTGCAAGTCCTTTTTCAAGAAAAATAAAGTTTGGTTGACATGAGGTTGTATTTAGTTATACTATACTTTCTTATTCTTCAATGTATTTTATTATCTGTTGTTTTATTTGTTTTTCTTGTAATCTGGATTCAAGTATTTTATTTTTTTTTGAGTTGAAAATTTATCAAATATAGTTTTTCAATTCCTTAATAATAAAGATAAGGTTTATTAATAATTATCTTCAATTCCTTGAAATGAAGAGGATTAGAGGATTTGGTGGGGAAAAAATGACCCAATTTATGGCTTTTGATGATGATGGGTTAAAAGGAATTTTTTGGGTCGGATTTAAGATCATGGGTCAGATATTTTAAAATATTAAAATGGCTGAATTTAGTATTTAATATAAATGTCATATGTCAATTAAATGAGGATTTGACAATTCCAAGTGTAATATATAAAAAAAAAAAGAGCTAGTTATTTTTCAACAGAGCAACTAACGCTGAAAGAGGTATATATGTGCTAAAATGTAGACGGCAAAGACATGAGTGACCTAAACTACAAACGGAGGGTATATCTAGATATTTTCAAAAAGCTCAGAGGCATATTTGACCATTTTTCCTTTTATTTATTGTCTTTAGTATTCATGAATCAAACGATGCCTTAACTAAGACGGTTAGTAAAGTAAATCAAATTTATAAAAAGAAAAATACTTTTAAAGTTCCAAAATCGATCCATTATGTACTCTTAATGTCTGATGTTCCTAGTTATAATTCATCAAAAAGAAGAAGAAGAAGCAAAAAAAGAGCAATTACCATGTCTGATGTTTGATGACAGGCTAAATGTTAAATAATACTTTGAAATTTAAATATAACTTAAATAGTACATATAATCGGCCATCTAATGCAAATCCTACCTTTGGAAAAAGCCCATCTAATTTTAAGGGCCATGACATCAACGAACTAAACTTTTTGGGCCAAACAACTGGACTTTTCAATATAGACCATGGGCCTGGGTGGCAGACAGTAGACAAGTTTTTGCACTGACTGCCCTCGTTTCAAGGTGGTCTTGAATTTTTATTCCTCCGAAAATCGATCTTTGAGTTTTGCTCCTACTATTCATTTAATGAAAATTTATTATTCAAAGTATATTTAACTATGACTTAATTTTGCTGGATAAATATTTTAAAAGAATTTTTGTCTGGAGCATAAATTTAGTATTATCTAATTCGTGAGGCAAAACTTTATCCTTTTTTTTTAAAAAAAATAATCATTAGGCATAAGAAACAAGTTTATACAGTTATGTCCTATAAGGCATAAATTTAGTGTATGAACTTCTTAAAATATAATGTTCTAAAATTAAACTTATATCTTATAGGACATAACTTGTGGCTAGCGTATTTTTTTACCTTGTGATTTTTTTTCTACTTTTACCAAGTGTATTTACCAATCTTTTTTTATTATATAAAATGTTTCAGAATAAAAATTAAAAATCACAAATTTAAGCGCTAAAAAATAAAATTTCCCAAATAGAAGCTGCGAAGAACGGCTCAACTGATTGGCCTTATGGCCATAAATTACCAAACGGGACACTTTTGGCACACGCCAAAACGTTCCATTTCGGCGGAATGAAAAGTCATAAATTACTACTAGTATTATCTCTTCTTTAAAAAACAAAGTTGTGTAGTTTTTTATTTGACACTAATACGATGACTTTCTTAATTACACGTTTATTTTTATGAATAACGATTCTAAAAATCAAATTCAATATCATAAGTTTAAGTCGATATTTTCATTATAAAATAAAATTAGAGTGAAAGTTGAAAAGGATTATTAATCCTTAATTATTCTAGAAATTCTTCATTAGTGATTGTAAATGATTAAATTTTTCAATTTTTTCGACCTTGATTTAAGGTTTTACATAGACTTAGCTAAAGTATAATGAATAAGTCATAGAATGATCTTTTCATCTGTGCTTCCGTATTTTGAACTATCACTCTATTTGTATTTGCCGATAAATGTATATGACACTCTTTTCGTAGTATCTTCTGAATTAGAAAGTATAACTAGTATACGGATTACGGATTCGATCAAACTCAATAACTTAGTTGAATATCTATAAATTATTAATTTTTAGAACCCAATAATTCAAATAAACTAAAATTCTGAAATTCATAAACTTCAAATCCTAACTTCGCATCTAAATCGAACACTATTGCAAAATTATGTTATCTTGTTCATTGAATGGTAAATCTTGACTCACAAACAAACCGTCCTTTTTTTCTATTATTTGTATGGTCGGTTAAAATAAATACGGATTAAATTTGATTCAGGTTTTACTGGGCCGTATTTTTACCCAAGATATATTTTCCACGTGTAATCTGGATTCTAAAAATATTTTAATTTTCACGTAATCCGGGTAATTAATTGACTAACAACTACTAAACCCAAGTTTAAACCGTGGTTTAATCAACTTCGTCAACTAAAAGTCTAAACTTTAACCATAGTTAACAATCTCCTATAAATACCAGCGGCCATAAACCCTTGAGCTTTTCTTTTCCTATGCCCTATTGTTCCGTTTCGTTACTTTGTTCTCAGAAAAAAAAAAGCAAAACGAGTTTGCTTTTTTGCTTCTGAGTTCATTGAAGAAGAAGACAAATTCCCGTAACGTTCGCATTACATGGTATTTTTTTTTATTTATTTAATTTTTCTGTTTTTATCGATAAATCCAACTATTTAAGCAATTTTTCATCTGTTTTGTGTTTTTTTTCCTACTTTTTTTAATCTAACTGTCGTTTCGAGATTTGTTTTCTATTCAAATAGCTTGATTTTAGTTGTTTATCTATAAAAAGTGTTTTAAAAAGTTCAATTTTGGCGAAATTTGAAGAAATTTTGACGAGTAAATCCAAATGTTCAAAAACATGTTTTTTTTATTTGTTTTCAATTCGAATAGTTTGGATTTAAGTTGTTTTGCAATAAAAAGTGTAAAAAAAAGTTCAATTTTGGCGAATTTTGAAGAAAATTTGACGAGTTAATGCAAATGTTCAAAAACATGCTTTAATAGTTTGAAATTTAGTTGTTTTTGCTTTTAAAAAGTTTAATTTTGGTGAAAATTTCAATTAATTTGGGAGATTTTTGAATTAATGGGTGAAGGTGCAGAGCGTGAGCGTGGATCCGGATCGAGAATCGGAGCCGTTCGTTGAACTGGATCCGACAGGGAGATACGGGCGGTACGACGAGCTTTTGGGTTATGGAGCAGTGAAGAAAGTGTACAGAGCGTTTGATCAGGAAGAAGGGATTGAAGTAGCTTGGAATCAAGTGAAATTGCGGTATTTCATGGACGATCAGCCGGTGATTGGCCGGCTGTATTCGGAGGTCCGGCTATTGAAAACCTTAAAGCATAAGAACATAATTGCATTGTACTCTGTTTGGAGGGATGAAAATCGTAACACGTTGAATTTCATAACGGAGGTTTGTACCTCGGGGAATTTGAGAGAGTATAGGAATAAACACAAACACGTATCGATGAAGGCAGTGAAGAAGTGGTCTAAGCAGATTCTTAAGGGATTGAATTATTTGCATACACATGAACCTTGTGTTATTCATAGGGATCTCAATTGCAGTAATGTCTTCATTAATGGCAATATTGGTCAGGTATATTATTGACCTCTTGATTTATCTGTTATTATATCATGTTATCATGTTTTGTCGAGCAGACTGTCTATCGGAAACAGGCTAGCAGAGATCATTGGATATGTTGTTGTTGTTGCTTTATCTGTTATTCTATCATGTTTTGTTGAGCAGAAGGTCTATTGGAAAAAGTCTCTCTACGTGTAGGGATCACGAGATATGTTGTTGTTGTTGCTTTATCTGTTATTAGTGTTATCCTTATCTTCATTGAGAAATAGTTTTAATAATTCTTCAATGTCGTATCTATTTTGTTCAACCCCAAAAAGGATAATGTTGATTATTCCTTTGAGGAAGTATTTATTATATGAACATTATTGTGTTGTTCATATGGGAGCATTCATTTCACCAATTGTTATTTTAACTTGGAAACAAATAAAGATTGATTTTTATATGATTAATGTTAATTCTTTTTTTGTTATCCATGTTTTAGCTTGTTTATATCATTTTTATGAACTTCAGAATTTTGAAGGGAGTACGAGTGATATCAAGATTTATTTTTGTTGTGTTGTGAAATAGGTTAAGATTGGTGATTTGGGTTTTGCAACGATAGTAGGGAAGAGTCATTCAGCACATTCAGTTCTTGGAACCCCGGAGTTCATGGCACCGGAGTTGTATGATGAGGATTATACTGAGCTGATTGATATCTACTCATTCGGGATGTGTGTTTTAGAGATGGTGACTTTGGAACTACCATATAGCGAGTGTGATAATGTGGTGAAGATATACAAGAAGGTGATATCCGGAGTGAGGCCTAAGGCCATGGACAAGGTTAAAGATCCCGAGGTCAAGAAGTTCATTGAGAAGTGCCTTGCTCAGCCTAGGGTTAGACCTTCTGCATCTGATCTCCTTCAAGACCCTTTCTTTGAAGATATTAATGATGATGATGACGAAAATGGCGACGAAGAGTACTAGTAACAACTATTGGCAGGCCTAGATCAGCTATTGCTATTATTTGCTAGTATTAGTTAGTTGTATTAGCTTTTGGTGTGTGGAGTTTTGGTGCTGATTTGTGGCTTATACTCTTTTTTCCTCCAAAAAGAAGAAAAGAAAATGGTTTTACTTTATATGATAACTACTGCAAAAGAAAAACAATAGAAAGAGTGGATTTTGGTTAAGTAATTTGTACATACATTTGTTATACTATTGGAAGATTGAAAGTGGCTTGAATTCTTTCATAATCCTTTAATTTCATTGTATCTCATTCAAATTACTTGTAGTCATTTGGACAACGAGATTATTACCGTTAATACATAATAACGGTAAATATTTATTTGCATCAGATATTTATACCAAATCATGATTACGTGTAATTATACATCTATTAATTTGATGTAACCACATAAGTTTCTACCATGAACTAACCTTTCATACCCTTGAAGTGATAGGACAATTAAATCTTCAAATTGGGACAAGTCAAAATTTTGGAATTGGTAAAAGCAAAGTCAAGTTTCAATTTTGGTTGTGTTAGTTGTGTCAAAACTTAAAATGAGATTGATTCCAATTTTAGCAAAGAAAACAAAAAAAGCCTTTGGCACAATGTAATGGCTTATTATTTATTTATTTATATTTTTGTAAAACATGAGGTGGAACTTGGAAGCAAAGTAAAGAAGTTGACATAACTCAAGTTGTCGCCACGCTGTGTCCCATTTTCTATTTGTTGGACTAAACAAATTCCATTAATTTAAAAAATTGTTAAACTAATAAAGAAAAAGACCAATAATATTTATTGGCGTGTGTTGCATTTCTATTCCCACTTTAATAAATCGAATCAAACCCGAATATATCAACGGACACCACCACTCAAGTTTGTCGCAAGAAGTGACAAGTATTTTTTTATCTTTAATGAATAAAATTAGTCGAAAATTATATAATTTTCATAAGGTAGAAATAAGATCAGTTTATATTTATTTTTTTAGAACCTACATATGAAAATGCAATAGATATGTTATTATTGTTGTTGTTTACCCTTTATTTATGTCGAATTTAAATTAATTTAATTTAAATATTTTTTTAATTTTTAACTAAAAATCTTGAATTTGAACCTGAAGAATGAAGCTTCTTTTAGTAAGGAGCATATTATGTTCAAACTAAACTTCTGAATTAAATATGAATAAGTCAAACTCTAAAATAAATATTGATACAAAATAAAAAGTTAAAGGAAGAGAATAAATGGAAAAAGTATTTCTTGGTTTGTGGAGTCAAATAAGGGTCTTTTTTATCATTGTAGTATAAAATAAAAACAGTATTAAAATTAAGGTATAATTAATTCTAAAATTGCTTATATTGAAATAAAAATACAACAAAATACGGGATTGAATAATCCCATATTGATAAATATTTAGTCGTAATTGATATTCATATCAAACCATATTAATTTCTGATGGTTAAAAATGCATATTAATTAACTATGATTTGATATAATAATATATATAAAGATATGTGCTATGTATTTATTAAATTAATATAAATATTAACTATGAATAAATTCTTACCTTTCACGTTCAATCCCGAAATTGTTATCCTTGTTATGAACCATACGACCTCTTAACTTTTAAAAAAATCCAAAAAATATCGTTTCATTGAATGCTTTAAATATCCAAAATTTATGGTGAGAGTTTTTTTTCCCCTCTTATTGAAATTTTCTGGGGATGAGAACTCATTTAATAATTAAGATTAATTTAATCATCACTCCCTTGACAAAAAATAACATGCAAGAGATTGGCTCAACGGTTCAAAATATTCAAAATGCACCCCTAATGTCTAAGGTTAGATTATCAAGGACTACATATTTTTTTATGTTTATTATGAAAGTGGATTGTCCACTTATCATAATATTCTATATTAGTGGGGCCTACTCAAAGTGGGCAACTAACCCACTTGTTTTTCTTCATCTTTGATGGTTATAAAATGCCATCAAATTGGCACAAATTGATCATCTGAAGAAAGAAAAAATACATACTGCAATCACTCTCTTCTGTTTTATTTTTCTTACTCTATCCGTCTAATTAATTGTTAAGGTAGTATATTCATAACACGTTATCAGCACGAGGCTCCGGCTAATTTTTCAAGGTAACAAAAAGTGGTAAGAGTTTTATTTAAATTTATTTTCATAAAATGGCAAATATTTCAAAAATTGAATTTGTTGCTTTGGATATCTCTGGAAAAGATTACTCTTCATGGGCACTAGATGCCGAAATTCATCTTGAATCGATGGGTCTGGCAGACACCATCAAAGATGATAACACGGCATCTAGTCAAGACCGTGCAAAAGCTATGATTTTCCTCCGCCACCATCTTGACGAGGGTCTTAAATTACAATATCTTACATTAAAAGATCCCTTGAAATTGTGGAAAAATTTAAAAGAAAGGTATGACCACCTGAAGTTGGTCATGCTTCCACAAGCACGTTATGACTGGTTAAATCTGAGACTGATGGACTTTAAAAATATAACTGAATATAATTCTGCTTTATTTAGAATTATAGCTCAGTTAACTTTATGCGGAGATGAAATCACGGAACAAGATAAACTTGAAAAAACATACTCCACATTTCCACCCGCGAATATGCTCCTGCAGCAGCAATATCGCGAAAAAGGCTTTACAAAATATTCTGAATTATTATCTCACTTACTTATTGCTGAACGCCATAATGAATTATTAATGAAAAATCATGATAGTCGGCCCGTTGGTTCTTTGCCACTCCCTGAAGTGAATCAGGCAAATTCTAACCAACGAGAAAGAGGCCATGGCCCCAGTCGTGGTCGTGGTCGTGGCCGTAGTCAAAAAAGAATTTTTAATCATGATGCTCGGCTGGCACCGAGAAATAACCAGCAATATAAAAGGCAGGGTAAAAAGCCAGAAGCTTTACCGAAGAATAATTCAGAAACAATATGTCATAGATGTGGAGGTGTGGGGCACTGGTCGCGGATTTGCCGGTCGTCAAAACGCTTGGTTCAGCTATATCAGGCATCGTTAAAAAGGGCAGAAAATAATCCAGAGACAAATTTTATCTCTGAGGACAATATTGAGCCCATGCATCTAGATGTAGCTGATTTCTTTAATTTTCCAGAAGTAAATATGAATGTTGATAAGCCCGATAATATTTAAATAATTCTCTTTATTGTTGTATGTATTAAATATTATGTTTGTATTTTTCTAGCTCAATGTAATGAAATAAAACTTTGTATAATAAATTATGTATTAATTATAATATTTACTTTCTTTCTTTGTGAAGAAAATATGGAAATGCCTCAAATCTTGTTTGGATCAATGATAAATCACGAGGATATTTGTGTAATTGATAGTGGAACAACCCATGCTATATTTAAAGACGAGAAATATTTTTCCAATTTACTTAGAAGAAAAGCTAATGTTACTACAATTTCTGGTAATTCAAAAATGATAGAAGGCTACGGAAGAGCTACTATAATTCTACCTAAGGGGACAAAAATTGTTATAGAAGATGCACTATTTTCTTCTAAATCCCCAAGAAACTTGTTAAGTTTTAAAGATATTCGCAGAAATGGATATCATGTTGAGACATTAAATAAAATGAATATTGAATATCTTGGTATAACCAAGAGTGTCTCAGGCCAGAAATATATTTTGGAAAAATTACCAACTCTGTCATCTGGCCTATATTATGCAAAAATTAGTGCAATTGAAGCAAATATGATCGTAAACCAGAAGTTTACTGATCCAAATATATTTGTGCTATGGCATGATCGAATAGGTCATCCTGGATCAATAATGATGAGACGAATTCTTGAAAATTCAACTGGACATCCGTTAAAAAACCAGAAGATTCTTACAAATGATGAATTTTCATGTGCTGCTTGTTATCAAGGCAAATTAATTGCCAGGCCATCGACCCTGAAGGTTGGCATCGAATCTCCTGGATTTTTAGAGCGTATACATGGAGATATATGTGGACCTATTCATCCACCAAGTGGATTGTTTAGATATTTTATGGTTCTAATAGATGCATCATCTAGATGGTCTCATGTGTGCCTGTTATCATCTCGCAACCTGGCGTTTGCGAAGTTGTTAGCACAAATAATAAGATTGAGAGCGCAATTCCCAGATTATCCAATTAAGGCCATTCGCCTTGATAATGCTGGAGAATTTACATCCCAAGCATTTAATGATTATTGCTTATCAATTGGGATAAAAATTGAACATCCTGTTGCACATGTTCATACTCAAAATGGCCTTGCAGAGTCATTTATAAAGCGCCTACAATTGATAGCAAGACCTCTACTAATGAAAACAAAATTGCCAATTACTGTTTAGGGTCATGCTATTTTACATGCAGCAGCACTTGTACGTCTAAGACCGACACATTATAATAAATACTCTCCGTCACAATTAGTACTTGGTCATGAACCAAATATAGCCCATTTAAGAATTTTTGGTTGTGCAGTATACGTGCCTGTAGCACCACCACAACGTACAAAAATGGGCCCTCAACGAAGGTTGGGCATATATGCTGGGTTTGACTCACCCTCCATAATTCGATACCTTGAACCGTTGACTGGAGATTTATTCACTGCACGATTTGCAGATTGTCGGTTTGATGAAATAATTTTCCCGCCATTAGGGGGAGAGAAAAAGGAACCCGAAAAAGAAAAAGAAATTGCGTGGAAAGTTTCATCACTATCACATTTTGATCCACGCACCCGCACATGTGAGCAGGAGGTCCAGAAGATCATCCACTTACAGAAAATAGCAAATCAAATGCCAGATGCATTTACTGATTTGAAACGGATAACTAAGTCACATATCCCTGCAGTGAATGTACCTATCCGAATTGATGTCCCAAAAGGACCATCTACAAGTATCATAGCTTCTGAATCTCAAACACGCCAGAAGCGTGGTAGACCGTTGGGTTCAAAGGATAAAAATCCTAGAAAAAGAAGCGTAAGAAATAATAAAGATGATACTACAATAGAACCTCCTAAAGAAGGCCAAGATTTGAGTAATCTTGATATTCCTGAAGAAATCAGTGAACCCGAGACTCAAGTGAATGAAGAAATTTCAATAAGTTCTTTCGGTGATGAGATAAAGTTAGATCGATCTAAAATCACGGTTGATAATGTTTTTGCATATAATGTTGCAATTAACCTTATGCAAGATAGTGAAAGTCTTGAACCTAAATCCGTCGAAGATTGTCGACGTAGATGTGATTGGCCAGAATGGCAAAAGGCAATTCAATCAGAATTAGACTCACTTGCTAAATGTGAGGTTTTTGGACCTGTAGTCCAAACCCCTGAAGGTGTAAAACCAGTTGGCTATAATGGGTTTTTGTTAGAAAACGAAATGAGAGAAATGAAATTGTAAGATATAAGGCACGCCTTGTTGCACAAGGATTCTCTCAAAGACCCGGAGTCAACTATGAAGAAACATATTCACCGGTTATGGATGGAATAACATTTCGATATCTCATCAGTTTAGCTGTACATAAAAATCTTGAAATACACCTAATGGATGTGGTTGCAGCTTACCTTTATGGTTCACTTGATAATGAAATTTACATGAAAATCCCAGAAGGATTAAAATTGCCTGAAACATGCAAAAAGTCTCAGGAAGTATACTCAATAAAACTCCAAAGATCATTATATGGTCTAAAACAATCAGGGCGTATGTGGTATAATCGCCTCAGTGAGTACTTGATAAATGAAGGCTATATAAATGATGTCATTTGTCCATGTGTTTTTATTAAGAAAATGGAATCAGAGTTTGTTATACTCGCCGTTTATGTTGATGACATAAATCTCATTGGAACCCCTGAAGAGGTCCAAAAGGCAATTGAATATCTAAAGAAAGAATTTGAAATGAAAGACCTTGGAAAGACAAAACTTTGTCTAGGTCTGCAAATTGAACATTTAGCAGACGGAGTTTTTGTCCATCAATCTGCCTACACTGAGAAAATCTTAAAAAGATTTTACATGGACAAAGCACATCCATTAAGTACTCCAATGATTGTTCGATCACTTGAAGTGGAAAAAGATCAATTTCGACCTCCAGAAAAGGATGAAGAAATTCTTGGTCCTGAAGTACCATATCTCAGTGCTATTGGTGCACTTATGTATCTTGCTAATGCAACTAGACCTGACATAACATTTTCTGTTAATTTGCTAGCAAGGTATAGTTCATCCCCAACGCGAAGGCATTGGAACAGTATCAAACATATTTTGCGATACCTGAAGGGTACTATTGATATGAGTTTGTTTTATACTAACAAAGGTTACGCAGATCTTATTGGTTATGCAGATGCATGTTATTTATCAGACCCACATAAAGCTCGATCTCAGACAGGTTATCTGTTTACACACGGAGGGACTGCTATATCATGGCGATCTACAAAACAGTCCATTGTTGCTACTTCTTCAAATCATGCTGAAATAATAGCAATTCATGAAGCAAGTAGAGAATGTGTGTGGTTGAGATCGATGATACAGTTCATCAAAGAAAGATGTGGTCTGAAAAATAATGTTAAAGTACCCACAATTATATTCGAAGACAATGCCGCGTGTATAGCTCAATTGAAAGGTGGCTTCATAAAAGGAGACAGAACGAAACACATTTCACCAAAATTATTCTTCACACATGATCTTCAGAAGAACGGTGAAATTGATGTACAACAAGTTCGTTCAAGTGATAATCTTGCAGATTTATTTACAAAGGCATTACCAACATCAACTTTTGAGAAGCTAAGGCATAAGGTTGGAATGCGCCGTCTCCAAAATATCAAATGAAGTTTTCATCAGGGGGAGTAAAATACGCGCTGCACTCTTTTTCCCTTAACCAAGGTTTTGTCCCACTGGGTTTTCCTGGTAAGGTTTTTAATGAGGCAGCAATCAAGGCGTATTACCAGATATGTAGACACAAGCTTTATGGATATTCATGATAAATATGTATATTATGTTTTGTAAAATTTTATTTTACACGTGGACATCCAAGGGGGAGTATTATGAAAGTGGATTGTCCACTTATCATAATATTCTATATTAGTGGGGCCCACTCAAAGTGGGCAACTAACCCACTTGTTTTTCTTCATCTTTGATGGCTATAAAATGCCATCAAATTGGCACAAATTGATCATCTGAAGAAAGAAAAAATACATACTGCAATCACTCTCTTCTGTTTTATTTTTCTTACTCTATCCGTCTAATTAATTGTTAAGGTAGTATATTCATAACAATGTTTTTATTTTCAAAAATTTTCGAGTAAAAATTTTGAATTCGTTACGACTGCGTTTGACCTAATCCACTTAACTCCTCACTTGACAAATTCCTACTATAATGCCCCACAAAAGCAGACAAGTGGCTGCTTCTCTAAAGAAAAAATAAAATGTTGAGCACGTTTTTCATTAAACAATATTTTAGTGAAGATGGATGATGACATCATTCTGAAGTAATCAACAATTTAAATTTGCTAAATATATTTTATCTTGTTATTAATTATTGATTGACACGTGTGATGCGATCTCTAGAAAAAAGTGGTCAAATACATAAATGGTGTGTATTAGACATATTTTGAAAAATGTTTGGTATGTAAAATGTTGCCCCGTAAAATAGAAGTGAGACCAAAGGAAGTTTGTAGATTGTTTGTAGTTTTCACTTACACACTATATATTGGCAATGATTTGAAATGGACTTTTTAGTAAGGGCACCTACTCGCTGTACCATGCTTCTATTATTTGCGGGCCTATGGAAGCTTCAAATCGTATTGAGTTTATTGTACAAAAATCTTATCTCTTATTTTTGTGAGAGACTATTTTTATAATTGAATCTTATGATTTTTTAGTCGCATGATGACAACTGATATAGTTGAAATGGACTTGTTAGTTTCGTAAATGAGGATATGCTTTTTTGATAATATTCTCTTTTTTTTTTCGGTTGAAAGATGCTGCCACGTAGGCAAAGGTATTAGCTTTTGGATGCTTAATTGTGCTGCATTTGTATCGACACGATTGGATATGAGAGATTAGATTTGGTCAATCGATTTTGAATACCTTGACCAAAATTGACATGGAAATTCAGGATATACGATGATTTGTGTTACAAAAACAAAATCAAAGGTGAAATTGAAGAAGATCGAATAGCTTGTCTATAAAAATTTCTATGTCAATTCTTTTCATCTGTTACTTCTGGACTCTATTCTGCTCAATATTTTCTCTTTGAAATACATTTTATAGTGTCTCATAATTTAGATATATAACTCTATTTTAAAATATTTGAATTATTTTTAGCTGAATCTCCGTATCCGTATAGATCCCGTACCCTTGAATCGTAAAATTTATATCATGAAGGATACGACCGCTAGATCCGCACCCGTATGGGACACCCGCACCGAGTCTGAACAACTTAGATATTCATATTCTTTTCTTTTTTTGATGATCACGGTGTCCGGACCAGCTTTTGCGCTCATCGACTAATTTTATCGGATACCTGCCATCTCCTATCAGTAACATGTACCAGGTAACTCTGTCCATCAAAGATAGGAAAAATGGGAAGAATCACCCTTTTTTTTGTCTCCGCTAGGATTTAAACCTGAGACCTCATGACTTTCAATCACTTTATTGACCACTAGGCCACAACCGGGTGCAAGATATTCATATTCTTGAAACCTTGTTCCCTTTTACCATACCCCTTGAACTACTAGGCAGGATTCAATAGTAAAGGCACCACCATAACCTTTGTAATGTTCAGAAAAGATATGTTCTTTGTCAAATTCCAAGTCCAATTCCTAGTCACTATAGTATGAATAAAAATGTATAATGAATATTACAAGGTAGATTACAGATGAAATCATAACATGGAAACTTTGGAAACTATGATCAAATTGTTTCTATCAAGTAAAACAAGGTCAACAAAGACACAACATGCCAAAAGAGGCATAGTACTATGTTGTGAAATCATGTTGAACACATTTAGTAACTTTGTACACTGTCAAACAACAACATTTTCTTCTAGCTAAATAGATGGGCAATCTTCTCAAGTTTATTGTAAGTGTTTTAGTTTCTTTTCTTGTTATCAGATTATGTAATGGAGGTGATTTAACTGAATCCAAGTCATTTCTCAGTTTTATTCTTGCTATTGATCCAAACAATGTACTAGGCGTTGATCGGAATACTTTAGTGTCTTACCCTTGTTACTATAAATTACATGGCGTTAAGTGCAGTTTACATACTGGTGAAGTCATAGAAATAAGGCTTGAGAACATGAATCTTAGTGGGATAATTGATGCAGAATCACTCTGCAAACTCTCACAATTGAGAGTTCTTAGCTTAGCCAGGAATAAGATTGAGGGAACAGTTCCTGAATCAATATCAACGTGTAAAAGTTTAACTGTTCTTGATCTAAGCAGCAACTTTCTTAGTGGAAATCCATTAGTACTACTTCAGTCTCTGACAAAGCTCAAGAATCTGAAAAAACTGAACATTTCTAAGAACAATTTCACTTTCTCACAACATAGGATGAGTCTACAAGCGTTGAGACATGTAGCAATTAAAGAATCTTCATCTTCAACTGCAGAAAGTTACGATAAAAAGACAAAGAATCATCATGTGAATCTGATGGTTTGGGTCCTCATATCTCTGGGAATTGTGATTGTGATTGTAGTTTTAGTATTCTTGTACATGAGATGTGTTAGAACAGTTAAGGACAAGGAGGTTATAAAGGAAGTAGTTAATTACCCGTCTCCTCGAAAAACACCCTCAGCTGAAGTTGTTGATGGAATATGTAACACTGAAGGGAAAAGCTCAGAACTTTTCTTCTTCATGGAAGATGTTGAAAAGTTTACGATGGATGATCTTCTTGAAGCAACTGCTAACTTAACAAAACAAGGCATTTGTAGCAGCCTTTATAAGGTCCATATAAGTAGCAGTGGTGTGTTTGCTGTCAAGAGACTGAAGAAACTACAAGTGGGATTCAAGGAATTTTCGCGAACGATGAAAAAGATAGGGAACTTGAAGCATCAAAATGTACTTCCACTTGTTGCTTATTACTCTAGCAATGATGAAAAAATGCTTATCTACAAATATCAGAACAGTGGAAGTCTACTAACACTTTTCGAAAGTAAGCCAATTATAAGTAGTCAAGAACTTCAAATTTCTCATCTTGTAATTCTTTATCATATTGTTGTTCTTTATTGTTGCAGATTATGTTGAGGGGAAATGGAATTTCCCATGGAAACAAAGGCTGTCAATTGCAGTTGGCATAGCAAGGGGTTTCGCGTACATATACAGAAGTTCAAAGAAAGGCAATGTCATTCCTCATGGCAACATTAAGCCATCAAATATTCTACTAAGCGAAAAAGGGGAGCCATTAATAAGTGAGTATGGATATTGCAAATTCCTAGACCCCAACAAAAGTTGCCTCTATAAAGACAATGGTTACACAGCCCCTGAGAAAAACTTGACAGAAGAAACTGATGTCTATAGCTTCGGGGTGATTCTGCTAGAACTGTTGACCAGTAAAGTTGTGGAGAAGACAGGATTAGACCTTGTCAAATGGGTGAAATCCATAGTGAGGGAAGAGTGGACTGGAGAAGTGTTTGATAGTGAAGTTGCCAACTTTGAAATGTATGCTTTCCCTTTACTAAATGTAGCACTCAAGTGTGTGGATTGTTTGCCAGAGGAACGACCTACTATGGCAGAGGTTTTGGAGATAATCGAAGAAGTTGTGAATGCTCAAAAAGACATTTCTCCTTCTTCTATGACTTCTTTTGAATCCACCCCTGGTTCAATGAAGCATGTGTATGTCATTTAGTTTGAGAGATTTTCTTCTTTATGTATGTGAACATTAACTTTCACCAAAACTCTTTCAAGATATTTTTCTGAAATGTGTGGCTAATTGTGAAAGGTTCAAAGTGAGTGGATGAAAGAACACTCACTACTCATGTAAGTTTCACAAAGTATCATCTTTTAAAAAACTGTGTTCTTACTTAGCATCATCTTCAATGAGCAAAGATTCCTCTCATTATCCTCAATAGTACTCAAATGTTGACAATCAGCCTACAACATCATTTTTCCTTATCGAACTCGAGCTGATTACTTGTTACAAAAACTAATATCAGACAATGGCATGCAAGGCAGGCATGACAAAGCCGGGAGGGAGGGGGGGGGGGGGCTGTTCGTTGTCTCTAGTCTGGAGTCTTGTAACATTCTAAATACTATAGCAAAGGGCCGGAGAAACTTTCTACTAGCATGTATGGTTGCTGATCAGAATCTTAGTACACTGAGGAAGAAATGGCACAGCACAGCACATAATTCAAATTATTCCAAGGGAAATGCTGAGCATAAATTAAGCACAATGTTCTAATTAACTACAAGGTACTGAAGTAAAACAAGTCTTCAACAGACAAAAGTTGATTAGTTCAGAGCATTTTAAGCATTCAAAAGATAAAATGGATAAACACCACATTCATAAAATCCTTAGCGTTCACTTATCTTTTTAGACTTGCTCCTAATTGCACTATAGGTCATTTGAGAACCATTCATAAAAGCTCAGAAAAAAGCTCTGCTGCCATAGAACACCCGTGAGCTAGTGCTCTTGGGTGTTTGCGATGTCTGATCTGAACTCGAATTATCAGAACTGGTTGTCCCATTTTCGATGTCCAGTGGAAGCTTCATCTTTGCCAATGACTCAGTAAATTGCTGCATACTTTTCATGTACATATCCACAATATCCTGTTGAACAACCTTTTGCTCTGGCTCAATGACTACTGGCTTTGGAAATGCACTTGCAGGCTTGCTTTCTGATATGTTGCTCTCAGCATTTCCAAAATTATTTTTACCTGTGGGACATTCTTTAGAAGCTGACGCATATTCTTCCCCTGGAGACTTGGAAGCTCCTTGGGTCTCGGAGGACTGAGAGCTTGCGGGATGCAAAGCTGATGGAGAGTCGATGGTTGATATGCTGCTAGGAGGCGAATCACGCTTTGGATATTGGTGGAAATTAGCAACCTCACTTGGAACATTTTCCATATGGACATCGACTTCTGGATTGAGCTGGTTTTCTGTATCAGAAGAGACCAAGCTATCCGAGCTTTGAGAATCTGGATTAGTGCCTGGTATATTGAAGTACTCAGAGACCATAAGATTATTCTCATTTACAATCTTAGGATCTGGGAACTCAATTTTGTCAAACTCGTTTGGTAGGGACTCACGTGCTTCGCTGTCTGTCCGAGATGCATCAGTTTCTGATATGGGAAATGCAGGAATTTCAATCACTTCAGGTGAAGTTCCATTGTAAGAAAGGGACAAGTGTACAAATCCTGCTGGGGAGTGAAAGAGATCAGTGGACGAAAGAGAGAACTCTTTTTCTAACTTTCCATTTTTCACAAGGATTTCAGACAGGGGGACTAGTGCAAAGCCCAACAATTGGTCTTCCAAATAATTCTTCACCCTGCTCATCATCCATATCTCACATTTAACAGAACATTTTATTGTACGAACATTGAGCCTTAAATTTTCATTGAAGACTGGACTTTTCCCACCGCCATTAATGGTTTGAGTGGAGACTGCACTTTCAGGATCACTTGTAAGGCAAAGTTTTGCATAAACATCTTGTTTATGGTAAATACAGATGTTGTGGATATCTCTAGCCTGATGCACGTACACGTCGAGAACGCCAATGAAGTCCTCCATGTTGAAGGCTTCAGCCTCCTCTCTATGAGCAGAAATTCCCTGGGATAGGCCAGAAGGATTCTTGCTGAAAAATTCATTGCTTTGCTTCTCAGAGTCAGTGAAGACGGAGGAGCCCTTAAATGGTGACACAACAGACTGTGGAGAATCCATGAAGCTGACCACAAATAGAACCTAAGAAAATCCAAGGATAAAGTTAAATATCAGATATCACATTGGCTAAAACTGAACACACAGCTATGAGCATAAACTGAATGATCTCCACAAAATAAATAGCTTATAACAGAGGAACGACCAGTAATTGAAGGAGTAAAACTATATATGTTTTTAACACAAACTTGTTTTGGAGCACACAACGACTATACTGGAGTTTGCCATAAGAACTAGCCCCTCACGGACGATCCCTCCACACTACATGTCACAGCCCAAACCGATCATAAGTATTCTCCACTTTGGCCCAACAGACCTCACCGATTTGTCCCTTGAGCCAAAAAGTGAGCGTACCATGTGAACTTGCATTATACGTTATAAAGCTCTTAAACTTTCCTCTCCCATTTCAATGTGGAATTTGCCTAATGTGTAACATGCACCATGAAACAATTTTTTTCTTTTTAAATGCACCATCAAACATGAACTAGAAACTTTATTTAAAGTGAAAACCTTAACCAATGTTTTACTTCATTAACCTAACTCAGAAGCATATCAAGACCAAGTGACAAGAATTCAGAGCTCATAAATGATACCATAGCAAATGAAGGATCAAAGGTAACAACAAGATCATGTTAAGAAGAGAATGAAGTAAATGGAAACAAGAATGAAATCTTTGTCCTCTAACAGAACAAAAAGAACCCTACAGTGAAAGATTGAGAATAGAGCTCCATGTTAATTTTAAGATGAAGGCTAATATAGCACAGAATGAGCAGAAACAGTCAAAATTAGGAAATATACAGAAATTTATGCTAAAGAATCAACACAATCATACTAACTAACATATAACCAAAACCATAAGATCCTTAAAAAAAACAGCCAAGCGCACAAAGCACCCTAAGAGGTGTGACATAGGCAGTCTACCCCTGACAAATCTACCCCTGACAAAAGCATTGGTAGTTGATTCCACGACTCAAACACATGACCTACGGAGATAACTTTACCGCAAACACATGACCTACGGAGATAACTTTACCGTTGGTCCAAGGCTACCCTTCAAGAGCGTAAATTCCTCAGCAAGCACAGATTCAGAATCTAGTCAACTAGTTAACTCAAGCAATTCTCCCAACTTTAAAAAGAATTCAGCTTTACTCATGCCAAGCTGAGAAAAGCTAAAGGGGAGGAGACAAAACCCCAAAACACACCAAAAAGAATCACTTCAAAGCTCTGGTTCCCACCTTAAAGTAACAAATAGCACAACTCTGATCCTAGAAATAAACAATAGAACCCCATAAAGTATTAACTATCCAGCACATCAGAGAAATGAATAAAGCTACAATCTTTAACTTCCTCCCAAAAGTGTTAAAAATTCACTCAGGCACCAAAGATAAATAAATAAAGCTACAAACAGAACCTCATAAAGTGTTAACTATCCAGCACCCATGAGAAGTGAATAAAGCTACAATCTTTACCTTTAACTTAAATCCAGCACCAAATCTAGATTTAAAAAAAAAAAACTACAATCTTTAACCCCTTTTCCCCTTCAAGACAAAAAAAAAACAAAAAAAAAACAGAAAACTTACCTCAAAATCAAGAACAGAAAAGAGATTCAACTCAAAACACTAAACAAGTGAAAAATCAAGAATTGAGCAGAAACCAGAACAAAGTCAAAGAATAATAGCACAAACAATAAAAAGACCAAGAAACCAATTCTTACTTACAGATTAAGGGTCTGATTATTGAGCCAAAAAGATATTCAAAAGAGTAATTTTTTAGGAAAATGAAGAAAACCCAACTCGAAATACGAAGCAAGGAGAAGAATAATTGAGATGTGCAGAGAATAAAATCAACAAGAATGATGGTAGTGGATTTGGAAGTTTGTCAGAATTTCCCCAAATATTTGTGCTCTAATTTTGTACTATCTGTTGGAAATTGTATACTAATATTTGTAGATGGGATTAGGATTTGTTTTGCTTTTTTAATGCAAAAAGTTTTATTAATACCCCACAGTAGACACCGACCCATTGCCATTGGCTCACTACAATCAATCAATCAATAGACTTTTTAGTGCGTTTAAACAGTTGGTATCTGCACATTGGAGCGTGTCTACCACCTGCAATGTTCTTAGAATGTGACAAATTATATATCCAATAGTGAATTTTGGCCGTGGTTATAAAAGATTATAACATACTAATAATTTTTTAAAATATTATATAGATAGAAGTTGAGTTTATAATATTATTGTTATGATTTTATAAATTTTAAAAAAATAGAAGAAGAAAATACGAATCAAATGCATAATCTTCCAAGTTGTTTAGGATATCTATTTTCATAAATCAATCACAATTTAATAGCTTTCATCTTATTCTTCAAATCAAACTAAAACATGAATATAATAAGCATTGGAAGCATAATAATTTTAAAAGGCAATCATTCATTTTTTTTTTTATAATATCTCTATTTATAGAATTACAATACGAAATATCAAATAATGTTAAAAAAGTGATTTTTTTGGTTTTTTAGCATAACACATAAATGAGAGAGAAGTAGAGAAAAATCCCCAAAAGTAAGGAAAATAAATAAATAAATAAGTAGAAGTGTAACCTCACTTTTTCTATTCCTAACTTTATTATTATATATAAATTTAAATATTTAAAATATGTTTTTATTCTTCAACTATAAATGAATTAGATTAACACTTAGTTCTATGTTTTTCATTAATTTTGAGTCTTGCATAATTAATAGAGGTGAAGCTACAAAAAAATTCCTTAATAAGAATGTAAAGGAAGCAATGAATTTCAACTCTCTTTTTTTTGCTTTCTTAGAGTAGAATCTGGTACTATCATAATTTTATTTTTGCAAAACATTTAAAAGAAGTCAAAAAAAATAAATTAAAAAATGTAAAGGAAAAGACTCAAAATCTTTTTAGCTTTTATACTTTTCTACGTGTTTATTTTCCTAAAAATAAAAAAGTATGTCTATAATTTATTTATGATTCACACGAGGTACATTTATAAAAAAAATGTTGTTAGTAGTAGTTTGTAAGCAATATTATTAAAGAACATGGCTACTTTTAGAGCCGTGAGTAGTTATGTTCCTATGTTTTGGATAATAAAGTTAATATGCTTATGTGAGAAATCAAAGAGTATGACGTAAATTTTTATAAAACAGTTAAAATACTTACATATTTATCAAAATGCTATCTTCATGTTATCAATATTTGCTACAAAATAATCACTATTTACATATTTCAAATAATAAATTTAAATAATATGTTCCTAAATGAGATCAAAAAGTAAGATGTAAGTTTATATAAAATAATTAAAAAATACGTATATACGTGTATATATATATATATATACACACACCGACCTAACTTTTTTTTCTCATGACTTAATACTAATTGCCATCATGGGACTTATAATATGTCATTTGAAAAGATAAGAATTATAGGAAGCCAAATTAGAATTACAATAGTGATATTCTTATTTTTCAAATAGTGAAAGTTCATCACCATATACATCTCATTTTGAGAAATGAAATTGGATACCTTTTAAATTTTTTCAAGCGTTCTAAATTCTTCATTCATATTGAAATATCCTGATAAAATACATGAAGTTTTCAAAAAATTAAAATCACAATAAATCAAGAAAAATGAAGAAGAAGAAAGCATAAATAATATAATAACAAAAGAAAAAAAGATTATGAATACACCTTCCTATCTTGACTTTCTTGAAAATTTTTAGCACAACATTCCCTTTCATTCTTGTCACATCAAAATTCAAGGTCCTGCAACTAAAAAAAAAATAAAGTAAAGAAAGCATGTAAATGAATTTCTAGCAGAAATGAAAAACTACTAAAATATGAGAATTTTATAAAAATATAAAAAGGAAGGAAAAGTTAAAACGTTTATAAATGACTTGAAATTATAATGCTTAATTGGTAAAACTCCTTCAATAGAAAACAAATGTGATTGAGATTTATCAAAATTTAAGATTTAAGAGATGTTTTATTTTTTAATAAACGAAAGAAAGATGAGAAAAGGAAAAGGATAAGGAAGGGTCTTAGGAATTAATTAATAGTATTAATGATGATATTAAAAAAATATTTTTGATTATCTGCAATTTTAATGGAAACAAATTAAATGAGATTGATTGATAGAAAAATTAATGGAAAAAAGAACACATTTATGCTACTAAGGAGAAGAGATAAATATAATGATTATATTTTTAGAAAATAGTATAAATAGAAGATATAATATTAAATTATAATAATAAAAATAGAGATAAGTAAGATTTATTTTTAGAAAACTACAAAAATCAAAGGTAGAAAGAGGAATATAAGGAAAAAAATATTTAAAAAATATTATTATGTTGAAGCAAAACGGTGACTCATATACCAATCATTATTTTCTTAATCGATGTGTCAAATCAAAATTTGATAAGTAAAATGAAACGAATGGAGTATTAGATAGTTAAGTTAACCTCAATTGAAACAAGTTAGAGATAGCAGAATACATAAACAAACCCCTGAATTTATTCAATTTTTTCTCTCAGGCACCTCAACTGTGCCATCTTCTTGTTGAATCCATGAACCATTCATAACTTGTAACTTTTAAATACACTTGGCTGACATGGCAGAATATTTCAGCAAATATTTTTTATTGATTGTGCGCGTGAAATCCACCTTTCTCACGTGGAAAGTGCAACCAATCAAAACTCTCAACCCTTTAAATAATTTACACTTCAGCGGCCTAAAATAAAATCCAAATAAAACTTTAAAAAATAAAGACACTTCATTTTTCCACCAAACACACTTTTGAACCAAATGTTCACCGATTCTAGACGAGAAAATCCTAAATAATTGATCTTATTTCAGTTATTCTAATGACATTTATGCTATTTACAACTAAACTTTTTAGATTTCAAAGTGATTTTGGGTGTTTTCTTGAAGGTATCATTGAAGATTGCAAATGATTTTGAAGTTCAATGAGGAAGATAACTTCGACATTGACAATGACAAAATTCTCCCATTAATATTATTGATTGAATTTGAATTTAATGTACCATTAGCTATTGTTAAGCTTTCTTTTCTTAGTCTCATTTTTTTCAAATCTATCTAAAGTTTCTTTATGTAATTCGTTGCTTCTTTCAAAAATTGACGAGGAAGATAACTTCGACATTGGTACTTGATGACGAAGGAGAAATCTATGAAGAAGAGAGATACTTTGATGAGCAACTCTAACTTAAAAATGATTGTAAGGAAGAAGAGAAAGAAAAGAGAAGATAAATAAGAGAACGAAGGGGAAAATTAGGATTTAAATGGGAAGAAGATCGTTGTGGATTCCACATCAGCGCTTTTAAAATATCTTTACATGTTCAAGCAACATGAGAACACGTTTTGTGCCATGTCAGCCAAGTGTGTTTAAAAGTTACAAATTATAGATGGTTCATAGGTTCAATAGGAAGACGACGTATTTGAGGTGCCTAAGAGAAAAATCGAACAAGTTTAGGGACCTGTTTATGTATTCTGCCAAAGTTGATTTTTAAAAATTTAAACAAAAAAGATTTAATAAAAATATTTTATCATGTGTTCAGGTGCTTAATTGAAATAAACTGAAGTTCAAACATTTGGATGAAATTTACTAACAAGTTTAACGGTAACCTAAACACATGTAAGATTGGAACTCTGATAAACTTTTTGCATAAATACAAGATTGTTGTAGACTATCCTCTATCCGGATAGATATGTCCCTATGAGCGACTACGCCGATCTTTGTATGTTTTGGCCACGTCCCTTTCCACTCCGAAGAAGAAGGTTTGCGCTTGCCTTTCCCAGAGTACTCTGTATCCAAAGCCTCCTTGGGATAATTATCAATATCTCGTCCTATCAAAATGAGATTAGGAGGGCCCCTTTTTAAAGAGACAGTCTTTCTTTCAATAGAAACTATTGGCAATTGGTGCCCCACATAGATTTTCCCCGAACCCCCCAGTAACTAAGGTAAAGAGCGTAAAAAAAAAGCATCTATTTTTGTACCGATTTCGAACAAAGCTACTGAATTCAAACGAATATGTCTACGACCGCCTTGCGAATCATCTCACACTTTTGCAAACATTATACTTTTTCCAATAAGTCGATTTCAGACAATTATATTTAAAACTTTAACAACTCAAAATTCACATTTGTTTGAAGTAACTAAACTTTGAAATTTTTATAAACATTGGAGGAGGAATCTTGAAACAACCGTTTTCATTTTCAATAAATATGGACGTAGAAAAATTTAGCACGAGAAAACGAAAAATGTAGCCAAAGTTTCTCCCTTTGCCTTTTTTCGTCAAAAAATATGACGTTTTCACATACTTTTTTTTTTGTATGACACTTTTTGTTGAAGAAAAAGGACAAAGGGATAAGGGAAAAAAACGTCACGGGTGACCATTTTCTAGGTTTTATAACAACTTGTATTTTTCAAACCATGACCACCAAAGTTTGAGATGAAATAATATTTTAACTAGGCTAGATATTGAATAAGATTTTTAAAAATTATCTTTTAAGTATTTGTTTGATTATAAATTTTGGATCAAATTCTCTAATACGTTCATGTGTTTGCTTCCTTGCCGTTTTCAAATGTTTTTCAGTGGGAGCCTGAAGCTGAGACCTGGAAGAGGAGACCAGATCGGAGTAAGGCCTAATTTGAAACTATGTACCGTAGTTTGTTTTTAAAAATTGATTTGGACCAATTTATGGGAGAAACATAAAAAAAGATTTAAAAAAAATTAAGTAAACTACATGTTCAAACTCAATTTTTTTATGTTTCAACTTTTAAATCTATGATCAAAGGAGAGCTAGATGTATTGAGTTCGAACTCTGAAAATGAATTATCTATTTATAAATAGAATTTATTCACTAAAGTGGAGCTGCTTGAGGTGAATTTAAATTAAAATAGGCAAGGATAGTACAAATATAGTTCCCATTGGGCAAATTCTGATCCACTAAATAATATATTGAGATTTAAGAACTCAAAATGCAAAATAAAAATAAAAAAATGACTCGAAATCTATAACTAATAGTCTGAACACAATTTAAAAATAAATACTGAACATCGAGTGCAAAATTCAAACATGAACTACTTGTTCCTTTTGGTGGAGCCCGTATAAAAATATTATAGTTTCTCCGCTAATCGAGGTTTTTTTATTCCATAAAGAACATACCATCCTTTTTTATTTATTTATTTATTTTTCTTTAGTAATTTGCCACATAATTCAAAGAATTAGGCCTACTGCCCCAATAATCCAAAAGCTAAAAGCTAAAGTGATGTATATAGGGTCACCAAAAGTTGGATCTTTTTTATAAAATCTTTTGGCCCCCTTAATTATAAAATCATATTGGACTTTTTTGCTCATATATTCTTGCTCTTTTTCTTTCTTTTTTCCTCTATATAGTATATTTACCTATTCATTAAAATTTTATAGGACTCTATAAGCTAATAAAATGAATCTTCTTTTAATTTAAATTTATTGGAGATTACTTTATCCTAAACGGTAATTAATACATATATAAAAGGTATTATATTTTCTTGAAAATGCATTTTGAAAATTTCACAAATTCATGAAATATTCAGAAAGAGATCAAAATATATCAAATTTTTCTTGATAATCATATACTTCCTCCATTTCATATTAAGTGAATTTGTGAGGCAATGCACATATATTAAGAAAAACATTCAAGGACATAATTTGAATCATACTTTCCACTATTACCCTTTGTAAAATCATAAATATAACTTTGCAAGTAGTGTGATTTATCTTCTAGAAAAATAAAACTTCAATAAATGAAAGGGTAAATATGGAAAAAGTTTCAAACATTTATCTTGAACTTTAAAAAATTTAATTATTTTGGATAATGAAAAATCCTTCAAAAATTCACTTAATATGGAATGGAGGGAGTAGTTCAAGAAGATCCACAAATCCTTTTATGGAGATTAAGTTCAAATCGTCCTGACTAATTCAAGAAATATGCCACCAACGACCCTCAAACATGGAGAAAATCTAAGGAGAGAAAAAACAGGGATAAATAGATTTGTACCCACATCTTTTATCAATAATATTCTTATTTCTTCAGATTTTATATATGATTGATTTATTTAAAATTTATTGCAAACACACACATATATATATATATATATATATATATATATATATATATATATATGCATAAGTTATATATATTTCAGCCATATTAATAAATTAGTCGATCCAACAATATATATTCATAACTTTCCCTACAAATTAAAGTAGGATAAGTGAGAAACTGAGGGTACTCACTATGGTTTTGTTGAATCCCATTATTGATAAAGTATTAACTTCATTCTACTAAGTATTGTGTTCCATTAGAGTTTAGGAGATAATTAAAAAAAAAAATTGAAAGTATTTTCCCAATTATAGTATTTCTTTTCCCATATGATTATGTCCCATTCAAAACTATATCACTTTTTTCTGACTTTTAACATTTTGTCTTTAGTAATTTAAGTCTTAACGATGAAGCCGGCAACAATATAACAATGGAGGTTAAAACAAAGGAAATCATATAGTATAATCTTATATTTAAAACTTTGTCTAATAGAGAACATTTCTCCTTTACAACTTGTTTAGGGGTTGTATCTGTTGTATTCAATTATGCTGTTAGTTTAAATACAATATTTGTTTTGATTGTTATTTAAATTCATCGTTAGATAACGACTGAGTCTCAATTTGTGTAACGACTGATTTGGTGTGATCACATCATTATTTTAATATTTTCTTCTCATTTTATCTTTTATTTATTATTTCATAATCATATTTTATTCTTTACCCTACCTTCTCATAGTAGCTCTATCCTATACCCATCCTTTTTTTTTTTATAGATTTATCATTCGACAAAGAATGATACAATATATCCAAATATTATATTCATTAAAACAATATAGTATAATACGATATGATACAACACAACACAATATGATACGATACATTATAAAATAATATGTAACAACCATCCAAACAGAGTGTTAGTAAACAATATGGGACGTAATCATGTTAGTCGAATTAATTATAACTAAAAAAATCTCAATACTTCACCATTAAAGAATATGATAATTAAATGGATAAGATCTTTCTACCTTTTAATCAAATGTTTCGTTTTTAAACTCTGAAATGAAGATTTTTTTGGTAATAATAGACAATATATTATTAGAATTTGAATTAATCGGGTTAGCAAATTATTATGCCAAAAAAATGTTGATACTTCTCCATAAAGTGCCCAATTTGATGACTTCGCTTAAATTATCCATAAAGTATTTTGACACTTTGTTGTTTCATTGTGTAGTGCCACTGTTAGGTACGGTTTTAAAATGGTGCAATTTTGACTTTGTTACCCCCACCCCAACCCCTTAATCAACCACTAACCCCCAACCAATGCTCCCCTATAATTATCTTTCTTTTTCTAATTATTAATGTCATTAGCATACACTAACACATGCATAAAATTCACTTGAGTATACGTTCACTTCTTTTTAAAATTGTTATTGAGAAAATGTTATATTCACTGAAGTATGTTTCAATATAATATTTAGACTTTGAAGCAATATCTTCATCCAACTTAACCATTAAGAACTTCACTGCACAAAAAACATGAACATCGTCGTGGAGAGCATCTTCTATATCGACAACCACTTATTCACAATGTTATGCAAGTGAACGTGTACAAAAAAGTTATCGTGGTCCTAAGTACACCATTACCTATGAAAAACTACGACTTGACTTGAGTATCTTCCAACCATAAGTCAACAATTGTTGGCTTATTTGAAACAAGATATTCGTCTTCTGAAGCTAACTTCAATTGATTCTAGTTATACAATCAGAATTAATAAAAATCAAACTCGTAACACTACAATTTAAATTTAAAACTTCGAGACATTCTCATAGAAATTTAAACTCCACGACATTGGCTATTTTCGAAGACAAACTAAAAAGTGGTCAATTGACGCTATTTCTAAGCCCATTAAGTCTTAGAAGGCCTTTACCTATGGGTCTTGGCCCAAACCAAAAGAACATCTATATAAAGCCCAAACAAAATCAGATTATTGAAAATAAAGGATAATTAAGAGGATAAATTGGTCAATTTCATCTCTCAATTTGAACATTTAAAATCTCAATGAACCAACGGTCATTTTTTTTTTCACAATATACATCTTTTAACGTCTTTCATATTCCCCAAATCTCACACTTCAAATTCTTAGTCTCCATTTTTCTCAGAGACGCTCTCCTCTTCCTCTGTCAAAATCTCGCTCTTTATTCATTTAAAAATGTCAGAAAACAGATTCTTAGGCAACATTTCTGCCTCGTCCTTCCGAAATCTCCTTCCAAAATCAGTTTCAACTAAGAAAAAGTTGAATTCAAGCCGATTTAAACAAAAAATGAATAGTGAAAATGTTGCTCCTATGGATCCAAACATTCAGATCAGTGATCCCCCGTTATTACCTACAAGTTCGATACTCAAAAAACCCGTCTTGAAGACGATTGATACTGATACAACGGGAGAACTTACCAGATCTGTCGCACAAGAGCAAACCCCAGAAGCTCCTGATCCACCAGTCAAGGTAGCATGATAAACCCTTTGCTGATTTCTTTAGTGTTTTTGTAAAGTTGTAATTTTAGTTCAGTGGGCGAGGAAAGAGGTGAATTCAGGATTTAAAACGAGTTCAACTTTGCACTGAATCTCATTGTACTGTTAAAGTTATGGTTTCAAATCTAATATTTGTTGGTTTTTGATAATAGTTTTGGACTGTGGGTTTATCTATATATCTTCCAAATGTTGTTGTGTTCTTGAGCTATAGTGATCTTTATGTACTATGTATGCTGGGTGTTTGACAGGTTGTTGCAAGGATTAGACCTGCTAATGGTATTGAGAGTGGAAGCCAAGCGGTTCGCAAAGTTTCTGATACTTCAGTGTGCGTTGCTGATAGAAAGTTCAACTTTGACATGGTTTTCAGTTCAAATTCCAATCAGGTTGGTAAATTTAACTCCCAAGTTTCTGGCTTTTCAAGCTTTTTTGAATTAATTACTTCTACTTCAAACTTTTCATTTTGATGTCTAAACATTCACAAGTAATTTAGTTGTTGTTAGCTAAGAGTTGAACAAAGGAAGAATATTTAGGCTATAGTGAGTTAGTGACTAGTTAGAATTAATTTAGTTGTTACACTCACATAAGGTCAAATAGAGGTAAGTGTGGAATCTACACCCTTTAGTTTTAGATAAGCACTAAGTTACTATGAAGAGATAAAACTTTTTGCCAATATTTAATGTTTAAACGGCATGGGTTGGGAATGATGGTAAATATATAGCCACCCCTACTAGTTTCAAAAGAGGATTATTTGTTGTGAATTGTGATTAAGGAGGGATCTGATTTTGCTGAATGCGGATGTAACAAGGTTCCAATAATAGAGGGATTTTTCTTATTTAAGCTGTATTTTTCTTATGATAACAGGAAGATATATTTCAATCAGTTGGTGTCCCTTTAGTTAAGGATGCATTGGCAGGTTACAACACTTCTCTCTTAGCTTATGGACAGGTTAGTTTTACTTGTAGTGTTCCATTTTAGTCGCCTCTTTATGTCACAATAAATCTGTATCTGATGCCTGAAGTGATTCTTTTGGATAGACTGGAAGTGGCAAGACTTATACAATGTGGGGACCTCCTAGTTCCATTGTTGAGGTTCCATCGCCTAATGGTCTTCAAGGCATTGTGCCACGCATTTTCCAGACGTTGTTTTCTAGTATACAAAAAGTAAGTTCCTTATCCAGTCAAAAATTAGAACTAAAGACTGTCAAAACATCTCTGATACTTAGATAACTTCCCTGATTGATTAGGAGCAGGAGAACTCTGAAGGTAAACAGATAAATTACCAGTGTCGTTGCTCATTCCTAGAGGTATGTAATTTCAATATTTAATCTTATTCACATTTGATGCGTACTTGTGCCAAGTCAAATCATGTCACACTTCACCTTTTCAGATATATGATGAACACATTGGGGATCTGCTTGATCCTACACAGAGAAACTTAAAGGTTAGTTGCGAATCTTGGAAAACAATGTTGTTCTGGACTTGTTTCACTTTCTGAAGATAGAATGCTGAAGATTTCACCTTGTTGGTTTATTCAGATAATGGATGATCCAAGAGTTGGATTCTATGTTGAGAACATAACTGAGGAATATGTGTCTACCTATGAGGACGTATCCCAGATGTTGATTAAGGTGCAGAAGTGCTTTTCTTATCATAATACCTTTAACTTCTGTTGGAAAAAATTCTTGTAGCTCTGTTAATGCAATAAATTGAGATAAGAATTGCTTTATGGCTTTCACTGTCTTATTGTTTCTTATTCTTTTGCATTTGAATTGTAGGGCCTTTCAAGTAGAAAAGTTGGATCAACGAGCATAAATTCGAAGAGTTCTAGGTCCCATATTGTTTTTACCTGCGTCATTGAGTCCTGGTGCAAGGTATCTTCCAACAACGAAATCCGGTTTCTTGTGTGTTATCATTGTCAGGAAGGATTTTTATACATTCATCTTCTTATCAAATCCCGGAATTCACATTACCTTCCAATTTATCGCTATAAACTTTTTTATGTTTAAGAATACGTTCATATTTGAAAACCTTTAATCTTTTCAAGTGTCTAATAAAAAATTATTGCTTCAGGAGTCCTCATCAACGTGTTTTGGTAGTTCAAAGATGAGCAGAATGAGCCTTGTTGATCTTGCTGGATTTGACAAAAATATACCTGATGATGCTGGTAAACAGTTTGTTAAGGAAGGGAAGTATGTAAAGAAGTCCACATCACTGCTCGGGTATATATGGTTTATACATACATTTTACTGATTGTTCTTGCATGTTGTGGCTGTTGATTAAAATATCATTTCATGTTTGTTGTCTTTTGCACTCAAAACTTCCTTCCTTATTGCCAAATGCCAACACTATTGTCTTAAAGGTTCAAAATGTTTCTATTGCCTTAAAGGTTCAAAATGTTTGCATTCAAAGTGATGCCTTCATGCTGTAAATGCTAAGCCAAGAGTTTAGGCAGAGGAACATTTGATAAGTGACTCTATGGAGGGAGTTAATAGTCTGTTAACAAATTAGCTCATATATGTTAAAACCTTTTATTGATGTATAACACAAGTGTTCTATGGAGGGAACTATATTCTTGTAACAAATTAGCTCATATATGTTAAACCTTTTATTGATGTATAACACAAGTGTTATGCTATGAAAGAAAAATTTAATAGGGTTCCAGTTATTTTAGTCATGTTACTTCTAGTTAATTGTTTCTTAAACTGGTGCAGGCATTTGGTAAATGTTCTCTCTGAGAGGAGTCGGTCCAGGAAACTTGAGGATGTTTCGTATAGCAGTTCCACTTTGACTCATCTAATGAGAGAATCACTTGGAGGGAATGCTAAACTCTCGGTCATATGTGTCATCAGCCCAGAAAACAAGTATTTCCTTTTTAAACTCACTTGGTATTTTTTTAAAATAAATATTGCAGAGATGCTTTATGCTTTTCAATATTACAGAAATTCTGTGACCTAATGGCGTGCATGAAAATAGCACATTTGATGGTTAAAATTGTAAAATTACTTCGGTGTAAGTGACCCTGAATGAGGTCATATCATATGGACCAACTTGCATATGAAACATCAGTTTCTTCTCTTTTAAATGTCACTAATTTGAGTATCATTTATGTAGTCATAGTAGTGAAACAGTAAGCACTCTGAGATTTGGTAAACGGGTGAAACTCATACCAAATGAGCCATTGGTAAATGAAATATCAGAAGACGATGTTAATGGCCTGAGTGATCAGATTCGCCAATTGAAGGTACTTTCACTTGTCTCACGGGGCACTGCTCGTCCAATTCCTCTAGAATGTGAACTGTATCTGACCTTATGCTCTTTATTGCTTACAGGAAGAGCTTATAAGAGCTCGGTCAAGTGCAAGCATTTCAGTCGGAAGCAACTATGGATCCTTCAGAGGACCAAATGTACGTGAAAGCTTGAATCAGTTGAGAGTGAGCCTTAACCGTTCACTAATCTTACCTAAGATGGATAATGAGCGTGAAGAAGAAGAGGTTCACATAAATGAGGATGATATAAAAGAACTACAGCTCCAGATTGATAACTTACGTGGTTCACGTGGAAATAACTCAAACTCTCTCAAATATTCATCTGGAGAAAGTGAACACTATCTCAGTTGTTCTGAAGAAAGTGAAGGTGAAGAAATTAACTCAGAAGAGCTACTGGAGGAGACCCTAGATGATGCTGATCAAGGGATGGAAACAATGCAGCCTGAATACTGTAGCAGCATCTCAATCAGCCCATCCCGCCATTCTGCTGATCTTCAGGGTCCGGTGTTGTCTGAGTCCCCAAAGTTTCGGAACATGCAGAGGAAAAGCTTAATTATCTCCAGTGAAGATAATATTCAGTGTTCCTCCAAAAGTTCTGAAGTGCCTTCCCTACCACAGAAACAAGGTGACCTTGTCCAGTCTTCTTTGAGGTCCAGCAGAATATTTCCTGGGCCAACTGAATCCTTGGCTGCTAGTCTACATAGAGGTCTAGAGATCATTGACTATCACCAGAGGAATTCTGCATCAAATAAATCTTTAGTTTCCTTCTCTTTTGAACATTTGGCAGTGAAACCAAGCCCAATGTCAAATGATAAGGCCAATGCTTCTATTCAAACATCATCCGAAGAGGGACAAACTTCTCCTTTTATAGCCACTTCATTCCTGTGTCCAAAGTGCAAGACGAAAGCAACTTCCTCTAGTGTTGTTAAGGATAGCACTGGGACATGGATGGTCTCCATGGAAGGGGCAAGTTCGGATCAAGTAAGTATGGAAATGAGTTGCTCGTCTTTCTTTTATTTGCTTATTGTGAATGCTAAAATTTAAATGTCATTCTATCTTCTTTGGTAGGATTTGGAGAAAGTTTTGTTCCAAGCTCTAGAGAGAGAGAAGCAGCTTGAAAGTGTATGCAAGGATCAAGCAGACAAAATTGAGCAGCTAAACCAACGAGTAAGAGTTCTTTCACTCGAGTAATTTGTTTCAACATGACAAGTATTTACTTAAAGTTTGACATCTATTACGAATCTTGTCCTTGCAGCTAGCCCACTGTAAATGCACAATAGAACAGAGTTCTCTGGTTGACTGTGGCAAGGATGACATTGATCTCGAGGACAATGAGAAGCAAGCTTCAATAATCTATCAGAATGGGAGTCAATCACCCAACATCCCAAAGGTGAGTGCCATTTTTAGCTTTCTTTTGTTGAAGTTGAGCTTTTTCCTATTTTATCTTATTATTTACTTGCACCTTGTGGTTTGATTCAGCTCCTGAAATGGGATGATGAAAGTCCTGAGCCTGAAGCTGCAGCAGAGAAGTATGAAATTAAAGAAATTCAGGGTGATGTGGAAAACTGTGGTGGGAAAAAAATGTTTGATATGGCTGAGAGAGAAGCACTACTTGAAGAAATTGGAGGTCTAAGGTCCCAATTGAAGTTAGATGGAGCCTCTGCAAATAAATCAATTGAAAGAACCAGATCCTCTTTGCTAGCACAATCGATGCAGCTGAGAAAAAGTGGTGTATATGCTGCTACAGGTTCTGGTGAAGAACTTGAGAAGGAAAGAGAAAGATGGACTGAAATGGAGAGTGAGTGGATTTGTCTAACGGATGAGCTTAGAATTGATCTTGAGGCTCATCGCCGGCGTGCAGAAAAGGTAGCAATGGAATTAATGTTGGAGAAGAAATGCACAGATGAGTTGGATGATGCCCTCAAAAGATCAGTCTTTGGGCAAGCCAGAATAATTGAGCATTACGCGGAATTACAGGAAAAGTACAATGACTTAGCTGAGAAACATAAGTTGATCTTGCAAGGGATACAAGATGTGAAAAATGCTGCAGCAAAAGCTGGAAAGAAAGGTCACGGTGCTCGTTTTGCCAAGTCTCTCGCTGCAGAGCTCTCAGCTTTGAGAGTGGAAAGGGAGAGAGAGAGGGAAATGCTGAAAAAAGAGAATAGAAGTTTGAGAGTTCAACTTAAAGACACTGCTGAAGCTGTTCATGCTGCTGGAGAACTTCTTGTTAGATTGAGAGAAGCAGAGGAAACAGCTTCACTTGCTGAGGTAAATCTTGTGTTTAAACATGGAACACCCAACGGTCTACTCCACGATTAAAAATGTAGTCGTTTTGATATACCTTTTTTTACAGGAGAACTTTGCACTATCAAAGGAAGAGAACGAAAAACTGAAGAAGCAAATAGAGAAGCTGAAGAGAAAACATAAGATGGAGATGATAACAATGAAACAATATCTTGCTGAGAGCCGATTGCCAGAAGCAGCGTTGAGACCGCCAATTTACAGGCAGGACTCTGATGTATCAAACAATGACAACAACACCATCCAACATTCTGAGTATGATGATCAATCATGGAGAGCAGAATTTGGTGCCATTTATCAGGAACACATATGAGACATGTTTGATTGAACATGGAAACAGGCAAGGACCCTGCTCGGGACTTTGCTGACAAAACTTGCTAATCTTGATCACACCTTATTGCTATTTAGGGATGAGTTGGTTGTATTCTTATTGATTTCATCATTCTTTTGATACTTGATTGACTAGATTTGACGTTTGTTGTGAGCTGTTTCTTCAGCTTGTTAATAATAATGCTTGGTGTTCCATTTTTACTCAAAGGATATGGGCATTGTGCTAATGGCCTATTAACTCCATCCATACTTTTCCATAGATGGGTGTGCTCGCTCACTTTATAATAGTTATATTGTGCACCTAAGTATCGCAAAAAGTCAATCAATGTATTACGAAAGTCACTCAACTTTATATAAGTTTTGCAAAAGGCCACTCGCACCCAAGGGTAGCGGCTGCGGTTCCCTTGCCATAAAAAAAAAGCATCGGATGAAATGAATGAAACATTTTCAATGAAACTTAAGCATAGTCAATAAGTTAACTTCTTGTGTTTTTGGTTCTTAAAATAGCTGAAGTGATTTACTGCAACAAAATTAATGTTGAATGAAGTTTCGGATGTCCATTTTGTCCCATGGTAATACAAGCCATGAATCTCCAACAAAAATATCGGACAACTCTATTTATTTATGCATTGATAATAAGTCATATTATAAGCATTGAATCTTCAACACAAATATCGGATAATTTTGTCTATTTATTTATTTATTAATAATAAGTCGCATTATAAGCAATCATCTTCAACATATGTTGGATGACTCTATTTATCAAAAGTGTGAAGAATGAACCTTGTAGGTTTCAACCCATTTCTTGACCACTAAATTCTATTATGAACACTCCCCTCTAATCTAATTTTATGTGAAGATCGATCTAAAATAAGTTATATATAATTTTTTGCGATTATATATCATCTGAAATTTAGAGTTAAAACATTATGAGTACTAAATTTAAGAAAGATATTATTTTTGAAAATGGGAGTACATTTTAGTGGGAATTGGGACCCCAGTATAGAAGTTAAGCGGCGTCGTTTCTAGGAGTGACACTCTCGTTTTGACAAAGCAATTTGGCATTATGTAAAATCCGCAAAAATATCTAAAACTTTTAGATTGACAAAACTTAGGGTTTAGCGCTTGATAATTGAGAATGGCGACGCCGGCGACTTCACCGAACTCCGAATCCGATTCCGACATCGAAACAAGCCCGGCGAAGAACCGGACGCCCGGCCCGAATCCTCAATTCACATCTGATGCGTTAACCACAGCAATTCCGTCTAGTCCTGTCGTATGCCTCCTAAGGTTCGCCGGTGACTCTGCCGCTGGCGCTTTCATGGGCTCCATTTTCGGCTATGGTAAATTTTTATGCAATTTTCTATTATCAACTCTTTAGCAGCTGTAATTTGGTTAGTTTGTTAGTTCAGCTGGATTTTGTGAAATAGTTGAAATGAGTTACTTCTGATTGTTATTTTCGGGATCTACGGAGTTATCTGAAGCTTATATTTTGTTGTTTTATGCATTTGGCAACCGATGCTGGTACCAGCTGTAGATATTCATTGTAGAATTGTGTATCAAACTGCTACCTGTGTAGTGCACTAGTTCTACAGCTAACCTGATATAACAGTCTTATGTTCACCTTCAGAACTTTGTTTGTTGGAGTTTTGCAGTCTCTCATGAGACGGAATCTGTGTTCTTGCAAATTACAATGGTCTGCTACTCACTCTTGTATGTGGACTGTACTTGTGTATTGTAGTACATTATAAGTGTGGCAGGTGAAGGCGGCTCTGAATCCCACTACTGATTTCTCTTATCTTCTTCATCTTTACTTTATTTGTTGACCGACTACAGAATCTTTCTTATGTGTTTTCCTTTGATGGAAACCTCTAGTTTCTCCAACTCTAAGTGTAATGGGCGTCAACCACCCTATATTTTGAAGTTGTTTGTTATTTCTTCTGTTTGTTTGTGAAGTCGATATTTACTAGGAATTATCTTTAGGTGAACCAATGACTGATATATTAATCATTTCTCCTCCTGCTATTAGAAATAGAGGTTTATGTAGATTTCTTTTAATAAATAACGTTCTTATATTGCTACTGTTGACCATGCATTTCGGAGAGCCCTTCTTTCAATCCTTTGCTTTATATGATTAAATAGCTTCTGGGGATAATAAATGGAATTCTTAAGGTTTGACCTTATAAGTTGTTCATATACTCAATTTTGCTCAATGTTCTGTTTCAGGCTCAGGATTGATAAAGAAGAAAGGCTTTAAAGGATCCTTTGGGGAAGCAGGAGCTTCAGCAAAGGTATTTTAAACTCTGCTCAATGCCTTAATATTTTTGGCAAACTACAGTAGAACAACTATTACTGCCTCCCTCCTTTGATCTGTCAAATTGTGACTTGGTTTATTTTTTCTTTCTGTGGTCTAGACTTTTGCAGTTTTATCAGGTGTTCATAGTTTAGTTGTCTGTTTCTTGAAGAGATTACGGGGAAAAGATGATGGTATGACACACACTTTGAACAGACAGATGTGGAAACACCTTTTCTTTTCATTGATTTTCTCTTCTTTTTATATAGTTATCAATGCTGGAGTAGCTGGATGTTGCACTGGTCTTGCCCTAAGTTTTCCAGGTACTTCAAATATTTCCCACTGCATAACATAATTATCAGGTCTATATCCTGCTCTTGTAATTCTCAATTCCCTTGAAGTCTTCTTAATTGCCATTCTACGCGTGCAGTCAAATGATTATTAAATCAAGTGCGGATAGAAACAAGTACTATCATGGTTATTCATGCTTGATGTGTTTCCAGGCTCCTTCAAACCTGAATAAAGCCATGAAGTTTAGTTGTATTCATTTGATAATAGTGCAAAAGGCGTAAAATTCTGTGATATCGTTAGCCTTGTGTCTTCTCTAACTACCAGTATCAGTCCCAAAGCTATGGTCCATCTTAGCGGCATCAGTTAAATTGGCTGAGGGAAAGTGGCATGTACGACTGACATGAAAAATTTAAGGATGTTTTCAGGTAGGTTGTGTGGTGGTTAGGGGGACAATGGTGATGGGGGATGTCATGGCGAAGTTGTGCTTAACTTAGTCACTTAAGAGCACAATTAGGCATCTATAGCTACAGAGAACAACACTTACAGCATAAGTGGAGAACCTTTAGAGCTGGAAATAAAAGCTCAGGGTTCTCTCTGCACTTATTAAAACTTTTAAAGGTGAAGGACCTCTCATGCTTTTGACTCTATGCAACAGCAAGACTTCATATGGATAGTTACCTCGAGAATAGATATCTAAAAGCAAGATGTTTAGATCTCCACCAATAGAGAACAGGTTTACAAACTTGTGAATTTGAGAATGTACATTTTTACACCCTCCATCAATGGGAGTACATGCTCAAATTCTCCCACAGTTGCAGAATGTGAGCATTTGCCTAAAAGATGAGGACTGTTTTTGTGGTTAAATAAGGTGGGAGAGTCTGGGAGATATAAAGATGTCAACAGGCTCATGTGTTCGGACTGAGAGAATATGAATTCAGGGATGTGAAAAGGTAAATATGAGCAGGAGGGGAGTGGGAGGTATAACTGTACACCTGTGTCTTTCAATAGATTGATTTGTTCCAGTATGTCATTATCGTACCCATGATTAAGCTCAACAAATGCAAATAGCTAGATTGGGTGATATTCATGTATTTCAACGATGTCGTGAAGTGCACATAAGTTTCAGTTATGAATTTGAATTCTCCTTTTTTGCTTAGAAAGCATCTTTCTTAGTTTTCTCTGAGTTTTTGTTTCTCGTTAAATTATATACAAGTTCATGAAGTGCTGCTTGTTGAAAGTTTTCTATATGCTAAATCTTAGCCTGATTCCCCTTTAACTTGTCTAATCATTTTTCTCTCCTCATTCAATGGATCTACGATTGATTTTTTCTAGAGTGTTTATCGTCATCCCTTATGATGAAGTGGAGTTATAATCAATCTCTCTTTATTAATGATGTTTCTCAGGTGCACCACAGGCGCTATTACAGAGTTGTCTCACATTTGGGGCATTTTCGTTCATCATCGAAGGTCTTAACAAGCAGCAACCTGCATTAGCACTTACATCGTACATGAATGTCAAAAGTAGGCAGCAATATGGTGTGCTTGCTCCTTTATCACTACCTCTACCAAATGAGCTCAAGGAATCCTTTTCATTCTTCTGCCAGTCCCTTAAAAATCGTCGACATGTTTCTGGTTAGACAGTGAAGAAATGCAACAAAATGTGGTTGAATTGGCATGATTATCAAGTTTTGTAAATTGTAATCGACTTTCTTTTATTTTGCATTATGAGTTGTGATTCGTGACTTTCTTTTATTAATATGCAATCTAGATAATTTTCCCAGGGACTATAATTATCTCCTTGAAGGTTCAAATCCATTTTCATGGTGAATTGTGATTTAGGCTTAAGATGTTGAGAGAGTACCCCGTTAATTTACCCTATTGGTACTCATGTTCCCGATAAAGAAAAAATGGGATAATCGAGTGTAACACTGGGTAAATACTTATCCGCATTTGGTGTTTACACCAATAGAAGTATGTTTAATAATTAGAGTGAGAATATGTACAGGTTAACTATGATCAAGTGATGAATGTATATATTATACACACGTCCTGCCTTAAAATTATTTTGGTGCAAATTGTTGGTGATTTACAAAGCTTTTATGATATAAAACACATTTATCAATTTTGTGAGCCTCGAATGCCTTCAACGTCAAGTTAGCTTAATCCTTTAAGACTTGAAAAGGAAAAGATCTCTACATCTCCATTTCCATTTTCTAAATTAGAAGATTGAAAAGAGATTTTAGGGGGTGTATAAATGGAAATATGTCTGAAAAGAATTTTGCAGGATACATAATAAATTAATTTTAAAAGAGAGAATCAAACATTTCCTTTTCTATTCAATCTTCTCTTAAAATAACAACTGTCGTACTTATAATACTATGCTAATTAATCTCTTAGAATTAACACAACATCAGAAGAAGTAGAAGATCAATGAAGCCATTAAAATTCATCATTCGAGTGTTAAGTGATTGCTTTGCACCAACTCCATTTCCTCGTCCCAATGAATCCAGACTTGCTTTCATGGTAAAATTTCTTTCGGGATTCAATAGTTATCTCAAATATCTCATAATGAGATTCAAATCATCATATGTTCAAAAAATATGTTACTGATAATAATGAAATTTACAGATCATTAGTAGTTTTAGTAATTTTTCATATTTATACATAAAAAAAAATGAATAGGATTGATGTAAAACTTTATTTGATTCTTTGTTGCAGGTTTGTGTAATTAAAATTAAAGTTCGTTCACGTGGTTGGCAAAAAGCAGTCAACAGAGTATTGAAAAGCACTAACGGTATGATAATACTTTTTTTAAAAAAAACAAAAGATTTAGCTTATGTATACTTTTATTTATATTACTAACATATCGTAGCAAATAATTATCTTATTCTCGAGATTATTAAATTTCACTTGAAAGATGAGAATGTTCGGATAAATATAATAGGCGTCGGAGAGATATTAAGAGGAAAGGGCACATGAATAGAATTTAGAAAAGGTAGAAATAGATGAAGAAAAATTGGAAAGATGATTAGACCATACATGATATAATTATAAAAAGATATCTCTTTTTAACAATCTTATTATTGCAAACTCCATTTGTAAAATCAGACTGATTTCGTGTTGTTGTAAAATGTAGGAGTTCGTCAATTCAAATTGACAGAAGGTGGAGAAGTGACAGTATCAGGGATGGTAGATCCAACTCTGCTAATGAAAAATCTTGCTAAATCTGGCAAATCTGCAGAATTACAATGGATTCAATATGGTCAATGTTCCAGCAATTTGTTTCTTCCTCCAAAACCCCCAATCAATGGATTCCAAAATCAAGGACCATTTCGTAATTTCAGTTACTCCAGGTTTGCTCTGCCCCAGCACGCCGGATACTACGGCCTACCTCCGCCTCCGCCTCCACCCTATGCACCTTATTCCATCGCTGAGCCGCCGCCGCCGGTGTTATATGAGCCTGATTCTAGACAGGGTCATATTAGTAATTGCAATACTATGTAACTAGACTAAAATTAAAAGATTTTTGTTTGGTATCAACGTTGGAGCTTGATTATTTTAGAGTTTGAACGTTGTAAGGCCATCATTTTAAAGGTCGTGCTTTCAGCTTATTTTTATTTTATTTTTATAACTTACACTCAAAATTTTAATTATTCTATTACAACTTATGTTGATCATTATCAAAACTATTGATTAGTTATTGTAATTTGTAAGTTATTATATGAAGAGTTATATGTTTATTTTTTATTATTTAATGTAATCTTATTAATATTTCTAGTTAGTTGTCTTATTTTATTTAATACTAGTATTTATTTGTTGTAATGTAATGTGGTTCTTCATCATTAGAATTATTAATATCGTCGGGTTAAATTTACTTCTTGTTCTTAAATTTCACATTTTTAAAAAAGTTATTAAAAATAGTAGTATCATTTTAATAACTTAATTGGTATACAAAAAAGATTCCTTATATTATCAATATACACAATATAGACAACTTAAATTCGAATTGAATTGTGCCTTAGTAGCTAGAGATTAAAGCGTTTACGTTTTGGTAATTAAGATTAGTGTGGTTTAATTGGTTATAATTTCAAGATCTTTTAGCATCGATTTATATAATTAAGTAATTACGGTAGTTTAATTGGTTATAATTTCAAGATCTTTTAGCATTGGTTTATATGATTAAGTAATTACGGTAGTTTAATTGGTTATAATTTCAAGATCTTTTAGCATCGGTTTATATGATTAAGTAATTACGGTAGTTTAATTGACCTTATAGTGTTAAAAATAATAATTAAGTTTCTAATATTATAAAAACTAAATCCTTTGCGAAATATTAAGCATGAAGAGATTTTTTCCTTTAATTTGATTTTATAAATTACAAATCCAATTCTTTAACATGAAGATTCTTCTGGATATGTTTTTCTTTTCTTAAACAATGACTTATTTTCATTGACTAATAAATGACGCAAATCTTTTTCTTCCACAGGAAGATTATTTAGCTCACTACTAAAATGGAAATAAAATAATCCATAGTAGCACAAAATAAATGGGAAGAAAAATTACCCCAAAAATAACTACAAGAGCAATTTGAGATTTTCATTTATCATAGGGTAAAAAATGTTTTAAATATATTTTCTACATGGATTCAAATCTACGATTTTTAAGTTTGTATATTCATGGTAAATTCTTATTCGCACAGAATATTTATATCAAATTAAATAGTTAATGTTAACTCAATTAAAAATCAAAATAATTAATAATACATATAACTTAATCATAATTAATAATTAATAATTAATAATACATATAACTTAATCATAATTAAGTGTGAAATGTGTATATGAAATACACATGGTGCGAATATTTTTACCCGTACTATTCATTCAAAGAAGTAACGTGATAGTGTAAAAATTGTTAATTTCTTGGCATGACGAGTTTAATTTCTTTAGTGTGTTTATGAGGCATCAATATAAATTAATTAACTAATAAATTTTAAATACCGAATGATTTTATACTCCCACGCCAAATGTTATACGAAATCTTGGAAATTATTTAGTTAATGTGGATAAAGAAAATCCGGGATCCTATTTCCATATAAAGAATGATAATTATATTGTATTATAAATACATATCTTCCAATATTCTTGAATTGTCTTACAGAAAAAGAAAAAAAAACTATCTTCATCATTTCAAAGTTTTATCATCAATACAATGTCCTTCTCTACAATGGAACATCAATTCATGAAGCAAAGTTATCCATTCATGGTATATCTTCCTATTTTGCGGTCGTTATTTTTTTGTCTATTTTATTTCGTTTACACTTTTTGTGTCCAGGATTTATCAAAAATAGTCTCTTTATTCCTACAAAAGTAAGATAAAATTTGCATATATCCTACTATTCTCAGACCCTACATGTGAAAATACATTGTATTTGTTGTTGTTGGTATGTTCACATACACACAAAAAAGTTATTTTTATCTCATTTTAATGTTCATTTTCTTTTATTTAATGTATGTATTTACTTCTTTTTACTTTCTCAATGTTAATTTTTTTTAACAGACTTGCATTTTGTGGGTGAACAATCGCACTTCTGGATGGCAAAAAACTGTGGCCAAAGTCTTCAAAAATGTTTATGGTATATATATTTGCACTTTTAATTTATTTTTCTATGTAATATATGTGGATTTTTAATTTTAATAGCATACTTTTTTGGTATTCCTTTACGAGTTTAAGTTTTATGCACATATGTATAAATTGCTTACGTCGTCAAGTTAAATTAACCTTGAATTGTGAATTATTGTGATTACAATACTTTTTTTTATGTAGTTTCTAAACATATAAATTTTAGTTCGAAACACTTGAAGATGCTATGTTTTGATCCACAAAAAAATAATAGATAGTTTGACACTTGTACTTCGAATCGTCTGTGAGACGACAAGAGTAACAACTTGAGGATTGTACCTGATGAATTTAAATTCTGAATTCGCCTCTAATGATATTTACGTGTTGTATTTCATTTTTTTTTTTTAGGTATCACAAATTTTAGAATGAATGGAGATGGGATGACTGAAGTTTCAGGAAATGTGGATCCAAAATTACTTCTAAAAAGGCTATCAAAAGCAGGGAAAAAAGCAGAATTATGTTGGTTTCAATTTGGTGAATGTTCAACTAATCTTTTTATTAATCAATCTGATTATTATCATGGAGGACAATTAGGATATTATGGAAGGCAATTAGATGGTAGATTTCTTCATTATGGAGATATTAATCCTCAATTAAATCGACGCTCTAAGAAAAAAATTCAATTTTTAGATTATGACACTAAATATGAATGTACTGTGGCGGCGGCGGCGCAGGAACGCCGCCACCGTCAAGCTTCATCGGCGACGACCGGTGAAGGTGTCTCCTCTTGCTGTTTGATGTGATACACAGTTGAAGATCATGAATTGGATGGTTGTTACCTATTGTATTTTTATTTTAAATATAATGTTCATTTTAATTATTGCTTAAATTTTATTGTGTTGTATCGTTAATTTTATTGTTAGGTAACAACAAAATGTCTTATTGTGTAATGATCAATTTAGTGTAATCGCATCGTTACCTTATATATGTAATTTGGATATAATTTAGAATACTTTATACTTGTAACTCTTCTCAAACTCTTGAAAATACTTTAAACTCTTCACAGACATAATGTATACAACAACAACAAGGGAGGATAAAGTGTATATAGATCTTACCCCCAAGGTTGTATCTGATAGATGCATGACAAAAGAGAATAAGTCCAAAGCAGTCCAAAAGAGAACAAAAGGGAGTGAAAGCATAACAAAGTATATTGTAACTACAACAAAATAATACGATAAGTGAAGTACCAAAACATTATGTACAACAAATTATCGGCACCATATGTTTACACCAAACCAAACAATTTAACCTTTAACACTTAAAATCAAAGTCAAAGTACATATGAATTAACTGTTAAATGTGCTTATTAATCTATCTAGGTAAACCTCTATATTCCTGATGATTCAGAATCTTTTCTACTGGTTTCTGTAGTAGAAAGACCATAAAATTCAGCCAAGTAATCCAAAGCTTCTGAGTTATTGTTACAAATTTTCCCCAATGATGCAACCTCTCCCTTAGAGACAGTCCCCCACTTCTCACAATCATTGAGAAACTCCAGCAAATTGGAATAAAATGAATCATAGTTCATTAAAAGCAAAGGAACAGGAAGTAGAGAGCCAATTCGTTCAAGTTGAATCAAAGCCATGATCTCAAAAACCTCGTCGAGGGTACCAATTCCTCCGGGAAGTGCAATAACAGCTGTCCTTTCAGAGTTTCTGCATCTCACAACAGCATCCACCAACCCGTGTTTCCTTGCGGAGAAAAACCTGAGCACAATACAATTGATGGACTCAAAAAGCTATAAGGGGGTCGTTTGGTTGCTGGTCACAAAGTGAATTACTTGTGTAAGAACCTAATAACATATTTGGTAGCATTTTAATTGTTATGTATAAAATTCGGCACACCAAGTATGATGTTTGGTTACCATCTTACAATCTCTCATAACTAATACATGTATAAAATATGACAAAATCTATGTACTATTTTATGCAAGGTAGAAGAAGACATAACTAACACATGAATAAATAAACCTTGCATAACTCTACCAAAAACCAAACGACCCCTAAAAACATATGAAAAATCATGCATTCGATACTATCTTTACCTGCATGTAAGATAACTCTCTGATGGTAAGTATGGATGAAAATTTGTAGCCGTCCATTCCCCAGCTTCTCTACCTATCTTGAATCCGCCAACAGGCTTCCCTGCTTGTAGAGCACCTTGTGTGGCAGCATCCATTAAGCCTGGCCCAGCCCCGGACCACGTCGTACAATCTAAGAGGGCTGCAATCTGCCGAACAAGTAGTATTTAGAAAAGCCCAACTGATGGAATCTTTAGGAACCATAAAATAATAAAGTTACACATCATTCTCAAATAGTATTACTTACTACATGACAATTTGTTTGTCTTACTTTCTCTTTTAGTCCGCTTAAAAAAGAATGTCTCTTTCCTTTTTTGAGAACTCTTTAATTCCAACTTTCCACATGACATGTTAAAGACCACAAGATTAAAGGACATTTTAGTACATTCTACCTATCTTTAGTTAAAGATCACAAGAATCAAAAGGCTTTTTTACTTTCTTAAACTCCGTGTCAAGTAAAAATCAGACAAATAAATCAAAACGAAGGGAATACCTTTTTATACAAGCTATTTCATCTTTCTTTTTCTATTACTTCACCCAAAACTTTGAGAAAGTTGACTAACCTTGTTCCCTAATTCAAAGGTTTTTATGTAGTGTGGATGTCCAGGACCCATCCTTGAAGATCCTAAATACACAACGCCGCGACCAAGCCTGTGTATTAATTCATAACATTGCTCAATCTCTTTCTTTACCTGCATTTTTGATAGCTTGTTACTTTCAGAAGACTTCAAAACTAGATATCTTGTGTAACCGAGATGCAATGCATCTGAAAATTTTTTCTCTCTCTTTCTCCTCATTCACAAATCATATATAAAGGCAATCAAATACAGAAAGCAGTGCTTTAGAAACTCAGATATTTAACAATTGAAATAGTATAGAGTTTATGTCATCCAAAGTAACCAAACATAATTTTAGCGACTGATTGCTATAGCTAAAATGTGTGGCTAACCCACTGCCGATTGAAAGAGAGGGTGGGGACATTAGAATTTGCTTAGTAATTTCCCAATAGTTGTTCTCCAATGGAAAAAGGGGAAATTTTAAATGTATATATAAATAACATTCGCTGACAAAATTTTTGCACCATCACTGGAAGCATGCGACTCTCAATTTCCACCACTAATCAGTTAAATATAGACATGGTGCATAGCTTCTCATACAAGTTTTTCAAGTCTAATGAATCAGAGTCCGTGCTGAGCTATTCAGCTGTTAGGCGCCATACATCAGCAAGCAGTAAAGAAGAAAAGGTGGTGGGAGTATTAGATTCTTTTGAGCCAAAAATCAAGTGAATGTTATATACCTTAGCTACTTTTAGCAAGCAAGCCATATCATTTCACTGAATTAACAATGATGAATTAAGATCCCAGTGGGTTATCTTCATTGTGGTTTGGCTGCATGAACTTAAAATTATCAAGCTTGTCAAGTGAGCTGCATCTCTGGTGTAATCTTGATATAATAACTTGAGAAAACAGAATGAAGATAATTTCTCCAATCCACAAACAATTGAAATTTTTTCCAGTTTAGAGGAAGAAGGATGCATGTTCTTGACAAACTTGATAATTTTAAGAAACACTTTTAAAATTGAGAAAAATAAGACTCAAACTGGACACCCATGAGGCCTATGGTCATTTTAGCTGATTGTTCTTCCAATATGCTAGTTTGACAACTTCCATTCATTACACTTCTTCCTAGTTGCTTAGCCTATAGTATCCGCTGTCAGCTTATATGCCTTTGATTTCAAGCTATCTGTAATTGGTGGTAGGTATAAATACTAGTAATAATATCATTAAATGTTCTAACCTTAACATAAAGTAGTGCTATAGGTGCATAAGATCCCAATGTGGTCCACAGGAGGAATTATGAATAACGGAACAACAATCGCTTGTTCGATCTAGCAAGAGTGGTGCTAGTTTCTTTGGTGGCACTGAAGCAATTGCTTAAAGCATCTAGCTGTCTCAAATATGCATTTCCCTTTTACAACATAAGAGAGAATGAATTGCCACTCTACAAAGCCCTTCAGATATCCTCCACTCCTATCACGATAGAGAAGACTCAAAATTCTCAAGCCATCATCCCACCCCACACTCAACCTGTGCATGTCAAAGTACTTACACAAAGATACAGATAAAAAACTTTTCCTTATAAGTCAGAAAACAAGATAAATTTGTATGATTTATACATTTGACAAATTGAGTGAATATCGTGAAGGTGGAGAGAATCTTCACTCTTGTACCGCTAGCAAGTTCTTCAATCACTGATCTAAAATTGCAACATAAATCTAATTTCTTAGTACTGAAAACCTCAGATATGATTCACTCATTCTTCCTTTTCTGCAAGGCAACAGGCAGAATTCAAGAGTTCTCAAACAACAATACAAGCCAGAATTGAATATAAAGATAACAGATTTCCCACGTCAAAATCCCAAGTCAGCATCTTTTTGTGTAAAATGAGATCATACTGTCCTCAAATTTGAAATTTTCAAAACAAAATCCAAGTTTGCATAATGCCAAGTTCCCAAGTTCTATCTTCGATATAATCCAAAACGACATTTAACATCCCAAAGTTAGAACCTTTTTTTCTTCTTTTCATTTTGACAAGTTCCAAAGTTGGAAACTTTTACTCAATTTCTACTTTAATCGACACAAATTGCTACGAAATGAAGCATTTGCAACAGCTAATTATATAAACTAAGATAGATTTTTGGAAATGTCAACCCAATTTTTACTTAAATTTACACAAACTGCAACAAAATGAAGCATACAAAAATGGATATCACAGTGGACTAAGCTCCCACTATGTGTGGAGTCTAGTGAAAGGCCAGACCACAAGGGTCTATTTCTACAAGAGACTGGTCGAACCTGTCAGCAAACAAAAATGAAGCATATGGAGCAGCAAAATAGATAACCAAGTGAGATTTTTTTTCTTTGCTACGTTTGACAAGTTCCAAAGTTGGAAACTTCAACCCAATACTACTTTAATTTACAGAAATTGCGACGAAACAAAGCATAATGCAGCAGCTAATAGAACCAAAGAGAAGAAACAAGAAATTAGTTCATAATTCTTTTACCTCATTAGGACTTGTTCTTTCATCGAAATCAATTGATTCATTCTTCCAGCAACATGAGATTCTTGATTGGTACTTGAGCTTTGGCAAGTAAAGATTGAAACCCCATGTTTCTTTTCGCATGCAAGACCCCAAAATTACATCCTTCTGATGATGATGAGAGCTTCTTAGAAAAACATGGCCCATTGAAGTGGGAGTAGCTGCAGCAAACCCCATATTCAAGATGCTCTTATGGTACTGAGCAAGTTTTTCAGGTTGCCACCGGCTTATTCACCTAGTCCCTCCATCTTTTATTTTGTTTCCATCCAGTGTGGAACCCAACCTATTAAATTTAAAAAATTTCAACATATCATAATTTTGTATTCACGATATCTAAAACACTATTCGAGCACAACCCTTGGTCCCTTCATTCACTTTTATTTGTACATTTTAAAATTGACATAATTCCAAAAATTAATGACTAATTCATCACAATATTTATATTAATTTTGTATTTAAAAAAATAATAATTAATATTAAAAATAAAATCTTAATATGTTAAAAATCACAATTTATTTTAAACATACTACATAAATAAAAAAACAGAACACTACTAAATTGGTTCAATAAAAATATTGTATTCGTGAAAAGTGAAAACAATACAATATATGTAACACATCCAAACAAGTTGCAAGTTGCAACCATGAAATTATTTGATTGTATAATTATAATATTTTGGTTACTTGTCATAACATAATGTAAGTATATATTTTAAGGGCCAAAATGTAAAAAGATTGTGTTAAACGACGTCATTCTATTAAAAGGACGACAAGGAAGGACAAAATTGGAATTGTGAAACAGCTAGGGTTTGAATTTATAAGCTGATAAAACCCAGCTCTGCAGAGCCGTCTTCCGTCTTTGAGAACAGCTAAACCCTAAGGGCCTCCGTCACCGGCGACAATGGGTAATAAAATCTATTCCTTCATTTCCCTGAATTTCATCCTTCAATGTTGTTTGTTTAATAGTGAAATGAAGTTAATGGAGAATTTTGCTGTAATATTGTATAGGTATCTCTCGTGATTCTATGCACAAGAGACGCGCTACTGGAGGAAAGAAGAAGGCTTGGAGGAAGAAGAGAAAGTATGTACAAATTATTCATATTTAAGTAATCTACTTTTTTACTTTTTGATAACTAAGTTAACGTGATCTGCAAACTTTAGCATTTTTGAGGATTTAGAGTTTATCTAGATTGTTCAATGTATGGCGGTAGATCTGGAGTTTTTTTGCTTTTAGCAATTCCTCACTTGTGTTGTTATTTTGAATATAATGAAAATTTTACATGGATCCAATTCTATGGAGTTTAGGCTAATGATGTGTATCTATGTTGCTTGTACTCTCCAAAAATGTTGCAACACCTATGACGTATTCTTCTAGACTGCACTACTTTTTGGGAAATGACATGCACATTTTTGTAGTGTCTGAGAAACATTGGACGAAACTTAACAATTCAATAGGCTTGAGGGAAGTTTTACAAAGGAATCAGCGTTGATAAAATTTAAAGTTTAGTTCTTTTGTTGGGGATTCTCTGTTTTCCTTGCCTAATGACAAGGAGTTAGTCTAACTAATGGGCTGATCCAAGAAGGAAAAATGTAGGAAAGGAAGTTTTTTTTTGGAGAAGGATAATGTAGAAGAGAAAGCAAAAAGCAAAAATTTTTAGCTGTAAATGAAGAGAAGAAAAACAAGAAAGGGGGGTTGATCTCTCATTGATCCATGCCTAACAATGATGAATCTAACTGACTTAAAGAGCACTAAGTAAGAGCTTATACGCTGGTCACTTTTCCCAGCTGATATTTTACTTTAACTAACTAACCTTTGGTTGTATTTGGATTTGATTTTGATTTTGGGTGATGTCCCTGCCATTTGAACTTGGTGGGCAATTCAGAGGTGTTCCATAATTTAATTTAATGGGCTTGACTTTAATATTATTGCCACTTGCAAAGTGAGAGATCGAGTGTTAGTAGACAAGATGAAGTAAGTAAATATAATTGAAGATAAGGTGAGAGATGAAGCCAGACAAAAGGATATGACTTGAACATAAAATGACTGATGTGTACTACTACAAATTTGGCTTGCTTTCTTCCTAATTGTTGGCCAGTCTCTCTCTTGACCAGGGATTTTCTTGAATTCTGATACGAGCGACTGATATGTATGAAGAACTTGTCTTTTTGGTGGTTATTTGAGATTTGACTTTGTATTCCCTGCTTCTGTAAAGGTATGAGCTTGGCAGACAGCCAGCAAACACAAAGCTGGTGCCAAATGCTAAGACTGTTAGAAGGATAAGAGTCCGAGGAGGTAATGTGAAATGGCGTGCTTTGAGGTTGGATACCGGAAATTACTCTTGGGGTAGCGAGGCTGTTACAAGGAAGACTCGTCTATTGGATGTGGTGTATAATGCCTCTAACAATGAGTTGGTTAGGACACAAACCCTGGTGAAGAGTGCAATTGTTCAGGTTGATGCAGCTCCATTTAAACAGTGGTATCTCCAGCACTATGGAGTTGAAATTGGTCGCAAGAAGAAGACTGCTGCTTCCAAGAAGGAAGGAGAGGTATTTGAATGTCTTTTTTCAATTCCATGCTTCTCCTATATAATTTGAGATTTTATTTATTGATGATTCCATAATCAGTTTTGTTTTATTTGTCTTGAGGATTTTATGTATGAACATTCTTAACCTTTAGAGGATTTTTCCCTTTACTATTGGTGTCTTGACTGTTTGTGCTGTTGGTGGTTCTAATTATAAAAAAGTTGTAACTGTCTTTTTAATAAAGGCTGCAGCTTAGCTACGACCAAATTCAATGGCAGTGTTTCTCTGTTTTGATGATTTCTGTTTTATTGATTCAACAGGAGGCTGAGGCTGCACCAGAGGAGAAGAAGAGTAACCATGTTCAAAGAAAGCTGGAAAAGAGGCAACAGGATCGCAAGCTTGACCCGCATGTTGAGGAGCAATTTGCTAGTGGGCGTCTGTTGGCTGCAATCTCATCACGACCTGGCCAGTGTGGTCGTGCTGATGGGTATGAATTCTCCTCCCTTATAGTAATAACTAGACCGGCTCCTAGTTGCTCACAGATTTCATTTTCTTACACATTTTCTTTTAACAAACTTTGACAGTTACATCTTGGAGGGAAAGGAGCTTGAGTTTTACATGAAGAAACTTCAGAAGAAGAAAGGGAAGGGTGCCAGTGGTGCTGCATAGAGTTGCAGGCTCCAATTTTTAAATTATCAGAACAAATTAGATTGGTTTTTCTTCCCTATTCAACAGTCTTGCTTCATTGGAAGGGAATGATAAACTTCTTGTATCAGATTTAGATTAGATTCAAGTTTGTTTTGCATATGATGGTTAACTGAGAATTTTGAGAACGACTTCATGAAAAAAAGAATTTTGAGAACATCCTTATTTTTCTTAATTGCATTATTAATTGTTTTCTAAATCAGTGTTAAGATGGACCTTCTCTTGCAGTAGATACCTTCAAACAGTTCATGGGGATCACAGGGTTTCCTGCTGTCTAAAGTTCAATTTTCTATCAACATAGGCTGCATTTGTGAGGTGATTTCATGACCAATGGCCGTATGTGAAAAGGTGTGTTTTCATATGCAAATTTATCACTTGACTGGTAAGTGAGATGTATTCTTACGTTTGGGGGGTGAGGGGGAGGGTATAAGAAAATAAGACAGCAAAGGAGTCGTTTGGTTTGGATACAAGTAATGATGGGATAAGTTATGTTGAGAATAATTTTTATTGCTTGTTTGGTCTATCATATTTAAAATTATATTAGCATAAATCTAAAGATAAGTTGTTTGTTTACAAAAATACCCTCAATCTTATTTAATTTTTCTTTTATATTTACTTAGTAAGCTGGGGATTTTAATTAAAAGAGACTTTTGAGTTATCTATTTGAGGATATAGGACACAAGTTTTAAAAATTGGGTAAAAGGGACTCTAGTATAATTAGGTATTAATGAGTTATGCTAATTTAAAAAAGAATATTTTTATACACCCCAAAGTTTTGTTATTTACAAATAGGTCCAACATATAAGAGGGTTGTAAAAAACACCTAAACAACTTAGGGTTGTTTAAATATCTTCTGGTTGTTTGAACTAAACAACTTTTGATTGTTTAAACAACTTCTGGTTGTTTGAACTAAACAACTTAGGGTTGTTTAAATATCTTCTGATTGTTTGAACTAAACAATTTTTGGTTGTTTAAATAATTTTTGGTTGTTTAAACAACTTTTGTTGTTTGAACTAAACAATTTAGGGTTATTTAAATATCTTCTGGTTGTTTGAACTAAACAACTTTTGGTTGTTTAAATATCTTCTTGGTTGCTTGAACAACTCATGTTTATATAAATATTTACAACATATCCTCTCTTCTGTTCTCATCTCTTTTCATCAATTTTTTAATATAGTTTTCACAATCAAATCGGAGTGAAGAAAAAAATGAGAATGACAACATCCGAAAAAGAAGAAGATGAAAACACAAAAAGTTTAAACAGAAAGGGAAAAACAGAGAAGGAAAAAAGTAAAGAAGTTAAGGAAGAAGAAGATGAAAGAAAAAGAAACAAGAGCGTTAAAAAAATGAAGAGAAGAGATGAGGGAAATGAAGAACAGAAGAGAGAAGAGAAGAGGGAAATAAAGAACATAAGTTTAAAAAAGTGGAGTAAATGAATGAAAATTAGGGTTTTATTAAAAGTTTTTGATCTTTTAATTTTTACCCTAAACTTTTAAATATTCTAATTCAACCCCATCTCTTCATAATTAACATCTAATTAAAAATTTATAATAAAAAAAATTTTAAAAAAATACAAATCTCCTATAGTTCATTTAACTCTCAAAGGTCCCTTTTACCTTATTTTCCCTAGTAAGCTTTAGTTATTCATTCTTAAAAATAAAATTTTCATCTTATTTAACTAAAATATTTTTGTATATGCATTTTCCATGATTGTGTAGCGTGTTTTTAAAATTAAACTTTTATCTTATTTAACTGAAAAATAAAACTGTCATTTTATTTAGCTTTAAATAAAATTTCATCTTATTTAACTTAAAAATAAAACTTTCATCTTATTTAGCTTAAAAATAAAACTTTCATCTTATTTAGCTTAAAAACAAAACTTCCATTTTAAGTTTATTAAAGTAAAACAAATTTTATTATTAAAATTATCTACATTTAAAAGTTATTTTTATTTTAATTGATATATAAAATATAATTTTTAAGTTAGTAATAAAGTATTTAATTAAAATATGTAATTTAGTAGTGCAGTGGACATTTTAAGAGAAATCAAAATATAAATAAACATAAAATTAATCTCTTTTATCTATCACACCAAACGATCCCTAAAATAGAAAAATACAAAATAATTGAAGCAACATATAATAATACACATTAAAGAATAAGAAAATATGCACAACTAGATAATACTACTTGAAGGAAAGGAGAAGCCTAACATGTACTTCTCCCACACAACTAGTGACAACATTCAACTACTTATTAATCCTCAATTTTTGTACCTTTCTATCTAAAGTCATATCCTCAATTAGTTGAAATTGTGGTATGTTTTGTTTAATCATTTTCCTTGGTGACCTACCTCTATCTCTCCTAATTTCTGCTACAACCAATCTCTTACACATCCTTACTAATAGATCCTTGCATCTCCTTTTCACATATTCGAAACATGTCAGTCTCGCTTTCTTTATCTTATCTGCCACAAAAAATACTCTCATCTTGCCTTATATAACTTCATTCCTAATCATATTTCTCCTAATATGCCTACACATTCATTTGATTATTTTTATCTCCATTACCTTCACTTTTATCTTGCTCTCTTAATAGGCAAAGGGATACGGCAGCAAAACGATGGTATTGCATCATCATATTTGTTGTACCCTTTGAGAGGAAAAATAAGTGTCAAAATTCATGTGGAAGTCTGACCATATTCCAAAATTTGAATAATTTAAACAATTGTACTCTTCTATTTTACAAGGCTATTATTTATTTTCATCATGCTTTTGTTCCTATGACGCCACAATGAGTGGACCCCTAAGTTAGTCAAAATATTCAAGAATCTTATCCTATGAAATATTTATATGTAAATAAATTTGACTGGTTGACAAATTTAAATGTAAACACCAAAAATAAATAAATATGAAAATTGTAAAATAAATAAAATTGGAAAGTTATCTGGTCATTGCGCCATGTAATTACTATCAAGTCTTTGTACTCCTACCAACATGACTTGTGGAGGGAAGTGACGGAATTGTTTTATTGTGATATCGATCGGTGTGTATAGAGTCAAGGATTTGCTGGGAATTTCGGATCGAAGACAGAAGTCTCGAATTCGAGCCTTGAATATAAAGAAAATTTTATAGGGAGCACTACTCTAAATAGAACCTACAGTGCACAATTCGAATTTAATCGAAGTTTTAATACAAATATCAAACACCGGATGAAAAATATAAAAAAGAAAAATCTTTGTGATCCTTGAAATGCTGTTTGAAATGGAAAATTTGGACAAGCGCTTTCAAAAAGGGTCGATTTATGCAAATGTCACTTTTACGTTATCATTTCGATTTTGTTCTTATGTTGAACTGATAAAATATTAATCTATCGTTTGACATTTATAAAAATTAATTTATGATCTGACACTTTTTCATAAGATATTTTTAAAAATTAATCTATAGACCCGTGTGTAATCTAAAAGGAATTTCATCAAATAACTATCTAAATTTCTTTATTTTAAAAAAATTGCACAGTACAAAAACATTTTCTTTTAACTTGATCTCTACTAATATTTTTGTCCTTCAACTTTAAGTGTACATAAGTAGATATTTAGGAATCATTTGGTGCGAGAGATAAAAATAAATAGTCTTGGAATAAAAAAATAGTTCAGGAATAAAAATTTGTTATGTTGTTTGATTGTCGAATTTGTGATAACTTATCTCAGTATCCCACTATTTATATCATAGTGATGAGATAAGTTATTCCATATGCATGGTGGGATAACTTATCCGAGGATAGCTAATCTCAGAATAATTAATTTTGGGATAACTTGTTCCCAACCAAACGACCCCTTAAATTTATATAAAGTTGTACAAGTAAACATACGCATCCTACAAATTAGTTCGAGTGTATCTCACATGAATAGTCATGTAGAATATGTGTCTATTAGTTCAATTTTATATAAATTTAAGTGTCTATTTATTCATATTTAAAGTTTAAAAATATAAATATCAATCAATTCAGGTCAAGTTAAAAGTATGTTTTATACAAAACGAAAATTGTGCATAGCAAATGGGGAGACATCATGAAAACGCTATGCTGACGTGAGAAATAAATATATAAACAAAAATAAAAATAAAAACAAAAGGTGCCTGCATCTCAAGGAAACTCCCTCTTCCTTTCATATATTTTGACTTAATTGCCAATTACACACTATATATAATACTAACACCTTATAATAAGTTGCTACACAAATATATACTACAAACAAATAAAACTCACAAACAAAAACAATTTTTTTTTCTAATTTACTACTTTTGGACAAGACAAAAATGTCAGTTGTAAGAGAACCTCGTTCTATTGCCAGAAAATTTTTGGCAAGGCCTCAACAAGAAGGACTTGGAGCTGTTGTTAGAAGAAGCATTGGAAGGTATATCCACTTCTTCTTTTTTGGTTCAGATTTTGGTGAGATTATACGGAATATGTTGTTATTGTTGTTGTTGAATACGATTTTCATCTAAACAAATTCAAAATTAAAATTTGATACATTCAATCAGAGCATTTGTCTTCTTCTTATGTTGCTTGTTACTGTTGCCTCTTTTTCAAACAATGTAAGGTAGGGGTAAAATCTATGTAGACTCTATCTTTTTCTGACTTTATTTATGAAATTACGTTGAATTTATTGTTATTGTTTGAATCGATTACATTTGAAATTATAAAGTATTTGATAAGATTTTTTCCCCATATATTTATGTTTTACGTCGAAAATATTGAATATAGTTGAATCAGGTTGTATTACCCTATGATCTTTTGATAGTAACTTTGTTCATTAATTGACATCTTTTGTATTTTCCTCTCTCAGGTTTGAGTTGAGATACTTTGATCCATTCATTGTTTTGGATGAATTCTCAGGTACAGTTAAATTAATAACTTAATTGTTTGACATTTTTATAATCCATCTGTTTAATCATCTAAATTTTTTTTTTTGTCTCATTAAAATTAATTGCAGTTTCTGCTCCATCTGGTTTTCCTGATCATCCACACAGAGGTAGCAATAATTAGCATTATAATTATTTAATATCTTCTGCTTTTTCCCATCTAAAATATTTTTTGATTCTCATCACTACAAATTTTTTTCCTGAATATTTTTACAGGCTTTGAAACTGTCACCTACATGTTGCAGGTATTTTTATTTTCAATTTTACCCTTATAATAATAATAAAAAAAGCAAATAAAGAGATTATTTTAGCTTATTCTATTTGTTTAGTAATAATAGTCTCTTTCACATGCTGTTGGTGTAAAAGTAAAGGTACTAAATTAATTTCCACGTTTCAGAAAATTAGAGTAGTTGAATAAATGTGATTGTCCAACTTAGAAATAAAGCAACATATATTAAAATTTATTGATCATATAAAAAATCTTTATACTGGCTGTTTATATAACTTAAATCCCTACAAATAAATGACTGGATTATGTTTGTCAGCACATAAGTATACATTTTGTTTTTGTATCCTAAAATTCATGATTTTGATAATTATTTAGGTAAACAATTTTTACTCCCTTCGTCCATCTTTATTTGTTCACTATACTATTTTGAGATGCTCAATAATACTTATCCAGAATAATTTATCATGATGTGTCTATTTTAGTGCTTTTTAATTCCTGTGTCAAGTCAATAATGGACAATTATTATTGAACAGAGGGAATATAGTTAATTTGATTAAGAGTCTGTTTGGCTTAACTTATCTAAAACAGTTTATAAACTGCTTTAGATAAGTTAAACCAAACATGCCCAATTATTTTTTTGAACTTATTTTAAGCATAAAATAATTTTAAATTCACCAGTCAAACACTCAAAAAAAATGAAAATAAATTATTTTCAGCAATTTATAAGTCATTCCAGTCTGGCTCTAAAACAAGTTTTAATTTTTTATACAAAAATAGGGAGCTGTGACACATGAAGATTTTGATGGACACAAAGGCACAATTGGAGCAGGTGATTTACAGTGGATGACTGCTGGAAGAGGAGTAGTTCATTCAGAAATGCCTGCAGCTGAGGGAACACAAAAAGGTTTACAATTGTGGATTAATCTCTCCTCCCAACACAAAATGCAAGTCTATTCGTTTTCTCTTTTTTGTTCGCGATTTTTCATTCGAGATTAGATATTATTTTCTTAGGAATATCATTCTAATATCTCAATGGTTTATAACAGGATACAACCAAGATATCAAGAAATATCAAGTGCCAACATAGAAGAAGCAACAAAAGATGGAGTAAAAGTGAGAGTTATAGCAGGAGAAGCACTAGGAATAAAATCAACTATACACACAAAAACTCCAACAATGTATTTGGACTTTACTTTAAAACCAGGATCCAAAATTCAACAGCCAATTCCCAAATCATACAATTCATTTGTATATATTTTAGAAGGTGAAGGTATTTTTGGGCAAGATTCAAGAACAAATTCACCTATATCTTCACATAATTTGTTGCTTTTGAGTGGATTTGGTGATGGACTTGTGGCATGGAATAAGGGGACAAAAATACTAAGGTTTATATTAGTAGGTGGAGAGCCATTGGGTGAACCAATAGCACAATTGGGACCATTTGTGATGAATACTCAAGAAGAAATTGATCAAACTATTGAGGATTTTGAAAATTATACTAATGGTTTTGAGAAAGCTAGATATTGGAGATCTCAAGCTAGAGTTGAGCTTGGTTATTAATTGATAAGTTGGAATTTATAGATTCAAGTAATTCAGATTCTCGTTGCTTAAGGTCTTTTTGGATCAGGAAAATCGTTGTATATCATATACAAAGTATTTATTATTTTGTCCTTAGCATAATTGGTAAAGTTATTGTCATGTGACTAATAGGTCACATATTCGAGCTGCGGAAACAATCTTTTGCAAATATGCAGAAGAAAGTTGCGTACAATACATCTTTGTGATCCGGCATTTCTCTGAACCCTATGCATAGTAGAAATTTAGTGAACCGGACTGTATTGTTTTCTTTTATCCTTGATTCTTTTGTTGTTGCCATATTTTCCTTGCACATTTTGAATAGAATGTTAAGTTAATTAATTTTGAATGTGAATAATATGGCTGAATCTATTTTTTTTTATATACATCTAAGACTTTATGATAGTATATAACGCTTTTTAGTATTTGTAGTATACGAGTCAACTTGTATATGCTTTAATTAATGGGGAATTCTCGCATATACCTTAATTATGTTATATAACTATAGTTTGCTAATTACAATTCATAGCTATAGTTATAACATCGTTTGTATAATTCGCACAGCATTTGTATACATTTGTATAATTCACAACTTTTGTATAACGTTCGTATATTTTGCTATACAATTCGATTCGCGCACAACGTTTGTATAAATCGCGGATATTATACAAAACTCAACTGTATAATTACACGAATTATACAAAACTCAACCTGTAATTATATCTAAATGTTTGTCGCGAGCCATGATTAATTCAAACTATAACTATGTTAGCTAATTAATTAGTATATATTTGATTATCCGTGTAATTTTTCCTTTATTAATTTATTAATATTTGTTATTTTTTATCACCACCAATAGAAAAAAAGAATATAATAAAGAAACATAACGTGACCAGGTAACATGAGTTATGCGCATTTTTAATAATGCTACTTTGTTAGAATATTTATTCTGCTCAAAGATCGTTGACTCGTGCTTTATGGGCACATCAATTTTTTTTATTTTTGGTTCTTTATAAAATTGGCAAAAACTTAGTGGTACGCAATTATATTAGCATGGTCAGATATTATCATTAATTAATTTACCATATTAGCTATAGTCACAGTCCTATCACATGCAACTGAGAATTGGACAGTGTAGAAATTTCAATAATTTTGACTAAATGGAAACTAGGGAGTGGGAATAAATAAATAAAAAAATGTCCTTCTTTGTTTGGTTAAAGAAGGAAAGGAAGAAAAATCATATTATATAAATTTAATTTTGACTCCAGTTTTGTTCTACACTTCTTTATTTAATTAAATTTTGACTGCTTTTAATTCTACACTTCTTTATTTGTTATTCATCCAATATTTGATACATATTTAAAAGATTTCACTTTACCGTAAAAATTTTCTTACTAAAATTGACTTAGTTTTCAAAATTTCTAATTAAGAATTGAATAATATAAAATATTTTTTAAAATATAAAATTAAATATAACTTTCTGACATATAGGTCGTATAGAGTCCAATAGAAAAACCCCCTACTAATTATGTTATTAGAAGCAATTAATCCGTAAATGTTATCTATAATTACTTTTTAAAAAATATGATAACTTATCTGCATCAGAGAATTTATTATAATTAAGTGTTTTAAAGAATCTACTAATTTCTTGATATAAACATAAAATCAAATGTAAAGAAACTTTTATCAAATTATGTGTAATACACATTTTATTTACCAATAAGTCCAATAGCGAAGCTATCTTATGTTAACGGGTGTCAATTGATATTTATTTTGTCGATTAAAATTTTAATTTTATGTACACAAATTATATATTGACTCTCCTTTATTTTTAGTATGTGTGCCCATTTTTTTATATTTTAACACTCTTAATAAAATTCGTAACTCCATCGCTGCTAACAATAATAACAATATATCAGTATAATTTCATAAATAAATATACTTTCTCTCTTTATTTTTAGTTGTCATGATAATATTTGATACAATTCTTAAGAAAAAAATTAATTAGAAGTGTTGTTTGACTAATATATATCTTATTAATTATTTAATTTTTATTTATATTTGTATTTCATAATTTTTGAATTATTAATATTAATGATAAAATTAAAATAGAGAAAATATTTTTAATATACATGATAATTAAAAAAGAGAATAAACGTTTATTAAAAAATAATATAAGGAAAGACATAGGCGAAAAAACCACATAGTATACCAACTTGGAACACTCCGAAAAACTGGCACAGAGAGAGAGAGAGAGAGAGAGAGAGGAAGAAGATGAACAAGAAAAAGCTCAAACTTCTTCTTTCTCTCTTTGCTCTCAATTCAATCACTCTTTATCTCTACTTTTCTTCATACCCAGATCATTTCCGTCACAAATTCCTCCAAAACCACCACATCACTACCGGAAACCGCTTTTCTTCATCGGAAAATCACCCAAATTTCCATTCCTCAGTCTCTTCCCAATCCAAACCATGGCCCATCTTGCCTTCTTACCTCCCTTGGTCTCAGAACCCCAATGTTGCTTGGAGATCCTGTGAGGGTTATTTCGGAAATGGGTTTACTCGCAAAATCGATCTTCTCAAAACCCCGCCGGAGATTCACCGGCAATTGGGTGAAAACAGAAATTCCGGCGGAGGAGGAGGGTGGTTTAGGTGTTTTTTCAGTGAGACATTGCAGAGTTCGATTTGTGAAGGAGGGGTAATACGGATGAATCCGGAGAAAATTTTGATGTCTAAAGGAGGAGAGAAATTGGAAAAAGTAATTGGTAGGAGAGAAGAAGAGGAGCTACCCTTTTTTAAAAATGGAGCTTTTGAAATAGAGGTTAATGAAAGAACAAAAATTGGGAAAAAATTAGCTGATGAAAAATTCTTGAATGAATACTTACCTGAAGGTGCAATCTCAAAGCACACTATGAGGGAATTAATCGATTCTATTCGATTGGTTGGTGCCAATGAATTTCACTGTTCTGAGGTTTGATTTTTGAATTTTGTTTGATTTGATATTAAAGTTTTGATCTTTGAGAATGTTGGTAGATATGGAGTACAATAATGGATTTTCTTTGATCTGTTTAATGAAGATTGTCTTATCTAATTGTTGCTTTAGAAAAGTATCTCAGTGTTATAAATATGGTTTATATGTGTCATTAGAGATAACATCAGTTAATTAACTTTTGGATTATGGTTGAATTTCATTTGATCATATTACTTATAAAGTGGTCATTTTGAAATGTTTCACTAAAGATTTTGTTGAGATTTTAGAGCTTATCTATAGGTGTAAATGTAGTTTGGATTTGAATATGTTAAATTTGAATACATAAATGTTATCAAATTTATGGACCTCGAAAAGTATTCAGTGTCAGTAATTAACCACCTTAAGTTGGCAGGAAATGGTCAGTGTATGTGATAGAAGGTGAATCCTATATCTTTTGATGTCCAACATAAAGAAAATTAGTTAATTTACGTGTTTTCCCTTTCCCTTTCTTAATTTTGAATTTTACTCTATTGATTCCTTTGTCTGAGATACTCAAAAGTGAACAGTAGACAGATTTAGCTATAGCAAAAAATGAAGCAAGCCATGTTTTCTACTTTCATCTCTTTATTTCCATCTTACAAACGGAATATGGTAGCATTTGTCTGAGCTGGTCAGCTTTATTCCTGTAATGCTTCATAACTAATTTGAGTAAATGCCTTTTGAAGCTTTGATGACTATTGACTTGATTTGACGTTGTCTCAAACATTGCTTCTATGTTAGCAGCAACTTATGTCTAGGAGGAAATCTGTACCAGACAGGGGACCTTTCACTTGGTTATTAGCTACTCAAAGTTCCAGTATTACCAGTTAATTTTAGATCTTCGCCGTGGTATCTTTTAAAGTTTAATCAAAATCCAAAGCACTTCTGTGCACTAACAAGAGGAATACATGAAGGGTGTAGCATTGTTAGGTTATGTTACCTTATCCACTAATGAAAGAGAACTAACTGAAATGATGATAAGTGGTCTTATATTTGCCGGGGACTGGTTTAGATTGCTCATGCTTGGAATATTTCCGAGATGAAATTTTTTCAGTTTTTTATGTGCTTATCAGAAAATCATCCTTGCTAGATGTCAATGTTCAAGCAACCATGTAAGGAAGCTCCTCCTTTTATTCATGAAATCTTTCCACAATCGATGCCTTACATTGCTGACAACTTTCTAATTTTTATTTCAGTGGATTGAGGAGCCATCACTTTTGATTACACGATTTGAGTATGCAAACCTTTTCCACACAGTTACTGATTGGTATAGTGCATACGCGGCATCCAGAGTCACTGGCTTGCCCAGTCGGCCACATTTGGTTTTTGTAGATGGCCATTGTGAGGTACGTCTGAAAGTATTGTTGACTATGGCATGCTGCATTGTTCTGTGTCATGGATGAATGTGAATTCAGTAACTATTTGGTCGTCTTAATCCCGAGTTTCCCTTTGTTTCAGCTTTCTATTTGACACAATGATTAACTCAGTACCTAGTTGTTGCAATTGGCTCATTCTTACTTCTATTTACGTGTCACTATATATTTGAATGGTTCCTTGGTGGTCAAAAGAAGTTTTGTTACGAAAAAAGTTAGCAATGATTTCATTTCTGGCACAATTTATTGTTACCTTAACCCCCGTCTTGAAAATTCCCTCCTGTTGCATAATTAAATGGGACTAACGTACATAGCCACTACTTTCATGTGTTGAAAGCTCTTTCACTCAATTACTGTAATCTTGATGAATTTTACTTGGCTAAGATTGTTTTGTGGGCGTGCTTGATTTATCTTCAAATTCAGTTTCTTCATGTTATTCTTTTGAATAATTGTTTTTACTTTTTACCCTTTTCTGTTTGGAAATAAAAATCAGACACAATTGGAGGAAACATGGAGAGCACTGTTTTCAAGCCTCACTTATGCTAAAAACTTTAGTGGTCCGGTTTGTTTCCGCCATGCCATTCTCTCGCCGTTGGGATATGAAACTGCCCTGTTTAAGGGACTTTCAGAAATTATAGATTGTAATGGAGCTCCTGCCCATGATTTGTGGCAAAATCCCAATGATAGAAAAACTGCACGGTTATCCGAGTTTGGAGAGATGATCAGAGCAGCCTTTGGATTTCCTGTGGATAGACAGAACATCCCAAGGACAGCCACTGGCCCTAATGTCCTCTTTGTTAGACGTGAGGATTATTTAGCTCACCCACGTCATGGTGGAAAGGTACAGTCTAGGCTTAGCAATGAACAACAGGTATTTGATTCCATAAAGAGCTGGTCCTTGAACCACAGAGAGTGCAAATTAAATGTGATTAACGGATTATTTGCCCACATGTCCATGAAAGAGCAAATTCGAGCAATCCAAGATGCTTCTGTTATTATTGGTGCTCATGGAGCAGGTCTAACACACATTGTTTCTGCAGCACCAAAAGCTGTAATACTAGAAATTATAAGCAGTGAGTATAGGCGCCCCCATTTTGCTCTGATCGCACAATGGAAAGGATTGGAGTACCATCCCATATATTTGGAGGGGTCTTATGCAGACCCTCCAGTCGTGATCGACAAGCTCAGCAGCATTTTGAAGAGTCTTGGCTGCTAAATTTGCTCGACAGTTTGATCAATTTGGCTTTTCTTGAAAAGACTGAATCTTGGAGCCTGAGAATCGTGTAAAATATGTTTCATGTGCAGTTCTACAGTCAATTGCTGCAATCTTGATCCTCAATCTGGTTTTCATAAGTTTCACAGGTTCTGGCAGTTACTAATTTAAAAGTCCTCTCAGTTATAGACCATCAGAACGAATTGTAATGGTGAGCTCATGGAAGAGCATATTCTTTATCGTGTAAGATTACAAGTCACACGCGACACACACATCTGTAAATCAGATTAGGTTGGTATTCCTTGCAATTCATTGTCAATTGTTTTCCACAATTATTATCTTTTTGTTCTGGGAAGAGGAAGATTAACAAACATGTTGAAGTAGCAGATTAACAAGAACGTCCATATGGTGTTCAGTGAGGATATGGTTGTAACCAAACAAAAGAAATGAGAATTTGAACAGAGATTTTTCACGTATTTTTAGCTCTCTGTCTATGTTGTTCTCTTAACCCGTTCTTTAGTGTTCTTCAGGTTGTACATGTAGCATATGTTCTTATTTTTCAGACCTTTATGTGGACATTCATCATGCCTTCACAAATAACTTTTTCTTCCTGTAGTTGTGCTTGAATTAAAGGAGAGTCTTGGAGAAACTGTAAAGTTGTTACCAAGTCACATTTTCAAGCTGTGAATTCAGCTGTTGATGTTTGTCTGTACGTTAGGCTGCCTACATTACATTGTTATGGCGCACGGCTCATCTCTTGAGCCTGCTGAACGTGGGATGCTTCTTGCACGGAGCTATCCTTTCAATGTTTTCCTTGAAATATACTTAAATCCACCTGATAGAGAGCAACGTCATTTTTGAAAACGCCTTCCAAGAACAGGACTACCCGGCCAAACGTCTGAGAAGTATGTAATCAAAGTCCTATAAAGAATTTGAAATTTACTAGTTTTTATTGCAATCTCGAATTAATATACAAGAGTGATTAAATTTATAATTAAATATTTATAGATATATAGTGGATTTTTATTCATTAGGTTTGAGCAAAAGTTATTGGCATGTTTATTCTTTCTTTTATTCATATGGTTCTTTTAGTACTTTTTAAATTTCTATATATCAGCACTTGGTACGTAAATTAGATACACCGTCAAAGCGCTTGAAACCTCTTTGAAACTTCTTTATAATGATGTCGTTTAAGGGTTAAATAATCCGTTGAGCCTAAATAATAGGTGCTTATTTATCCTAAAAACAGAAACCACATCCGATCCGAGTCCTAATTTTCTTGGACTCCTAATAATATTAAGGGAGAACATTGATATTATCTCAAAAAAAGTTTACTTACTAATCTTTTATTAAAAAAAATAAAATTGTATTATCTAAGTAAGAGGGAAAAAAGGGTTAAAAAATTTTTAAAAAATTAAAAATTTGCAGAAAACAGATATATGCAAAAGTGCAAAGATTATCGTTGGAGGAGAAGGAGGGTGATGAGTTTTTTTTTTCCAATTTTAGCAAATATCCAATGTGAAATCTGACATCATTCCAAATTCTCCTCTGATTCTGATTCTGATTTTGAATTGTTTCCATAATAAATATTTTTATTAAAAAAAACTTTTCCTTGTTGTATTATGTTTTAGTTATCAGATTTCTGTAAATGGCATTGCCATTGCCGTTTTTCCTTACCCTATCTCTCCCAAATTGCAAAAAAGTGTATTATTGCTCGTATACACGTTCAAATTTACCGCTCCCCATCATAGCATTGTGAGTTCTGTAATTCACAATGCCGATTCCGGCGACCCAAATCGCAGGATTAGCGAATGGGGTAAATGGATCTATGAAAGTTAAATCATCCAATAATTTGAAGAAATTGTTTACTAAGGCATTCCGTTCCGCCGGTGTTAAGTCCATATTCAAATCCAAGGCTAAACGTAAGCCTCCTGCTGAAGTTGTTCGTCGGGTGAGATTCTTGTTAGAGGCTGTGGATTCTCTTGACGACGATGTTGATCCCAATCATTTTGACAAGGTGATTACTAATTGCTTTCGAAATGCATTTATTTTGGTTTATTACTTGAATTCTTATTTTTTGGGGCATGGGGATTAGTAATTAGGGTCATTTGGTAGCTGGATAAAAAATAAGTTATTCATGTATTAATTTCAATATAAATTATACGACGTTTGGTACATAGATAGGAAATAAGTTATTCATGTATAAAATTAATAATACAACGTTTGGTTAACAATTTAGAAATCCGTATAACTAATACATGTATATAAGTTATGAGGAAATCTATGTGTTATTTTATGCAGGTTAGAAGATGGAATAGCTAATACATAAATAAATAATTCATGCATAATTATTACCTGTATAAAATAATACATAGATTAAATCATAACTAAATTCCTACATTATTAATATTTGCATAACTCTAACCAGTTACAAAACGACCCCTAGGCCATAATATTCCGACTATGACATTCACATGCATGCTTTTTCATAAAATTTGGATTTTTACTCTCTCATGATGCATAATGCTTTTCAGATGCAAGAACTGGATTCTCTTTTACATGAGCTGAAATCAATACTGTACGGGAGTAATGAATGTGAACCTGCTGTTGAAGCATGCTTGCAATTGACTCAGGAGTTTTTTCGAGATAATACATTTCGTCTCATCATTATTTGTCTTCCTAAATTTAACTTGGAGGTGAGTATTTATATATTTGATTCTTTTAAGAGCTAAGCTTCAAGATCTTACTACTCTAGAATCTGCATCACTTTTAGAAGTACTCTAAGCATTCTACCATCCGTTGTCTCTAGTTAAAGGATGTTTCACCTTGTTCTATTGCCCAAACTTATTACCAAAATGATCATTCTTTTCTAAGGCTCGTAAAGATGTCACACGAATTGTGGCCAATCTACAAAGGCAACCAGTTAATTCACGCTTGATTGCATCTGATTATTTGGAAGCCAACTCGGACCTTATGGATCATTTGTTATCCGGGTAAGCTAATCCTAATTTTTCTCCCTTTTTCTTGTTTTCCTTACCAGGTTGGCGCAATGCCTTCTCTTCCTCATGATCTTTAACTAAAGCACGATCTTGTCCTCACTGTTCTGTTATAGATATGATGATCCAGGTCTTGCTTTGCATTACGGAGCAATGTTGAGGGAGTGTATTCGCCATCAGGTTGTTGCAAGGTCAGCATCTCTGAAAATACCCGTCAGTATGTTAATTGGATGTTTCTCTGATCAATGCTTTGTTTTGTATTATTATTGACTCTGAGATTACCTATGAATAACAATGCTTCCTTGCTTTTTGTTTCAACTACTATTTCTTCTCTTCTTGTTTTTCTGTTCAACGTGTGTTATTATTCTCTTATTGATTTTATATTGTTTGTTTTATCAGTGTTTATGGGCAATTTTTCCCATAATTTGTCGAAATATTTGCAGATATGTGTTGAACTCCGAGCACATGAAAAAGTTTTTCAATCACATGCAAATTCCAGAATTTGATGTTGCTGCAGATGCTACAGCGACCTTTAAGGTTATTATTTATGAGGCCTCTCTCTTAGCATGTTTTTTAGTCCACCAATTTTGTGATGAAAAAATTCTTGATATGTTTCATTTCTGCAAACAAGCACTATTACCGTCAGCCACTGAATATTCGTCGTACTGTTACTCAACTTCGAATCTTTTTTTCCGTTTTGCAACTTGCTGCAGGAGCTTATGACCAGGCATAAATCGACAGTTGCTGAATTTCTCTTTGAAAATTATGATTGGGTATGTTATGATCCTCATTTGCCAGTTGTATGATTTTCTTTATGTTAGTTCATTAGCACCAACTTCAACCTACGACATGCCAGTATAACATATTCTCCACTCCTTTTTTGTTATAGTTCTTCGTTGAATTTAATGCGAAGCTTTTGGAATCAGCAAACTATATTACCAGAAGACAAGCTATCAAGGTAAAATAAATATACAAGATTTTTTACTCATATTCTTGTCTCAAAGCATGTCTGAGTTTGATTTGGTGCTATTTCAGTTGGGCTTCAATGATTTTCTTTTTTGTTGTACACATTTTAGTAATTTCTCTGCTATATTTTATCACGATAAAAGTATTTTTCTGCTTATAAATAAGTCAATGGCTTTACCCACACTTTATTTATTTTGTAGCTTTTGGGAGATATTTTGCTTGATCGCTCCAATTCTGCTGTGATGACACGCTATGTCAGCTCGAAAGATAATTTAAGGATTTTGATGAATCTTTTGAGGGTATGTCATTCTACCAATGTGCCATAAGTTAGCACTTCTTTTCCCCTCTGAGCATTTTGCTGTGATAAAAGCAAACCATATCATAAAATTTAGCTATATCAAGTCATAAAAAATGATATTGGTTTGTATCATGAGTTTAACTCTCGTCGTTTGATTCTTTGATGTCCATGTAGAAAATACTTTTGCTAGTGCTATTATTTCACTATGTTGATTTGACACATTATTGTACAACTCAATCTTGCTGCTATATTTGTTTCTCGGTCTTCCCATGTTTCAGGAGGCTAGCAAGAACATTCAGCTAGATGCATTTCACGTGTTTAAGGTAATACTTCTGACGTTTGATTACTACTTATCTATTGCTCATATATGACTCCTATTCATTTCTCTGTGCTTGTTCTTTTGTTCTGGTAACAGCTTTTCGTGGCCAATAGAAACAAACCTTCTGACATTGTCAACATAATCGTTGCCAATAGAAGCAAGCTTCTTCGCTTCTTCGCAAGCTTCAGGATAGATAAAGGTAGTAACTTTTCTTCGACCAACCAATATATTGACTTATATCATCTTTGTATGGGGAACGGTATATATAATTACAGAACATTGTTTGTTTGCAGAAGATGAACAATTCGAGGCTGATAAAGCTCAAGTTGTTAAAGAAATTGCAGAACTTGAAGCTAAAGGACCTCTTTTTTCAGGGGAACTGCATAAATTTCCCGGTACACCTACTGCTTCAGGAGAACTGTACAAGTTATCATCAACCCCTCTCTCTAGACAACTAATATAACTACGTAGACCAACTACTTGCTCTGGAGAATCACAAAACCTTTAGTATACGAGTCATTGTTTTATGAATTATACTAAAAGAAACTTCTTCTTTTGTTTAACCTTTCGAGTCTGTTGATCAAAGAATACTAATTGCAGTGGAGTATGCCATCTTTGCTCTGGTTATTTGAAAGAGCATCGTGAAGGAACAAGTTATACGCGATGTAAAATGAACATTTGTGAATTTTCTTTGTCTTAACAGCTATATGTATATACATATATAACTTATTTCCCATATATAAATTGCGGATTTGCAGTAGCGTTAGTGAGATTCATATAATCGATCTTAATTTGTTTGGGATTGAGGTGTAGTGGTGGTTGTTATTATTGTACTTTCGGAGAATAACATGTTGTATTTAGATTATCAATTTGAAACACATATACCTATATTAGAGCATTAATAATTTATGCTTGACAAGGATTCAAAAGTATTTCCGTGGAAAAACTATTTATATTTCTTAAAATTCAGAAAAACAGCTTATAATAATGTTGTACACAAGTCGTTTGGCCATATAACTTCATGTAAAATTTGAAGAAAAAAAAAGTTTTTGTTTACAAATTGCAAAATGCTATTTGAAAATTATGTTTAACCTCGAATACAAATTGGAGTTGTTATTCATTTTTTGGGAATTTTTTTTTTTGTAATTTTTCAAAATTTTTGAAAATTCTGGAATTCAACTTTACGAAATTCTAAGGTTAAACGTGTTTTCTATAGTTCAACTCCGCAAAAAAGATAAAAAAAATTCATGACCAAACGCCTCCGTCCCTCTTGTGCAATCAAATGATGATTGTAAAAAGAAATGGGCTGGGCTTTTCTGGGCTGGACCGTCTCTCTATGATCCATAACGGTTTTCGTTGATGGGCCTGGCAAAGAAGCCCAAAAAAAAACGACTGTACGAACATAGCAGAAGAATTGAGGAATCGTCACTTCTCCCAGATTTCCGTAGAGTTTTTCAAATTCACAAAGTTGGAGTCTTTGCTCAAATTTTGAATTCTGGATTACTGTTAGCGCTCTGATTTTGTGAGAATTTGTGTATAATATTTTGTATAAATTGTTGTTACGATCCCCAAAATCGAAATGGTTTTCTGTTACCCATCATCTCCTTCCAAATTTGCTGCTACATTGGCGTGTTTTTTTGGTGGTGCTGCTCTTTTTGCTTTTGGTGTACACCATTCTTACATCAATATTGCCCCTCAACAAGCTCGAACTAAAGCTAGGAATGACTTTGTCAAGGATCGATTGAGAAAGAAATATGGCAAATAATTCAGACTCTCATCTTCTGGGTAACTATTTATTTTCTGGTAATGTTGATTACTATCATTTTGGTTAATGATTTTGTACTAATTTTGTTGTTAGAATTGTAGACTCCTCATTTTTTTCGTTTTCGTTTTGCTGTAATCTTGTTGTTGGTTTGTCTAATTTTAGTTTGATAACTTGAGGGGTGAAATCATGACCCTTGATAGGAGTGCGTAGAGCATTCATGGGAGGGTGTAAGAGGTCCAAGGACATGATAGAAGGTTAGTAGTTAGTCGAATGCTTTGTTTTTCCATTCCCGGAGTATTAGTATTAATCTTGTATTTTTCGTCTTCTTAGATTTCTATTCTTTAGCCTTGATATTCCATTTTCTTCTTGTTGTCTATGCTTGTTGCTATTGTCTTCTTTTTCATCTCTTTTGAGAGTTGAAGGTTTATCGGAAACAACCTCTTTACTTTCTCAACAGACAGGGGTAAAGGTCTACCTTCCTCACAGCCCAGTTATGGAATTATATTGGGTTTTTTGTTGTTGTTGTTATTGTTATTGTTATCTTGAGGAGTGAAATCAACTGTTTACTTTTTTTTGTCAACTGTATGGTCTAGAGAGTAATGCTAATATGAACCTTTGAGCACCATAACATAGATTTCATTAGTTCATCTGCAACTATTAAGAATGATTCTGGTCATAAAGTTAATCGAAAGAGACTTATGAATTAATGAAGTTTGAAAAAATAGTCTCGAGAATTGTTTTTTATGTGCTTAATATCCTCTGTGGACGCGCACTTGTAAGGTTTGATTGCACATTAATACTGCTGTGATTGTGAACTGGTAATGTTGTTATCGCGGAGCAGCTTTTTCATCTTGACTAGTTCTCTTTGTTGCTCTCTTCTCATTCTTCTACAAGTTTGACCAATCCCAGATTTGAGTTTTCCTACAACTAGACCAAGCTCAGGATGAGTGAAACTGGAAATATGATCACCTAAATATAGCACGAAATCAACCAAAATGACTTGGGAAAACTCTATATATTTAGCTCATCAAATACCCATACTTGAGAGTTGAGACTTTGCTTTCCCTCGAGCAAACAAAAAGAAATAAACCCCTACATAGGTACTAGAAAAATCAAACAAGATAATAGATAAACCAAGAACTACCTATGGATGTAAACAAACTTTTTCCTCATTATGTGTAAATCTTCCATGTGATGTGATCACTTATTAAAGGTGTTTATGGGCGGTTAACTAGTTTACTTCAGCATATTACCTGGCAGTGTGCCCTCATCATTTGGTCTAGTGAGCTGAAGCCCTATGTTTTCAAATTACTGCAGGTATCTGAAACTTGATTATCAAAAGAAGTCACTGTCCATCGTCTAGGACGTTAGGTAATTCAATATGATCGAGCTGAGGTTCAAGCAGCTATATATGAGCAATTAACCAACATCCAAATGCTGATCATCATTCACCACCACCACGTCTACCTTTTGATACTCCAGTTATGATCCTGAACTACTTGGAAGGTTAAATAGGCAGGCAACTCTCCTTCAAAATGCTCAGGCCTACGTCAGACTGGAGGATCCCAAATTATGTGGATGAAACTAAGCAGGGCCTAAATTTTTTGACTCGTGGAAGGAAAATGCATGATGTTGTTTTAAGTTTAGGATTTCCATGTTTGTTAACACGTTCTTTGGCAGTGACACTTCTATTTGGTCAAGTAATTTCTCTTATTCCTATCAGGTATCTGCAAAAATCTTTTTTTGACTGGGTGTAAATAGTTAACAATTGCCACTGGGGAAAAAACATACCTAAAAAGAGTAACAAGTTGCTTATATCAAGTAATTGCACCATAAATTTATGAGCTTCAAAGAGGATTTGCTGGCAAACTCGAGGTTATTAGTCAATAGATCTGCAACGTTTATTTGCAATCTTATGTTACATGAATGGAACATAAAGGAAGGCTGTGTATGAAAAATACTAACATTGATCATTGCTTATATCCAAAATACAGAATTCTTACAAATAAATAGGTAATAAACCCCAAACACCCACTCAATCTGACCCAAAATGGTTAAATAGGAGAGGAAAGGGATGAAAAATAGAAAAAAGGAAGAATGTAAAGAATAAACAAGAGCTGAAAAATTTGATCCATTGAAAATACAAGGAAACAATCACGTGTTAAACGACCTGATCCAAGACTACCGCCGCCATCATGTGCGACTCCATAATCACCAGAGGTTTGATCAGTAAGATGGCAAAACAAATTGTACAAAATGGTGGCACCAAGGAAGAAATGGTCATCAATATACCATGGTAATTGCAAGAAGAACTGCAACTGAGCTCATGACAATGTTAGCAACAACTGAGGATTGGCCATTTGGAGCAGTAGCGGGAGCTCTAGCTGTAGAACCATTGTCATTACTTGGGTTTATCTTTGCAACAGGTGGAAGAGGCGGCTCAGTCACATCACTGTCATTGAGCATGGGGTAGGGAGGTTCGACTGGTGGCATAGACTGAGGAGTCATGAGTCCCAGGAGACTCCCAGGTTGAACAGGGCTCATATATGGTGGCAAGTTTTTGTACGCTAAACAACGGTTCCCTGTACATTCCCAACAATTGGTTTATGTCAAATTAAGGATATATAGTAATCTTGTATTTTGTATGCACAACTTAATGGATATGACAGAGCAAAAGCTCTGGTAAAATATACACAAATTTAGCGGTTGCACCAGAGATCCATTTATACTGAATGATGTTTGGGGATGAAAGGGGGAAGAAGGAGTTGGGGTTGCAACGCGGTATGAGAAATAATAAAGGTATATAATAACTTACTTCGGTATCTAGCCGCTGTGAGAGGATATTCTGTAACAAGACCATCAACGCCAGCTCCAAGAACATAGTTGTTTAACTCAGCAGATGAATCTGAGAAGAAATCCCATGCTTGAGATACAAACTCATTATTAAATAGTTGTACATATACTGGGAGATTTGCTGACTGCAGCTTCTGCACAACGTTCGTTTGACCAATGATAAAAGCGTCTTCGCTGGGGAAGACTGATGTCTTGGTTATGACAACAGATTTTGCAAAGGTCTTGATCTCCAATAAAGTTGAGTTCTTGATATCACTGATATCATCGTCAACCAAATAAACAAGTTCATAACTACTCTTCTTAAATTCTTCCAGAACAGAACTCTCTTTTGATTGGATCATAACTTTCTTAGCAGTCTGATTATTGTAACCAGCTTTGCTTAAGGCGTCCAAAACAGCACCAGTTACACCTAATCCCTGCTTTGCCAGGTATGCAGCATTCTGCATGGAGCCAGAATATAGTGTCAAATAATGAGAAAGGAGGTAAAACCTCCATTGTGCAAAGATATCCATTAACATCAGATTTTTTTCTCATATAAACATAAAAATGCAGCTACTTAGCGACTGTTCTTCCTCTTTTTTGTGATGTCAAAGTTCTTATTGTTTTTCTTATAATCCTTTCTACATTGAGTGGGTAATCACCTTCATTAAGTAATGAAGGTAGAAATATTATGATTCTGCTACTAAAAAGGAAGTTATTATTGTATTTGGAAAGCAGTCAAAATTGCTTCAGTTGTAACATGTCTCTACATTTCAGAAAATTTGAGATATAGAGATCCTTTCTGTATCCTGCAGACGATTAAACCTTCAAAATACTAGTCACAAAGTGAATCCTTTCCTTTTGAAAACATACCATTTTCCAAAAAGCATTTTCTGGTTCCAAATTCTTTCAAGGGTAAGTTTGGCATGTTTCCCGCATTCAATCACATATGAAATAGCATAAGAAGCTATGGAATAAGAGGAGTGAATATAACTTATAAGCATTTAGGATGCGGAAGTGAGCTTACACTAAATTGACGCATAAGAATATTGGTATACATAAGGTCAGTAGTCACTGAACAAACTCACCTCTATGCTGATCATTACACCCGAAACAGTAGCATTTTTGGAAAATGCCAAGAAGTTCGCTAACGACATAAAGTTTCCATCATTTCTGGCGTTTGGATTCCGTGACAATCTAAAGGATGAATACTTGTGTGATATTGCCGCTGCAAGACATTAGAGCATGTTTAAGTACATTTTGAAACAATAGTATTCCAAAATTTCAATTGTAGTAGTGCATAATCTTGAAATGAAAATAATTAGAAGAAAAAGTATGCATTTGCAGAAATGTCCAAATAAGAAATGAAGGTCTCTAGAAAATCGAGAACATGTCTTAAAAGAGCTTGGGGAAAGCGTATGCCACAACAGCATGTCAAAGTGGGAAAAAGAGGCTATTATTAAGCCAAATAAAAATCCAGTTTTTGTAATTCTTTCACACATTTCAAAAACAATAAGTGCCATTCTTAATGAGGAAGGAGAACTGGGATGATGAATTCCTAGAATATTGCTCCTCTCTTAAGAGCTTATATGTGCAATTCAAAACAATTAACAAGCTACAAAATAAATAGCTAAAAAACTTAGATTAATCCCTGAAATTGTTATTTGTGCAAAAGATAAATGCATGACAGTAAAAAAGTCCCAGATATGAAGGATATAAAGAAACACAATACAGAAGAGAAACCATCTCATTTTCTACAATTTTTAACAGTGTTGATACAAATGAAAGAAGTAATTGTGGCAAAGATATATTTGCAGACAAGCAAGGAAGAGAAATTCTCGAGGCATGCAATCTTCCATTTTTCTTTTATAAAGAAAGTAGATACAGATGGCATCACACGGATGCAGAGGCATGCTATAGTTAGATTGAAACATGATAAGCCACATAATTTAACACTACAAATTAGCAGATGATTCAACTTACGTTTCAGTGTTTGATGAATATCGCTCCAGCTAAGGTTGATGGTGAGTATTCCATCTTTTATCTGAAGCTCTGGAACAGTGGTAGAGATGCTGTTGAATGGCGATTGGGCCGCAGTCGTCGTGTCTATCAGATTTATCGAACCAAGGCAGAAGGGTATTCCATCTTTTGTCATTTGGACAGGACAGCCGAGAATATCTGCACCATCTGAAGCAGCTTTTGTATATGCTAAATCTGTACAACCAGGATAGTCACCACTTGCTCCTAGAGGTGCGATAATCTGAAGCTTTGCTGCAGGCCAAAGGAGGAAGAGCGAAAACATGAGAGAGGACATGGATAATCAGTAAGCGGTCGTTTGGTGAACTAGTTATGCATGGATATCTTAGAGTGAACTGTTATATGCTGAATGATAACAGAGATTTTTGTGCAGGGGACGCCTACTATAAGGTATGTTCGTCATTAGATAGTGGTATCTAGGTATTGCTAGTACATGTAACATACAATACATAATTTATGTCCGTATAAATAATGCATAGTTTAATATTGGAAACCAATTCTTTATATATGTAGACTTTTGATACTTCAAATTTAATCATATTAGTTAAGACGATATTACTTCAGCAATGCAGAGTTTTATGTTACAAAGTAAATGTTGTACTTCTGTACTGAGATTATTTTTTGTTATACAGTCAACCAAATGACCCCTAAGAGTAGAAGACAAAAATGATTAGTAAAAGAATCTTAATATAACTCTGGCAACTAACAACATCTGAATCGCAGAGAAGCTCAAGAATCATGGTCATATTGTTGAACCGTGTTCAAGAAATTCTAGATTGGCTTAACATAACCCATAACCAAGCCTATAGCTAGTTAAGTTAAGTCTATCAAATTCAAGGTTTCAATTTTAGGAAATTAGTTGACTCCATGTTCAATTCACTTTTATCCAAAAGTGTGAGAATTTGAAAGCTTTGCCAGACAACTTGCATTGTCAAGATTTCAATGAAAATGTTTAAACATATAAAATAACATAAATCATTCTGAGAAAGCATTTATATCAGCAGCATACCTTGAGGCTTATCATTCTTACCCAAATGCGAGAAGCAATCTGCAAGATTAGAAAAGTTTAGGAACCTGGATAAGTACCACAGAAAGAAGTAGATCAAAGAAACATATCGCCTTTGAACCAACTCAGTTAATACATCAATATTAAATGCAAAACGATGCCAACCGTAGCTTCAAATTTTAATTTTAAGAGAGCAATAACTGAGTATTTCTTAGAATAGTTCATTGATAGCCTTCATCGGTCTAGCTCATTTATAAGCCTAGTGCATCCAAGTCTCCTCTTCCGTATAAGATGATCATTTCATGATCAACAAAATTACAAGTATTTGTCATTTTTTTCTACTACTGTGGTTTTTATTGAACAAAAGAAGTGTCAAGGAGGTACTGTAATGTACAAACAAAATGATTTTGGTATAGCCGTCTACTAGTGTTATCCGATTGTTGATTTGTTTCTACATAATGATTAATAGCTTGTTTGGCCAAGCTTTTGAAAAACCACACATATTTTAGAGAATGAAGGTGTTTGGCCAAACTTTTGGGGAAGAAATAAGTGTTTTTAAGTAGTAGCAAATTTAAGTATAAGTTGAAGAAAGTAGTTTCTTCAGAAACAAGTGTCTTCGAATTTTTTTAGGACAAAGAACACACATCAAAAATAGGTGTCAACTTGTATGCATATCTTTTTTCATAGGATGACACTCAAAGCACTTTTTGAAAAAAATTGGTCAACCACAAACTGCTACTATCCAAAAAAGCTTTTTTTAAAAGCACTGTAGTCCTCAAAATAAGCTGATTTTGACAGCTTGGCAAAACAGGCTCTAAGAATAAGGCAAAGCAGATAATAAATACAATTCTTGGAAAAATATGAACATCCAACATGATACCTTAAGGTTGTAGGAGTAGTAGTCGTGATTTTTATAAATGTCTTTGGGTGCTCTTATACATCTGATGTAAGACATTATAACTCAATAACCTTAAGCAGGCCCAGGTGCAACCTGATTTACGGATTCCCTCGTGGATTTGAGCACGAAGTTACGAGTTAGTATGCACTCACCAAAAGGTTGACTTAGATAGCATGTGAAAGAAGTGGAGCATAAAACCCAAATTTCAAGGCTAAGAGTGGAGTAGCCAAGATTTTTATGAACTCTTTGGATGATAGAATACAAATTGGAAAGGTGCATTGATAGCATTTTTTCAACAAGTAATTATGATTGACAGCCAAATACAACTCATCTGGAAAGAAACAAGTGAAACTATGGAAGCAGTAAACAAAGCTTATTCTAGCACACTCTCAACACAGAGAATCAAACTAGATTGTCACTGGGAACAGATAGCACTTACCTACTGAAACAGATGGAGTCATTGGGAAGTCAGATAGCACTCCGTCCACCGTGAACTCACCGTTGTCAATAAAGGATAAAATCTCAGTTACAGGATCATAGCTATAATTATAAGCAAAAGGTACGTCATTAACAAAGTCGGCTGCAAAAATCTCAAGACCTTCCTTATGAGCATCCAAAACAACCGAAGTATGTGGCTGCAAGTACAAGCTGTCCGTTGGCCAGATATAGTGTTTGGGAACAAGAATCCCAGCGGCAAAGGTTTTAATAAATGTGAGATTCTTTACTAGAGAACCATATGTTTGACTTGTTGATGGCTCAATATCATCCTCGTTGAGAAACCGGAAAACACGTTTTGTCACTCGTGGATTCAATCGCGATGCGATATTTTGGAGGAAATTCACCTCAGGTGATGAAATATAGTTGGCAATAACACTTCTAGATAGGGAAATAACAAAGCTTCTCATACTCAGATTGTGCTGGCTGTAGAAGGAATCATGCTGGAAATGTATTTGCAGAAGAATGAGTTAATTAATTGCTATGCAAAAGAAATTTAACATACAACACATCTAATACAGTAATGCACAGTGTGATAATCAAACTGTTCCTTCTAGATTCTTGGAGATTGAAAAACTGAAAGTAGGCAACAGGTAATTTTATTTTATTTTTGACAAAGTAGCCAACAAGTAATACCCAAAAGCATTCTGCAATCAAATGCATACCTGGAAATTCAACCATAATTCTGGAGGTTTGACTTGGGTAGCTACTTCCTGGACAGTAAGAATTTGCTGGGGAGTGCCATCAAATCTAGGCGACCGTGAATACACTCCTTGTTTCACTGTTACAGGCATCAGGATTTTCTTTAGTAGAACTTCAGATCATCATAGGCTAACTTTCACCAAGCCATGACAATAAATCCAACTCTAACAGGATAGATTCTCTAGACTATATCAGCAACATGTTTTGCCATAACCATATATGATCTGTTTTAGTCCTCAGGAAATGCACAGAGCAACTCATATGCTAAGGTGATCTGATTCTTCATTTTAAACATGAAACAAGATAGTGGTTGGGGATGGGGAAAACATTTTGTGACCATATTATACAAATAATACTAGCATATTATTATGCAGAATTACTGTCAATTAGCACTTCATCTGAGAGTCAAACTTTTAAAAGATATATACACAATTATATCACAATAAAAACCTAGATTAAGTTTTTCATCCATCAGCCCTTTTTATTCAAGTGCAAGAAACAAGTTTTAAAGCAGAAGTATGTATACAGAAATGATACATGCAGTTTCAACATATCAGAATTGTTTTAGAACCAAATAAAGGCAGGTATATATTGGCTTTGGATACACTATAATGATATGGCACCAGAACCTGGGTTGTCCCACATTAAAAGAAAAGAGTACAGTGACTGTACCACCTTCTCAGACCAGCAAGCAAAAAAGGGGTAAAACAAAGAGAGAGAAGCTAAGCACCATTTAAAATTCCAAATGAGTAAATCCCTTAACTCTCAATTACATATACTAGCGAAAACGGGCTGCTTTGGAGTGTATACCCATTGCCCAAACCAAGGCATTTAATAGATCTAACTGCTTATCTAAACAGCCCTTCACATATATAGGACCATAAAGTCTGAAGCATATAGTAAAAGACGCAAAAGGTCATGAGTTAATCTTACAGCTGATAGGCTCCAAATCCTTGAAGGTAAAATCTATAGAAAACCATCCTTTCTGAGGAACTCCATTCACCGAGTAGTTATTCTGCTTGTTTTGGAAGAAAGCATCGATGTCAGAAGCATTGTTAAGCTTGATATCAGGAAAACAAATGCCAACCCCATCTTTTGTAAGTTGAACATCACACCAAGCAACCCAATTGGTCAAGCTAATTGCTTGTGCCAAAGCATAGGCATTATAGCTTGAATCAGGAAGTAACCCAGAAAATCCTCCACGAGCTATGACTTTTGGTGCATCTCCTGCAAAACAGAAAGATGGATTTAATCTAAATATAACAAAGAAAACAAAAGAATTTTATTCATTATTGTCTCAAATAGGCAAAGAAAAGAACACTGTTACGGACTACTTTAACAAATAGGGAGTGCTAACTGATTCAACTTTAAAATCCTATCTGAAGATCTGCCTCCTTATTCAAGGGAACTTTCCTTTATTTTCATTCTATCTTTTTTTTCTTTTTGGAGGAGGTGATTTGGTGATTTAGCTTTGAGTTTCTGCCAAACACTTGAATCAATTACAGTGGGAAATAAGAAAGTTGCAAAAAGAACATTTCTTTTTCTTTTGAATATTGAAAGCATCTTGACATTTTTTTCCCCAAAATCTAAAAGATCATGGCAAGCAACTGAAAATCAAAAGTTAATTTTGCAAAAAGCAGAAAAACAATGGATTATGTTCTTTCAAGCTGTTAGAGGCAGCGAAACCATTATCAGGTTTCTTAATCGCAATTCAGGTACCAGCATCATACTAACAACCAGTACCAGCATAGAATTAAAGAAGCAGATGGCTCTTCCGCAACAGTTAAATCACTGCTTCCTGGGCAGCTAGCTTACTATAAACAGGTACTGTCTATCACATCCTAGATGCAGCTTTAGATTTGCCTCTAATTAAACTAACTTGATCAGAAATCTCACAAAATAATCAACATAAAACAGCTCAAACGCCTGGACACTGAACACTTCAAAAGAACAAATCATCCTAACAACTCTCCCGCTCCAGTTACTATCCAGTAAAACTGTAGGTAAAACGATTCTAGCCTACAGAATCTAAAGCCTTTTTCACGATTTCTTCGGTAGCTATAGAGCTAAAGTAAACTTCCGTCGACAATTTTCCTGAAATACACAAGTCTACTAAGCAAACAACTGTTGTAACAAATTTATAGCTGAAAATAAAACTCAAAATATAACGCATCCGAAGAACTAATCATGATCTCTTCAATTCCTTCACAGCTAATCTTAACTTCCGGAGAAATTGTAAGCTTTTCAAGCTACACTAAGCTAATTGAGCAGAAACAGAGAGGGAAAAAAGAAGTTACCTCTCAGTGTTTGCCATTTAGAGGTTACATTCCTAGATCTTTGAGCAGCAACAAATGCAGCTGAACAACAAAGTAGCAGGAGGCATAAAACAGAACGCATTTTCCACATTTCCGGCGAGCTTAGCCGGAGAATCGTTTTCCGGCGGAATTTATTTCCAGTTGTGACGGAGGAGGAGGAGAATATGGAGAGATTCAGCTGATTGTGCGAAGAAAAAGTGTGATGATTGACAGATAGAGAGAGAAAGTGTGTGAGTGTTTGTGCCTTTGAGGGAGTGGGCTATTTCAGGCTGGCAAATTTCTTTAGCACTATTTATGTATGTGTACAACTATTAGTTGTACTGATGGATGCCGATGCTTTTTACATTACGCGTCTCTCGCTATATAGCTTATTTAAATATTTTTAGCTGCTTAATGATGGGCGATCTCGTGTTTATATCAAAACAAATATAGTTACTATTTTTTAACAAAAATAGTTATGTTAAAACGCAGCCAAACGGGGAGTTACTATTTTACTGCTTATTGATGAAGCTTGATAAACATAATGAGTAGCAGCAACAATGGCAGTAATAACAATAATGGAGCCATTTGAGCTTAAAGGACGGCCGGCTGATCGACTGGCTTGTTTGATTGGAAGACAGCTAAGCTGAGACCAAAACATGGGTCAGCGTCCTCTGCTTACGTGTCACAGTTTCCAATAATTAAAATATCCGTATGTACAAAACGTAAAAGTTTATTACTCCTCCAATATTTACAAATAGATATATTATAAATTCACCCATATTATTTTTTTAATCATGATATTCATCTTAATTTGTGCGTTCTACGATTAATTTTATAAAGCATATACAACCTCCCACTAGCCAAAAACAAATAATCTATGATGATTTGACCAATGTTTGCTCGTTCAACAACTAAAGCATATATTTCTTTTTATATTGAATCACTTAATTATAATTAGTGAATATATATTTTACTACTATATTAAATTATTTAATCAACATAAATTGAGTTGCTTTTAATATAGATATCTATTTTATTTAAATAAAATGCCTAGCTGCACACCTTGTTGTGGGGCCCACTTCTGCCCCGATCCATTTTCCCAATTCGGGCTTTTGCCTTAGGTCCAGGTATTAATCTACAAATAACATGCCTGGCTTTTTCTAGATAAAAATAAAATAATTAAGTCCATAAATATTGAGGGAGAAAAAGCTAGAAACTAATTGGTAGATATCTTTCACATCCACGATCCACCTATTTAATTTAAGTATATTTTAGGAAACTAATAATAAAGATAACAGAGTAGAAATAACTAACAATTTATAATTATAATTCTAAATGTGTTTGGTCTATCGAAAATAAACTTTTGACTTTTATAAAATTGAGATAAAGTCGATATATAAACCAATCTTTTTAGACCCCATTTATAAAAATACGTTGAATATATTATTATGGTTATTATTATTAGATAATTTTAACTATGATTTCTTAAAAAACTTTCTTCTTGTTTTTTTTTTTCAAATGGGACAAATAAGTAAGGGATATAAATGGCAATTTGAAGGTAGATAACGACCCAAATAATAAGAAAATAGAGTATCAGTTCAAACAAAATTCCCTATAATATAACAATTAATCATATTATATATCCAGCTAGTTTTATTATAATGTTTTTGACAATTTCTAAAATTGTAGGCTACTCAATGAATGATATCATGATAAATCCCCTCGGGTCTCGATATGCACATTCCTTTGAAGATTTTGTGTATTTTAATTTGACCAATTCAGCTAATACAACAAATTTATATATTTGTATAGTTAATAATTAAAAAAATTTATATATATTATTCTGGTTTAACAGCAAATATATTTCGACATTGTTTACGCTTTTTTTTTCCCTTTCTTCTTCTATAATTAATCTTATGGTATTCTAAATTCATTATTTAATTCATCACGTACGGTTTATTAAAGGGAAAAAATTTCTTATTAGGGGTTTTTCTATTCGAGAGTCGAATTCTTGGTGGATAAATTCAAGCCATCCACCACACATAGATATATCTTGTCCCAAGCGTGTCATGAATACCGCAAAACTGTTTTATCAAAAAAAATTACTGTAGTAAAATAAAATTTTGTTCATTTATATATATATATATTTGTCTTATTTTTAACGTAACTACTTTTGTCATTCTAATTTCTTTCTTTTTCAAGGACATGAATTGTTTCTACCATGTTTCAATTCACTAACTGGAGCATATGTTTCCTACGATATTTTATTTTAATTTGTAATCTATTATCGACGTAAGATTAGTTATACGAGATGTAGTAAAAAAATATATAAATAAAATACACGAGATCTTTATATGATCATTTTCTTTTCTTCCCTTTTTAATATTTTGATAATATTAGCCGTAATTAATTGTCTTATGTTAAAGCGAGTGTTTTTAGTTACATTATTAATTTGTAGAATGCATGTATTTGAGAGTGATAATAATAACGGCTAATTTTCTTGTTTAGCCAAATTATTCAAAAGTCAAGAATGTAACAAAACACATAATTAAAAGAAATAAAAGAAGTGAGAATCAGGAATTTTGGGGAAAATGATGAACAAAAAACAACAGCTATAAAACAGCAAGAAGAGAACTATAATAGGCAGTCTTTGGTGTGACTTACCACTATTTTTGTGTCGTGTAAATGTGCCAATCTAATAATAATACACATAACTTTAGCTTTTATTCTTCTAGTTGTATTTTTGCATTTATGGGTGTCTTTGGTACCAAGAAAAATATAAGTGTGATTTTCTTAGTTATTTTTTTTATATTTAATGCGAGTAAGTAAAAAAATATGAAAGTGAAGATATATTAATTTAGGTAAACACTATGAAGTCACGAAGACAAGGTGAAAGTGAAGATATATAATTTAGATAAACACTATGAAGTCATGAAGACAGGTGAAAGTGAAGATATATAATTTAGATAAACACTATGAAGTCATGAAGACAAGGTGGATTAGGTGGAGGGTGATGAGGGGTGTGGGTGGTGAGTTGGGGAGTGATGGTCAACGTGGCGATGGGAGGTGAGGGAGTTTAGGGGTTAGAGGTCGCGGAGTGGAGGATGGGGATAGGACAATTATATTGATATCACTAATGAAACTTAAATTGTTTTTCCTACTTTCTTCAAAAAAAAGAAGTAATTTTCATGATTTTTAAGAAACTTATTGATAGTAGTTTTATTTTACTCAAAATTGTACATGATGGACTAAGGTTTCCTTTGTTATCTATGGTGAAATCTATATACAAATATACAACATTATCTATGATGAAATCTATCTCTCTCAATATATATATATATATATATAACATCATCCATGATTAGCAAATAAACTTTAAAGAGCTTTTATGAAAGTTGCACCTACATTTGCCATATCAAGTGATTATGATTTATGATCCAAGTTAAAAGTACAACCGCTATTAGCTACTCTAAAAGGTGAGAAAATGCTTACTATATATAAGATATATGTCTCTTCAAACTGCAATGATTCAGGTTTGATGTGAATGAAGAGTTTCATTGTAATTTTTTTATTTACCATCCCGTATTTGATATTAAGGTTTGATTAATTTGAGTTTGTATTAGATATTTCATTTTAAAAGATAAAAATGCTCTTTATCAAAAATGACAAGTTAATTAATTATTTAAATGGTCACCAAACTTATAACTTTTTCTATAAAAGTCGGTAAACTATTTTTTGTCACTATAAGGTGCTCAACTTATAGATATTTTTCTCAGAAAATAACTATGATTAAAAAAAAAAAAAAAAATCTCAATGAAAAAATCACATAAGAAAGCCAAGAGACCAGGGAAAAAACTGTAAGTTCGAAACTCCAAAGACAACTTCATATCAAAATTAAAATCGAAACCTTAATAAACAAGAATTAAAAATAAAACAAAATAAAATAGTGTTGACCAATTATTATTCAACATTACATAGATGCTCATCGTAATCATTTTATTTTTTTTGGTTTCATCTAACTTATCTATATAAAAAATAAAAAAAGTTGTGAGAATTATTTTTGGTTATTGAAAAAATAATGGTCTGTCAGAAGACTCGACTTTCTATTTTATTAAAAAAATAAAAATAAAAAATTGACGGATACAATGGTTGGTCATTAGATTCTGCACGATATTATGAAATGACGACTTTATTAATCTAATTCATAGAGGTATAATATCAAAAATTTAAAAATAAGATTATTATTAATGGATGGAGCATAAAGTTGTATTATAATTCTAAAAAGGATACATTAAATTAGTACAATATATTACGTGCATAATATTTTGTTCAAATGACATAGTGGACACCAAGTCACTAATAAACATAAAAAAAAAAAAAAGATTATGCACCAAAATCGACATGTCCAGTTAAGATGTTTGTGTCCACATACAAAAAAAAGGATATTTTAAAATTAGTTCTAATAATAATTTATGTCTATTAGTACAAAACAAAATATTTACAAACAGTGCATGTTACAAACAGTGCATGTGGCCAACAGTTAAAATAAATTGGTGAATTGATGATACAGACAAATCTAACGGATTTTTGTAAAAGTTTTTAGTTTAGTGAAATCTATGGATGAAATTTGAGACGCAAAAGGTTCATTCGAATTTTTTGTGTTAAATAAAGTTATATTATATATATATATAAAATCATCTTTATGTATATATAATTAGTAAAATATTAAATTCATTTTATTTATTTATATATATTTTTTAATTTTTTAATAAAACTTCTGATTCCACGACCGTTTAGCGAGGCTTTGCAATTAGTTAAGTTGTTGGATTTAGGAAGTCAGAAACATTTGTCTCTTATGAGTTAGCATATCTTAGTAGTTAGTGGTAAAGATGTTCTTTATTCAATTTAAAGTCAGATGAGTTTGAATCAAAGTAAATAATTAGTTATCTTCTACTTAATAAAAAATGTTGAAACAAAATTCTAAGATATTATTTTTTGCGTTGTCGTGCACCTTGTATAATTTTCTATAATAATAGTTATATAAAAAGGCAAATAACTTATGTCTCTAAACATCAGAAATATGTCATTAATTTTATTTAACAATAAATTAGCAACAAATTAGTTAATGATGAATTTCATAATTCTTTTTTATAACATAGCCGTGGAATGCATGAACTAATTATTTTTTATTGGGCATTAAAGGGATAGTTACAAATTTGGATTTGAGGAAAAATGATTGGTTAATCTGTTCTCTCCAATAAAGATACATAGAAATGAAATTAACCATTTTTAATGGCAAAATTAAGGTTGTTTATAGTTAAAGTATTACAATATTATTTTTAACTGTGTTCATACATGTTATTTGAGTCGAGGATATATTGAAAATAATTTTTCTATCTCCATAAAGTAAAAATAAAATCAATATTCGCTCTATCATTTTCAGACCTCATATAGATTACACTGAATATATTATTATTGTTATAAAATAAAAGTATTCAGAGTGCTAATATGAAATATGATGCAAGAGATTGTCTCATGTTTATACATCAGATTCGAAACCATAATATAATATCATATGTTTTGTTGGTGAATTTAATTATAAATATAATATCACAACATAATGTCAAAATTATTGTATAAGAAAGTTCCTACATAGGAGCTAATTAGGCATATAGCCGCACATGGCGCCACGAATTAGCAAATTGGAGAGACGGCTGTCTAATAATTGAGATAAATTTTACAAATTAGTTTTTCAATCTCTATAATTTAAAACTAATCATTATTATAAAGTTTTATCAGTAAAATTTAAAACTCTACGATATTAATTATTTTTCGAAGAGAAGAATAAGTATCAAACGTAGAACTTACATTCCGTTATAATTAGATATTTTATTTTTTTATTATAAAAATTCAAGAGAGCAATGAGAGAAAATATAATCTTTTTTTGGTCAAATATTCCATATTTATTTTGGAATTTCGACTAATTTGAATTTACGTAATGTAATACTTGTTGAAGGAAAAATGCTCCCTAACAGTTTTTTTTTTAATTTAATTGAATGAGTGAAGCACATCGCAAATTGGAATATAATCCGAATTAAATGTGTGAATCATGCGGCTAATATTTCATTTTTTCAATTTTGAATTCAACCATTTCTTAGTTGTGAGGACTATTGTCATGATGAACATTGAAGTTAAATTAAAAGCCAAATAATAAATTATCTCTTGATTTTCAAATCTGACAAGTAAAATATAAGTAATAAATAAGTAAGAAATGGAACGGAAAGAGTCCTATTTGTAAGAAAATAGAAAATCTTGATATATGCCCCAAATTCAGTTATTTCAACTACATTAAATGATCTTTCAAATTGGTCATATAGATTCGTTATACCAAAAAAAAAAGTTGGATAAAAAAATACAACATTAAGTGTTCAAGAATTGTGCATTAAATCCAATCCCCAATTTTGATCTTTCCAAACCCTCTATATAAAAAAAGGCCCGCCAATTTTGAAAAATGTCGTTTTGCTTCAAGTTGCCGTTGGATATATCGCAGCGGAATGAATAAGATTTCTCACCCATAATCATAAATCAACCTCGCTATAAAAAAATTCTTGATGAAAAACGTTACTCTCTTAGATAAGTTGTACACAATACAAATTTAATTAATCAAAAATCAAGGCAGATATCAAATATCGAGCAGGAAAAAAGGTCACATCAGCAATACGCGTTTGTGTGACCTTAGGAACTGTTCAACATAAAAGGACGTTGTAGTTGTTTACACGATGATGTAATTTATTACACATTCAATTTGAGGTTTTGCTGCTTTTTTGTTATTTTGTCAATTACTTCCTAATATTATTGTTTTTCTTGCCTTTTTCCCTTTGTCATGTCATATTCACTAGTAATTTAATTACAATATAATAAAGTACAATATAACACAAACGAAGACTTGACTTCTTGATTTTGAAATGCTCCTTGTGAAGTCAAGTTTTAAATGTATGTTAAAAATATTATATACAAAAATTTTGCTTTCTTGGACGGCTATTTAGTAAATGACAAGCTTTTATAATTTATGAACCTTTTAGTCTAGGTGTAAGAATTTCATTTGATATTCTGAAATTGTATAGAATCACAGGAACGTTAGACGATAGTCTGAAATTGTATAGACGTTAGATGATAATCTAATATTTTATCAGACTCAAGGATTATATATTTATACAACGTCTAAAAACAAGAACAAAATCTAAAAAGGGAATAAAAGGGACATTTGCGTAAATCAGCCAATTATGTTGTAGTAGTTGTATCAATTTTCAAAGTGGGTTTTCAACTTCTCATAAAGCCCACTGGGTCAGGCCCATGATGAGGTGGGCTTCACATTTGAATAACAATTCAATGTCATACCCAACAAACAAGGCTTTAAGAACACCTCCTTTTCTTAATAAATAAATGGATACTTTCTTCTATTTTTTGAGGAGTGGTGGATGCTTATATTATCGGTCTTAAGCTCGAATGATGATTGTCAGAAGTCAGAACTATACAAAGAGACTATCTCATTCCTTAATAATCAGTGTAGAAACTCAAGATAAGTTTAAATAAACTGTAACTGACGATTAGAATTATATAATCGATATTCTCAACTTGCTGTATAGTTATTGTAGTAAGTGGGTGTGGGATTGAGATAGGAGCTCAGATAAAGCTAAATATTGGTCAATTCTGAAAAATGTAACAACTCAAAGAAAGTTTATTAAAATTCTGAAATAACAGAAGTTACAAACACAAATATAGAGAAATGTCAACTTCACAACTCAAACAAAGTCATGTTAAAATACATGCCTTTTTTTAAATAAGTCCCAACACTTTTTAACATGCACACCAATAACACATCAAGTGAAATCTCACAAGTGGAATTTGAAGAGGGTAAAGTGTTCGCATACTTTACCACTACCTCGTGGAGGTAAACTTTTTAACATCCACGAGGAACATTAATTTTACATTGCTTTGGCAGATTCATAGCAGCTGCAGGACTGATCCCAAATTTCCCTAACTCTGATTTCTGGTTGCACATACAATGTAAATCAGCCTTGCGTAGAACTGCGCAACAAGCCGGTGTCGGTGGTGGAGGTTTCTTGCCCATCACTGCAGGTAGACATTGTACAAGGTCATTAATTGTGACCCTGCAAATAGTTTCTGCAGCATTTGATGTTACAATTTGTACTGTAATGATCAATGCAAAAAGCAAAAAGGTCATGCTGTATGATTTGCCCATTTTTATTTTTTTTTTGCTTAGTTGATGAATTGTAAATAAGCAGCAATTGTTTGTTGTTATATAATCAACGAAAGGTTGGAAAGTGACAAGATTTGGATTTTGTTTATTCGAACTGTAACTCTTGTGAACTTAGCATGTGATTTCAGGGTTCACGGACTTTTGACCTTTTTTCCACAAAACAGATCATTGGCTATTTAATAATACAATGTTTGTATCTCTAAATCAAGTGTGAGAACAAACTTGAGATTATGCTGCTCCGAACTTTGGTCTAGCGGACCCTGATATTTAAGTGGACAAGGGTGGAGGAATGGATCATTATCCATCGAGTTTCAAACTGTGCGTCACTGACCTTTATAATTACTTGATTATATAAAATAAGTTTGATATTCTGCCATGTGCATACCACTATTAAACTTTAGTGGTAATTGATAGATTTATCGAAAACAACCTTTCTATCTCCGTGAGGTAAGATAGGAGTAAAATTTGTGTATAATCTACCCTTTCCCGACCTCCTTACTTATAGGATTACACCGGATATGTTTTGTTGTTGATAGTTTTATCCCATTTAATAATGATATGTAATTGAAACTGGTTTCAACCCTCAAAAAAATTAAGAAATGGTTGTAGAAGACATATGACTTTTCTCTAGTTGAAAACTAGATGTCTCTTGGTTGGTGGGATGAGATAGACAAGGATATTCATGGGATTATTTTATCCGAATAATTCTGAGACTAAATTATATCCATTACTATAACCAAAATGAAATAAACCCACGAGATATTATCCTTATCCCACCAACCAAACGACAGTACTGAAGAAGGTCATTTGGGTACCATTTTCAACAAAAAGTTGGATAAAAAACACTCTTAACCCAAAAACAGAAGTACAGAACATAAACAAGGCAGCAGTAGCATCTTAAATGTTAACATCATATGCAAACATAACCTGAGGATATGGCTTTTGCATTGTCAAACTAAAGTTGCTCATTATTCTTAGGCATTATGTGCTCAACAATTTAGGCAGTGATTATGAGGATGTTTCTAATTGTAACATGCTCTTTAAAAATTGAATTCAGGGGATCAATAAAAAGAAATTTGCAAATATAAAAGTGACAACATGGAGAAATCTAGATACAATTAAACTGAAGTTCCTCAAAAAAATAAAATGATAATCTGAAACACTAAAGTTTGTCTTGTAAATATTACACCACTCATATTGTTATCGATCTTTTCTTCAATTATTTATTGATGACAATTAGAGATCACAAGTAAAGGAATTACTCTACAAACGAAATGAGTTTTAGCCGATTGCAAATGAGAAAGATAATATGAATTAGTCGGGAAGAGGTCTTCCCAATAATGAAACAAAGCCTTTTTCTTTTCTTTGAATCAATTCTTTCAAATCTGACAACTAATTTCTCGACCAAGTGATGGAAGAAAATGATATGTAATTTGTTTTTAGTTTTTTGGGTAAAAATTGTGAAACGTTTTTATACCCGACTAATCTTATATAGATATAAATGAGAATCCGATGACATGGCGCCACAATAAGCTATAAAACTTTTTTTTTTACTTAATTTAAATATTCTCATCATTTAACATATCCATCCCATCTACAACTAAAAACCGGTGTTTTCACCGCTTCAACCTCACCAGACGCATCGATTCCTTTTAAACGTCCTTGGGCCCTCTCTTTGAAGTTGTGCAACACGCCGCTACGATTTCGCAGGACCTATCGAGTTCTCTTCCCCTGCCTTTGAGGCTCTTCAATACGCGGCTTCAAATTACTACGATCTATCCAGTTATTACGCTTTATCAATCTACTCTATTGCTTTTGACAGTTCTCGCGTCCTGTCAATTTTCAGGCATATTAAATAGTGTACAAAGTGTTTAACTTATGTCTTGATGCTTTGAATAGATAAATTAATATGCTAAGAAGTCCAATTTCTTTCCCCCGAAAAGTACTGTTGGGATTGAAGTTGTGCCTGTGAGAACACCTTGGTGAGTGGTGAGAAAAGAAGTATTTGCAGTTCAGTTGAAAAAGGATAACTGCAAATACAATTGATTTTTTTTAATGGAGATTTTTTTTAAAATTGAAATTCCACATTATAAGTTTCAACTTGAATAATCGACCAATTTCAAAACAAAGACTTATTCGAAATAATCTCCAAATATTTTTCAAAATTCTGAAAAAATTTGTATGAACTAATGGGGTCTAATAATGATCTCGAAGTTAGTAGCGATAAGAGTTTACAATACTCGACCATAAAAACAATGCATGTTTAGCGTGAGCCTCCATTGCCTTCATCTGTACTGAAGTCAAAAGATGATTCAAGGGCTGATGATTCCGCATAAGACGATGCATCAAGGTGGTTTATCGGAGGAAATTCATAGTGTTTGTTACGGTTGTTTAGCTTTAAAAGAGTTATCATTGATTTATGATTGACAGTTGCATTTGATACATCAATTCTCTTATTCTTCAAAAAAAAAGACGTGCTATTGGCCATTGCTGTGATTATGGAAAAAAAAAACACTTAAGCAACAAATTTGTTTTAGATATGATACGTTAAAGGGTGTATAACTAATATTGATTTTTTTGGTCGGAGGGCCAATTTTCTTGTAAAATAAAAAACAAAAGAGATTAGTGTGGTTAGTATTACATGTATCTTTGTATCCAGAATTTTGAATTTCTATTGACTTTTGAGATTGATTGTAGCTGTACAAATTTTTAATTAAACCCTCTTATATCAATTCTTTTCACTCAAAAAATAAGACTAAACATTTTTTTAGTGGGTCACGAATATTAGATGGTTAAAAAAAAACGAAGATTAGACCAGAGTTTATGGCTGCAAGGGTACACAATTTATCGACTATAAAACTTCTTCAAAAAAACACTGATTAATTATAATACTGATAAAGTGACAACTTTATAAGTTATGACCTGGTCCATATTGAGTGTTATATATTTGGACCCTTATAGAGTAATCTCCAAATGAAAATCAATTACCACTTATGACCACAAGAACAAAAAAGTTATTTAAGATTGTGGGAAGCGCGAGCAAATTATCTAATATAATATTAGATATGGAATTTTGTGCCAATACGGGCCTAATATATGCTATTCTTTCTGTTTCATATTAGTTGATCATTTTTCATTTTGAACGGGGCTTAAGAAATCATAAATAAAAAAATAATTTTACTAATTCATCCCTTAAAAAACATCTTGGGAATTTTACAATCAAATGTGAACACTTTAAAAAAGAATTAATTGCAAAGGTAATATAGTAAAAATATAATTAATGATTTATGGATTTAGTAAGGTGGACAACTAATATGTGACAACTATTTTTAACATAATGATCAACTAATATCAGACGGAGAGATTATTTTTTTGGCTCAATTAATGTGATACAGATGTAACTTCAGAGGTTATTCAAATTTTAACGGACCCAATATCAATTACTGCATCCGTCCATTTTTAGTTGTCATAATAAGGTTTTGCACAACCTTCAAGAAAACATTAATTAGGAGCATTATTTGACTAATATACCCCTTATCAATGGCTAGGCCTGAGGATCCACATTTCAATATTATCCTGAGAATCAGAGATTTTTTAAATTTTTATTTATTTACGTGCCTCTTACTTCTAAATAATTAATGCTAATGGCAGAGTTGGAAAAAGATAATTAATTCTCTCTTGATTGTTTAAATTGACAATTATTTTGGATAAATATTTTTAGTATACATGACAACTAATATGAAATGGAGGAATTACTCATTTTGCCTCAATTTATATTTTAAATTGTTGATTATTATGATTTATAGTACTTTTAACGTAATTTGCACATAATATATATTACCCCTCTTTTCTTATTCAATTTATGTGGCAGAAATAAACTTTTGAGAGTTGAACAAATTCTTGATATGTTCTTTAAATATTTGCAATAGTTTCTTACTGTACTTTATAATATTCTTTTCATAAGTTTTAAATATATAACAGATTAAAAAGAAAAGTAATAACATTGAAAAAAATGTTGTTATGATGATATAATACTTATCTTGCCTTTTTTAATATTAAAAATTATAATAAAGATGAATGTAATTTATTTCATCAATCATAAATACATTTAATTAATTTGATCACAAAATTGTAATTTGTAATGTTACCTAGTTATAATTCTTTTTAAAGCTATCATCCTTATATTTATCATAAAATTGATTGGTTGTAACTTTATAAAATTAAAATTTCAAATTGGAAGAAATATTTTCAAAACAGTTAATCTTTGCCATTGTAACTCTATTTATTTATTACTAATAGCTACTGAGTGTTTCGTTTGTGTACAACATAGCTAGGGTTCATCATCTCCAGACTCCAGTTGGAAATTGCTATTTGCTACTGCTGCTGTTTTCTCCCCATTTTCCCTGATCCAGATGGCCATACATAGGTACTATTTCTCCCTCTCTCTCTCTTTTTTTTTCATGCAATATAGTTTTCGAAATTTTGAAGAAGAAACAAAGAGTAAAGATACGATGAAACGACAAATTAGGGCTATATTGCTCATCTTTTTTCTTTTTTTCTTCTAGGGATAAAGATATGATGAAACAACAAATTAGGGCTTGGAATGTGGGGAATAATATGATATTTGGATTTTTTATTGCCTGCATCGTTGGAATTCTTATCAAATTTAAGTATAAGCTTGAATTCAAACCTGAATCTACAGAAAGGTTCGTCATACGACCCTTACCATGGCCGTCTTCTCATCCACCTCGAAACTGTTACTGGGCTACGTTGCAAGGAAGAAGGTCAGTCCTGGAAGATCGAGTAACATGTGAAACTAATCTTAAGGTTCCTCTGTTTGGTAATGTTTAATACTCCAGTATATTTTTGTTTGCACTTCTTTCTGATTATGCATACATATATACACATTAAGATATTCTTAATTATGTAGGGCGCCATGACGTGAGGATGGGGGCGGTGGCAGTATTTGATGGTCATTATGGAATTTCTGCTAGTGAGATAGCCTCAAAGTTCTTGTTGCAGAGGTTTATGCTTCACCTCAATAACAGTATTGAACAATCTTCTGACTTGAAGGAAATACTAAAATCTTCTTTACTAGCAACCATTAATGAGACTGATACAGAATTCTCCAAGGCAAGGACAAAACTTGTGATAACTTTTCTTTCTTTTCAATTTCAATTTTCTTACTTTTTAATGACTTGATTGTTCACATTCTTTAGCTTGCTTCCAAACGACATCTCAAGGCGGGATCTACTGCAGTTGTTGCCCTCATATATAACAATCATGTTTTAGTTGCAAATGTTGGTGATTCAAAGGCTTTTCTTTGCTCTCAGAAAATAATATCTCACGAAGACGGTGAGGGTGATAGTTTTTTCTCTTCTGCTGTTATGCCCTTTTATTATTTTGAGTTTGGTACTTCCTCCATTTGCCTTTTCATAGTGATGTTTTAGTTACAAATGTTGGTGATTCAAAGGCTTTTCTTTGCTCTCAGAAAATAATATCTCATGAAGAAGGTGACGGTGATAGTTTCTTCTCTTCTGCTGTTATGCCCTTCTATTATTATGAGTTTGATACTTCCTCCGTTTGCCTTTTCATAATGATGTTTGTAATTTTTTTGAACAGAATCTTTAAGTTTCCCTTGAAAGATAGTAACACCCCAATTAGGAATATATGGAGAAGGAACGCATCAAAGCAAGTCATGGGTTCAAATCCCGCCACAGAGAAAAACTTGGTAGTTAAGTGGAGAAGGATAAAGGGGCCGACCCATTTTTCACCTAGTTTCGAACCTTCAATCATTGGCCTTTGAGGATTTCTCAGTTAAAACGAAAGTTTTAGATCACTGTTTTATGCTTCCAACTAGTAACTTATTGACTAATAGGGACCCAAAAATGAAAGAGAGAATAAAGCAGAAAGATTGATGTTAATAACCTGTAAATAGGGAAAAAACAAGGAGATAATACAAGATTGAAGCAAACTTGGCTGAATTTTTTTAATTGTTGATTGCCTTTGCCCTGTGGTCTCTGGCTGCGCCTTGTAAGCTCTATATTTCAGGTCTTCTGATTCCTTATTATGCTAAAATAGTTTAGGGACATCTAGTTGTACTTCCATGCTTTTTACCGGCGGTAGTAGTACTCCTGTCATCCCCGGGGATCAGATGATACTGTACATTATAGTTTCTCAAATATCCTACTCCCAAGAGTTCATGTTTTTAAAATAATTTAAGTATTGCGGGTTACAACTACTGCCGCTGAAATTGCAGATGTTAATATAGTGTTCTGATTTGTGTTCTGAGACATTACTGTGTAGGTGCTGCTTCTTTGGCTGGTCTTCGCGCCAAGGAGTTGACTAGAGATCATAATGCATATAGGTTAGACGAGAAGGCTAGGGTTGAAGCTTCTGGAGGTGTATTTACAATCATCCATAATTATGTTCCTCTCCTCATGGGCCACTTTCCCATGACACGAGCTATTGGTGATTTTCCTTTGAAAAGGTACAACTTCTATAAGGCGGTTAATCTTTTCAATGTATTGCAGTTCCTGTTTCATGATTACATTAGTGTGTGTATTTGATGCATATAACACATGAATATCATATGCCAACCTATACTATATTGAAGTTATATTGTTTTAATATTGACTAGTAACACAAAATAAGAATATTTGTGTATAGGGAGGGGTGAAAGGTGTGGCTTGTGAGCTGCTTGCTTTTGCTGACTTGCAAGCCTTTTTTATGAGTAAATTTTACTAATATTAGAAACACCAGGATGGTGCAAATTTTCTTATGTAAGGCATGCATTATATACTGCTAGATAGGAGGGTGTGGAGGACACACATTGGGGTAGAAGGCTAGCACATAGTGGCATTTCGCCCCCCTTAGCCGTAGGCGTATTAATGCACTATGATTCCTTGTACTTTGATTTATGGTATTTATGTTACTATCTAATAATACCTACTGCTTTTTGAGCTATGATTATTTCGTTATCTATTTATCTACTTTTAATACTCTTGTCTGACCTTTTTTTATGCTTCTAATGAGCCGAGGGTCTTTCGGAAACAACCGTCCTACATTGGTAGGAGTCAGGTCTGCGTACACTTTACCCTCCCCTGCATAGTTTTTTTTTCTTTTTATAAGGTTACAAGCTCATCTCTTAGTTGAGAGTATCAGTAGTTTGATTGTTGATTGCAATAGTAGTGATATAGATGCTGATTTTTAAATTTTGTGGACAACTCAGTGATGGATTTGTTATGCTATTTTTTCAGATATGGCATCATAGCTGATCCAGAGGTGACTGATTGGCTATCTTTAACTTTAAAAGATGAGTTTTTGGTGGTGGCATCTGATGGAATATTTGAAAGCTTAACTCCCCAGGCAGTCTGTGATTTTCTAAATGAAGTAGAGGACTATTCAGATCCATCATCAGTGGCTCACCAACTCATTCAGAAAGCATATTTAGAAGGCAGCAACGATGATTTATCAGTCGTTTTTGTTCCATTTGGATCAAAAGTTGGTATTTACTGAAAGATCAAGATGAGAATTCTCATCTTGTTGAATAGTCGCGATTTGGTGACGGGATCGGAATACAAGGCCTAGTATACAGCGATGTGTGATTTGATCGGAATTTTTTTTGCTTTACGTCTCAGCTCACTCATCAAATGGGTGTGATGGTAAGGATTAAGGAACATTAGAGTCTGGACATTTTGGATGGAAATCGAGCACAAGTAACAGTGTCCATAGATTCAGTTTAGCAACTAAAGGAGTTGTTTGGTTTGGATAAAGTTATTATTGCTTGTTTGAATTATGTTGAAATTAGTGTCATATTCAAAATTATATTCATTGAATAATTTCTAAGAATAAGTTGTTTGTTTATATTTTCTTTGCAACCTTTAGTTATTCATTCTTGAAAATAAAATTTTTATCTTATTTAACTTAAATATTTTTGTGTATGCATTTTCATGATTGTGCCATGCGTTTTTAAAATTAAACTTTGATCTTATTTAATTTAAAAATAAAACTTTCATTTTATTTAGCTTTAAATAAAATTTTCATCTTATTTAACTTAAAAATAAAACTTTCATCTTAGTTAGCTAAAAATAAAATTTCTATCTTATTTAGCTTAAAAATGAAACTTTCATTTTAAGTCTATTAAAGTAAAAGAAATTTTATTATTAAAATTATTTACATTTTAACGTTATCTATATTTTAATTGATATATAAAATATAATTTTTAAGTGAGTAATAAATTATTTAATTAAAAATATGTAATTTAGTAGTGGGGTGAACATTTTAAGAGAAATCAAAATATAAATAAACATAAGAATTAGACAAATAAATTAAACTTATAATATATTCATAAATATAAATTGTACTTATAAAATGTAATTTTTAATAGAAAAATATATTATCATAAATACAACGATTAATTAAGATTGTAAATGTTATTACAAATGCTATTAAAAATTATATTAGACATATTTGACAAGTTAAAATGAACTGAGGAGTGTCATTTTTCTCCTCTTTTTTTTTTTTGATTTTTCTTTCATCATTCTTTGCTTTCAACATATTATAAAATCATGAAATTATCTATTAAATGAAAAATTAAAAACAACCCATTTGTATTCTGTTAGAAAGCTAAAAAGTCATCAGCCACACTCGTGTTTGTTGTCAAAATTAATTCTTTTCGAATTTAATGTCATATAATATACATGGATGATTATGGTATCCATTGAAATGTGGATAAATGTGATTCATTTCATTAAATTCAATTTCTCTCAATATATATAAAAGATATAAGAATCCGTGTCAATGTGGTGGAGAAATTTTACTTTGTGAATTGCATTATTAAAATAGGCAATATTAAAAGTCTATATTATTACTAATTAGAATACCTAATTAGAGGACAATATAAGCTAGAGTTTAAGTAACAGCTATGCAAGGTGTAAATCACCACGTTGACATGCCTTCCTTTTTCTAATATGGAGATTTCTTTTTGCTTTTAATGTTGCCTTTTATATAATTTATTTTAAAATAAACTTGTGGGACTCATACCTTATCTTAATCCTCATTGTCAAAGTCTAATTAGCATACCTCACTTGTGAATACTATTAAATTTTTCTAAAATCTTATATAATCTTATCAAATAAATAAATCATAATTCATAAATAAAATATCAAAATATTTTAAGACGTTGCATTGATAAATCGCATATCTTTAATTTATTTTTTTGGCTCAAGAATATCCCTAACCTATTGAAAATGACTTAAAACTACCCTTCCTCCATCTTTTAGTCTAAAAATACCCCCAACCTTTACTATTGGTTCAAGAATACCACTCCTTCCACCTTTTATTCTAAAAATACCATCAACCTTTGTTATCTCTTTATATTTGTATATCTAATATTTATGATTTTAATATCGTTTAAACTTTTACCATATAAAAAACTGTAATTTAATTATTTGAACTAAATCAATTTTTTTTAAATAGTAAATTTTTACCCGACTAAAAGATTAAAATCGATTAGAGAACTTCTACTTAAAATTTGAATCAGTAAATAGTTACATATTTCGTTTTAGTGTTGAGGATAAATCGTTAAGTCTATGAAATATCGATTAGAATGTGTAATCGCCAATATAATTTTTACTCGACTGAAAAAAATAGTAAATAGACATCTTATTAGAAAATCTTCTATTTATAATTTGAATCAACAAAAAATTATTTTCTTTAGTGTTGAGGATAAATCGTTAAGTCTATAAATATATTAACTAGCCAAAATTTATCCTTTTTCCTTTAATCTATGTTACGAAAAAGTTTGATAACATAAAAAAAAAATTATTTTAAATATAGTTAGACTTGAATATTTTAAATATTTTGAGATGAGCTAATATTAAGAATTTGAATAAATAAAAAATTATCTTTTAGAACAAGTAAACAATTAATTAATTAGTAAAAAAATTCAATTAAATTAAATTTGGGTTGATGGTATTTCTAGACTAAAAGATGGAAGAAGGGGTGTTCTTGAACCAAAAATAAAGGTTGAGGGTATTTTTAGACCAAAAGGTGGATGAAGGGTATTTTTGAGTCATTTTGAATAGGTTATGGTATTCTTGAGCCAAAAAAATAAGTTGAGAGTATTTTTAGACCAAAAGATAGAAGAAGAATATTTACGAGTCTTTTTCCATAGATGAGAGGTATTTATGAGCCTTTTCCTTTCTTTAAATAAAATTTATATATTTAAAAATTTATAAATTAATACTCCGTGTCTCAATTTTTTTTATAAATTATTAATTAAATAAAATTTATATATTTAAAATCAATAATGAATAATTTAAAAAAATATATATATTAAAATTCTAATAAAAAAATGATTTTTTTACCCCCATTTTGAAGGATTTATAGTGTTTCCATATTTCTCATTCAATGTGACTCGAACCCAGGACCTACCGGTCATGGGTGGAGGTGCTTAACCAATTGAATCTCTAAATTTTATATTAGCCACATAAACACAATCATTTTATTATGTCTACTGTGTGCTTCTCACATTTTATGCTCTAATAATTAACTCATGTGAATGATGAACGTTCTTTCAATTTCTCCGCCAGCATCAGTAATTTATATAACGTCATTTAACTTGACATAAAAAGTTAGCAAAATTTTAAAGATTTTTTACGATCTAAAACCTCATTTCATTGAAATTTTTGATCGATTTATTTTCAATTATAAAAATATAACTTCTTATTAAGTTGGACTAAAAAAATTGTACCACGAAAAAATACTGGACAGCCAGAAAAATAATTCATCGAACGAAGGTTAATAAAACCCCTCTCACTCATTGAAGTTTGATTTTCGTTAGAATTAAAGGGAGAAGCTAAGTTTGGTTTCTACGACATAAAGTTAAACCACAATATTTTAATATTTAATGCATTCATGTAAACCACAATATTTTAATACTAATAAGAAAAAAAACTAAAACAAAGAGTTAACACCTCTCACAAGTCTTCCCCTTGTTTCTTGAACTTGATAAGTTGAAACTTTTCAGGGCACTATACTACTAAGCTGCAGGCACCTTTTTTTAGAGAACAAATGAATTACTACTAACATTTCATTTTTGAGGCCAAAACTTTTCTTTTAAAAACACATTATGATCTTATATGTAATTGCATTTTAAGTTGTATATTTTGTTTATAAACATGAAAATTTTACAAGTTGTATAATTAAACAATTAAAAAAAATCTTATGCAATCTTACTAAATGAGCAAATTATAGTTCATAAATAAGATATTGAAATGTTTTTAAGTGCCACATTAATAAGAATCACATGTATCCATGTTTTTTATAAATAAATGTTTACGATTATAAAATTTTAATATACGTAATTTTATAAAGACAATCCAATAATCAAAATATTTTCACATGATACAAATAACTTTTGAATCGCATATGCAAATATTAATTTGAAATAATGACTTTATATTTTCACATGATACAAATAACTTAAGCAAGTGATTATAAAATTTCTTTTGTACAATAGTATAAGAAATTAATCTAATACTATATCAACTGGTGGTGGTTATGGGTGTTGCCGCCTAATATTGGCTCTATGCATTTTTATTTAATTGATTAAATTTCGTGAATTCCAAGTAGAGTGAAATAATTATTTACAAATGTCAAAAGTATTTTTTTAAAATTATTTTGGTTCTATTTTGTCATTTCATTTAGCAAAACACCAAAATATATTACTATATATATTACATATAATTTTAAGTATTAATCAAATCTTTTATTAATTTAAAATTGGTTTATTTGTTTTTAAAAAGCACAAGTGTTTCAATTGAGTATATTTTCATTTTGTAATATTAAATTCACTTGCGATTTAATTATGACCATTACTCCATTATTATAAATAATTACTTGTGAAATCAAAAAGGTTAATTAGTGAATTGATTAAATGAAACTACTGAATATTAATACAAATTATCTTAATTTCATAAATAATGATTCAGTTTGATTACCTATAAACAATTGGTTACAATTGCAATGAAAGTCGGTTATATTTGAAATAATTTTGGCCACGATTTAAAGAGGATTATATTAATTTGCAAATTCTATTTTGGTTGTTTTACTCTTATAGATCATCATTTTAACTTAGCCCTTTTTGGGGGTCAACTTAAAAAATGGCCCTAAGATAGGTTGGTCTTCATATTTTATCTCCATAAGAAAAGCCTTTTAAAATGATTTTTGTAAAAGACGGACGATCTTGATTTTTTTGGTCTCGTTTAACAATTATTTTTTTTAAAAAAATAGTCTTTACTTCTGAAAATTCAACTTTTGCCCATAAGAAAAATGTTCAGGATATTTTAAAACAATGAACCTGGATCAGCTGATCATAAGTTCTGTCTTATTGGCAAAATTTAAAACTTAAGTATATTACCCATCATGCATAAGTTCTAACTTTTTCCCATAAGATAGGTGTTCATGACATTTTATTGGATTGAATCATTTTAAATTTTTACTCTAAAATAATATATATTATATTATATTATATTATATTTATATAGTAGTAAATCATCTCATATTTTTTCTCACAAATCTAATATGAAGAGGCCCATTGGGATGTCCATAATTAACGTTTTTTTCTTTATCGATGTTGATTTTTTACTCAATGTAGTTATAAATTTTACACAAAATCAGCGACATTAAAAGTAATAAAGCTACAACTTAAGTATATAAATTTAAAACAAAAGAAAATAGCTATAGTAGATCCATAATTTTGAAAAAATTATACATTAATTAAATTAAAATAGAACAAAACAAACGTTTATTTTAAAATTTTTCAAAAATGCGTTGCTGTCAACGGAGACTTTTCTCAGTGCCTATTTCAGCCTCAAAACTCCCTCTTATGTAATACTTCCTCCGTCTCATGTTATGTGACACCAATTGACTTGGCTCGGTATGTAAGAAAAAAAGAAAGACTTTTGAAACTTTTGTCTCAAACAATTCTTAAATATTTGTGTGGTTATAAACCATTTCATTAAGGATAAATGGAAATTTTAAAATTAAATTGTTTCTAATTATAGTAAGGTAATATTTTTTTGAGACGGACTAAAAAGGAAAATGTGCTACATAAAATGAGAAGGACGGAGTAAGAGAATATTAAGAGTTTTCAATTTAAATAAATAGTATTCTCAATTATACATTTATTTTACATTTTTATCTTATAAAAGATATTTACTAATTTGAATATCAAATGAATTATTTTGATGAGTTTTTGTGAGTCTGTGCTATATTTTAGATTTTCATTGTTAAGATATTTAGTTTTTCTGTTGCCTTTTGTTTTGTATAGTATATTATATATCATCCCAATTATTTATGTTTTATTATTAAGTTACTTCTATCTCTCAAAATTTTTAAATGACAATAAAAGAGAAATATAGTGAAAAGATGTGAAAAAAAACAGTTAGCACCATCTTCTTAGATCTTATGTGCACATTATGGGGTATTTAGAAAATTAGACTCAAAAATTTCAGAACAAGCGGGTAAAATGTTAAAGCTAGCACGCAATGTAAATGTAACTAATTCAAGTAGTTAGTTAGTACTTACAGATGTAGTTTGTTAGGAAAGTGGTAACTGATTGTGCAGGTGAGTTGGTTAGCAATTTTGTTATATAAACAGAATTGAACCAAAACTAAAATAGAAATTTCCATCTTTTATTCTCTTCTTGGGGCATGGAGGAAGGTCATTTCCCAGTTACTCTCCTTATACTTATCTGCCGCAGGCTCTCTTTCACTTTCACAATCAAGAATGTCTGCTTGCACTTGCAATATTGAATTCAACTTTTTAGTGATAAAATGATAGATTTAACTACAAATTTGTTAACCTTTTTTTTGTCTCTAATAATTGAATTTATTGTAGTGTAACATGAACATGAAGGGGAAAGAATTAAGGCTAGCGTTCGGCTGTCTGTTGATTTTCTGCGCCTCCTATTCATGTGGTTCGTATACAGTTTTATATTATATTTTTAGTAAAGAATTGTATTCATTTTTTGGGGTATATTATATTTGTTTACCAATTTAGGTAGATAATTGTATTCTTAATTTTTTCCGATAATGATAGATGCCAGATGGTGTTTAATTTGCATTTCCAAAAATATATATTTGTTTGCTTATGTATATTGTTTTCTTTTCGATTGCAGCTTTTGATCAGTCTGATTATAGTTTGGTCAAAAAGCTGGGGGGTGGATTTCATGGTAACACTTGGTTACTAAAAAATGAAACATACAACACTACATATGTTTTGAAGGAAATAAAGGTACCCTCTCCCCCCTTGCATTTGCTCTATTGTAGTATTACACCAGGGAAATAATATTTGGTATTAATAATAATACTTGCTCATCGTGTTTTAATTGTAGTACTCCTTCCGTCCCATTTTAGTTGTCATGGTTTCCTTTTAGAGAGTCAAACTATATGAACTTTGACTAACATTTTAAGATATATTTTTTTTATCATATTGATACGAAAAAAATTGCAACTTATAGTACTTTTCGTATACTTTTTGAATATCTAATTTTTTACTTAATAATATTGAGTTAATGTAATATAATTTAACTTTAAAAATTAGTCAAATTGACTTTTGAAAAACGCAACACGACAACTAAAATGGGACAGAGGGAGTATTACACTAGTGTTAAAATTTGGTGTGTATATATAGTGGTAATGAGATATTGATGAAGATGGAATTAAAGTGAAGAAGAAATTGATTATGATGAATCCGTATTTACAATTGTTCAAGTTCTCATTTTTTCCCCCTTTCCGTGCGTTTGTTTGTTGTTTATTAGGATATTATATATTATATATATATTTTTTATCTCAACTTCTTCAATTACTGACAACGAAATACTTAACTTGTATAGAGGTCGATTTGCAAAGCTTCGCTGGCAGAACTTCTTCCAAAAATTAAGAAAATTAATTCTAGTTAGAATTGATCTTGACCTAGTTAGGGTTGAAATTATTGTCCTTAATTAAATTTGAACTACACTTGAGAGAACAACTCATTTAATTTATTTTGTAGTCCGAAGCCGATAATCTCAGTGCTCAACGTGAAATCTATTTCGGTGAAAAGCTTAGTATCGCGGAGTCTCCCATCGGAAAAGATAATGTTGGGAGGTTTATTGAATATCTTGACGTTGAAAATAGAGTGCAATTAATATTCATATTTGAGGGTGCTCCGCTGGAGGGGCTTCTTTACCAGCTCAACGTGAAAGAACAGACTTTTGAGCCAACTGATTGGCTGACTTGGCTGCGTAACACCACTGAAGGACGCCAAGTAATGAAAAATATTTTTTATCAAATGGTAATTTAACTTTGAATTCTTCATTTTTTTTGAGTTTCTTTTGTTGAAGTCTTTTAATTTTATTGTTTATGTATTTTACAGTTATTAGGTGTTAAATTCTGCCACGACAATGGTGTCATCCATAGGGACATCAATCCTGGTAAATCAATCTTATTTGTTTAACTATTATTTCAATATATGTAAATAACAATATCTAAACTTGTTTACATTGAGAACTAATATATATTAGTGTTAGCTAATTTTTTCTTTATTTATTTTCTAATACTTTGAAGCCAATATTGTGATTTGTTTTGAAAAAACAAATGGAAGCTGTGGGGTAGTGGAGCCATTACACACCGACAATATGCATTTGTATGTCATTAGTTTTTTTTTTTAAAAGTTCAATTCTTTAATTCTATTTTATCTGTCTGCCAATTATTTAATAATGAAACTTCTTGTTCGTTCACAGGAGATTAATAGACTTCGGAAGTGCAGTGGATGACTATGCAAGAAGATATCTATATGGACCCAATGGACCAACTTGGTATTGAATTCGAAATAAATTAAGACAAATGTTTTTGTTTTGCTTATAAATATAATACTAACTTCTTTTTTTCAGGGCTGAGCAGAATATCTTTTCAATGCCACCAGAAGCCATAATTGACCACGGTTGGCAGAGATATTCACTCTCCACAAAGTAAATCTACTTCTATATATTTTATTATTAATAATGATATAGTTTCTTTGTTGGATGAAACATGAAAACAACCAAACCTGCCTATTAAATAGGCTTACAAATACTATAATTTAGGTACCCACTAATTACTAATTAGCTACTAATTAATCTGCCACAATATCTAAGCTTACTAAAATAATGGAAACTAACTAACTAACTAACTCTTGAATTCTTTGTCAAGTAGTTTTGAATCACTTGTCAATATTAATTATACTCTTTTCAAACAGGTATGATTCTTGGTGTGTTGGTTACACTATCCTGGCGTTCATACTTGGGAGTCCAGATGTTTTCAGCCCCTCAGTCTCTGCGTTATCTGAGCTGCTTATAGACGATCATTTAGATGATCATCTTGATTATTCTACTATGTCGTAAGTAAATATATAATTTTAATCAATTAATATGTTGTATATTAAGATGAAAAAATGTTTTCATGATTTACTTTTAACTATTATTATATATGTAGTATGGCTGGCATGGCGGAGCAGTGCATCGGGCTTCCTGAGGCTGTGGTAGTAGAGAAAATGTATAGGCTCCCGACTTGCACCGACAATGGATATGCCGATTACATTCGCAATCGGGATTCATTACATCTCGGGTAATGATCAAGTATTTCACAAATATATTTTCTTTATTTATCTATATATTTTTAAAAGATAATTAATTATTATTATTATTATTATTTTAAAATTTAGATTCATAGATATCGAGCTTCTCAAGCTCGTTCGGCTCCTTTTGGAGGCGGATCCAGATTTGCGTATCGGAGTGGATGAGGCACTTCGACATCCTTATTTTGCTGTTTCTACCCAGATCGGGTAATAACTTAATACTTCCCCAACTAAACTTTGAGAGTTTAATTTGTTATTTGGTGATGTTAATTGAATTGTTTCGTATATTGCAGGTTATACTATTATGCCATTGCTTTGGCATTTGTGATGACTATCGGTATGGTTTGCTACCGGGTAAAGCAGCACAACAAGAAGAAGGCAGAGGAGAACAAAAGAACTAAAGCTGTTTAGTTTTGTGAGTGTGAATAGGTTTAGGTCATTTTTGTGAAATTTAGGGTCATATGTCTGCCTTTTCCCTAGTTTCTCAACAAAAAATCCCTTTACAACAATATTATTGCCAATTTTTTTTTGATAGATATGATCAAATTCCTACGTCCATTAGAGTTTTTTGGAGGCTGCTTCATCCTAACATCTAATTCATGCATATAAAAAAAAAGGTACATATTTCATCGAGGAGGCATGCATCTGAGAGACTTACAATGAGATCAAGACATCCAAATATTATCTTTTTCTAAGTCAAAATGATTAAGACACTGAAATATGAAAATATTGTGATGTTCTTGGATATCAAATATATTACAGAGCCCCTTAGAATAAAGAAAGAAATATAAAATTGTATTTATAATCTTAAAAATGAAAATTATTTATTTTATGATTACAAACTTAAAAATTTGTTCAAATATTTTATTCTTAATTTTCCCGACAATCGTACAGGTTTTTCAAACATGATTAATAGACAATTTTTTTTTTAATTCTAGTCGATTTATATTTCTTTTATTGAAGCATTATCTACTTGGTTTAGCTTAGGAACAAAATGTTCTTCACTAATCTTGCAGGTCCTATTCCTGAATTCCTTCGTCAGCTGAAGAATCTAACCAGTTTTTGTTGGGATAACGGGGTTATTTGTGGTTGAGAAAATTTAGAGGGAATTAAAAAGAGGAACGAAAACTAATGAAGAAGTTGTTTAGATTATATAGGATGGTTTTTCTCTTCTCTATTTATTTTTATTAGATAAAGAACATAATTATAAAATATTGACTAACTATATAAAAAAAGTTGAAAGATTAATTCAAAATAAAATATAACTAACACATATACCAAAATGAAAAATAAAACAAATTTATCCTATTGATAAAAGGATAGTATTTGAATTTTAATATATAAAATAAAGATGATAATAATAATAATAATAATAATAATAATAATAATAATAATAATAATAATAATAATAATAATGTTGTTCGCCAAGTTTTCGTGGATCCGTTATGCATGGACATTTTATACACGTACATTATTCACTTAGTGACTTTCCTTTTCACGCCTAATAATACTAAATTTGGGGGTCAATAACATACGTAACAACACAAAAATTTATCTAACCTAGCTAAAAGTTCAATGCAAAAGTATAAAAGTGAAATTAATGGCAAATATAGCAAGGCAAAGTTTTAAAAAATGTGCTTACGTACTAAAGGAGGTAGTCTTATTGGAGCATATAATATGTACCGTCAATCGTGTCTTGAAGAACATCATATATAGACGTGTGTGATCGTAATGACCCGGGAGAGCAATACGTATAGTCTTTTCATAATTCACAATATTTTTTTAGTATTTTTAAAAGCTACACAATAAAAATTAGGTGATTTTTTTTATATGTTTTACCTCTACTAATAAAGAAATATTAAAGAAAAGCATAAAGTTTATCCCCTCATCGTTGCAGAAAGAAAACTTTTGTCTCCTGCCTAATGGATATTAATCCTTACATTATCATGATTACATCACCTTCCCACTAACTATTTTAACAAATTAATATGACAATTTCCGATAACATTACAGGAACGTTTTATTCCTAGAAATAGTTAATATGCATCACGTTTAAAATTATCTGAAGCACTCTTGGATGCCCAGGTAGTTCCTCACTCTCTTATTTCTTTTATTTTCTCCTCAAAAATACAAATTATAAATGACTATTCTCATTTATCTAACTTAATAACATGGATTTTAAAGGAGTAGTAAATATGACCCACTTCAAATAAAAAATAAAATTTTGTTTTCTATTAATAATTAATTATAAAAAAAATTACCACATAAATTAATTATTAAAAAAATACCCTTCAATTAAATAACCATAGTTAAACGAATTGTTTAAAATTTTTATTTAAAATTTAAAAAAAAATAATAATTAATTCTAGTACTCAAAATCACCTAACATACCGTTACATGCGATTTCATTGATGATTTCTTTTTCAAGTTTGAATTTCAAAAGCCAGCGCATTCTTATTTTGTGGTCACAAACTTTCCATGGATGATTAATAGACAATAAATTAATTCTGATCATTTTATATTTACCTACCATATTGAGGCATTATCCACTTGGTTTAGCTTAGGAGCAGCCAGACAAGCTTCATGTGGCGAAGGTGTCATCCTAAGTCGACCAATCACAAAAGTTTTTCCATCATAAATCAATAAAAAAACTTTGTACTATCTCGTAACTCCGTCTCATATTAAATGAACATCTTATTAAAATTATTTGTTTTATATTACTTGATTACATATTAAATTAAGATAGAATTAATTGAATTTTCTCATTTTACCCCTACAATTAATATGTTTTGAAAGTTTAAACAAATTTTGAAGATTCAAAATTTTCTTTTTTCCAAAAGGCTAATTAATATGAGCAAAGGGCAGAAATAGTAAAATTAATCAATTTATCAACGATTTCTTAAACACCATGTAAAATGCAAAGTGCCCATCTAATATAGAAAGGAGAGAGTATAATTTTTCCATTCATTTTTTATAAACTAACTCACTGAGGTCAGAAACATATTTTTATTGAAATATTAAAAAAGAATCCATGTAAATTTTTCATTATATCATCGAAAGGGCAGAGCAGCCCGATGCACTAAGCTCCTGCTATGCACAGGATCCGAAAAAAGATTCGACCATAAAAATCTATTATACATAGTCTTATCTTATATTTCTGTCCGAGGTTGTTTCAATTAAAACATCAATTAAATAGTTATGAAACATTTTAACAGCTAAGCGAGATTTCATTCAAAGATCTCTTTTTGAAAGCTTGATTTGGAAAGCCAACCCATTATTATATAGTGAGGCAGTTTTCTTTGACCAAGTTACATAGTGCTAAAAATGGACTTTTTTTATTTTATAAAATACCAATGAGTTGATAATATAAAATTGATCATAATCAAGAAAATGAATATGAACTTGCCTTTTCTTGCAATTCTTTTCCTTTGCTTTGCTTCACCTTCACTCTCAGTGAGATGCAATCCAAAAGACAAAAATGTCCTCCTACAAATAAAGAAAGACTTGGGCAATCCTTACCATTTAGCCTCATGGGATCCAAACACAGATTGTTGCTATTGGTACGTCGTAAAATGTGACCGGAAAACCAACCGGATAAATGCTCTCACCGTCTTCCAAGCCAATATCTCCGGTCAAATTCCGGCAGCCGTCGGAGACCTTCCCTATCTCGAAACATTGCAATTTCATCATATTACTAATCTCACTGGAACCATTCAACCTACTATTGCTAAGCTCACAAATCTCAAAATGTTAAGGCTCAGCTTCACTAATCTTACAGGTCCGATTCCTGAATTTCTTAGTCAGCTGAAGAATTTGACATTGCTCGAGTTAAATTACAATCAATTGACTGGAACAATCCCTCCTTCGCTTTCTCAACTCCCGAATTTGTTAGCGATTCACTTAGATCGGAACAAACTCACCGGACAAATTCCGGAATCATTTGGGAAATTTATAGGACCAAATATACCAGATCTGTATCTTTCACATAACAGCCTAACAGGAAAAGTGCCAGCATCTTTAGGTGATTTGAATTTTTCCAGACTTGATTTCTCGAGGAATAAGCTTGTAGGAGATGTTTCTTTTTTGTTTGGAAAGAACAAGACGATTCAGATAATTGATTTGTCGAGGAATACATTGGAGTTTGATCTTTCTAAATTGGAGTTTCCTGAGAGTTTAACATCATTGGATTTGAATCATAATCGAATTTTTGGTAGCTTACCACAAGGATTGAAAGACTTACAGTTGCAGTATTTGAATGTGAGCTATAATAGTCTTTGTGGACAGATTCCACGAGGTGGTACGTTGCAGAGCTTCGACATTTACTCGTATTTGCATAACAAATGCCTTTGCGGCTCTCCCTTGTCGGACTGTAAGTAGTTATGGAGGTCGAGGATTTGAATAACTCCTACTTATTCCTAATCATATCTAGGAATCATGGATTTTCTGTCTTTTTATTACTATCGGTCATTCCATTGGCTTTGTATCCTTTTCTTTGCTCTCTTATTTTCTTATAATTTATGGTCTATCGAATATGGTCTTTCTATGAATAAAAAACTGCAGGGAGTATGTTGTTGATCAATATTCCTATCCCTGATCCATGTCTTATCTTTTCTTTTCTCAAGTTGCAATATTTGAAAGCAAATAAAATTGGGCATTGTTACAAACTTTGAAGTTAGTTAAGTCAATTTGCATCTTGCAAGAGTCAAGTGAGCTTAAGTCAAAAGTGTACATATAATTATAAACAGAGAGTGCATATAAACAGAATTGAACCAAAACCAAAATAGAATTTGAATTCTATAAGCTTTGGTACTGAATGTGAAACATTCAAGCAAAATAATGCACAAAATTCGACAATTGACACAAATAGATATGTCAAAAAAAACAACCAAAAAGGCGGAGGAGGAAGATTTTAATAAGTTGAATGCCTTAAACTAGTTCAACTAGCTGAACCAGCTTGAAGTATTATCCATATATAAATCTTTTTGAAAGAAATAGAGATGATCTATCACGGCGGAGCTATGGTGGTGTCAGGGTGTCCAATTGGACACCCTTCATCGGAAAATTATATATATATATATATATATATCAAATATTACTTTAGATTGATATATATAGTATTTTGAACATCCTTAAAACCAATGTAGACCTGTAGCATAGTGGCAAAGGTATGCTCAAGACGTACATGGTGTCTAGATTTGGACATCCTTCATGAAATTTTCCAAAGTTTGGACAACCTTAATGAAATTTCTGGCTATGTGATTGTGATCTGTATAGACAAAAGATAAATGTTTCTTTTAACTTAGATATAAACCTTGCCATATTTATATTATAATAGATATACATATATTTAATATCTTTGGCAAATATCCCAAACTTTACCACTCGTGATCATTTTTGATTCATGAAAAGATTGCTCTAGGGATGTTAAGATCGTTGCCTTCTATTGATAATATATATAGAGATTTTGATGTTCAATACTGTAGATAATGCGAGGTAAGATAAAGGAACATGTTCTTCATCAGGAATAATGTGGAGAAAGTTGAGCACAACCTATGCACTTGAACAACAAATAACTAGTTCAGATATTCACTATCAAGCATGTTATTAGCCTCATATAACAATACAATAGCAAGTCTCCATGTACACTTCTGTTACAAAATTAAATAAGTAATGATGAATTTTAGTATAATTGCAGAACACACCATATATATAGGTAATTAAACTAATAGATGCAACTACAAATTGGAGTCTTTAAATTTTTTGTGATTAATATAATTCGAGAAAACATTCCAATGAAGTGGGGGCACATGTTTATTGTTTAGGCTTAACTTATTATATGTCGTTTGATAACTAGTGATGGCCCATTCAACTTATTCGAACTTTCAATGCGTTATACCATAGTTCCATTGCACTAACTTTAACGTAGAAATGATCCTTTATGACTACTTATAAATTGAATAAAAATAATTTTATCAGATTTTGCATATGCAAAAATTAAGATCTCTTATAAAAGAGGACATAAAATTTAAAACCAAATCTTCCCTAATTAACAACATTGATGCCCATTAATACATATTACATCGTCGAGTTTTCAAGCAATTTATCATTATTATTTTTTTGACAATACATATCGAATATGACGAAAGTTAAAAAAATTAATCACTTTTGATAAGTTTAAAAGAATAAAACCATTTACTATAAATATAAAGGATCGTTTTTGTCATAGTATATGAAAGATCAAAATACATTTAAGACCAAATCCAAGCTATCGATTTATAACCTATATTTGTTGTGTGTTAGAGTTGGGCCATTTTATGTTGGCCCATTAAAGAAAAAGAAAAGCTTAGTACGAAAATTGCTGCAAAGTATTTAATGTGATTCTATTTTTCTAGAGTTATTAACTCTATTACGTATAACAATATATTATAAAAATTTAATATAAATTATTTCGTTAAAATTATGATTGATATAAATGTAAAAGATAGACTTTATTTGAAACATGTAAAGCTCTAGAATTGACTCTTAATCGAGATGAGCTTAAATAAAAATTCAATTAAATTATTAGGCGGAGAATTAATGAAAAATCGATTGGATTAATTATGTGTTGTTGTGTAGTGAATTTTTTCATAATTTAACATCTAAAACTTGCAAAGTGTATGTACAAATTACAAAGTAAAACTAAACATGAAATTTATAGGATATTTTCTTAAAAATTAATTGAGTATGTTACTAATTTGGTAAGTAAAGAAATATATCTTTAAAATATTTATATATAATTTAAGTAAAAATTATCGAGATGGAAGTGGGGGGTTGGGGGGGGTAGGGGAGTTGTGGGGTGTGGTGTGGGCGGGCTGCCGGGGAGTGTGGAGCAGGGAGTTGGTGGAGTCGTGGAGATTATAAACTGTTATTTATAGAATTTGTTTGTTTCTTTTATGATTTTTTTTAAAGAATTTGTTTTTTTTTATGAAATACTTTTTAAAATATTTTAACTAATTGAATACAAAAAAGTTGAAAATATTTCTTTCTTATCAAATGTTTAAAGTGAAAAATTTATTTTTAAAAATTAAATTATTTTAAAAAATATGTGTGTCAGTACTTCAATCGCAATTAATGATTTCAGTAATTGTACTTGTTAATTACATTTGATTCGATTATCGTATTATTTGTTATCAATTTTTCTTTCTCTATTATTTATACTTGATTTCTTCACTACTATATTTTTTTTAAAATTATTTTTTATATATTTTGCTTAAATCAAAAGTCCATCAAAAATAACTTTTTATCTTTAAAAAATAATAATAAAATTACATACATGTCAGTATTTTCAAACATGAAATTACGCTAAAAAAAAATTGCAAAACGCCAAGGGGTGATAAGTGCTAGAGGGCGGTGGTCGGTGGCCAATAGTCAAAGAAAACGACAATTTCAATTCTTTATTATTTTGTATTTATTATAATATAATTTGTATAATTAAATAATTATGGTTCTCTTCTTTTTTCTTTTTTCTTTTTTTTTTTAATGTTTTCTTCCGCACTTTTTCCAACTTTAGAGGAGCCAACTCTTTGTAGTTGCCGTCCTCAACTTTATTGCTAGAAACTAGAACTAGAATAACCTATATATAGTGGCTTTAATTTAGTCAATCAATTTTAATTCATAATATTAAAACGTGCCATCAACACTAAATTCCCAAAAGCATATAGGCAATTTATTTTATTCTTTTTTAGAATTGTGATATATAATTTTATGAATTTTATGTGTCTCAATTAATTTTAAAATTTATTTATTATTTTTTATTATTACATATATCGAGTAACTCTATGCATTAAGATTTAGACAAATAAAAAAAACACTAAAGATGATGTCTCCATTGAAATTTGAAGCTCTAAATTTCTTTATTGAAAACACATTCTTGAATGAAATAGATAAAGATTTACTCTAATATGTACATAAAACTATATTAATTTATTATAATTAAGTAATTTAATAGGATTGAGCTATACATTAATTAAGCAATCATAGTCAAGTAAGAAAATTCTATATGTAATAAATACACATTTTCAATGTATTAATTTGAGGTAAACAAGATACAAATAAATAGGAAATATGCATTTTATAATCTCTTTTTTTTCATTGCATCGATAAATCATATATATATTTTAAAAAAATAAACATTATTTGATGCTAATAGTTCAATCTACGCCTCAAAGATACTTACATTTTCAATTGTTTTTTAATGTAGTAATGAAAGTTTTATTTTTTCTAATTATTTGAAGAGAAAACGCAAATTATATTTGTATTTATTGTGCAAAATGAGATACGATCAAAATTTGTGGGGGAAAATGACATGATTTGTCGGCCGTATCATTTTCCAAAAAAAAATAAATGAAAGGAGTATTACTTTTCCAAAATTTACGTATACGTTAACATGTTGTCTCGTATTAGGAAAAGTTGTCATGATTTACCATTCTAAATCCACATCAACAACCACTATTTTTTACTAATAATTTACGACCATCAAATGCCATATAGTAGAGTGTTAATTGTTTGCAATAAATTTTAAATAAATAGAAAATAAATTAATTATAATTAAAAATTGAAGAAATAATAATATTGTTGATAAAACAATATGGGTACAATTCTCTTTCTTAATTTCTTTGTGATTTGAGGGTTATAGTAGCGTATTTTTTAAAGTAGGGTGACATAGACCTTATTGAGATTTATTTGATCTTTCTGAATATTCCATGAATTTACGGAATATTCGACAGATACCTCTTCAAGGGAATACAGTACCTTTGTATAGGCATAAGCTAGGGTTTAAGGTAGAGTAGCCTCTAAGAATCCTAACTAAAATCGAACTCGTTTTGTAAAATCTTATAAATTTTCACTGTCTACAAATGTCTCCTACGTCAAGGCTTATCGGAGTATAGACTTGATAACGGAATGTAGACCTGATAAAATTCAAAGCCCGAGACTTTTTGGGGAAAGAAACTACGCCAGGATCCCTAGATCAATGGAAGGTCTCGCGTAGATCAATTACATAAACGAAGTACCCAAGAAAATGAAGCTTTCACCTTTGCGATTTTGTGGCTTTGATTTGTGAGAAAAAAGATAAAGGACAGATTTGGTCTCACTAGTCGTGCCAATTTGTTTGCAACAAATTTCAAATAAATCAACCATAAATAAAAGCTGAAGAAATAATAATAACATTGATAAAATAATATGCGTATAATTCTCTCTCTCAAGATTTCTTAGTAATTCGAGGATCATAGTAGCACATTTTTCGAACTAGGATGACATTTATTTCATTCATGAGATTTATTTGATCTCCATTGATTTTTGTGAATATTCCATGAATTTGCGAAATTATTGAGATAGAGCTCTTTAAGGGAATACAATACATTTATATAGGTATAAACTAGGTTTTAGATTAGAGTAGCCTCCAAAAATTCTAACTGAAATCGAACTCATATTATAGAGTTTTATAAAATTTCACTAGCTACGGTGATATTACTGTCACTCAAGTTATTACTATTTTAGAGTATCCAAACCTAACAAATATCTAGCACTTCAATTACGTTGTTAATTGACTAATTTAGAAGGGATTTTGCACGATGGCTAGTGTACTTAATGTTATCTATCAATAGAGGATTAAGTTAAAATAAGTAGCTTATGAAAAAAGAAATTCTCTAATTGATACCAATAAATAAAGCTACCAATAAAATAAGCAAAAATAATTGTTAAATTAATTTAATATTTTAATCTAAATTTATAATCCTTTTTCTATCGAAAGGAAAAAAGTTAAAACCTTTGTATTTACGTATGGATATAAATCACCAAAATTAAATAATCGAAATAAAAAAAAAATATAGTATACGAAAAATTGAGTTATCGAACCAAATCAAATTTTAAAAGATTAGTATTCGATATCTATTTTTAATTATAAATTATCAATTATTAAGGGTATTCACTTTTATTTATTTTTTGGAACATATAGAAGTGATGTGTACCAAAGAAAGATATTTACTCTGATTGTTGTGATATTTTTCGTATTTTGAAATTCAAATAAATTTAATTTTGACCGTAATTATTTCATATATCTACTAAATATTTTAAAATTTTCATAATCAAATTCACGATCAAATTTATACCATTCAATTTTTAAAATTCTAACGATAACACGTAAATTGAGACGGGCGAAATATGACGGGGTTAATGCTTAGGTGTAAAATTAAAAGATGAGTTGTTGAATGTAGAAGAAGTTCATAGCATTTATTTTACCCCACATTATCAAAGTGGGCCTCCATTACCTTAACTGGCTTTCATCTCCGCATAGTCTTTGCGTGTCTACAGCCCAAATCTTCTCCTTCTCTCTCTCTCTTTCTCCTCTGTTTTTGCTCCAAATCGAAGCAAACACCCCATATCTCTCTCTATTCTGTTACAGAGTTTTCTATCATTGACAAAAATAGTCAAAAGCTTGAAATTAACAAGAAAACTGAAGTTGGTGCAAACAAATCTTTGGTTTGTTTAGTAAGGTAACTTGTTAATGGTTTCTAGTCAATCTTATGGTTGTTTGCTATGGAGTTTGGACTGGGGATGATAATTTTGTATGTTTAGTAATGGGTAATTGGAGATTCATTGACTTGACGTCTCTGCTTAACTAACTGCTTTGCATGAACTATAAAACAGTTTGTTTTGCTTGCCCATTTTGGATTTACCCATTATTGTTGACTGGGTGTATTAAATTTTTTGTGGGGTTGCTGAAATTCTGGTTTTTATTGATTTTTATCGTGGTTTGTAGATTTCTTTTGAATTTAAGTGGATGGAGTTTGATCTTTTGTGTTATTGCAGCAGTTTTGGGAATTGAGGGGGGAAAGGGAGATGTCTTTTGTTGGTGTTGTTGTTTCAGATCAATGGCTTCACAGTCAATTCACTCAGGTGGAGCTTCGCAGTCTCAAATCGAAAGTATGATTTTGACCCCATTTCTCTGTTTGTGGGATTTGATTAATGTATTGTTTTTTGAATGTGGATGTTGATAATCTGTTTTTTTTTTTTTGGGTCCTTAGTTCATTTCAGTTAAGAGTCAGAACGGTAAAGTTACAATTGGAGACTTACCGCCTTTGATGGTGAAATTAAAGGCTTTCAAGGAGATGTTTAATGAGGAAGAGATCCGGAATATCTTGGGTGAATCAGGTTCAGATGTGAATGATGAGATTGATTTCGAAAGCTTCCTTAAAGTGAGTATTTAATCAAGTTATTTGTATTTCCATTAGTGAGTCCATCTGGTTTGTTTGCTCATTGCTATTGATAGAATGGAAATGAACAATGTAGATTAGTCTAGTAGTTAAACAAATTTTTCAGGGGTTCTAGCTGATTAACTAGAAAGTGGAATTTACTTTACTTTCACCTCATTATTCTGAATTTCAGTTTAGTGACATTATGGTCAATTGTTTGTGATGGACAGACATACTTGAATCTACAAGCTCGAGCTGCCCCAAAAGTAGGCAGTTCTAAAAGTTCATCTTCCTTCCTGAAGGCCTCCACAACTACACTGCTTCACACAATCAGTGAATCAGAGAAAGCATCATATGTTGCTCATATAAACAGCTATCTAAGAGATGATCCATTCTTAAAGCAATGTCTTCCAATTGATCCAGCGTCAAATGCTTTGTTCGATTTGGCAAAGGATGGAGTTCTATTATGGTATTTAAACTTGACCTGCTTTGTGATGCTCCAAATTATATGTGAATCTATGAAGAATGTTTCTGTTGGCTCATTATACTTTTCTTTCTGTGGTTCATTAGTAAGCTGATCAATGTAGCTGTACCTGGTACCATAGACGAGCGGGCTATTAACATGAAACGAGTAATCAACCCATGGGAGAGAAATGAGAATCACACCCTTTGCCTCAACTCTGCAAAGGCTATTGGTTGCACTGTTGTCAATATTGGCACTCAGGACCTGGTTGAAGGACGAGTGAGTTGAATCTTGCCTTCTTCATTTGCATTACGTCAATGTACCTCTGAGTTGTGTGTTAAAGTTTTTTTAATATCTTTGCAGCCTCACCTAGTACTTGGGCTGATTTCTCAAATCATAAAGGTTAGCTCTGATTTATGTTTCTTTGTGTTCTCTGCCTCGCTTTTTTGGAGGGGTAGAAGGGCACGACAGTTATGGCAGATTATGTTTGGTTAATAGCATAACACTTGAGATTTGGGTTGAGTATACTGACTTTTTTCTCTGGCTCTCTCCTCTCCTGGTTCTTGCCGATTGTGGCATCTGAAGATCCAACTATTGGCAGATCTCAACCTCCGGAAGACCCCTCAGCTCGTGGAGCTTGTGGAAGACAGCAATGTAATTTAATCTCTCTTGTCCTAAGTGGCTCTAGTTTTATTTCCAATCCATGTGCATGTCTACGAACTACTCTAGCAAATATCTGATTATTGTTAACTTGTTCAGGATGTCGAGGAGCTCATGGGGTTAGCACCAGAAAAGCTCTTACTAAAATGGATGAATTTTCATCTCATGAAAGCCGGATACAAGAAAACTGTGGCAAATTTTTCTTCTGACTTGAAGGTAGGTATATATATATATTTTTTTTTTATTTTTTTTTCTTCCTCCTCTCCTCCCAGTAACAATTAGTTAAAAAGTTTCCTGTAAAGGAATTCTTGCTGTATTGACCTTGTCAAAATAAAATAGAAGTTCCTATCAAGGAATTCTTGCTTTTACAGAGTAGAGATGGTACTTCAATTATTTCCACAAGGTTAGATGCATGCTTATTTGTAATATTCGTCCTTTGAATGTTACCTGACTACTTTACCACTTATGCACTCTCAGTTTACCTGAACCATGTAAGCTGTGGATTTTTCCTTCTCTAAAAATTAGAAATAACTTAAAAGGCTTTGTACTCCTTTCATCTAATTTGTTTGACCTCCCTCTAATTCTTTAAATGACAGTTTTCTGCATATGAAAAAAATTCAATGTAATACCATGTGCCATTGATGAAACAACCTACTCCATCTCCTAATTCACTTCTAATATTAGTTCAAACATATCTGTGAAGCTGTAATATGGCTTCCATTTAAACGATCTCTCTCAATTTGCATGCTAGTTAAATGGGATTATCTAATTTGGAAAGAAAGAAATATGGAATACATAACTTCAACTTATCAGAAGAAATTAGGGTACTTATTTTCAACATTATCATTTGAGGCATGAAATTGCTTCTGTATCTTTAATTTAGGAGAGGATGGGGACCAACAAGTCCTTTGATGTCCGGTAGTTGGCATGTTATGGCATTCAAGACCTCAATTTTCTTGGTTTTAAATCATGAAAAGCCTGTGTTCTGACAGGTTTTATGAAGTTCATTAGAAAGTTAATCATAGAAATGAAGATGCAAAACACATTCCAATCCTGGTCAGGGTATAATATGATAAATAGTGTGGTGTAATATCTAAGCTACACCTTGACTAATGTTGACCCATTTCAATTTTAAAGCACATTGGCCTCTTGGTAGTTACATATTTATGCTCTTTCCTGTAGGATGGGGAGGCCTATGCTTACCTGCTTAATGTACTTGCTCCAGAGCATTGCAGCCCAGCAACCTTGGATGTCAAGGATCCCACTGAGAGAGCTAACTTAGTTCTTGAGCATGCAGAGAAAATGGATTGCAAAAGATACCTAGATCCTAAGGACATAGTTGAAGGCTCATCTAATTTAAATCTCGCTTTTGTTGCACAAATATTCCATCAGAGGTAGGAAGCTAACATGGCTTCTCTTTTTTAATCGTTTGTGGCTCCTTTTGCGGTTGTCCGCTGTATGATAATTAGGACATAGTTGAAGGTTCAGCCAATTTATATCTTGCTTTTGTTGCACAGATATTCCAGCAGTGATAGGACCCTAATGAAGCTACTCTTTTTTTTTTTAATCTTTTGTAGCTCCTTTTGTTGTTGTGCTCAGTATGATACTTGGCAGCATAATCATAGAATACAAGAGGAGTAGTCAGTCCTAGTCACATTATTTTCAGGGAACATTTTAACTGCTGTATAAACCAATCATGTATTTGTTGTGCATGCATGGCTACATTTTCCTCTCTTTCATTGCTTGAGATATCTTATTTGCAAATATTACTGATTGATGTTCCACTTAGACTCTAAAAGCAATGTACCTACAAAAGTTGCCATCTGCCCTTAACCATTGAATGAAGTTCTGGAGCCTTCTGTTGCCATTCTAAGTTTGAATGAGGCTGATCTCTGCGTTTTCAGTTTTCTTGATATATTATTTGGTTTTGGTTTTGGTTTTGAGTCGCTAAAGGAGAGGGTGATGCTAATTTTTCAATTGAAGCTTATAGCCATTTTTGAGAAATAGGTTTCTTTTTCAGGAGTGGATTGTCTACAGACAGCAAGAAGGTATCCTTTGCAGAGATGATGACAGATGATGAGCTAATTTCCAGAGAGGAGAGATGCTTCCGATTATGGATTAATAGTCTTGGGATTACCTCTTATGTCAATAATTTGTTTGAAGATGTAAGAAATGGGTAAGTGATAGGTCTTGTAACGTGGCTCACTCCAGATATTAAAGAGGACATCTGCTAGTAAAAGCTGTAACTGGAATTTGTAGGTAGAATTCATCTTTGCTCTGGCTGCTAGTATCTTCGACGCCTCATCTTCACCATTCATTTTTGCAGATGGGTACTTCTGGAGGTGTCGGACAAGGTTTCTCCGGGATCTGTTAATTGGAAGCACGCAACAAAACCTCCAATAAAAATGCCGTTTAAGAAAATTGAAAACTGCAACCAAGTTGTCAGGATTGGGAAGCAGTTGAAGCTTTCCCTTGTAAATGTGGGAGGAAACGATTTTGTCCAAGGGAGTAAGAAGCTTATACTTGGTAATGTCTCAGAATCTATATTGTTTGTTTCACATGTGAAAAGTGAGGCTTATTTTTCTTCTTGCCTCTGTGTGAACCTAATTGTTTTCAAGCTTTATGAGCTTCCAGGATTCTATGATTAATCCATTTGGGCTATTACTTTATTCAAGCTTATTGATGGTATTATAAATGATTCCATCAAGGAACTTTTGGGTTGTTGTCCTATTGTAATGTAATTATTCTCTGTATGATGTGTATCATGATTCATCTTCAATAAGCTAGCAAGCTAAGATTTACTATTTGTGGCAAATAGTTATTGGTCGTACATTGTAAGATGTGTTCAGTTATTATGGTGCTAAAAGTATAGAAATCTTCTAGGATGTGTTCAGTTATTATGGTGCTAAAAGTGAAGAAATCTTCTAGGACCCTGTAAATGAGTAGTCTGGACAATTGCATTTTTATTTTTAACGGTTGCAGAATTTTAGTTGTATTGTTCTTAAAGCTTGTAAATGTGGTTGCACATAATGAGTTATCAAAATTCATGGTTTAGCAGTCTTACCTATAACTTGAGCCCCTCTGAACTGCTGATCTGTTATTATGTGTCCTCAGCGGTGAGAATCTCGTGTGCGTTTTTCATGTGATTATGTTGTTCATACAACTAGATATCTTAGTTTTGCTTCTTCAAATTATATGCTATTACAACATATGTATGTAAGCCTTGTAATTAGTGCTTCTTAGCACACCACTTATGTATTTATATACATTCTTTTCCAGCTTTCCTGTGGCAGTTGATGAGGTTTAATATGCTTCAGCTTTTGAAGAACTTGAGATCGCGTTTCAGAGGGAAGGAGATTACTGATGCTGATATTCTCATTTGGGCAAACAAAAAAGTGAAAAACACTGGAAGAACATCAAAAATGGAGAGTTTTAAGGTGAAGTATCATCAGTTCCTGTTCAATTGGCATAGTTTCAACTTTGACTACCTGATTTTAACTTACAATTTAGTGGCTTTTGTTTAGGACAAGAGCCTTTCAAGTGGATTATTCTTTCTCGAGCTTCTCAGTGCTGTGGAGCCAAGGGTTGTTAATTGGAATCTTGTCACCAAGGGTGAAAGTGGTATGGAGTGGATTCTTGCAAAATTGATTTTTCCATCTTTTATTCTCTTCTTGGGGCATGGAGGAAGGTCATTTCCCAGTTACTCTCCGTATACTTATCTGCCGCAGGCTCTCTTTCACTTTCACAATCAAGAATGTCTGCTTGCACTTGCAATATTGAATTCAACTTTCTAGCATGAACGTCTAGCTTTAAACTCTTCCTTACTGTTAAGGATCGAGGAATTCAAATTTCTAGAGAGTGCAACTTACTTTCTTGGCTTTTAATGCTTGCAGTCTTCTATCTAACATCATCCAAAAGAATACCAAGTTTCTCAAAAGGGTCATAGTATGACAGGGTTTTATACATTCTGATTTTTCATTCTACTTATTGTCATCTACTGCGTTGCAGTGCTCCAAACTGAGCTTTCTTTTGTTCCGTGACAGATGAGGAAAAGAAGTTGAATGCTACTTATATCATCAGTGTCGCACGGAAACTTGGGTGTTCTATCTTTCTGTTGCCTGAAGATATCATGGAGGTGATTATGCTTTCATGTTAAATCGCTGCTTGTAGTTCCTGTCCATGGAATCCATTGAAGTAGGCAAACTTCTTTCGCTACCACTAAAGCACTAAAGAACCATATCCTGGAGTACCTTGCTAATCCCACCCCACCTCCAACCAATCAACTCCCTCACATTGAGGTAGTGAGGTTGTTGTACGAGTCTTAACAAGAACCAGATAAATACAATACAAACTTTACAAGGTAAAATAAATTAAAATCCTTCTAGGACTTCTAAGACTTGTTTAAAACTGAGACTATTTGACAAGTGAGACTAGCTCTAGTGGTTGAGCATCTCCACCATCAACCGGTAGGTTGAAGGTTCAAGTCCCACTGGAGGTAGGGTAAATGGGAACACTATTGATCCTTCTGATGGGGTGGGTGGGGTAAAATAACAAACAAAAAAACAGACTATTCTTTGTCCACTTACAATACAGAGAAAAGTATGTCCGCTTCTACTTCTTCCTATATTCTTTTCTGTGTAAAGATGTAGTCCTGAGACCTGATTGTGACACTATACTTCTTGGGGTCATGTATGGACAGGTTAACCAAAAGATGATCCTCACTCTCACTGCCAGCATCATGTACTGGAGCCTTCAGCAAACAGCAGACGATGCAGAGTCTCCTGCGAGTACTGTTGCATCTGATGCATCACCAGCAAGATCTTTGAATGGCTCTATGTCCCCCTATACTGCTGCTTCGCCTGATGCATCCCCTGCACCTTCAATTAGTGGAGCATCATCGGCTACTCCTGATGCATCTCCAGCACCATCTGTAAACGGAGATGATGAAACCCAACTTATTGCTGAAGTGTCAAAGTTGGAGTTGGCTACTGACGATGCACCATCTGATACTACTGAAGGGTCAAAGTTGGAGTTGGCTACTGGTGATGCACCATCTGATACTACTGAAGTGTCAAAATTGGAGTTGGCAGCTGACGATGCACCATCTGATACTACTGAAGGGTCAAAGTTGGAGATTGCTGCTGGCGATGCACCATCTGATAATACTGAAGTGTCAAAATTGGAGTTGGCAGCTGACGATGCACCATCTGATACTACTGAAGGGTCAAAGTTGGAGATTGCTGCTGGCGATGCACCATCTGATACTACTGAAGTGTCAAAGTTGGAATTGGCTGCTGACGATGCACCATCTGATGCGTTAGCATCTCCAATGCAATCTGAAAATGCAGAGATACCATCAGATGCACCCTCATCCTCTCTACTTGAGGATACACAACGACAGTACAGCCTCTTCTCATGAAGTTGAAAATGAAGGTACAAAACCAGATAATGAACAATAGTTAAACGTTTTTGTCTTTAGAGCTACGAGGGTCAAATAATAAGCAAGGGGTAGAAAGCAAGAAGAACGAACATAAACGATGAGAACATACATGTGTTTTTAGATGAATTATACTTAAGTGCGAAATGCGTTTAGATACAAATATAGATAAAAGTACACAATGTTATCACCTCAGCACGATAGTACCTCTGGTAGAATATCAACTGTACTATTTCCAATTTTGTTTCCTGTTACTTTTATGTAGTTTTTTTTTCTTCATCTGAATGTAAGTAGAAATTGATTCATTAGATGTATGATTTATATTTTGAAAATATTCTCAGTGATTTACTCTGTTTTTTTGTTCTTTTTTCTTTTTGAGGTAGCAGCACTATATAATAATGGAAGGGAAGAACAATAAAAATGTTATGTATTTATTCATTTGATTCAGTGTAAACGTACTATTAATAATTAGTTTTTAAATGTTGAAGTAGACGTTTTCAATCCTCTCTCTTGTCAAATTTATTAAGCAATTCATACTACATAGTTCCCAACACGACTTATGTGATTAGCATAGTTAAACAAACAAGACTTCAAAATCACAATATTTGTATGAATAAACAAACTTTACACAATTAACTTACGCAAAATACATCTTTGTCCCCTTCATTTCTTTCTATATAATATATTACTATTATTTTTCTCAATCGTATTTAATTAATTCTCTCTTGTATTATAATAATTTTTTTAAAAAAATGTCATCAACTTATATTCCTTTGTCTGTAATTCCCTCTCTTTGTTACTGCTATTTCTTCTCTGCCAAAATCCCAAAAGGAATTCCAAGGCTAATTTCACTTCTCCCCATATTTTACCTCTTCACAATTTTCCCACTTTACTTTTCTTCTGCATTTTTCATAATAATCACCACTTTCTCCATTACTTGGCTTGCCATCTTCAAGCTCATTCTCTTCGCTTTCGATCAAGGCCCATTAATTATCAATCCGAAATACTTATCTCTCCCCGTCTTCATCACCATAGCCGCTCTCCCTCTCAGAACCAGCTTTACCCCAAACCAAAACAGAAAAAATCTAATGAATTTAGCTGTAGAATGTGTCATATTTGCTGTAATCATGGAGATTATTCTTCATCACAAAAGTAAAATTCATCCAAAATTAGTGTTGATTAACTACTGTGTGATGATTTTCCTTATGATTGATATTCTCGTTGCTTTGTTTACCTTTATCGTTAAGCATTTACTGTGTTTAGACATAGAGATAGAGTTACCGTCCAATGAACCCTATTTCTCAACTTCGCTACAAGATTTTTGGGGAAGAAGATGGAACCTCACCGTAACAAATACGCTGCGTATCACTGTATACAATCCGGTAAGGTTAGTGTTGTTGCATGTGATTGGTAGAAACTGGGCCCAACATGGTGCCTCGCTGGCGACTTTTGTCGTTTCTGGATTAATGCATGAGCTGATATTTTACTACGTTGTTGATAATGGTGTGAGGCCTTCGTGGGAAATGACGGGCTTTTTTGTATTACACGGGCTTTGTGTAATGGTGGAGATTGAAGCAAAGAAGGCTTTGAAAGACACGTGGCGGTTTCCCGGGCTTGCTTCGGGCTCGTTAGCAGTTGGATTTGTGGTGGTTAGTGCTTTTGGGCTTTTTTTTCCACCAATAATTAGGAATGGTGTAGATGAAAGGATACTTGATGAAGTTAGGTTTTGCTTTGACTTCCTCAAAGATAAAATGCTTCAATTTGTAATGTTGGATAACATTTGCAACTTTGGCTACTAGTAGAAAAGTTAATTGTACTTTTCACTTCTTGTATTATATAATCTATTGGTAAATTTTAGACCTGGTCTTTTCATACACTAATGTTCAACTTTTATCTTACGTCCAAAAAGAAGAAAAAACTTCACCTAATAGAGTTATGTCACTTATGTGCTTCTAGTCCTTCGTACTCACAAGTCAATTATAAGGCAAATGGTATGTTAAAGTCTACAGAGACTGTTTTTTTAAGGTTAGCATGACTTTGGGGTAGAAAGTCTTTTCGTGTTTCAGCATAAATGTTGTAGCATTTATTGATTTTAGTATCTTAGGTCTTGTCAAGTACCATCAAAACTTAAAAATATGCTTTATAAATTTTATAGAACGACGATTGAATCGATTGTATGGATCAAGATGTTGATCAATCAATGAACTCTTTATGTTTAGAAGATGCAAGTTGTGAAAATGAAGATACTAAAATGAATATAATGTGTAAGTATACTATGAGAAATACAATTAGGAATAAAAATATCTGAGACAAAGAAGGAGTGAACTCTGTGGTGGACATTATGAGGGAAGGGAGACTAAAATAGTTTGAACATGTGAAAAGAAATGTGCAGATACCCCGTGAAGAGGGGTGAGAGATTGGATATAACGGGTACGAGGAGAAGTAGAGGTAGATCAAAAAAATACCGTGAAAAAATTATTAGACAAGACATAGTGCAACGCCAACTTATCGAGGACATGACTTTAAATAGGAAGAAGATATATGATGGTCACGAGTTAGGGTATAAAGTTAGTAGCTAGTTGAGTGTTGTCTTGCTTTTTAATGGGATTAGGCTTGGTGGTAGTTTGAAAACATCATGTCTGTCATAGCATTAACTTTATTACATGTAGTTTCTTCTCTTTATATTTGTTACTATATGTTGTTTATTGTTTTTTGATTATTGCATTATTTTGTTGTTGTTAGTGTTCCTTTTCTAAATGTTCTAATATTGATTTTCTTATTAATTGTCATGTTTTCTTTCCGGTCATTTTTCTTTTTCATTATTAATTTGTTTAGTTGCATGTGAGCCGATGATTCTTCAAAAACAACCTCTCTATTTTTACAAAATAAAAATAAAATCTGCATATATTTTATTCGTTCCGACAAGGAATTTTTTATGAATATGTTGTTGTTATTATTGTGTATGTGAAGTTTATTACTTGCTTTTGTGTGGTGCTAAATGTTAACCCTTTTGTGGTCTTTATTTAATTCACTTCTGAGTACTATAGCTTGGTAGGTAAAACTAGATCAATTTGAATTCATCTTATCAAAAGAGAGAGAAAAATCCAAGAACAACCAAAGGCCAAGAAAATGTCACCAACTCATGTTTGTCTCTCTATAATCCTCTCTCTTTGTTACTGCTATTTCTTATCATCCAAAATCCCAAAAGGTATTCCAAGGTTAATTTCTCTTCTCCCCATTTTTTACCTCTTCACAATTCTCCCACTTTACTTTTCTTCTCCATTTCTTATATCACTCACTGCTTTCTTCATTACTTGGCTTGCCAATTTCAAACTCCTCCTTTTTGCTTTTAATCAAGGTCCTCTTTCTTCCTTCACCCAAAAAAATGCAACAAATCTTCCTATTTTCATTTTTATGGCTGCCCTTCCTCTTAGATCCAAACAAAATAGTCCTATGAAAAACCCCACCAAGAAAATCCCTTTAAATCTAGCTTTAGAATTTGTCCTCTTTGCAATTTTCTTGGAGTTGACTTTTCATCACAAAAGTCAAATCCACCCAAAATTAGTCTTGATTTGTTATTGTTTCTTGGTTTTTCTTGTGATTGATATTCTTGTTGCATTATCTAGCAATATTGTTAAAATAATCTTGGTGGGGTTTGAGCTAGAATTAGAGCCACCATCAAATGAACCTTATTTATCAACCTCCCTCCAAGATTTTTGGGGAAATAGATGGAACCTCACCGTAACAAATACGCTGCGTCACACAGTTTATTATCCAGTGAAGTCAGCATTATCGGAAGTTGTCGGTAAAACGTGGGCCCTACGTATTGCCGTGCTGGCAACTTTTGTCGTTTCTGGTTTAATGCATGAGCTTTTGTTTTATTACGTTAATGGTGTGAGGCCTTCGTGGGAAATGACGGGCTTTTTTGTGTTACATGGGCTTTGTGTGATGGTGGAGATTGGAGTTAAGAGGGCTTTGAAGGACACGTGGCGGTTGCCGAGGTTTGTTTCGGGCCCATTAACGGTTGGGTTTGTGGTGGTTACTGCATTTGGGCTTTTTTTCCCACCAATAATTAGGCATGGTGCTGATGAAAGGGTACTTGAAGAAGTTGGGTTTTGCTTTGAGTTCCTCAAAGATAAAATGCTTCAATTTGTTGGTTATTTTAGATAAAATTTTCTTATTGTGGCTACTACTAGAAATGCTGATTTGTGCATTTTGGATAATTGTACTTTTCACTTTAGGTATTTGATATATTATTATTGTTATATATAACTTTTATGAGAATTGAAGTGAAAAATTGAATGCCGTCGTTTACTAGACACGGCGAACACATTGTGCATTTCTAGTGTTTTGCTCGTGGAGAGAGGAATACGGCAAAGTGGGTTCGTCTCACTTATGCTCATTTCTGTTTTAGAAGTCAGAACTTATATTGAATATCTTCCACTTGATTTAAAATATATACGGCTCAAGCAAAAAATACTGTGCCTTAAGTGGCTATTTGGTAAATCAATCGAAAGAGTCAGTCCATTGGGCTAGCCCAAGTCCAATAATTCTGGGCTGGACTTGAAATTTAGGCCCATTTATGGACTGAAACAGCGTACAGCTAAGGTCTGGGTTAATCACAGTAAAAATACAGAATTCGTTATTTCGAATTTATATAAAAATAGCTTAATTATCCGTGAATTATACAAAGTAGTGAATTATATAAATTCATGAATTATACAAATCCGTAAATTATAAACTATAGCTACAGTCCATAAATATGTAAACTATAGCAAATAAGCCTAATTAAATTTATTGTCGTGGTTATTTGCGAAATTTCTCCTTAATTTTTTAGGCCATTGCTTAGATATTATCTTTATTTTTAGAAGTTACGAAGATTTAGCCTTTTTGACATCACCCTTTTGAATAACGTTAAACTATATGGTTAAATGTCTGTTCATATATTTTTTAATTTTACCAATAAAACATTAAACTATCATTTATACTTGTTCCAGATAAAACAATAAACATTCATTTGCATATTTTTTGTATCTTGTTCAGCATAACCATTTTTCCATACTAATAATATATTCATAGTACTCCTTTTTTTTTTTTTTTTTTTTCATATTCCCTTTGTTAAAAAATCCTTGCAGCTCATTCCATGTCCCTTCTTTTTCAACCCACCCCCTCTTATCTATTTTTGCCTTTCTTTTTTTGTTTGTTTTCTATACTTTCTTTTTTCTTTATCTATTTATTATTTTAAGTTTACTCCAATTGTTTGAAAAAATAAATAATGTTAACACAAGTACTCAAGAAGAAACTTCATGATCCAATAAAATGAGAAAATGTAATCTAAGTGAACTTGTATATAAAGCAAATTCATCCATCCATCTATCTGAATACTCCCTCCATTTCAACTCATAAATTCTTTTCAATTTGATCAATGATGAGAGGAAGGTATTTTGAAAATCATTTTTTTTAATTGAATTGAGATGTTTGAATAAAACTCGTCAAATAAAATATTAAGATATTAAAATGATGGAAATTTGAATATTTATTAAGCTACATAACCTAATTAAATAGATTGAGAATATAAAAAAGACGAATTATTATTTGTCTAACACACATACTTAGTAAGATAGTGGGAGTGTAACACCACCTTTATTAAAAGTGGTAAATAAAAGAATATGATTTCCTCATTAAGTCCATATACAAGAGAAAAGTGAGAGGAGTAAAAACAAAATATTTATTTGTTCTAATCTAAAACCCTAAACAATCACTAGAGAAATTTGTTTGCTAGATTTTTTTTTTTCCTCAGAGAAAGCAACAATGGCGATTTTAGGGCTATCAAATCCAGCAGAATTAACTTCTTCTCCGTTTTCTTCCTTAGCTTTTTCCCATAGGCTGCATTCTTCCTTCATTCCTAAACAATGCTTCTTCACCGGAGCTCGCCGGAAAAGTTCATGCCGGCCTCAACGTTTCAGCATTTCGAGTTCATTTACTCCGATGGATTCTGCTAAGATTAAGGTCGTCGGCGTCGGTGGCGGTGGTAATAATGCCGTTAACCGTATGATTGGTAGTGGCTTACAGGTATCTATCCTCTTTTACTTTCTTCTTTATTTCTTTTTTGTTCCTTTTTCCCAATTTCGTTGCTTTATGGTTAAAAAAAATTGATTCTTGCCGTAGTACCTTATCTACTATTCCAAGTTTTGTTGTTTTCTCAGTGTTTTTGTGTGCTTTATCCAATAAAAAGAAAAAAAAGGATAGTCATGGATTATTATTTTTTTGGTATTTGTTCATCTTGTATATACATATTTAAGCAAATGTTTTCAAATTAGCTAGCCATTGAAACTCCAAAAGCATTGAGGATAGAAATGAATGTTAAAAGAAAAAGGAATATGTTTCACCAAAAAAATTGGATTTCAGTTGTTGTATATGGACTCAGTAAACAATGTGGCAGCGAGAATTTTTGTTTGGTTCATATTTTAAATATTATACAAGTCATGAATCTTGATAATTCTGATTTTGAAGTTCTAGTTGGTTTTTTTATGGATATGAAAAAGACTTTCAATATTTCAACCTTCAGAATATGACTGGTCGCCTGTTTCTGGCTTCTTTAATTGGTTTTGGGAACCACTCTGCCTTCAGTGAGGCGTTAACTTGTTTTTGTACACAATTTCCTGCTATTTTGTCAATTGTTGCATCAAAGTTTGTATCTCATTACATAATGAAGAAATAATAATAGAGAGATATTTTATAGGCTTTGTTATACATGCTTGGCGGGAACAAGACCAGGGACTATGCTCTATTTTTTTGTTCCTGCCCAAGGGCGGAGCTACCGTGTAACATGGGGGTTTGGGCGAACCTGGTAGTTTTGGCCTAGACCCTGTATTTGTACTAAACGCTCAGGAAACAAACATATAGTTGTTAACGTGTGAAATAACATACAAAAACAAGTGGATAGATCAGTGGTGCGTGCACGAACTGCGAAGCTCTTGTGTCCCCTAGATAGGTGGGTTAGAAACTTGGTAGTTGCACCTCATTTGTAGTTAATTTTTTGCTATATATGCTTTCTTTAATAAAAACTAAAGAAACGAATATATAGTTGTCAATGTGTGAAACAACACACAATAACAAGCGGCTAGTTTAGGGGTGCGTGTGCGGGCTGCAAAGCTCTTGTGTCCCCTAGATATGTAGGTTCGAAACTCGGTAGTTGCACGGCATTTGTAGTTGATATTTTGCTATATATGCTCTCTTTCTAAAAGAGAATATTCATTACACTCTTCTAGTTTCTATAGGTCTTTTTTTTTCTTTGTATATGCATTTTTTTTCTTTTCGAAAAAGAAAAACACACAAAATTGATAATTGAAAAAAAAAGAAAGCAAATTGTTGTACTGCGGTGCCAACGGCCATTTATCATTTTCGAAACTTGACAACTCCCGCGTGCAATTATAATGATAGTACTTGTATTTATGTAGCGTTCAAGTAGTTTTTCATATTTAGTTTGTCGTTTTTTAAAAATATATTTTAATATCAGTACTTGCTTGTTAGTTTGACGCTTGTTATACATTAGCTTGAGGGATTGTCTTGTCTTAAAATTCAGAACCCACAAACCTAAAATCCTGGCTCTGCCTCTGTAATCCTTCCTTTACTTTAGAACATAGGATCTCAAAATCAATCCTCTTCCTTCATTCGACTTGATATTTCCTTTTATCCTAGCAACAAAGTAGTTACACTTGGATTCTCTGTAACCATCAAAGGATTGACTTTTGGGCATTTTGTTTGACTGCCTAATTCTCTTGATGTTGCATTCTAATTCTTTATCTTCCAGAAAAGGGTATGTTGGAATACAATGCCATTACAAGGTTGCATGTGTAATTTTAGTGCTGTTTAACAAATTTGTGCCATGAAGAGAAGCTGGAAATCCCTTACAAATAAAGAAAAGGAAAGCTAGAAATTTCTTATGGTCTATAGAATTTTTCGATCAGCTAGCTTTTTGTTATTATTTTTTCTGAAAATTAGTTGAGATGCCATGTCATGATCCCATCCCTTCATTTCATATGACGAATCTAAATGCTGCTTGTCCAAAATAGGGTGTTGACTTCTATGCTATAAACACGGATGCTCAAGCACTGGTACAGTCTGCTGCCGAGAACCCACTTCAAATTGGAGAACTTCTGACTCGTGGGCTTGGTTAGCACTCTTTTGTCTCTTTATAAAGAAATTACTCTTTCACACTCTTCAAGCTGCTTTTCATTAATCAAATCTCAACCTTGTTAAAATAACTTCGGCAGAAGCTAACATTAAGGCAGTTATACTCTATCCTGACTTTAGAAAATGACATAGTATCACTGTACCTATTACCTATTTGTAATCATGTTGTGTCAGATGTTGCTCTAGATGTAGATGCCTTTTGTTTTACTGTTGATTTTGAGGCTTATGTTTAACGATCTAACAAGTGCGACATCTTTATGCTTCTTGATTAGCTAGTTAACTCTTTTTCATCAGAAAAAGATGTGCTAGTTAACTCTTTCTTTATTGGTAATGATTTGTTAAGTAAGTCGCTTTTAGAGATGCAGGTACTGGTGGCAATCCTCTTTTAGGGGAACAGGCAGCGGAGGAGTCAAAAGAAGCTATTGCAAATTCTCTAAAAGGTTCAGATATGGTTTTCATAACAGCAGGAATGGGTGGAGGTACAGGATCTGGTGCTGCTCCTGTCGTGGCTCAAATAGCAAAAGAAGCAGGTTATTTGACTGTTGGTGTTGTTACATATCCATTCAGCTTTGAAGGACGTAAAAGATCCGTGCAGGCAGGTGCCATTTTCCGTTCCTTGGAGAATAGTCATATACTTCTTTTCCTGGACTTTTAGGTTTTTTTTCACTCCACGTCAATTAGAATAGGTTGAAGCATGTTAGGATGTTCCAGCTTTAAAAAGGAAGGAGGATATCCAAGACGATAAAAAAGGTTGCAAGAAAATAAAAAACAAGTAATTGGACTTTTTTTTTTTTTGTGTGTGTGTGTGGGTGGGGGTCTGTTTTAACTACCTGCATCAGTATCCAAAAAAGGAACCTCTTCGACTAAGAGGTGGAAACCTTTTAGGAAGATGCATTTTTATTTCTATTGATTATTGGAGACATGCTTGATGTGGAAGGGAATGAGGTGAAGATGTTATTGAGTTGTATGGTGGCGACTTTATAGATGAACAGTTGAGATGCACAAGAAACTTACAGTGTTCCTTAATGTATCTAAAGGATATCAAGTGCTTTCTAAGGCAAAAGTGTTCACATGCTCAAGCCTGAACAAGATTCTGACTTTTCTAACTGCCTTCTTGTTTGTGCCAATGTCCTGCGTTCCTTGTCATAAAGTTTTTTGTTCATAGGAATGTTTTATTCTCCTGTCGTCCATAGTCTTTCATGTTTCTAATTTGAACTTATTGACCGATAGGCTCTGGAAGCAATTGAAAAACTTCAGAAGAATGTTGACACTCTTATAGTAATTCCCAATGATCGTCTACTAGATATTGCCGATGAGCAGACACCACTTCAAGATGCTTTTCTTCTTGCAGATGATGTATTACGTCAAGGTGTCCAAGGAATATCTGATATAATCACTGTGAGTTCCTTTGTGAAAAAACAGCATCTCTTTTCTTTTAATGATATGCTGAAAGTCTTCTTTGTATAATATAAATGTATAATGTCATTGTATTGGTTATGTTATTTTACTAAGAGCCTGTTTGGATTGGCTTATGACTTATAAGCCAAAAGTCATAAGTTAGAAATTCTAGCTTATGGCTTTTGGCTTATTTTTGTTATTTTAGCTTATAAACAAGTGCTTATAATCAGTTTTTATTTTATCCACACACTATAAAACTGCTTAAAAGCTATTTTGACTTAAAAACACCTAAAATAAGCCAATCCAAACAAAGCTCTAAATTCCCAAAACACACTTGCAGACACTCAACCAACACAAAAAGGGTCTATTTCTTTTATGATGGACTTTTTTCTGTACTTCATATTTTTAGAAGTTGCATCTGTTTAATATCATATCAAAAAAGTTCTCCCATTAAAAAAGGATTGCAAATGTCCGTATTTGCAATGTACCATGTTAATATCTTTATCGTAGTATGCATTATAAATCTAGATATAATATGAACTGGTCCTTTTTCGGTAGATTCCTGGGCTTGTGAATGTGGATTTCGCTGATGTAAAGGCGGTGATGAAAGACTCTGGAACGGCTATGCTTGGAGTTGGGGTTTCATCAAGCAAGAACCGAGCTGAAGAAGCAGCCGAACAAGCAACTCTGGCCCCTCTAATTGGGTCGTCAATTCAATCTGCAACTGGGGTAGTATATAACATTACTGGAGGAAAAGACATAACTTTGCAAGAAGTGAATAGGGTGTCCCAGGTGATGATGGACTTCTTTTGCTTTCTTTTATTATCTATACCTCAGAAGTATTAAGGAAACCTTCAGCTCTATATATTAAATGTTGGTAATATTTCTCACAGGTTGTTACCAGTCTGGCTGATCCTTCTGCTAACATCATATTTGGTGCTGTTGTTGATGAGCGCTACAATGGCGAAATACACGTGACAATAATTGCAACTGGTTTCACCCAGTCGTTTCAGAAGACGCTTCTATCTGACCCACGAGGAGCAAAGCTACTCGAGAAGGGCTCAGCAATGAAAGAAAGCATGGCATCACCTGTTACCCTAAGATCATCAAACTCACCTTCGACAACCTCAAGGACACCTACTCGAAGGCTGTTCTTTTAGCTCCATTTTATTTTTTTACAGCTTCATTACTCTCCTTTTTAGTTTCTTCCTTTGTATTTAGTATTTACATGTTTTGCTGAAGAGAACCGATTGATGTTTGCATGTGGCTGTAGAGATAGCGATTATTCTGTCAGAATTCAGATGCTTGCTTACTCTGCTGTGCTCTCTTGTGACATGCACGTTTTTACGCATGTAAAATGCTTATACTTGTTGATTATTTTCTCTCCGATGAACGGTGGTACTCGTAAAATTAGCCAATTAGGTTGGAAAACTTTGCTCTCCACTGCTTTAATCGTTACATTACGGATTACATTCAAGAAATATATCGTATGAAGTTGCACAAAATGGATCAGTTAAATGCTAATTTCATAGCAACAGAATGGCTATGGAATTACACAGCCCAGAGAGGATGATAACAGATGAGTTGGCAATCGAGGCAGATAAGAGTTAAAGCTTTTGGATTCTAGACTGCATGTTTATCAAGTTTTTGACAAATATTTACATGTTCAGGGAAATTCTTAACAATACTGGGTTGTGGACCAAAGCTACAAACTTATCAAAGATAAGCAGATAACCACACCTGTTTGAAGACATGATGTGAAAAAACATTATTCTTGCACATTCATATTTCCACATCCCGGCCGAAGCCAAGATATGAAAATTTTATCTTTAAAAGGTTGGGGTAAGGTCAACGAACACATCACCCTCCTCAGACTCCACTTGAGAGATTGCACCGGATATGTTGTTGTTGGCCAAAGCTATTGAATCTCGGACATCATTTCTAAAGGATGGGGTCAAAGTAGAAAGAAAATGTAGTGTATATTAAAACGCTAGAAACATTATTACCCACAGATGTGAACAATATAGTTGCCTTTCATTTATGCGAATCACACCATCTCATTACAGCAACTAGAAGAGGATCACAAAAAGATTGACAATTCAGGGGAAGGTGCAAAGAACAACATACTTTCACCAAAATATTCAAATAGAGGTGGCAACAAATTTGCAGCATCCATATCCTTCTTCCAGGCCTGACCAGGAGCAGCTGGTGCGTTTTGGCTTTGCCCATCGGTAATCTCCCTTCTGCTGGTTCTCGTCACATTGGTCACATTCTTATTTTGCAAATCTTGTGGCTTTGACGATAAATCCTCATCTGTAACACCCAATATTGTGGCCTGTCCACCAGTAGCTCCTTGTATGTCTACTGGCAAAGAATCTGATAGCATTGGTGTGGGACCATCTGTCACTAATTTTTTGGTTGGCGGCTCTGAGATCATGTTGTCCATGCTCGTTTTGCGTTTGTCTAGACAATTATGAAACGGCATTGAGAGAAGTGTGTTGATAATCAAGGATGACAAAAGTAACATTTAACACGAATTAGCATCTGCCATAAGACATTCATGGAATAGGACTTCATGGAAACACACAGAATCAATAATGCAAAAGATTATAGGAATATACAGATATACACAAAATATTTCTTCACCGTAGATGCTTTAAGATATTTGAGGCTTACTGATATGTGAGAGCACTAAATCCGTCAAAGGTGTTTCAGACAGAAAAATGCTTGCGTTCTAAATTTAGCACAATTTCCACATGTTATCATAAAAAGAGAAGCCAATCTGATCCAGAAATAAGATATAAATAAGTATCGAGATCTATCCTACAGAACATATCATTCTCAGAACCAATTTTGCATTGACAGTTAGAGCAGAAAAACATACTTAGCGGACAACTAAACACAAATATTTCAAAAACCTGAGTTAAGCAAGGATAGAATAAGTAAACTTCAAGACGTACTCGACAATGTAGTCAAGACTTTCAATTTACTCTTCAGGAATGTCCAATTTGATGGAGATAGAGATGCAGGAAGCATCTTGAAATGCTCATACATGCATAGACCCGCAGAGCACTGTAAACGAAAACACAATTGGAAGAGTTTTCATCAGTGATATAGAAGATTAATCCTAAAAGACAATTCATGTTAGGCGGCGTAAAACATCACAAAGAAATAAGTTGACGAAATGATAAAGAAAAATGCTAGGATCATGCAAGCAAGCTACCATTAAGGCCCCATACACACGCCAAGCTTCATATCTCTTCACTTCATTTTTTTGTTTCTCAAACTGCATTTCTGGCTCCAACAATCGCAAATAAGCTTCAAGATTTGGCAGCACAAGCAGGCGAACCTACACAAAATTTATAAGCATCACAGATTGCTACAACAAAAAGTTGCACCTCAGTCTCAAACAATTTTGGGTCAGCTATATGAATCTAAATTGACCATGTTCTCCATTTAAACATTACAGATTGCTTATATCTTAAATTTTAGAAATAATGAAAAGATAAAAGAAATACAGGGATATCAAGGAGATACCACACCAGGTCCAAGAGCTGCTAGCCCTTGAATTGCCCCATAATGCTGTGGCAGTGCCTTAGCTGGATCAAGATAAGCATGCAGCAAAGTCTTTGTGACACGTGGCTGGAGACTGTGATAGACATGACCATATCTGCGCAGCTATAACTTGTGAACGACCGAGATTTAACCAAGATCATGGAAGTGAATGACCAACAATAGCCAAGCACTATCGTTCAAGCAGATTAAGAAATGCTTTACACGTGTCAACAATTATACAGATATATAACCACCCTCTTCCCCTGAGACTCCATAAAAATAGTAGGCGGCATAGGAGATGCATGCTTTCTTAGCCTTTAATGAATCAAAACCAAGAGAATGACTAAATAAAGAGCTCCCTACCGCCTGCATATTAAAGCAATTAACTTTGCTGTGAAGTCCCTTAGTTCCCAATGGTTGTCAGAGAATTTATTCCCCAGCCTTTTCGCAACAAGGCATGTCATTACAGACGGCATCGACTGGTGCAACTGGAAAGATTAACAAGAGAATCATCAGATGCAACTATAGCAACATCATGCAGCCCAAAGCCCAACGTTGCAGGATTAAGCCCAAACCAACTTCCCAGTTATGCATAAGACACTAATTTAATGAACAAAGCTAAGTTACTTGGACTCTTCACTTTCGATGCCGTACCCGTGTCAGATTCTCCAAAAATACACAACTTTTGGAGAATCCGACACACACCCGTTGACATTTATGAAGAGTCTGAGCAACATAGGAACAAAGTAATTTAAGAACTTATTCAGAGTAAAGAAATATTAATGTTGTTCATGAAAGCTAACTCCATCTCTTTTCTTAACGGACATCTACTTAGTTGTCCACCATGATTCTCCAGATACATATTAAGGTTTGAGAAATCCAATTATAAAAATGATATCTAGCTTTATAGAGTTAGTTTTTCTTAATGTTTTATCCAGTATCCTTTTAGAAAAACAAAATTAATAAATAACATCAAATAATTTTAAAACACGGTCATCAAGGATAACCAGCTTTATAACGATAGAGGTTATAAACATTTATCCTGCATCCCTTGAAAAATAGAAGGATAAATATAACGAAGTAAATGGCACTGAGATATCAGCAATGGACTCACATATGGTTCAATATGTAAATGAGAATTCTGAAGAAGGCTCCAGACCAGCCTCATCAAAGCAAAAAGGAGATCAAAATTATTCAAATTCCGTGCAACCTGACATAAAACAGAATATCATTACATCATTTATCTCACCTACAAATGTAACATTACTAAACTTGAATTCACCTAAACCTACCTCATCAGCAACAAAATATGTGAAGTAAGGAACTAAAGGATGGAGCCCAGGGTCTGTTGCTAAGCTTGCTAAAGCTTCTTTGAAGAGAGGGGAGTTGGATCTATTCACGGTAAGCTCTGTAATCTTGTCATAATAAAGCTGCAAAACAACCAAAGATGCATAAGGATAGAATCATATAGGATGGGCAAAGAGGACCCAACCATATTGGTCAACGTGTACCTGAAGCTCACGGGATAAGACATGCTTAACAGGTACTTTAAGATCAACAGGAACTCCATCCTCCTTATACTCTGACTTTTTATTATCAGGAGGTAGGACAAGTGCTGCCATGGAATTAATCTGTCAGTCGCAAGTTCAAAATATTTTTTTGACAAGTTTCAGGTATAAATTATCATCCATTACGAATTTTAAATGGTTCTGTTTCATCACTTTCCTCTTCCATTATTTGCAGCCACAGGGCAGAGAAAACAAATTTCAAACCAGGACAACTAAGAGAATGAGAATCTGTATCATGTTGATAAAACAACGCATAACAAACAACAAATAATTGGGGAAACCATCATCTATGTATGTTAACATGTTACACAAGTAATTGCTGCTAAAGTTATTGTAAAAGATGAACCTTCAAGCGGAGGGTTTTCAGGAATAGCAGGCTGTATCCCTTCTATAGCTAACCAGTGAGCAAAAAGAGCAGTATCTAGTGGAGCTTTCGGCAGAGGCGTTTCAATCACCTAAAACACAGAAAGAGAAACTTGAGAAACTTACTATACGTGAAACTAATCCATAGAATAAAGTTAGTAGGCATCCCAAGATATTCAAAATTTCTTACATCTTTGAATTCTACATCCTTCTCTTCAATATAGAACAAATCCTTATGCCCGGCAGCTCTCCTGAACCGTAAGGGATCTCCCGAAGCAAAACCATATATTGGCTGTGCAAGGCACACAGATATAACACAGAATAACAGCGAGTTTTCGTGAAATGATTAGGGTCAACAGCAATGATAAGCATTCAAATAACCAAGCAATGAGCAAGGGCGGATGTACATTAGGGGCAGTGGCTGCAGCCTCACCACTGCCTTCAACTTGTGCTACATATATATAGCTTAATTTTTTTTAAAATCTATACTTGTAGAAAGTCTACACTGAAAATAGTGGGTCTAGTGATAAATCCACGCCCTACTTGCTTACAATCCTGGATACGCCTCTGATTAGCAGAGGCAGAGCGAAGATTTTTAGTTTATGGGCGAGTTCAGGATCATTTATACATATTAAATGAATTTTTTAAACACAAATACAATGTTTGAGCCAAAGTTAGTGAGTTTTGCCAGTGGCTCCGCCCCTGCTGCCATTGAGCAAAAAGAATACTAACGAACAGAAGAGTTACCTCCACATTTCTCAAGGTGAGTGCAGAATCAACATCATCAGTAGATAAAGTAGTTCTCTTCGAATGACGCATACATTTTATAGCTTCCTACATTATCAACCAAAAAAATCATATAAATTCACGTGAGGCACACTAATCGAATTAGAATTTCACAACATTTTTCTTATCTCGAACAGCAAAATTTTATACATTAATGCGAGCTTCAAGCATGAAATAGAACAGCGGTAGCAAACAGAGATTGACAAATTGGATATGAAGGCACCTGCATAATTTCCCGAATACGGTACTCGACATCGGCGGCGAGAGCTGGTAAAACATCCGGTGATATATTGCTTATTCCGATGCTCTGTGATATCACTTCGATTGCCTCCTCCGGCACTGTGCTCATTTTTTTCCTCTTGCTGCTTCGTTTTAGGCAGTTAGAGAGACGATTTCCGGTGTAGGGTCGATGGGATTATGCCGGAGCAAAGAAAGATTGAAGATTACACCAAATGGAACAAATAAGGAAAAAATTTACAGTAAAATTTAGTCCCATTGGCCATAAATAAGATTTGAAATATTTCAATAATTTTTTAAATTTAAGTATTTATATATAAATTGACTCATTATATTAACTTTAAACTTGAAATATAAAGTTTTGAATAATAAAGCTTGAGAGGGAGGGTGTTCGAGGTGATCTAGACTCTCAATCTCTTCACTGTGATGGAAGATTTCGATGCTTATGTCTCTTCTCTATCAAAAGGATTTTCATCATTTTCCATCTATATCAAGGCACCAAATATATTCTACCCTCAACCTCCATCCGTCATGAATACTCTCAATTCGCTTTTCCTAGTCATTAGTATTTGCAAAACTTCAACTTTATTTTCATGTCCAACAAAATCACGTCCAATAACGTACATAATATGTTCATCTCTTACAAAATGATGAGTTATTAGAGTCACACGAGTAATGCATCTTACTTTTGTTATTTGCCAAGAAAAAATGAAGAAAAGTAAGAGTACATAGTCGAACTAATGCAACACTTGTGTTTGTTCAACAATGCAACGTCTAGCTTCCAATATCACAAGCAAACATACAAAGGTGTAAGTTTCGAAAGTATAACACTTTTTTCGCCCGAGTCTTCTCTGGTTCATGACAATTGCAACTCACACTAATTTCACTCAAATACAGATCGACTTTGGAAAATGCTTTCGATGTCTTTTTTACATATGAAAACATATTGAGTGGAGAAAAAAGACGAGATAGCTGTCTCAACACACTGATGTGAGCACAATCACGAAAACATCGATTACACGTGAGGAAACAGAAGGAGATGTTCAAGATCTCATACGCACACTTTTCGTACACACTCCAAAGCACTTGTTCTTTTGCATTTACAGATACTTAATCAACATATATATTGCCACAACAAGAATGACAATCCCAAGCACTGATAGAAGCAGGCACATACAAGAGCAACCACCCTTTGTGCGTTTGTTCAAAATTCCAAGCTTTCTCTGCACCCGCTGTAAAAATATTGGGGAAAAAAACAAGAGGAACGCAGAACAAATTAAGTCACGAAAAATAATTCTCACCAAGAATACGAAAATTGAAGAAAATGCGACGGATAAGAACCGTTTTATTAGCAGAGCAAGTGTTTGTATTAAAGTGTCTGTTTTGTTTAGATTCTTTTTTATTTTTCCTTCTTTGGATAATGGTATCCTCCCAGCCAACTTGCTGCACATTGACTTATCCACTAGGTACCTGTTATCTCCTCCTAGCAACATGTACCAGGTCGCTCTACTTAACAAAGCTTAGGTAGATGAAAAGATTTCACCGAGTGTCGCCTCTCTAGGCTTCAAACATGTGTGCCAAGGTTGTCACTCCAATTATTTCAACAGCTAGGCCACCCCTTTGCAGGCAGAACACTTCTGTTTGGTAAAACCAGTTAGTTTGCCTTTTTATTAATGTCTCTCCTCCCAAAAATAAAATTACAATTGTTCCTCTTCCTCAACCTCTTTTGGTGATTCAACACATCAGGATTATGGAATTCATAAAATAATCAATTCCTGACAGTTCATCCAGCCCCCTCCCCCACCAAAAGACAAACAAAAGGCATCCAAATGACACAAGCGAGAATGTGACCACATGAATGTCAATTTCCTGTATCATCGTCAGGACGAAAGTGCTTTCCCTTCACTATCAAAAGAAAAATGTGACTCCATGAATGTCAATTACCTGTGTCATGAGAACGACAGAAATACTTTCCCTTCACTTATATCCTTAATGTTCTAGCAACTCACCATTTTTAAGCGCACACTAACCAATCTCTAGGGATCCCAATAACAAAGAAGCCCTGGGGGTGTAATGCTTTAACTTCTAAGTATTTTAACCTATTACATCCTGAACTTAAAAACATGATTGCTTTATACTTTCTTCTCAAATTAAGCATGACATGATTAGTCATTCCAAATTGCAGAGCCTTCCGCACAGTTTCTGCGGTGCTGGAAGATGTCTACAGACTCTTAAGTGAATATATGAAGTCCAATGCTCACGAGAACTGGAGTCAAAATCAGGTCCTAACAAGTTCTCACCTGAAGTCTTGAGTCTGTAACATCAACATGTTCGTCCAGGCTATCCTGCATTGGGTAAGACAATGAAATCAGTAATACAGTATCCACTTTAGTAGCAGAAAGGTTTTATTTCCGCAAGAAAAATTGAGAGAAAATATAGTTCAATATAAACCAGAAAAATAGAGCTCATACAATAAGTCTTGTTTGCAAACCAAGTTCTTCGTTAACTGCCAGTGCTATATGTTTAGTGCTCATCACTGTCTCCTCCAAACTCTCAAGGCCCTCATCTTGCTCTGATTTGAGAGTCAATGCAAACAAATAAGTAAAATAACTGAAAATAAAAACCAAAAAACTAGAAAAAATTTCAAATTAAACACTCCTTGCCTCTAAATCAATGTAACACCGCGTGCGTGGAGTTTAAGATGTTATTATGACTTGTATATAATATTAGTAAAGGACAAAGAAATTAGTAAGTCAAGAATCATATCAAATTTTAAATTTGACTAGCTACATAAATTTGAATTGTTCTTAAGTGAGGAAACATGGTCAATGAGGATTCATATGGCTGACCCCAACTTGTTTCGACTGAGGCATAGTTGTTAACTTGTTTTTGTTTACATAAATTTGAATTCTTGAAAGCTATGAAAATAATTTTCCATATAATTGTCATCAAAGTTTAAATTTGAGAAGCCAAATAAGAGAAAAGAGTGTCATACAAACTGAGAATGGAGGAGCATAATAAAACTCGCCTTTCATAATTTGCCGTTGAAGACCGACAACGCCATAATTGTCAAGACCTGTTGCTCTGCTCGTAGCATCTGCAGGTTTTATTTCTGGTCCAAGCAAACTGTCCCTATTCGCGAAGTTTGACATGTTCAATGTGGAAGCCATTTGAGATACTTTCGATTTCAAATTTGTAAGCATATCCTTGCGACGGTTCATCTCTTTCTCTGTCCTACATACAGGACAGAATGCTCAAAAGAACACATACAGAAGGCAACATAGCAGTAGTAACAGAATACATCAGTTTATTCAATCTATATATGGATGATGCATCACGCAAACAAACTTTATAGGGACTTTTGAAAGAGACAACTGTTCACGCTGTTAAGTCAGATTGCAGAAGAGAGTCTCAACATTCTGAATTACCCTATGGACAATTCACATATAACTTATTGTATAAACCAACCTAAAGCTTTATTTCAGCTGTTCATTACCACGGAACTCTCTATATTTCAACTAAATGTGTTCTAGAAATTTATAAGATTTTCAAGGAAAAAATAAAATTATACTTTTTACTGTTTATTAGTTGGCACTTAAGGTGTGCCCCAACCATGAGGCCGGAAATTAGTAGTATTAAGTCCATGCTTGATTTACTTAGCTTTTAGTAATAAAATATAAGACCCTAGGAAACTTTGATTGAAAAATATGCAGTCCATTGGGTGTAAAAGTCTTGGAAAATGAAAATCAAATTGAAATGTCATTTCTAAACAAAATTAAATCAGAAACACATTCAACTAAAGTTCAATATCATGAAAGAAGTTGTTTTAGGAACATATACAAAATTTATCCGAAAAGTATGTCAACAGGCTGCAAGATAGAAGAATGAATCCGTCCATTTCCTTCAATTGGGCGGGTTATTTTCATGAGCACTCTACTCTTATACATTAGATTTACACCCATGATATAAAATACTCAATTTAATCATTGGAGTTATACATTACCATTGCAGCCACTCAATGAGAGAATCAGATTAAGAACACTCACAAAGGCTGCTTTTCAGGAAGCTTTGACAGGATAGACTGTAAGTTATCAAGTCTAGTTCCTAATATTGTGATCTTCCTCCTTATAGCGGATGAATGACGCTGCGCTTCTGGGCCCGAAGCAGGCAATGAACTCCTTTCAGATATCATGTTAGTGATGTCATCTGCGAGTTTCAGTCCTTCGTTATACTCCCGGATCCATGAGTCTCCAGAAGAAGCCATTACCTGAAGAGACGTTAGACAGAAATACATTAATTTCTGCACATTGACTGGAACTCAAGAACATATTTTTTTTAAAAAAAATGCAACAACTAATAACCCTTTAAGCTTCTTTTCCATCATTCAGAGTGCTTGGAGCGATCGTGGATGATCCACCAAAACAAGAATATGGATCAAAAGAAAACCACAGAAAAACAAAGGGCAAAGGGACTATATTCAATGAAATCCAGAACCGAAGTTCACTTTCCCATGTGATGTGCAACACCATCCAGATCCAACAACTTAGTCCAAATATAAAGGAAAACTAGAGGAACATCACAATTTCAGTTTGATGTGAGATCAAAATAATCCTTGGGTTTCCAACTAAGTAGAACTGTACCTCCTCCACCCCACTGTCCACAATTAAAAGCATCACAAAGAATAAAAACAAGGAAAGATATAAAATGGGGATGTGATCTTGAAGTTCGCAATGCATTTTTTCCTTCCTAAACAACTAGATACTAGTATAGCCTTTATGATACTAGTATACTGTGATACATTCTAAAAAACATACCTAAATTAAAGTGATATCATTTTTGTATGTGAATCAATTATTGCAACAACAAATACTAAAATGGCACTTATTCTGAAGAAATGTCAGAAGGCAATCAAATTCCAATATGAAATATGAAATATGAAATATGAAACTCAACAACAAAACCAACCATATATAGACAAAATTCTAAGAAAACGTAGATACAATAAATAAAACAGCTAGAAACTCAATTTTACATAAAATATCAAACTCAGCTACAATAATTAGCTTAAGTAGCATCCAAACAAAGTGAAGGCAGCTACAATTACACGAAAAAGAAAAAAATCCCAAAGCTCACAACCCTAATTCTTCATTTGCAAAAGGATAAAAGAGCAAAAATCAATACGCTACATAACTATAGCCAAAAAACACCACAATCGCTGCCGAATTCACGGATGATTGAATTCCATCTGAGTTGATCACTTGAAAAAACTCAAAAACAGCAAAACCATTGAGATGATCTTCCATACGTCAAGTGAGGAAGAGTTATAATTACCTCTTTCTGATCTGATTTCACGGTGGCGAATGGCGATGGTGGAATTGTGAGAGAATTGTTGTGAGAGAAACGGCGAGTCGGAATAATTTTAAAGGAGACGTGCCACTAACTTTACCGGCAAGGTTTGTCCAGCTCCATTGTCCTCTTGCTTATTGTCTACACGCGCATTTGCTCATTATTGAAACCACTTTTTTTATCTTTTCCTGTGGAATGGAGTATAACTTTTAGATTAATTAAAGGAGAATAAGAAAAATAAAATTACTTAATTAAGAAGGTATTTGACAAATATTAAAAGTATTTATAAATTAAATGTACAAGTATATTTTTTAAAAAATATTTTGAGGTTTGTAGGACGTACACAAACCTTATTTCTATCTTTGTGGGTAGAGGTATTGAAAAATAAGAAATTGTATGGTTATTAAATAATAATACTAATAAGAGAAGAGAAGACGAGGCTACCCCATGCCTCTACCACAAAATATGTCACAATACCTACTTACTTCTTACTCTAATCTCGATCTCCAAACCTTCTGATCTAATCATATATCCTCAATAAACTTAAGCTATGACATGTTGTGTATAGTCATCCTCTTTCCCGTCTTTCTTTGGTCTATTTCTACCGTTGTTAACTCCCGCTATAAACACTCTCACACCTCCTTTTCACATGTCTGGATCATCTCAAACTCGCTTCCTCTCATCTTGTTCGTCACGAAGGTCACTTCCACCTTATCCTGTATGACATTGTTTCTAATCGTTTCTCTTAATATACCCACACATCCATATGAGCATCCCCATCTTCACTATATTCATCTTATGAATGGGAGTGTTCTTGACCAATATTCTGCCTACAACAACAATGTTGATCTAACCATTATTTGGTAAAACTTACCTTTAGTTTTTTTTTCTCATCGTCCGATTATATTAGGGGGTCGCATAGGATGATTAAGTCAAGAGTTGTACTGATACTTTGCTCACCTAATCACATCTTTACATTGTCTTTTATGTCTTGAAGACATGTTCTTATCACGTTGTACCTCAAAGGTGAGCATCCATTTCATCTATCCCATACTAATAGGATATGTAATATCATCATCAATCTTCCTATCTTCTGTACTTGATTGTTTTTTTGTATATCAAATAAGGATTATGTTTCATATATTTTTTCTACATTGAAAAGTAGGTAAAACGCTGAAAAGTTTTAATATTGTGGCTAAAGCTTGATGAATGGTCCAAAAAGTGAGTATTATCAATTTCCCCCCTCATTAGAATATGTAGTTGTTGGTATATTCACAATAATCTATTCGAGAAAATATGATAAACATAGCCCCTTGTGATTGGGGCTCTTTAAAATATAATCTTCGGCAGTTTTAATTTTTTAAATTTATTCAAAATAAATACATTTGATCTAAGTCAATTACGTAACAATCTATAGTGATTAATTTTCATGAAACATGTGAAACAATTTAACTAGAAATACATAACATTATCGTCAAGTTTCCAAAAAAATGCAATATCACAAAAAGCTATAAAATACACCAAAACTAGAAGATAGAAGAAATTGCACAACAAAAAAAGGCATCAAATTTCAGAAATAGATCAAAAAACTGTGCAAATCCTATTTTTTTTTCCCATAGCTTCCGTAAAATATAAATATTAGGTGAGTTTAACTCACTTTTCTCAAGGAACTGTTTAATAACATAGCCCAATTTAAAGTTTAGGATTTTTCCCCCTTTACTATTTATAAAACTAGCCAGATTTGGTGCATGAACTACATACACTCAAATTATTATATCCTATCCCTATTATTATTTGATTGAAATGTACAACAACAGAACTACAAAAGCAAGAGACAAACGATGTTTCTTTATCTCATTTCACTAGTTTTCGAAAAATAAACCATTTTATTATCTTTCTATTTTAGCCATTCATTTTTTTCTTGGCCCTCAAGATAATGGAATCTCTGTTTTCCAAACCATTCATTTTATCTTAAACTGTGAGAAAGATGGGTGTTTAATGTGGTCTTGTTTAATTAGATAGAAAGTTTCTAAAAAAATTTATTAGAAAATTTTATTTTTTAAAATAAATTATAAATATACACACGATTATAAATTATCGAGTAATCAAGAATTTAAAAAATAAATCATATATATTATATATATTGTATATGTCACGAGTGATCAGAAATAGTTTCTCTATTCTACTCAAATAAAGATATTATATGCGTATATTTTATTCTAGGAATTTTTTTGCATATAGTCACTCAAAAATACCTTAATTATGCTTCATAACTATAGTTTGGTAATTACAATTCGTAGTTGTAGTTATAACAACGTTTGAATAATTCGCTATACAATTCATAGTTTTTGTATAACGTTTGTATATTTCACTATACAATTTATGCACAACGTTTGTATAATTTGCTGTACAATTTGTAGTGTTTGTATATTTCGGTATACAATTCGATTCGCGCATATCATTTGTATAAATCGTGCAAAATATACAAAACTCAATTGTATAGTCGCGCGAATTATATATTACAGTTAGATGTTTGCCGTGAGCTATAATTAATTCAAACTATAACTATATTAGCTAATTAACTATTATATGTTTACTTATCCAAATAATTTTCCCTTTATTAAATTTACTATTATTATATTTATCATGAGTTAGAAAGTAATTTACATATTTGTTTGGATTCAATATCTTTGATTAAAGTCTATATTACGTTAAGAAATTTATTAAATATTTAAAAATTATTAACTTTAAAAAATAGAATTCGAACTATAATCTTTAAATTTTGACTCGCGTTCATTTTGTATCATATAAATTGAGGCAAATGAGTAATAAAAAAAGCAAAAATCAAGTGTAAGAAAGAGAAAAAAAATAAGTAAAAGTAGAGAAAGCGGCAAGTCGGCACACCGTCAATCGTGAAAACCCGGCACTCGACGGCGCAGCCGAGAAGAAACCATTCTCTTCAGCTGCTACTAATCATATGCTCTTCAATCGGAGAAGATAGTAGTTACAGATTTTGGTTACGGAGCTCGCCGGCGACTTGAGAAAGAGAAAGCAACACTAAGTTGGAAGATGTCAGACCTAGACAGGCAAATTGAGCAGCTCAAGAGATGCGAGCCGCTAAAGGAATCTGAAGTTAAGGCTCTTTGTCTTAAGGCTATGGAAATCCTTGTTGAAGAAAGCAATGTGCAGAGAGTCGACGCACCTGTCACTGTAAGTCGAATTAAAAATCCTACGTTGGAGTTGATATAGGAGAGACGAAGATAGATTTTGACTTGGTTCAGTATACTGAGCTAAAGTGTGAGTTTACTTGTCAAATGAGGGAATTGATGTATTTATTCTCTCAATTTTTTGGCTGGATTTAGTCTGGGTTAACTCTTAGTCCAATTAAAACCCTACGTGGTAGTGATATAGGAGGGAGGAGCCGGGATTTTGACTTGCTTCAATATATTGTAACGTAAATTCTGAGCTGAAGTGTGAGTTTACTTGTCAAATGAGGGAATTGATGTATTTATTCTCTCAATTGTTTTGCGGGATTCAGTCTAGGTTAAGTGTTGGTGAGGTAGGGTTTTTGTCTGGCGGTGTTCCAGCTTTTTATAACTCAATTGCTAGTTAGAGTCATTATTTGTTTATACTGGATTTTAGCAATGCTGCAAACAATGAAGAAAAGTAGTTCGGACATTTGGTTGCTCTTTTTTCCCGATAAAGTAAGTGGTATTAGTAACAACATCAAGAAGATGCTAGAATTACATGATAAGATATGGCATTTGGATGCTCTTTCTTGATTTGATAGGTTTGAGGAATTGGAGTTTTTTGTATGAATTCTCCTTTGTTGTTCTGCTGGTTATGTTTGACCAGAAGTTGTATCCATGTAGGTTTAAGTGTTACTGTCTCAAATTTAGTTTGCAAGTGCCTAGAAAATCTGGATTAACTAATTGTTGATAAAATAACTGGCAAACACGAAAAAAATGGTGCTAGTTGCTCAAGATGAATGGTGTTTTGCGAGCCTAAATGGCAGTATGAAGTTAAACATAATTAGAATTCTGACATAAGAATTATAAGATCCAAATGAACAAGGGGCATATACAAGTCTTCTTTACTCAAAAGATGCATTTTTTCTTTTGTTTATATTCATTTTTTCCCTTTTCTTGTCTAAGATGCCTCTAAATTCATGCTTATGTGATGATTCTTACTGCTATCCTAAATCAGGCGATCTTTAACTTATGGCATGGTAGGCTTGAGTTGAGGGATATAAAATGCGTCAGAGGTCCCTTTTGGGATGGACATGTTGTTTGGAGTTTTTGAAACTCAAAAATTAAGAGAATTAATGCAGATAAATATTAGAACATATCTAGATTAATTTATATGTCTAGGTTAATTGTATATAATATATTTGATTATTGTGTCATAACTAGAGGAATCACGTTTATTAGGAAGGTACCTTAAAGTTTCAGTGGCAGAACTCTATATAAGGAGCTCTATTATATGTTGTTCAACACTCGGTTCAATAAGAATTTTACCTACCATTTTCTATTATCTCTATAGTAGAGATAATAACTTCTGCCTACCTCTCACTACACAGTTGGCTGAAGAATTCTCTGTGTAGTGTTAATATTCCTGTCTATTTGTCGTTACTGTTTTGGCAGCACCGTACCTTCTTTCAGGTTACTGTTTGTTAATTTTTCTGTCTATTTGTCGTTACTGTTTTGACAGCGCCATACATTCTTTCAGGTTACTGTTTCATTGATGTCACATTGTTTTTGTATCTATCGTTGGTGTTTCCCTAGTCTACCTAATTATGAAATCAGGAGTTTGTGTCATTAAGATGAAGACAACTAAGAACACCTCATCCTTAAAAGGCCTTTTTTGGTGCACTCAGATGTGAAACAGAAAGTTTAATTCATTGGTGCATCTGTAGCACGCGTCTCATGCATCATCAATTGTCTAGGATTGGTGACACTAGTCAGTTAAGCCTGCCTGTTCAGGGCTGATATTATTATTCCACGTCAGCTGAACTTGTCGAGCCAGTAGTTCATCTCCCCAAGTCAATGCTACAACATGTCACTGCCCAAGCAGTGCCATGTTATTATTGCCTACTTAGCACCGTGGGATTGCAATGATATGATCCAATTGGTTGTATTTTGTTTTGTCAGCGATTTGATTAAGCTAGCTGAACGACATTTCATGTTTAACCATGACTCTTGTATTCATGATGGCATCACGAGCCAGTTAATAAATTTCAGGAAAATGCGTATTCAATTTTACTTTTACCTTCACAATTTTGGTGACAATATTCAAATGAATGCTGTGGCAACAATAACTTTCTTGATGTATTTGACTTGGCTTTCCAGTCTTGATTTGCAAACACGAGTTGCTTCATCATTTTGTGATTTGAAGGTGAAAGTTAAGAGAATTAGTTAGAATGTGTCCTGGGTCATTTTATATGTTTGGGTTAGTTGTGTAAATTATCATCTTTTGATAAATAAAGTAATTTTTATTAATAGGACCAAGATGGTGTTAGCTTTACATAAATATATTACATGTTAATAGAATATTCTTAGTCTTTTCTTTAGCAATCTTGAAAATTACGAAGGTTTCGTTGTTTCATGTAGTCTAAACACTCCTTTCTTTGGGATGAAGTATAACTTAAACGTATCAATACAGTCATTTTATTAATTATTGTGCTTAGATGATCTTGAAAATTAAGAAAATATCACTCTTCCATGTGACCTTAACAACACTTTTTTTTTTCTTGGGAATCAAGTGTAGCCTAAGCTTGTCATGAGCTCTCACATTTTCTTTTTGGGAGTTGGAGGATTTTCATGAGAGGTTCTTGATGTGATACTATTCCACTTTTTGTTATCTAGCTGTTGAACCCAGAGAAAATTTAATGAGAATATATCTTATTCTGCCCAGTGAATGATTTATCTGGCAACAGTTTGTGATGTAGAAGTATTAGTCATTTCTCTTGTCATGAAACCAACTAGCGTGGGATTCCACAACTAGCTCTGATTTGAGGCTTAGTTGTTATTGTTATTGCTACTTAATGGGGTCCATCCTGGGTTCTAGCTGAATATATTATACCACAAAGAAAGAAGCAAAATATGAGAGTAGAGAATTTACTCCGGATGACGAACAATCACCAGTAGATTGCATTGGAATTTGGATTGTGGAGTTTCTTGGGAGATATATTGAAATGTGTAATATGGACTTGTGAAATTGTAAAAGCTACATGAGGGAACGGATTACTCCTAAACTCTTATCCATCTAATTTGCTATTTGGCTTTATCATTTGCAGATGACATTCTTTAGTGCTATGTTTGATTTGTATTTTTTTATGTGAGTTCTACTTATCTACGTTCTGGTATTGCTTGAAATCTGGTTCAGCTATTATATCCTTGTGTGTGTAGATATGTGGTGATATCCATGGGCAATTTTATGACATGAAAGAGCTATTCAAAGTGGGAGGGGATTGTCCCAAGACAAATTACTTGTTTCTCGGAGATTTTGTTGATAGAGGATTTTACTCCGTCGAGACATTTCTTCTTCTACTAGCTCTTAAGGTACTTTATGTTTCTAGTTGCCATTTCCTGTGATATCAGGTACAGATACATATTCTTGCAAGTTTTATCTTATTGTTTAGACTTAAAAAATTGTTCTTGAACCCACATGCTACAGCATTTACTGTTGAGAGTTGGTTATATGGATATTTCTACTCCCTGCTGTTTTTTGTTTCCTTTGTAAAACAGATATTTTAAAACAAATAACATCTCAGGAAACTACCTCTGCATAGACTGTGTAATCTGAGGATAAGCATTTCAGCCAGTGTTTGCTTCATGTTTTTTTTTTCTTTTCTAATTTGTAATGGAATAGAAGTGGAATTTAGTTTTGATTGGAAACAAAATAGATGAATTGGATTCATTTAAACTTTCATGTTGTACCGTGTACGGGGTAACTACATGTGCTTGCTTTTGTTGTACATCTTTGCCACATTGAGTCCCCTTGAATTCTTCATTACAAGGCAAACAAGCTATATAATGATATCGCCGTTGAATTTCCTTATCGGTAAGCAAAAAATATCTCAGTTGCTTTTTGAAGAAAAAATTTGATCGAACAGTTTGCTTCTTTATTGTAATAAGCAGAGTAGTAGACTTCAGTACCATCTGTGTCGTATGTTATTCATTTACCTATGCTTGTTGGTTCTGTGCATGCTTCCTCTATTTTTTCATCTTTGCCTTTTGTTGCTGATTTCTACTTGACTGTGCTTCGTCCTAAATTGATGTCACTTCGGAAAATAACTGGCTCGTCCATTTTTGTTAGAAATATCTTTGCTTCAATGTACTAATATTCTTTGTGCCTTCCCTTGTTGAGTTGCATGTAGTATACTCAGCATGTTCCCTTTTCCCTTTTAATTAATGGGTGATGCATCATTATCCAAAAAAAGAAAATAATTGGTAATGCATAATCAGGTGAGATACCCAGATCGGATCACTCTTATCAGAGGTAACCATGAGAGCCGCCAGATCACACAGGTTGGTCATTCTTTTTTTCTACCAACAGCTTATAACTTATTTTATGATCTAATTTTCTCTTCAAAATTTCCAGGTATATGGATTCTATGATGAGTGCCTACGGAAGTACGGTTCAGTAAATGTTTGGAGATATTGCACAGATATATTTGACTATTTAAGGTTTGCTGCTTTATTCTAGTGACGTCTGAAATTGGGGAACCAACCTGATATGTATGATGCATTTATATAAGATTCACTGCTTTCTAGTTTGACACAGAGCCTTTCTTCTCTACCATGGTTGCCTTGTCCACTTGCATGGCATACTTGAAAAATTTTGCTTTCAGGATCGGTAGTACTAAACTTCTATTACTTGTCTTGATCATAATGCAGCTTATCTGCTCTTATCGAGAATAAGATATTCTCTGTTCATGGTGGTCTCTCTCCAACAATATCTACATTAGACCAGGTTTGGAACTAGTCTCTGACTCTGTTGCTTGAACTTTTACATGTGGTGGAATGCATTGACATGATCATGTCTATCTCAGATTCGAACTATTGATCGGAAGCAAGAAGTTCCTCACGAGGGTGCCATGTGTGACCTACTATGGTCAGATCCAGAGGACATTGTTGATGGATGGGGATTGAGTCCTCGTGGTGCAGGTTTCCTTTTTGGTGGCAGTGTCGTTACTTCATTTAACCATACAAATAACATAGACTACATATGCCGTGCACATCAGTTAGTAATGGAAGGATATAAATGGATGTTCAATAATCAGATAGTTACAGTCTGGTCTGCTCCGAACTACTGTTACAGGTTAGTTAAGTCACAGGGTTAGTTTGCAATTTGTTCTTTCTTTTCTGTCATCTTCCTCTTTTCTTTTGTCAGAGGTATCTTTGTTTCAAGAATTTTTGGAATGAAATAAAATTGTATTCATCCCAATCATTGCAGATGTGGAAATGTTGCAGCAATTCTTGAGCTAGACGAGAATCTTAATAAGCAGTTCCGTGTGTTTGAAGCCGCTCCTCAGGTATGTACATATATTCCTGTTGGTGAATGAGGAATATGTTAATTTATAAATATGCTATTTTCACTCGCAATTGGTTAACAGAAATTCCACATCCCATCGTCCTATATATTTCTTTCATAGTGACATTTATTAACATAACAAAATGCAGTGCACGGAGAAGTGGCAAGGTACAGGGCATAGAAATACTGGAATTGTCCAAATAGAATCTGCCTATTAGGAAATTGGAACTATTGGAAGAGCACAGAAAACCTCATGACACACTGTCCCAACCAGGCTGTCCAACAAATGTGCCCTCCCCCCCTCCCTCCCTTCATGGAAGGACTTTTTTAACCCTCTAAGAATACCTTCTGAATAGCACGTCACTGAAAATGTTTACATTGAACCCACTCTTGTTATTAATGAAAGTTCAAATTTATTAGTGGGGAGGTGATTAGACTGGACATGACACACGTGCATCTTATCGAGGACATGACCCTAGATAGAAGGATATGGAGGTCAGGTATTAGGGTAGAAGGTTACTAGGTAGTTCAGTATTGTCTAGTTTCCGTTATCACTAGTTTTTTTATTACTCTCCTACAATCTCAGTCTTCGATTTTATTATTACTTGTTGTTTCCTTTGCTTTGGTTATGGTATTATTTGCTGTTGCTATTCCTTCCCCCATTATTTTTGACATGGCTTCTTCACTTCTGTTTTTCATACTGATTTTTGATATGCTTTATTTGCGCCAAGGTTCCATCGAAATCCTCTCTACCTTCATAAGGTAGAGGTAAGGCTGCGTACAAACCACCCTCCCCAAACCTCACTTGTGGGATTACACTAGCTATATTGTTGTTGTCGTTGGTATCCCTGGAAAAGAGGTCAGCCTTAAGTTCTAGTTTAGACCATCAAAAACCTGGCTTTTGTTAAAGTTGAGTCAGTTTGTTATCTATGAGAAACTTTATATCACAAAAAATGAAAAACTTCATTTCCTGTTTGATACCCATGTCACTGAACGCACTTAAGTGTAGTCAGTTAATATGGGATACCGGGATTGCATTACTCAAAACCTTAAATAAGAAATAGCTACTTCCAGAGTTATGATGCACCCACCTTAAGCACCTTTGACCGAATATCAATCCGAGCCTTTTCGAAAATCTCTGCAAGAACAATCATTTCAACTTCTTCAAAATTCTACCAAGTACATCATCAAAAAAAGATTCAACCAAGTACATGTGTGCTGGCTTTGCAGAAAATTATCTCTGGCAAGATCTGTAGTTGTGCTTGTGCATCTAACCTATAACCAAAGGAAAAGGGCCTATTTATATGAAGTTATAGATAGAGAATGAAGTTATGGTCTCTCTCTTTCTTATCAAAATAAATATGAAGTTATGATCTGGTGATAGGCATGGAGAAAAATATATGTTGTTCTTTACCTTTTAACTTATCAACATATTCATTGTTCTTTACCAGTATGGTCTGAGACAGGCATACAGTTACTTGTATACTAGGATGCCCGTGTGAGACTCTTCCGCGCAATTTTACATTTGTATAATTTTGGTGAAATGCAGGAATCAAGAGGAGCACCTGCTAAAAAGCCTCCACCAGATTACTTCCTGTAGTAGGACATAAAGGATTCAATTTTTGCCATCAATAGACTCATATTGTCGACAATATGGTTGTGTAGAGCAGATGCAGGAGATGCTCTGACATGATTCATTTTGGTAGAAAGGCTTCTTGGTTTACAGAAAGAATCGTACCATTGTTGGGGTTTCTAAGATTCCTGAGGATCTGAATGCATGTTGCCTGCCCTTTTGAAATCCCATTTTATTTTTCCTTGTAATGGCGGTGTGTGTAATAGAATGGGACATTGAAGTGAAAGTTGCAATTATGAGGCAGCTTCACTCTCCTGTAAAGGAGTTGTGTACGACTCAAGCCGAGGATCCTATTTTGAGCATCTTGTTACATCTGCATTTTGGTAAATCAGTAAATGTTTCTTGGTCCCATGTTTTGCATTAAATGCAATTCAGGCTGTGTTGCATAAAAAACGTGCACATTTTGTATGGTTAATGTTGTTCAATTTGGTGTGAACTGTTAGTAGGGGTAAGTGCTTTTACCATGTTCCAGTTCAAGAAGCTTTTGGTTCAAAGATGAATCTTTTTTAGGCTTTATCTTTGTGCACCATTAGAGTATAGTTAGACAACAAATCAAGAATGCTATTCTTAGAAAATGAAACAGAGATAACAGACTGAAAAGAAGTCGTACACGTAGCCATTAATACACAAGAATTTTGTCGATTACTGTCCTAAAATTGGGAGAAAGTATGAAACACATGATTAACCTTAACTTACGGTTATGAAGTCGAAAACAAACATTTCTTAAAGAACTGCTGAGGAGCTTAATTGGACCTTTATGGCTAAAGCGAGTTGAACTTCTCTGCAACTTGACCTATAATAATACATAGTACAATTTTATTTTTTATACTCTGAATATCGAGTGAGAAATGAGAAAAAGAAGATAATTTCACAGTTCAAATTTCACCAGTTTTTAAAGTAAAAATCCAGTAGCAGTATCATGGAAGTTCACAACTTCCTGTATATGTGAAATTCACACGTAAAAGTTTCCAAAAAGAGCCAATGAAGAATAGGTTCAAATGTTTGGTTATATTTCTAACCACCAATTCTAAATCTGGCTATAATCTTTTACAAGTTATTACGTGACTTATCCACTAAAGAATATATTACACTTATTAGCAATATGCCAAGACAAATCTTGCAAAATTCTACGAAAAAAATAAAAATATCACTCATAATTTTCTTTAATCGTGTATTTGAGCTAGCTTTTTCCGTACTAATTTCACAAATACATATCGATCTTTCATCATTAAAATGTTAAATCTAATAAAACATCACATTCTCAATCACTTGATGGACTACTAAACTAAGCCGCACAGTTAAATAAACAGAATTATTGTAAGTGTCAACCATTTCTGTTGCTTTCAATATTCAAAACCCAAATGTAATAATCTCTTCTTTGACATGCCAAAACATTTCTTCAAATCAAAGCTCACTATCTAATCTTGAACTTCACCCATCTCAAAATCATCAATAAAATCCAAAAAAATTCTCAATCTACTGAGTCTGCCCTTCAAGAATTTCCATGGCAGGCTCAATTTTCTTCTCCATTTTTCTATCTTTACTCATCTTTTCAAGTATCCATGTTGAATCCAATGAAGAAGGGTACATATCATTGGATATATCAAATAAGGGTCTTGATTTTGTGAAGGAATTTCTAGTAGAAATGGCGGAAACTTCATTAGTTCCGCTTGACCTACCTAAAATTAAGAAATCAAAGCATATTCCTATTATTGGTACAGTTCATATGGTTCTTTCGAATATTACTATCAATAATATTCATGTAATTTCTTCGACTGTTAAAGCTGGTGATACGGGTATAGTTATTAGTGTTTCTGGTGCTTATGCGAATATGACCATGAATTGGGAATATTCATATACGAGTTGGTTGCTTCCTATTCCTATTGAAGATAATGGAGAAGCTTCCATTCAGGTAAAATCTCGAAATTTGATGTGAAATTCTTGCTATAATTAGCTCAAAATAGATGAAAAATGATGTCTTTATGGTCGTATATGAACATCCATCGCATCCAATGGTATGGCTTAGTGGTCAATGAAGTGTGTAGAGCACTGTGAGGTCTCAGAGACAAAACATTAGATGATTTCTTCTTATTTGTTCTAGTAGTCTTGCTGTATAGAGTAGTGAACATAGTTACTGTGGTACCTATTGCTGGTGGTAGGTGATAGGTATTTGATAGATGTTTGCAAGCTAAGCCCGGACACCACGGGTATAAAAAAAAGAAGCTAAATATGAACATCGATTCTTTGTGAAAATTTAGGGAGCTTCTATTGTAAATGGTTGACAAGTTCAGTAACTTTAGAAGTTAGTCAACTAAACAAGAGCTCAACTTAAGTACTTTATGTGCAAAAAACACTTAGGTGATATTTTCCCATATGCACAAGCCTTGGTGGACAAAGTTTCCCGGTAACTCTGAGGTAGCAGGTACCCGTGGAACTAGTCGAGGTGTACAAGCTCAAAAATAAATCTTACATATTTTATGTGTTTGTGTGTGGCACAAATAAGTATCTGATTACTTTGGAGCTGCAAGAAAATAGACTTCTACAGAGGCCAAAACTTGAAGCAATTCTATCTTGTTTGTATTAGGCAAATGAGGAGCACAACCACAGATGGTGCCTGCTGTGCAAACTTTTGTGACTGTAGAGCAGTTAACTATTTGAATTCTCAATATCCATTTCACTTCATTGGGATCAATTTTTTCAAGTACTCAATAATTTGTTTTTTAAGACAAACTAAGGATTCTTTAACACTGAAGGTTATCTATGATTTCTACTAACATACAAATCTTTATTCAACTAAAAAGACTCCTCGGAAACACCAACCTTAACGTAAGTGTAGCAACACGACTAATCATTAATTTGGACTTGTTAGTATTGCGTATGTGAGTCTTTTGTGAAGCTTTAATGATGTCCATTTCTTAAAATATCCTATACGCATAGGCGGGGGAACTAACTTCCCGCCTGTTGTAATTTCAAGGTTGCGATGTCTAGTTTTCCTTTATATCATCGTTGTTAAATATGATAGTCTGGTATATTTGTTCACACTTTTTGTTTGTCATTTATAGTTGTCTACTTTCTTCATTATTCAATGCTTGTGAATGCTATAGAAAATATATAAATGTTTCTTTTCCTAAAGGTGGAAGGTATGGACGTTGGAATTTCTTTCAATCTGACGAATCTCCAAGGATCTCTTATGCTCTCTCCCCTGGACTGTGGATGTTCAGTGAAAGATATATTTATAAAGTTGGATGGTGGAGCATCCTGGCTATATCAAGGGTACCATTTTCAAATATCTTTTCTATTTGAAGAACTATTTCTCAAGTCTCACACACTCTCAACACACACCCACCCACCCAAAGAAATGGTAGATATTTTGATGTCTGATGTGCCATGGGCAATGCATTAAAAAGATATTATTGAATCTCAGTAACTGGAATTTGCATCAGTTCTTTTTGCAAGCATGTGACAAAAACTTACTAAGATACTCCCCTGATTAAAAAAAAAAGTAAGATACATCAAAATTTTTATTTTGTAAGGCATTAGGTTGCATTAGAACATTGCTTGTTTGAGACTCTTCATATCTCTCTCTGAAAATTCCTTCCCGAAAGAATATTATTTTCTGAGTTATACACGTGCGGCATGTGAATATGCTTTCGAGAGGTAAAGTTTCTTCATTTATCCCGTGCAGTAAGTTTGCTTCCTCGATGGCTTTTACTAGCATCATTATGATTTCCCTCTTTTACTTTCAGGTTAATTGATGCTTTTGAAGGTAGATTATCTTCTGCCGTAGAAAACGCTATTTCAAAGAAATTGAGAGAAGGAATTGTGAAGCTTGATTCTTTATTGCAGTCCCTACCAAAGGAAATTCCAATAAGAAATATTGCTGCTTTAAATGTCACCTTTGTTGGTGACCCACAATTTCGAGACTCGTCTCTTGTTCTTTCAATTAATGGGTTAATTAGTGCCAAGAAAGTACACGCAGCACCTCCTTACCATCATTTATTTGCGTCTCTAGAACACTTACTAGCGTCAATTCCTTTGAAGGATCCGGCAAGCATGGTTACTATTTCCTTGCATGAAAAAGTTTTAGTGTCTGCATCATCTGTTTACTATGATGTAAGTCCTTCAGCTATTCTTTCCAAGTGAATCAATGCATAACTAGAAGAATGTTGATTATTTTTCTAGCAGCTATCCATTGACCATTACAATAATACATGCATTTTTCCATGTCTGAATTTGATCATTTAACATGCCTTGTTCTAATATTTTCTATGAAAATTAGTTAACAGATGTACTCAATGTTAAGTGCCCCTTCAAATTTGACTTGTGCAAGTTTCATTTTGGTGTATTATATGGCACGACTTGTATCTAATAGATGCTATCTGTTCAGGCCAATAAAATGCGCTGGATTGTTGACAAAGTCCCCGAACAATCCTTGTTAAACACAGCTGGATGGAGGTTCATTATCCCACAACTTTACAGGCGATATCCAAATGATGACATGAATTTGAATATTTCCCTTTTTTCTCCACCTCATATGAAAATTAAAGAACATCAGATTGATCTGACGGTTCACGCAGATATCATTATTAATGTTTTGAATTCAGGTGAAGTGACACCAGTTGCATGCTTTTCAACGGTAAGCTTCGTAAAAGGATCAAATCTAGCCTATTATTACCCATTTCCTTGCAGTTATTAGCGTTTTGCCATTCATTATCACTCTTTCTGGAAGTGGATATCACTCTGATGAAACCTCTTTTAAGTGGACGAAGAGACTTTTCAGTTGAAATTGAAAGTAAACTGAGGTTAATTAAGAAATGCAAACTTCTTAGCTTTATATTTGTCACAGGGACGTGTTTATATCAAAGTTATATTCCCATTTATTGTGTCTCAACTCTTTATCAATTAAATTCATTAGGATCTATCTTTGTCCTTTGAAACCCTTGGCATGAAAATTATCCAGCGTTTGATATTTTGTATTGGCTTGTATGAGAACGCGCAATACATATCTGAAACCTAGTTTTCATCCCGTTTTGTATCTTAATTATTAGTGGAACAAGGCATATTCAACAGAAGAAAACTTGTCATGGGACAGCTGTAAGAGGCAAAAAGTAAAAAGTTTGCGTTGCTACCTATAAAGAATTGGATTAGTATTTCATCCATTCTTGGAGATGCTGAAAACATTTGTTTTCAACAGTATTTAAAATGTTTTGTGAAGGAATTTAAAATCACTTGAATCATGGTTCTGTCAAAGCCTTACACATGAGTTTTCACCCTCTTGATTGCAGGCAGTCAGTGGTTCAGCTTATCCATGGATTTCCAACAATAATCTTGGAGGAAGTATTGGATTAGATGAATTGTCTCTTTCTTTGAAATGGAGTAAAATTGGCAATTTGCATGTGAATCTAGTCCGGGTATATCTTCAGTTCACTGTGTTCTATTTTCCAGTTCATTATGTTTTCAACTAACAATGCAACCCTGATGCACTTAAACTCTTCATTTCAGAGAGTTGCCGGTACTTTTTTTGAGTCATGATTCATTTGAAAGCGTTTTAGTCTCATAGTACTGAGATAGAAAAACATTTAACAAATTGTCATTTACGCTCATCGGCAGTGTATCATTGATGTTACCACTATCTTGCTTGCTTATTGCTGTAACGCCTTGTCTTTTTATATGTATTCTTGACATATATTGACCTCAAACATCACAAGTAGTACTATATGTGCTGCTTAAGACATTGCATCAATTGGACCTCTTTATTATGCTTTTTATATATTCATTTGTTTACCTCAAAGAGCTGCTAGGCTTCAAATGAACGATTAGCTGCATAGGCTTTCTAATTGTATCAGCATTAGCATGATAAATATCATTTAGAGATTGTTTTACCATTTTTATTCTGACAACAAAACACAGTTCCTTTCTCTAGCTGATGATAAAACTGACCCGAACCCTAAAAACTCTTGCAGGTACTGATGTCAACTGCACTGAGGACCGTGATCGTGCCATACATAAATTTAAAACTCAGTAGAGGATATCTGCTGCCCACATTTCACGGCTACATCCTTCAAAATGCTAATATCCTGTGCAGTGACTCGTGGATTAAGATTTCCAGTGATGTTGCATCTGTCAAACAATTAAGTTAGTTCCTACATCATATGGTTGTGAGCTATGTTGCTTGGACCCTCTAAAATGCCGCTACACCCGTGTTGAACCCTCCAAAAGCTCCGACACACACCCGGCAGTATGTTTGAAGAGTTCGAACAATATAGGTTGTGAGTCCCTCATTTCCACTGTACCAGACCTTTCACTGAAATGTAGTTGCACATTGATCGACAAATATGTATACTAGGTGTAGAATGTATTTTTTTTCTTTCTTGTTGCAAGTGCTATATGCATGTTGCTCATATAGCTATTGTAAATCCTTCTCTCTTGTCTATTTATACAAATTCTCTTTATACCATGGAACATATACATGCTTGTATGGTAGTTTTTGACTTTAATAACATGAATATTCAAAAACAATATGTGGATGTTTTCTGGTGACTTTAATAACATGAATATTACAAGTTGGACGAACCAATAAGTGTGGTCTAGAGTGTATGATTGTGGAGGTAGCGAACTTGTTTACGAAAGGCCCTCCTCAGCTCAAATGACGAAATCCCAAATACAAAGGATAAAATTATACTAATCGAAACATAATAAACAACATATTAGTATATATTATTGAAAACAATAATAAATAATGATGTATATCAAATAAGAACTATGGTAATACAACTAGTGCAATGACAAACATCAACTACCCTAAATAAGACAACACTACACTACCTACTAACCTTCTACCCTACCATAAACACAATTTTGATGATTTTTACCTTTGTATATATGTATAATTTTTACTCCCTCCATTTCATTTTATGTGGCACCGTTTGACTTGACACGACGTTTTAAAAACTTATGGTATAAAACAAGCCTTTGATATTTGTGTGACTGTAAATCATTTCGTTAAAATTAAAAGTGGAATTTTTAAATTAAATCATTTTTAATTCTAGTAATGTAACTTTTTTTTGGAACGGATTTAAAAAGAAAAAGTTGCCACTTAAAATTGGACAGAGGGAATATTATTAAGAGAAAAAAAAGGGCGTAGTTGTAAAAAGTAGGAAAGAATAGACCGAAGATTAGGGCGTATTAACGAACCGGTTCGTCATTAGTAATAACTAATAAGTAGTACAAAAAACCGGCTTCTCCTTTGCCTTCGCTCTCTCTATAACTATATGTTTCTCTCTCTAAAAAAACTTGCTCCGATTTATTGATACTTAATCGCCGAATAATTCCGCTAACAGGGAATCAATTACCCGCCAATAAGGTATAATTTTTTACATTATTAATTTTTCAAATTTTTCTCTCTCTAGGGTTTCCCCTCTTTCCTCTCCAATGGCTTCTTACTTGTCTCTTTCTCGCAGTGGATTTCGATGGCTGAGATTGAATCAGATCGGGTACTGGAAGGATTGGGAAAGAAGAGGCGGGTAGCGGAGGATGATAGGAGGGTTTTGAAGAAGACGAGGGAGGTGGTGGATGGGAATGTGAAGGAAGTTGCTGAGATGGTGCTTGTATTATCTGCTATAGGGAAGATGAGGGGAGGTAGATGTCCGACTTCTGTAGAGAAAGAGATGGTTGAGGAGGCTAGGGAGAGATTAGCTGAGGTATGTTTGAAGTTTGCGCCGAAGGATGTGTTTCCAGGAGATGGTTTTGGAGGTGTTATTGAAGATCTTGGGATTAATAAGCTAACGGAAGTGAGTATAGGGTATTGGCAGCCTCCTAAAATGTCTATTACTGAGAAGCTACTGGCCGCCAAAAGAAAGGTATGGAAAACTTTATTCTTAGTTTGGTATACACTGTTTGTGTGAGGGTGGTTGTCTAATGGGAGAGAGTTTAAAGGAATTTAATGTAGGAAGTATATGTGTAGATGATTGCTTCTTGTGTTGAATTAGTAGATTATTTAGTCTATCTTGTTTCGGATTTCATTTTATAGTTTGTTAATTTGAACTTCTTTTAGAGGGGTGCTGAGATAATTTGGCTGCCGAAATGTTTTGGGATTAGGACATTGGTTGCTTTGGAACTTGGAATCTTCTTTGCAACTATTAGTGTAGAATTGCCATTTAGGGTAACTATTGCTCATTTTTGGTTGTAAAAAAAAGATTAATTAGAAGCTTGGGAGGTCTTTAACATTTGAGTTGAAGGATAATTGATAGATCAAGTGCATGCAGATCACAAAATTCAAAATTTTTGGTAATTTGTTGCTCTATGTATGTAAAGTTTAGCTGGCTAGGAGTTCATGGATTTGATGAGAAGCAAGTCCACTGTTTCTCAATATAACCAATTGTAGTAAAGTCAGCCTGTTGAGTTGCATCTTCTATGACAGTTCCCATTTTTATCTCTTTTCTTTCTGCTTTTAGATGGAAAAGAAGCAGGAATTTTCTCTACCCTCTGCCAGCTGCTCATATCAACGGTCTCAAACTGCAATGGGTACAGCAACTGAAAGCCATAATACATCACATATTAAAATGTTTCCTCAACCAAGTCATGCAGTAAATTCATCAGGCGGCTTACAACCTGCTTCACCTATGACATGTGGGACTCCAGTAAGTTCTGCATCTTTGCCTTATCAACTTCCCACCAGTGAGGTCAGGCCTTTAATCACCGGTGGAGTGGTCTCTGGTAATCTTGTAAGGGATTCTTCTTCAGTAGCACCTCCCAGAGTTGGAAGACCGCATTTCCAAATGGATGGACGGCAAAGTGGATCTTCCCATGCATTGCAAGTTCAAGGTAACAACTTTATGTTCCTCTAAACTATCCAGGATCTTTGTTTGTTAAGTGATTCCCGCAATGAGGAACTTTACCAACTTGCCAGAAAAAATAGGGGAACTTATCTAAATGACATTCAGGTTAGGTATGGAGGATAGCTTGTCTAGTTTGTACAGTTACTTCACTTAGCCCCGGACATCTTCTTGCTTCAAACAAGTAAGAAAGACTAGGTTTGGAGTTATCGATTGAGTGCCATTTTACAAGTAGCTTTGGTGATCTTTCATTCTACTCTAATTCATCTAGCTGTTCTCTTTTTCTTTTCAACAATACATAGATGGATCTAGTTTGCTGGTCATCCATCAAGGAAGTTGGCTTTGCTAGAGTTGTTTTTTGTGAATGTTTTCTCTTAAAATTTTTCTCTTATTCGTTTTTCATTCTAAACCATCGGAAGCTTATTGATTTGTAGCAACTATTGGCAATCACTCAACTGTCAGAACTCCAACTTGGTCGGTGCTACCTGCATCAGTTTCAGCAGCTCGACTTGGGGCAGATTACAAGGTGACACCACATGCAACTATTGAAGTTGAGGGAGGTGCTGATGTCAGGTCAACAATGGCACCAAAAGTAATAACATCTAGGCCATTTATTACTCAGAGCACATCTGGAAACTCGCCAAGCACATACCCTCATTTACAAGGCATGAGCTTTATTCAGGCTCCTACTCCGAGCAGTACTCATTCTGAAATTGGCAAGATTGTTCACAAAATCTTACAGTCTCTGCTTCCTGAGCGGCCTGCATGGACTCTGCCATCCCGTGATTACATGAATAAGGCTTTGACTTGCCAAATGTGCAAGTCAACAATAAATGAGGTTGACAATGTACTTGTGTGTGATGCTTGTGAAAAAGGCTACCACTTAAAATGTCTACAAACAACTAGTCAAAAAAGTGTACCTAGAGGGGAATGGCATTGTGGAAAGTGCTTGTCAATAACCAATGGCAAGCCGCTGCCCCCTAAATATGGTCGTGTGATGCAGAACATCAATTCCTCTAAAATGCCTACAATTGCAACAGTAGTTCAATCATCTCCAGATAGAAAAACTTTTGGTCCAGATGAGAAGGTTCTTCAGTCGAAGATAATAAGGAATGGAAATGTCGCATTGCAGAATTCCACTACCAATGGCATGGCAAATAGTCTTAACCAACTACCATCTGCGCCAAAGATGGAAAATGACCAAAGAATGGGAGGAACTGATAATGTGTCTGGTAAAGGAAATGTAGAGAGTATAGTTTCTTCTGCATCCTGTTCCAGTAATTTGACTTCGGGAATCTGTTCAAATAATTTGACAATGTCTTCCAATGATAGCAGTTTTTATCCTGCTCGCTCAATGATATCTTTCGAAGAGAATGTGATTGATGTGAAATCTCAGCCTCCAGCAAAGCCCGTAATAGTTTCCATCTCATTTGATCACTCGCAAGCCCTTAATCACATACTGGCCAATGGCCATGCACAGCTAGCGAATAGTGTAGAGACACCTTCCCAGCAGTTTCCTGGAAGTCTGTCCATGATCAGTGATGCTATGGAATCTAGTGCTAGAGCAGGTTTAGCTGATAGTTCAAGCAATGAATCTAAAAGAGAAAATCAAGGTGTCGGACGGACAAATCCTGTCGAAACTCCTATTGCCAGAAATGGGGATGCTGAATGTGTTGGTTCCACATCAGATCTATTTCATGGTGTTGATTGGATTGGCGATGTGCTTCAAGTTGCAGATGAGAAGCACTATTACCAATCTTGTCGCCACAATGGGTTCATATACAATGTACAGGAATATGCCGTTATCCGTTCTGAGGATGAGAGATTGATTCCTTCAAAGCTTCTGGTAAGAATTTGATTTCATTAGATTTTAACCAATAGCCATAAAGAAGTCGTCTGGTTCATAGGCTTTTCTAGTCACTACTCTAGCGGATAGACCTAATTTGGTCCGGCCCTTCCCCAAATCCCCACAAGATAGTGGGAGCTTAGTTTACCCTACCCTTTAATATTGTTCCTATCTGAGAGCTTAGTGCACCCTACCCTTTCATATTGTTCCTATCTGACTATCTCTACTTTCATTGGAGTTAATTACTGCTCCGAATTGTATATGGACTAGGTTCACCAATGATATTTTACCTGTGTCATTTGAAGCTTCTGTGGAGCTTATAGCCTATTTGGGAGGCCAAAAGTGCGTATTTTAAAAAAAAGGAGGTGTTTAGCCAAGCTTTTGGGAGAAAATAAGTGCCTTATACAAACTGCTTCCCCCTTAAAAGTACTTTTTTGAAAAGCTTTTCAAAATAAGCTGATTTTAGAAGTTTGGCTTAACAGCCTATTAGTCATTGATATGTGCACATTTATTTTTTGAGTGCAAATTTTCCAGTTCTTGGCTCCAAGTTATCACTGTGCACTTGAGCAGATGCAAATTTATACATGCATATCTTAAAGAGATAGTACTTATGTATATATGCACGTCATTGGTTGTCCCAATTTGTGATCTTCTCTTCCTAAAATTAAATTTTTGGACCAGCAATGATTCTTGTGAAACTATTCTTTTTAGTACTATTTTCTCAGAGGAGAAATGGTGGAGAATGTTTACTCTTTGCAATAAAGTAGATGTTTGTGATAGTTTTTGCTTGCAAATTCACGCCTTTGATAGTCTTGCTAGCATAAATATATTCTTTTGCTATGTGTCCTTGATGTTCACGTGGGAAACCTTTTTCCCGTTCTTTTCAGGCTATGTGGGAGGATATTAAAGCAGGGAAGAAATGGGTTACTGTCAATCGGTGTTACTTTCCAAGGGACTTGCCACATGCTGTAGGCCGCCCATGTAGCTTGGAAAGCAATGAGGTAAATACCATATGCTGTAGGGTACCCATGTAGCTTCGATTGATTTTACTTTTAAGTTAAAAGAGAAGAAAAAGGGCAACTTCATTTTTATGGCACAAAAGAAGAAAGGCTAGATGAGCTAGGCGCTTAGGTTAATATGTTGGGACTTAATTTGCTTTTGGGTCATATAGGGTGTTTCTTTCTGTCGTTTAAATTGTGGAGTGTATTTGTAATGGTTGTTTTCTCTTTCTGTATCTATATTCTGGCTCTTAAAAAGGGTTGCTCTCCTTTGAGTGAATTTTGCATTTACCTTGATAAAATAGTAGAAATTTCAACCATGAAATTCAATCAAATTGATGGAAAACCCAACAATCCTGAAGTATCAAGAATGCATCATTGAGGTTTACAACATTTCGAAACGTGAGGGTCATACAAATTGAAATTGAGACGATATTTCATTCTTCCTTGTGGGTAATGTTACAATTTGTGTTTGTTAGAAAGTTATAATATCACCTTGAAGATAACTTTTGTGTTTGTCATTCATCTTATTAGAAAGGAAATTTTTTCCCCCCCTAAATTTCATGTTACACTATTTGAAGCAGCTATTAGATTGTAGCAGGGGATCTTCCATGAGATTCCAGTTAATTTGTTGATGGAGTCTGATCTTTTCCAGAATGATTTGCATCTTTGCTTACCCACCCGCATGCTATCATACATGCTATTAGTCTACTTTAGCATGTAGGTGATAAAGTTGCATGCTAGCAGACTCCTTTACATCACTGCTTCTTCTTCTACAGGTTTATTTGTCTAATTGTAGTACCACGGTAATGGCTGGCCAGATACAAGGTCCATGTGAAGTACTTCCTCCGAGCAAGTTTAATGAAGAAAGAGAGAGGATATCTCGCCTAGAAACAAAGCCTAATGGTGGATTACAGCCTCTCTACCTATGCAAGTATGGCAATAATTCTGCTTTGCAAATCTCTTGTTGATATGGAACAATTCATTGGATAGTGCATGATATATATGATTCTCCTTTTTTCTTTACTTTGATCTGACATGAGTGACTGAACGTTGTTTAGTCTCAATGGGGCATGGGCGAATTTAACTCTGTTTCAAGATTTCAATCGGTGGTGATTCAGTACGAAATCATATTAATGCCTGATTAGTGGTGATGCAGAAGAGATCCCCTTAAAATGCTGGAACATGATTTTGTAGTTCAAGTGTAACTTTCTTTATTATCTTTTCTGTGGAAGTGATTATTTAAATGCATAGGAAAAACCTTGAATGTGTGGTGTTGCCTTGGAAATCCAGTTTTTCAGATGAGACTGCTGACCTTTTTATTTTCTTGATAAGTAATTTCGTCAATTTTTTTATGCAGATGGATTTATGATGAATCGAAAGGGCTATTTCGTGATGTCTCATGTTGATTTAAGGGCAGATTCAATCTTCTCTGTGCTGCCAGTGTTCGAATTCCAGGCAAAACCTTGGTATTTAAGCGGAGAAAGGCAGCCGGTGACAAAATCCTGGTATAAAAGTGGAAGGGTAGAGTGGCGGGCTTTATTGTCCATTGAGTTTCGAACTGTGCGCCGATTGGTCCTAGAGTTTTTTGACTAAGCTGCTTCATTCTTTTTTCTTTTTTTTTGTTTATTTTTTGTTTCTGCTAAAGTTTGAAAAATGATGTTATTCTTGAAGCTACGAGCCTATTATGTCTGCTATTAAATTTGCAGATTGAATAAAAATTCCCAGAAATTGATGCTCCTTTTGCTATTTCCAAAGCCTTAAGACTTCAAAGAAAAGGCTAATCAGCCTACCAACAGCCCTTATCAAAGGTTTAAAAAATGTGAAAAATTCAGTTTAAGGTTTAAGCACAGCAATCAAGTAATTATAAGAACCATTAATTACAGGTTAAGTAACGTTTCAAAGCACTGAATTTACTATATTCATGAGATGGTAAAATTGTCATTGTATTTCTTGCTTTTTAAGGAGTGTGTTAAGTCAATATCGAACAAGTACCATGAATAACTAGTCAATTTTTCTCAAATCTTCTCAAAATTTGTGGTAGGGTAATGGGAATAACATGTTCAATGACCCGCTTGCTTTCGGAATGGAGCTATATGACTCGAGAGTATCAATGTACAATTTATTTGAGAAGGGTGTGATACTATCACCTATCAAACCCGACGAGCTATCCACCCAGCTACATCCCTACCCACATGGGTCTATGCTTTTGACTTTTATGAACATCAAATTAGTCTCCTTTTTGGGTAACAGAAAAATCTAAGGTTTCGCATTTATTGGAATCTTGTTCTCATACCATATATTATATTTCGATTGAATTTTGAAGATGAAAAAAAAATTAAAGAAAAGGGGATATGCGTTAAGTTTTGTCCATGCATTGAAGTCATCACCACAACATCTTTTATAACCGTAATATTTGTGATAGTTTGCACGCATTTCAATTAATTTCACATGATAGTTATTATTTTTTATTAGTAAAAATATCAAGTAATTCTATCCATAAAAAATGAGACAAATGAGACAAAATAAATAAATATTTTTTTGACTAAAATTTAAATCTAAAACCTCATGATTCTGGATCACTTTATTCTAGACAACCCTCAGCCTTAATGCATCACCACAATTATTATGATGCTTAGGAACTCACAAATTTCTGATGAAGATCCCAATTTCTCCTAGTAGTGGCTGCTGATATACAAGTCCAAAAAGTCTTTAAATTCTTCATTTATAAGTAATGTTTTTTGTGAACATCATGTGCAATGAGATGATAGACCAATAGAGTCTATCTCTAGAACGAGAGTGGAGACTTTAATTAATAAGTTGTTTGTAGTGGATATAAAACTACAAGAATTTTCTCTCATTTTGCCTGATAAATCCAAAACCAAAATCATGAATATCTTCCCCAAGTCACTAAATTAAACTACTTTTCTTTACTCACTCCGTTCCATTTTAATTGTCATAATTTTCTTTTTTGAGAGTCAAACTATGAACTTTGACTAATATTTTAAAATATACTTTTTAATCATATTGATATGAAAAAAATTATCAATTATAGTATCTTTTATATAATTTTTCGAATATATAATTTTTTACTTTATAATATTGACTTAAAGTAATATAATTTAACTTTAAAAATTAGTCAAATTAATTTTTGAAAAGCGCAACATAACAACTAAAATGGAACGGAGGGAGTAACTAATATATATCTCGGGGTGCGGTCTTTCCTCCGTATAACGCGAGATATTTTGGGTAGCAAATTACCTCTTTAGTAATAAAGTAAATAATCATTGTAATTAGGAATTACTTGTCTTATTTTGGGTAGCTAATTTTACTTATTGTACGCATCCTTGGATCGTATCTCATTATAAAATCTCTGATTAATATATGATTTAATTTTAATTTATTATTTAAAATTTTCGTGTGAGTTTTTTGAAAATTCACTTGATCTTCAAATTATTATATGTATTTATCTTTTTGAAATTCTGAATTGATCCATAGTTATTTGAAGTTATCTTTTATCCAATGTAATAATAAAGCAGTACTTGTTTTTACATTATTACTGTAAAGTACTCCTCAAAAGTTTTCAACACGCCATGAAAGTAAAAAACTATAGACGTGCTTTTTCTTGGACCATGCATATATATATTTTCATTGTTGTGAGTTCATTTATATTGTCGATTTCAAGTCTGGATATATAAAAAAGTAAATTTGTTGAAGGTCCATCGAAAACAACCTATCTATCTATAAAGTTAGGGATAAGACTATATATATATTTTATCCTCTCCAGACCTCAATAATGAAATTACACTGATTTGTTGTTATATATATATCATGTATCTTCATATTGAAGCCATGCATTGCTTTTTTTGCTTCAACTTGAAAATGCAATTATTATATTACTATATATGTGAAACTCTAAGGTGTCATATATACATTGAATTTTGAACAAGGTGTGACCCATGGAAAGCCAAAATGTTTCTTTAGTTTTTGTTTTGGATAAGAGGAAGAAGAAGAAGAAAGATTGTATAGTTCTGTATAAACGTGAAGATATAAAAATAAAAAATAGAAAATAAAACATAAACGTGAATATACAAATATGATTAATATATGCTAGCTGAAAAAGTTAAGACATAAAAAGTTGCGTGGGAACACTATCATGATTTATACTTAAGACCTATAAATCAAAGTAAAAGACTATATAACAATACTTTATATATCAAAAAAATTATTTATATTTAATGATTTTCTACGAATATGTTTTTTTTAAATTATTTATTCTAGTTCAGACAGAAAAAGCACGTTAAAGTTAGTGGCAAAATAAAAAATTTCATTGATGGGGTCTATCTATCTATTTATATATAATACACATAATTCAACATTTAATATCTATGTATAAGAAAAATTGACCAATAATTTATAATAATATCGTATAATTTTTCTATGAAAGATTGCCAATTGACTTTTCTCGAACAGGAGTAGCTTTGCCATTAACTGGATTACCAATGTTTATCATATTAATTTTATTAAATTTCGCAAATAACCAATATAATAAATTTAATTAGATTCTTTAGGTATAGTTTGCATATTTACGAACTGTAGCTATAGCTTAAGTTGTATCGTTTGTATAATTTACGGATTTATATAATTCACGAGTTTGTATAATTCGCGGATAATTGAACTATTTTGTATAAATTTAAAATAACGAATTTATACAAACGCAAACATCTGAACTTTAAACAGTTATATAAATTATATTATACAAAATTACATTATACAAAAGTTATACAAATTTTGAATTATACAAACGTACGAATTATACAAACTCGAACCATAATTAATGCTAAATGTTAGTAAAAAATTATAAATTAACTAAATTATACCTATGTTAACTAATTAACTTATATATATTTACTTATTCGCGTAATTTTCCTATTGCTAATTGCATAGCCTTTTTGAAAACAGTAAAATTGACGCAGAAACTAAACAACTTTTAGCACAATGATGAGTTCTCATTTCTTATCGTATTTATGAATAATGTTTGATTCGTGACCAGGCACTGTATTCTAATTATAATTTATAATAATTGCAAAACAATTCATTGGAGTTGGAATTTTTAATAAAAGAAAAGTACAAAATATATGAGAGAAATTTTTTAATAAAAGAAAAGTACAAAATATATGAGAGAAATGAATATACAAAAAAATCAAAAAAATTCAATATTTACTAAATATAATATAATTTTTTATTAAAGAAAATTCGAATAACTCCTTCCTCTCACTTGACTCCGTCCCGAGGACAATAATATTGAAAGCTAAAAAGATTTATTTGGGAGGTATAACGTGTCATTTTTTTTTCTATTTATAAAGTGAGTAACAACATCAATAATACTTTTATTGGTTTTATTTTCTGTCAGTTAATTATTATCACAGATTCTTTTTTATTCTTTTGACCTCTTCTTGACAATGAAATCTGCATGCATATGTCTTTAACATTTTTCAAGCCTTTCCTAATACTTTCTTTCTTTAAGCTCGATTTGTGCCCATTTTTTTGAAAATTAATTAAGAATTTAAGTTATATATATGCATATATAGTTCCAATATTTCTTACATTACTAGCATATTTAATTTAATTTTAACATGTAATAACAAATCAATTATTATATTGGAAAGGATAAATTGGTACACATATCTTATTCATATTTAGGAAATAGAGTGATAGTTTTCAATAGATCCTCGGTTCAAGAAATACTGTTAATTAGCAGATAAACATGGTAAAAAATAATGAGACAGTCAAACTAGAAAACATCAAATTAATTATTAAAACTGTAAAAAGTAAAAAACGCATGTCCAATTATTGTGTAGAGTAATAAGGAGTATTATTGTTACTTTTACAAAGGAAAGGACAAATGCTGGGGGACCTTTAAGGTTAAAGGTAAAAGAAAACTACTTTTTTTTAATGGGTAATTAGCATTTCTATGATACTGATATTGTAAATAATTTTTTACGCTTTGATTCAATTTAATTAATTATAGCAAGTTATTATTCTATTTTTTAAATTATCATATTCCGTATTAGGTTTACTGCTTATTGCCTATTTAAAAAGGAAGTGTAACCCGTTATTAAAGATAAAGAATCACATTCATCCACCACAAAATTCGAGTGGTGTATAAAATTTAGATTATATAATAATATTTTCTATACTATATATATATATATATATATGCTCCAACCAAAAATCAAATTAAAGTAGACCAATAGTAAAACATTTACATGCATGTACAGTAATCAATTATATTGCCTATACTATATATGCTCCCACCAAAAATCAAAATAATATAGACAGTTATTATAAAGTAAAAGCCTAGACCTTTTAAGAAATAAATGCTTTTACTTTTTACAGAAAAAAATGGCCACGTCCAGTTTTATTAAAACTCAATTTCTCTTATTGTAATATATAATTTTTTTATATGTTCTAGAAAAATTAATCAAGCACGTTTGAACAGTTTCATAATGTTTCCATTTTCACTAAACTTCCATAAGTCTATGCATAGTCCCTATTAATTCATGTGCTAATAGCCTAATAAGAACAAATTAAGCTTGATTTCGGGAGATCTTATGCTAAATTTAGAGAGAGAGAAAAAAAATTATTGATGAAAACATAGTTGAATCTAATTAGTTACACTTCTCTCAAAATCGGAATCAGAATTTTCACAAAGAGGATTCAAAAAATAAAAAAATGAACAAGAACAAGTCATGCAGATTCAACATCTATTTATAAAATATAAGATAGATAGATAAAAATATTTTTGACCTTGTACGTATAGTGTAACTTTTCAACGAAGTGCTTTCAAAAGAACCCCTCTGCTAATCTCTGTGTACACTTTATGATTTCCAGAGTCCACCCACTACACCAAAAATGATCTTTAGCGGCAATTAATTAATGAAAATAACTTAATTTCCACTAAATATATATATTTAGAGGCAATTACCAATTAACGCTCTGTGTAAATGTCTCTAAAGTCTATAGAGACATTGAATCTAATGACAATTAACTAATGCCGGTAAAGATATTAACACTCTTTATTAATATGTATATTTATTGTTGCTAAAAATTATTTTTACGATAGTAACTTATGAAATCATACTAAATATGTTATTGTTGTACAAGGTTAAAAATCAATTATTTAGACTTATTTAATAGATTTTCTACAAAATTCTATGAACCTATACCTATAGCTTTATATCAACCCCTACCACAAAAGATACATACTTATTAGATATGATTATTTTAAGAAAACATAAATTAAGAAACAAAAGGTTAAGTTGAATCTCATTTGAAGTACTACCAAATCATAGTTTAGTATACAAATATAATAACTTGTCGTATTTTTAGGAATCATTAGTTATTGTCCTCATACATATATATATATATATATATATATATATATATATATATATATAGTTAGTTAGAAATAATATTATATTATTAATTATAAATTACTAGCATTAGTAGTCAATGATTTACCCAATTCAAAAGCAACAATAAACATACACAACTAACAACAAACGCATGTTCTAAATATTCTTTGCTAACAATTTTAGATTTATTTTTTATTAGTATGCCTTTGGTCATTTTTGTGTATATATGCTTTGCACTTAGGTAGTTGCATGAGAAGCTCTTCACAAATTTATCATTATTATTATTAGGTATTCACCAAATAAATGTTCATGTGTTATTCCACATTCGGCGAAAATATAATTTTAATCAAAGATTATCCAAATATAACATATTTTCTATAAAAAAAGATTAAAATCATATATTTTAAATAATTGAAGCTTAAATTATATATATGCTAGCCATATATCATATGGACGAAAATTAGAATTTACCAATATCTTAGGGACAAAAAGTGATAGTATCCCTATTATTTTTTTGTTTCTTTTTCTATAATCATACTGTTAAGTGTTGACCATAAACGGTTACTTATTATACAGGGATTAACGAGATCGTGGAGCTAATTAAGTGTATTAATTACTTGCACTCATGTACTCACAATATTTTAAGTGATTAATTTAATTAATCCTTAATTATTGCCATGCACGTATAGACTAGCTAGCCACTACACTTCCATTTTGAGATTTTTGGATAATTTTTTATTCTTATTAAAGATAATCTTGAGATTTTATTCCCGATTTCTATGGTACTGAGATTTTTTTAATGAAAACATATTATTCTTGTTTAATTTTGACTATTTTAAGTTTGTTATTTAATGAAAATATCGGAATTGGTAATAGTTTTTAGCATATTATATTATGATAATGTGATAACTAATATAATTAAGGATATAAAAAGTGATTAGTGGGTTTGCTGTTGTGACTTAATTATCCGATGATTATTCTTGTACATTTCAATTAGGAAAATTCTTGACATTAATTAAAGGAATAGGCCAATGTAAAGATAATCATTGATGCTCGGAGTTTAAATTAACATATAACGTCTATGAAGATGGTAGATTAGTTGGGGCTGACGCGCTTTTAAGTAAGGGCCTCATCTAAAGCCCTATCTAATTAGATCAAAAAGGGTATGATGTGGCGGGCCCTTTGTTGAGCATTTAGTGAGACGTCGTCCTTATGGACGTATTACATATCTTACTTGGAAGTTCTTGGTAATACGAGTGGGTTCTACCTGCGTAGAGAAAACATCGTTTTACTTTTAACGGAAAACACAATTATTGCTATCAGAATGATATTTACATTGTAAAACAAAATCTTAAACTCCGTTCTTCCCAATTTACTTGGCAATATTTGGCTTATCACGAAATTTAAGAAAAAACAACAACAAAATTTATAGTGTAAAACAAGTCTTATACGTTTGTATGATAATAAATAAATGTAAATTAGTATTGAGTGCGGTTTGTATACTTATCTTTATTGAGCACCTAATCACTGACATTGAAATAAACGATAACATTATGAATAAGATTCGATGAAAATGAGCTGTGGATGATTTCTCAAATAGATTAGTTGAAAACGATCGAAAAAATTAACAAAATTTATAGTGTAAAACAAGTATTAGACGTTTGTATGACGATAAATAAGGCTAGAATGAAAATTTAAAACTTAAATTTTTAACTCGATCAATTAACAAGATTATAGCGTGATAGAGATGCAAATCCGGCGTGAATCTTGGACCTACTTTGTTATAACAGTTTCCATGTGACCTTTTCTGCAAATTATTTTCCATTTTTAAGAAAATTTTATTTTTGTTTCCTCAATTATTAATGAATTTTGATTTTAGACATTTTGCCAGGCACATTTAACATTGAATTGACAATTTTTGGTCCCTTTAGGTAGAAAATTTGTAATGATTACATTAATTTTAAATTATATTACCGTTAAATATGAAATAATAATATAACTTTAATATAATATATCAATAATTGTATGGTTTAGTTCGTAATAATTTATTAAATTTGGGAAGACTCACAGTTAGGGGTGTACATAGATCGGGTTGGTTCGGATTTTTTACAAACCAAACCAAACCATTTGTGTCGGGTTATTAAATCTATAAATCAAACCAAACCAATAAAGTCGGGTTTTTCGATATTAATTTTTTTCGGGTTTTTTTGGGTTTTTCGGGTTTTTTCGGGTTACTCGGGTTTTTCATAGTATCTAATAAAAAACACAGAGTAGTGCTTCTTAAAAAGAGTTCTAGTACAAAATATCAACGTATAAGATGGAGGCAGAACACTGTTTGAAGTTTTAACTTTATAATATAACTTTATAAGATGGTTTTTTTTTGTATATTATTTAGATGGGCTTCTCAACTCCAAATCTAAATGTAAGAAAGAAAATAAAAATTATGAAAAAATTTTAAAAAATATTTATAAATTATATTTTAATAAATATTCTTATGTATAACATAATTTAAAAGTAGTATATCTATAATCGGGTCGGTTTGGGTTCGGTTTGACTTTTTTTAGTTAAAACAAAACCAACCCTATAATGGTCGGGTTTTTTTTCCAAACACCAAACCAAGTCAAACCAAACCACTAGTCGAGTTTTTTTTCCGGTTTGGTTCGGTTTATCGGTTTGGTGCGGTTTATCGGTTTGCCCTGTACAGCCCTACTCACAATCAAAGGCACCAAAAGTGCACATATTAATTAATTAAAGGTTAAAGATAACAACAACAATAATTACCTGATGTAATACTATCGAGTGAAGTCTGAATAGAATAGAGTGTACGCAGATGTTATTCTTATTTTGGAGATAGATAAATTATTTTTAATAGACCCTGAAGCAAAAACAATTCATAAAGTTTAAATATACATAAATAAATAAAAAAATACTACCAAAATCAGAATTTGTCAATATTAAAGAGAACAAAGATACTAAATTCTCTTGCTCTTTTAACCACCACACACCCACGTCACCACTCTACCCACCCCACCTCACCCCAATACCAAATTCAATTGACCACCTTTTATTTTATTTTGTCTATACTTTAACCTTTATGTTTCAAAATATTGCACAAAAGGGCATAATCTTGAATTATTATGTATCCTAACTAGTTACAACACAACCCCAACACCTCATCAACCTCTATATATACCCACTCAATCTCTTTTCAATTTTATTCTTAACACATTCCATACTTCTCTTTGTCCACTAGCAAAACATTAGAGACAATATGGCACCTTTAGGAGACAATAAAGACAATAATGTTGTTGTTTCAAACTTGAAGCTTGAAAGAATGCTTAGTATGAAGGGAGGCAAAGGAGAAGCTAGCTATGTCAATAACTCTCAAGCTCAGGTCCATTTTTGTTTTTGGTCTTTAATTATGATCACTTACAAGTATTTTTTCCTAATTAATTTTGTAAAACTATTTTTTCACTAATTTAGATGGCTATTTTGAAGTTTGAGTGATTGTAAAACTTATAATTTGCACTTTCGAGTTATGCAATAACGAGATCTTTTTCAATAGTAGTTTCATTTTCTAACGAAAAAAGGGATAATGAGATTCGAATCCATATACACATATTGTGTTAGAGACTTTCATAGTCACCACTAGTCATTTTTCGTGTTATATCCAAATCAAACACTACACTATACTATTAGGGTTCCAAATCTCAATGAATAATGTTTCAAAACTGGCATTGACACATGGTATTTGATCAAAGCTCTATAGTTGGTAGCTATTTCATTCTTAGAAAATCATATACTCGAGACTTCCATCTCATATGACTTCAAAGCTTTCGTTTGTTAGTCTTGATATTGAAGTTTTAATAACTCTAAAATCTTTCGTTTTTCAAGTGATGTTCGAAAGTTGGTAAGAAAGCTACACTTTTGAGTGTATGAGTTGTGAATTCTAGAGAAAGAAGCTTACATATTGAGTAAAATTTTAATACAAATACAGAATTTCAGCTTAAAACTACTAAATTCTGTTGAATCCGTAGGTAGAACTCTAGTTCCACATATTTGCAAAAATAAGTCCTTTTATTTTTCCTTAATATAAATTGAACCCTGTGTTATTGTCATATTATTCAGGCGCAACATGCACGATCAATGCTGCACCTATTGAAAGATACCCTTGACGGAGTTCAGCTAAATTCGCCGGAGATTCCATTCGTAATCGCCGATTTAGGCTGTTCCTGCGGTAGCAACACGATTTTCATTATCGACGTAATCGTCAAACATATGAGCAAGCGTTACGAAGCCGTCGGCCAAGAGCCGCCGGAGTTTTCAGCTTTCTTCTCCGATCTCCCGTCGAACGATTTCAACACTCTTTTTCAATTGCTGCCGCCTTTGGCTAATAATGGTTGTGGAAGTATGGAGGAGTGCTTAGCTTCTAATAGCCACCGGTCGTATTTCGCGGCCGGCGTTCCTGGTTCCTTTTACCGGCGTCTTTTTCCGGCCAGATCTATTGACATTTTCTATTCTGCTTTTTCTTTGCATTGGCTCTCTCAGGTAAAAACTTTAATTTCTCACTTTTATTTTATCTTCTTAAATTATATTTGGTCCAAATTAGCCTCGAATACTTGTTTAACGATTTGTGTGGATCGATGTAGGTGCCGGATATAGTGTTGGACAAGAGATCAGCAGCGTACAACAAAGGGAAAATATACATACATGGAGCAAATGAGAGCACAGCAAATGCATACAAAAAACAATTTCAGACAGATTTGGCTTATTTCTTGGGATGTAGGTCCAAAGAAATGAAGAGAGGTGGTTCTATGTTTTTAGCTTGTTTGGGTAGGACTTCTGTGGATCCTACTGACCAAGGTGGGGCTGGACTTCTCTTTGGGACACACTTTCAAGATGCTTGGGATGATCTTGTCCAAGAGGTAAACATCATGTTGCTATTTCTTCAACAACAAGTCTCGAGTTTAAAGCTCGATTTAAAGAAAAAAATTCTTTTTGATAGAGAGTACTCCCCTTTATTTTTATTGTGGAACTATTCGATTTGAATATGGAGTCAGTTTCAAATACTAGATGATTAAACGGAAAAAAAATATTAAAAAATTAACTTATTTTTAAGTAACATGTCTAATTCGTCTAACATTATATGATTGAGTCATGACTCGTTTGTTAATTTGAGTATCAAATGAATTTAATTTGAATCAATAAGACAGTATTCAATAACATGTGTCAATTATCTCACAGATTTGAAAATGATCAATCAAATTATTGGGCCAAACAATCATAGAAAATGGAATTTAGAGATTTGGAACGATGTAATTTGAAAAAAGCCAAGCTAATTATTTAAGGAAAAAAAATAGGTTTCATATTATTTTATCAAAAGAGCGAAGTAAATTCAGGAGATAACTGAAATATGTTGGGTGAATTCTGTGTTGATTCATTATTTGAATCATCATGATTTAACTCATTTTGATCCAAATGAAATTTAAATGGATAGAACTATACTGCATAACCTGTTTATCGACCTGTTCATTTGTCATCTCTAATAATCTTTGTTTTTTGTATGAATAACAGGGCCTAATTACTAGTGATAAAAGGGACAAGTTCAATATTCCAGTGTATGCACCAAGCATTCAAGATTTCAAAGAAGTGGTAGAAGCCAATGGTTCATTCAAAATTAACAATCTTCAAGTTTTTAGGGGAGGAAGTCCCTTGGTGGTTAGCCATCCGGACGACGCGGCTGAAATTGGACGAGCACTAGCTAATAGCTGCAGGAGCGTTAGCGGGGTGCTCGTCGATGCCCACATTGGCGAACAACTCAGTGATGAGCTGTTCGCCCGAGTGGAGGATCGAGCCACGTGTCATGCTAAAGAGCTTCTTCAGAATCTTCAGTTTTTTCATATTGTTGCTTCACTTTCTCTTGTGTAGAAACTAAATGTTTAATTAGAATTTCAAAAGAGAGACAAAGGGGCTCTAGTGAAAGTCTATATGTCTCTCCCTATTAGAATGAATGAAATATTGTTAGAGAAATTAAGACTGACTTGTAGTTTGGTTTAGCTGATAACATTGTGTGGTCGAGCCGCGGCAACTGTTTATAGCCTCCACTCCCAACCTAGAGTAGAAAGGCTTTCAGTAGCGCCCTTAGATTCTAAGTCTTTTGAAGCGCCAGTAGTTTTTACACATGCGTCGTTAACACTGTAATCGTTGATGTTGTTGATGCTCTATCAGAAAGAGAGGCCTGATGTTATATGAGCCCCTAACAAGGAACCGTAGGCATAGAGTTATTGGGTCATAACTCTTCTACTCGTCGCTTTGGTAGGCGGTTGCAGTAGTTAGAACCTCTTTGCAGTTCTCGATTCTATCTCCGCAACTCTAATTATAACATGATCTGAAAAAACTGTTCAGTAAGGAAAGATCATATCCGCGTAGGGCAGCTAGGGCTGGAGCAGCAATCTTGTCGGAAAATTAAACGTTCAAATTTGTGATCTAAACAAATCTCAGGCATTCGTCATTTGTTTAATTTTTTGATCTATATATGAAAATCTCAACATTGTTAATTTCGTTTCATATTTGCTACGCACTTAGACAAACAAGAAAACAAAAATTTACCACAAAATTATCAAATTGGTTTATACCTTATGCAATAATTTCAAAATATGCCCTTGAATAATTAAAAAGGTCCGAATATATTCTCACAATTTGAACTCAAAACCATATCATCTAAGGCCTTCAACAAAATAAACGCACCTTACAATGATTTTCAAGATTCGAACCTAAAATATGTGATTAAGAGAGAAAATTCAAGATAAAAATAATACCCAATCAGTCACAAGTTAAAATTTACTAATCATGTAAACAAACATTTACACCAACAGTATATTATAACTTAAATCTACTTTCTCCATCCTATTTATGTGACACTTTTTCAGATTTCGTATTTTAAATTAGTTTTTCTTTCATCGTATTTTTTATGTCTTTTAACTATTTTAAATTGTCATTTTAATGACTTAAAGTACTTTTCACGTAGTTTTTAACTATGAAAAATTTAATTTTAAAAAATTAATAGATTTCATGTCTGAATTTAGTTGCAAAACTAAAAAAGTAGTTTGACTTCTGAAATTCGATGATGTCACATAAATTGAACAAGAGTGGTGACTAAGCTTTAATTAGTTGTAGGGTTTATAAGAATACAAAATTTAGCCCAGCTTTCATTTTGCCTGAAAAATCCAAAACCAAAACCATGAATACCTTGTCCAACTCATACTACAGTGTAACTTTGAGAAAATTTTGACAGGTCAATTGGGATACTGAATATGTTGTTGTTATAAAAGGTCCTTTTATCGTTAAAAAGAATTTATTTAATAGACAGTCATTCAATTTTCTTTACACATAAATTTAAAACTATTCAACTTTTCTTGTTGTGATCTTTTATGAATTATTAATGTTCAAAGGGAAAATATTGTACTACTGGTGACCCCATTTTTGATATAATTGCCTTACAAAAAAAAAATGAAAAAGGTAAAGACATTTTGCTAAGTTATAATAAGTTGAGGGACATGCTATTTTCTTAGGAAAATGAAGTGACATATATAACATTAATAATTAAAATTGGTCATTCAGCAAGTTGTCACAATTTCTTTTCTATTTTGTCTCTTCTTGACAATGATATATATGCATGCATGTCAACATTTTTCCAGCCTTTTCTAATAAAAGTAATTACAACTAAGTTCTATATAATCTTGAAAAAGAGAGTTGATTTAAGCTGAGACCAAAATATTATGTCATAGAATAGATACCTTATAAGTACAAACTTTATTACCATTAATTAAAGATCTCGTGTTTAAATATGATCCTGAAAGTGGAAAAGTGGGAGCTCTTTCTCTTTAGTGAGTCCTATGCGATTGAACAAATATAGATTATTAGTCAAGCGAGTAGCTTTGAGAACATAAAAGAACCGATTTGACACAATTCAGCATGAAACTCAGAATAGTCGATCGACATGTTAGGACGGTAGAATTGGGGAGGGGGAATCATGTCTATGCTCTATTCGGACACGAGCAGGAACATAAAATAAAAGGAAAAATTGAATACATTAACACTTTGTTTGGATGGTTGTTAGTTGTTACGTTTCATAATGTATCATATTATATTGTATTTTATTATATATATACTTATATTGTTTTGATGAAATACAATATTTGGATAGATTGTATCATTTTTCATCGTTACATAATGTCACACATCAACAATTTGAAGGAAAAATCTATCAAAATAAATAAGGTACGGGATAGAGTTATTATAAAAATGTAGGATAAATGATAGAATAAGATTGTTAAACTATAAGGACAAAACGAGAAGAAAAAATAAGGTAAAAACACGATCACACCAAATCGATCGTGACATAAAATGTTATAATGATGGATTTAACAATATGATACAACAACATATAAGTAACAATCAAAACATACATTATATTTAAACTAACAAAAGAGTATGCAATAAGTAACAACAATCCAATTAATCAAGTTATAAGTAGATCAGTTTGTCGTCTCTATTCATAGAATTTCCAAGATACCATACCCAAGTACAACCCTCCACCCACACACACACCAAAAAAAAAAATCCAACCAAAAAAAGGAACACAAAACTGGTAAAAGAGACAAGTTGAAGTCATTCAAAAGCACCTTATTGATTGTAGCCAGTGATATATCATATTGACATAACATCATTCAATGGTCCAATATGAATACATCAGCCACCTCAGGCAGTCTAAAACTCACTTTTTTCTTCAACTTTCCACTTTGGCTTCTACAAATTGAAGAATAATTATCTTCTCTTTGATCTCTAATTCCTTCAACTTCACTAGTACAACTATTGTTTTTTTGATAGGTGATAACTTCAATATTATTAGTAGTACTACTATTATTGTAAGATAATAATCCTCCAAGTGAAGGATAAATTTTGTTAGAGGACTGTTTATTGGACCCTGGTGAAGCCAATATCCATTCCTCTAATGTCACAAAATTATTTTTATTATTACTAGTAGCATCCTTCAAGAATTTAGTTTTCTGATGATGATGATGATGATTTTCTCTTTGGTGTGAATGAATTTGTCTTTTCCTATTCTTCATTGATGTCCAAAGGCATTTAAGATTGATTTGTCCAAAACCACAAAGAGTACTTGCACCCATGACTTAAAGAAAAAAATCAAGAACTTGCATCTATGGAAAGTAGTTAAGAAAGAGTAAGTTTTATATGGATGATTAATTGTTATATATAGTTTTTTCTCAACTCAGAAATCTAGAAAATAATTTGGACTAGTCATTGTGTTTTTGCCCCAAGTTGATTATAAAAAAATAATTTTTTTCTTAGGGGGTATCAATAATGCCCAAAATGAAATTAAAATGGGGTCGATGATAATTGCCATTAAAAAACGGACGTCTTGGTAAACATAGAATTGATAATAACATGGAAAACACAAGACTCATAATTATTAGTTGCATTTATGCATGGACTTAATCCTGATCTCATTCTTATCGAAGAGCTTAAACTGTTAGAGATATAATATGAGTAATGAGTGTTGCTCTAATACCAATTGCATTCTCATTTAAATGCGTACTCATTTAAACACGTAACACAGACAGAAGATACTTTTATTTGCTTAATTATATCTTTAATATCACGCTTAATTATATCTTTAATATCACCAATGAGGACTTTGTTAGAGCTCCAATTCACAGCTTAGAGTGATTCAGTTAACTACATTTTGTGCATTACTATGATTCTCTCCTTGTACTATGGAGATACTTTCTTTCTCTTGTTTCTTTTCTAGGTGGAATCAAATTGATGAACATTACAAGGAACACAACAATCATCAAATTGTGAAGAGTGCAAAGTTGAACTTCTTTCTTCTCCTTTCCTTCCATAATTGCTTATTTTTGTTCATCAAACAAATTGAAGCGCAGAGTCACCATAATATATAATCAAATGAGATCATAGAGAAAGTTGCACATCTATTTAGCTCTCTAAATAAAAAAGCTGATGGACTCGTAGACGCATACATAACCGCAACACTGTTTCAACATAAAAATGGTAGAGCAGTCGATGAAAAACACAATTTACAAATTAAATCAAATAGTGAAAACACAGCAGAAAAATGTTTACACAGTTAGTCCAGGTGTTTAGCACAATACACTTCATTGATCAGCTGATGGATTTGTCAATAACTCAAGTGATTTTTTGAGGTAATCTACAGCGATAGAGACATCATCAAATGCCAGAGCCCCGACAGCAAACCTTGCAGCCTTGTGCGCTTCAGCTATTTTCTCCGGAGAGGGCTGGTAATTGCTGTCGTATTCATATGTTTTCACAGGAGCAGCTGCAGTTTCTGATGCAGTTCCATTGCTGTATTGTGATGGATAGTTTACAGTGCTAGAGGCAGGCAATGTGGAATACGAAGCATCAGCGCCTTGGTAGTGAGAAGGGTAATGTGATGGTACAGAAGGAAGACTGCTCTCAGCAAAGCTAGCATATGACTGGAAATTGGGGAATTGCGAAGGGTAAGGCTGCTGTGGGAAGTGAGACTGTGGTTCTTGCGCATAAGGTTGATGGTGATACGGCTGGGGGTAAGAAGAATTTTCAGATGCATTAAGGGATGGAGACTGCTGGAAATTATGAGAAGAATAGCCATCATGAGGAGGATACTCATCACCAGGATATGGAGGAGATGAAGGGGCATGTGAAGGAGTTGACTGTGTGGTGGCTGCCGGTGGTGATGGAGGGATGTGTGAAGGAGGTGTCTGTGTGGTGACTGACGGAGGTGGAGGGATGTGTAGATGAGGTGGTGGTGGGGTGGCTGCTGGAGGAGCAGGTCTATTTGCAGAATACTGTGCATTGTCATACATGTGATTGAACGACTCGGATTCTGGTGCAGATTTGATGACTGAATCAGTTCCACTAGGTTGAAGATCCTGCGATGAAGAAATGTGTTTCATACTTTTTTGATGAAGAAATGTGTTTCATAAAAAGGCATCAGGCAAATGCAAAGTTAAAGGAAGCTAATTACAGAAGAACAAAAGTGTAGGAGAACATTGTTCGTCCAAAAATACAATGTCTCAATCAAGAACTAAAGTGCTAATAAAATCCAAAAACTGTACTGAACTAAACATTAGCGTTAATAATAGCTTGCAATTATTATGTCTTCTGATGCTCTAGAAAGAAACTAATTGTTTCAAGCAAGAAATCTAAGCAATATAACAGCCACATGTTTAAAGCTCAAAACTCAATATTTTAAGGCATTAACAGGGAAACACACACTCACTAAGGTAAGAGCCCATCATCGTTCCTAACAGCAAGGAAATTTGAATGTCTACTTTAAGGCTTTCCTTCAAATGACAGTGTTATAAGATCTTTTAGATTACACTTCAAAAAGTAATGAAGTAGCCCCCCATCTGTCCCATTGTTTTCCTACCTACTTTCTGTTATAAGAAGCTCCAAAAAGAAAGGTCACATTCAAATTATCAATAAAGAAAGGTCTGTTTTCACAAATGCAACAATCAATCAGTGCAACGTATGACCATATGTGTTACTTGAGCAAGGTAGGGGTAAGGCTGTGTACACACCACCATCCCTCATCCCTCAGATTCTACTTGTGGGATTACACTGGTTATGTTGTTGGTGTTGTTGTAATGTATGACCATAACTACTCTGACTCCCAAAACTTTTCGAGATAGAATAATACACTAGGCAACAAATTATAACAAGCATGAAACCTACATATGTATCACTTTGTGCACTGGACAGCTCTGAAGTATCTCCTTCATCACCAGGAGGGCCTGGTACAGGCTTCCTTCCTTCTTTCAAAGCTTTCCTTATATCTGCTGCCTTCCAAGCTGCATACTTCTGCTTCTGCTCAAGCTGATCATAAATATTAGAGGTCAACCAATCTGGCAAACAAAGCCTATATCACTAAAACATATTCTCTCACACATATAAAAGACATGTGACAATATAGATGAAAAGAAACTCACATCAGGCTGGAGTTCACCAAACTGATTAAGGATCTCAAAGAAGATACTCGCAGCATAAAATGTCTTTGCTGTATTCCTGTTAAACGCAGTCAGTCATTGCAAAGAAAGTCATAGTCATAAATAGACAAACAAGCTTCAATAGCGCTTAGCAAACAATATTACCAACTTCTTTTACACTTAATATCATCAATGAAATATGATGTCGACAATTAATGAGAGATCAGAAGACAGCCACCATATCAGTCTTTTCAACTAATTAACCGAAGAGGATGGGGGGAGGAGGTTGACAAAAGAATTCTAGAGACGAAGTTAAAGCTATCTAGTTGAAAGAGATCAAAACAAATGCTGGAGAAAACTGGAAAGCTAGTAGTAAACGTCCTAATCTTAACCATGTCTTGTTCCATCCAGCATGAAGATGACACATTAAAACCAGATAAAGCAGCCAAGATGGCATCTAAAAAAACAGTGCAGTCAGTGAACTGTTATCAATGAAAAGATAGTACTACTGATTCCATATAAGAAGAATGATGCAAGTGCAAAGCAAAAGTTGCATGTCACTCAATTGATAAAGTCCATACAAGTCAGCTCGCCCAGCTCGATCTTGTTTGTCTGCCTTCGCGAAAACATTCAAGGCAAATCCCTCCACATGAAAATGATCATCAGGCCCCAATTTCAATGACTTCTTATCCTGTAGAAAGAGGGAACAAAGATGACGCACAAGAAGCCAAAAAGGGCATCCAATATAAACATCAAACAGCTCTCTAGCTACAAGCTCACAGAGTAATAACCATTCAGCCAAACTAGAAAATGTTTTGCTTCTAAAAGATTAGAGAGGCCGATTCAAGCAGAAGAATGTTAAACTAAAACACCAAGATTAGTTTATAAACAGAACAAATTCTTTTTGAAGTATATGAAAGTCGAGGATATGCTAGCCAAACAGTTTGCTTCTGCAAGATCAACATTGTCCAAGAAAGCCAAATAGTGTTAAACTAAAACACCAAGATAAATTTATAAACCAACCAAATTTCTGTTTGCAGTACATGAAAAGAACGACACGCTACCCAAACAATTTGCATGTTTCTACTCTCTGACCGAAATTTATCATTTTGTCGTGAATGACATAAGTTCTCAATGTTTAAATATCAATCAATCAACTATTCCTCAATCCCAAATTATTTTTATCCAGCTATATGAATCCCTCTGGCAGGAGTTTATCATAGTTAAGACTATTTTTACACTAGCTATCAATATCTCCTCTATATTTGAGATCAACTATACTCTAGGAAGCTCAGATAGACAAAATTGTGCTCAATGTTCAATTGCAACAAAGAAATTCACATGCTAAATATTTTGTCAATATCTTACCAACCCCCCACCCCACCCACTCCCAACCATATTTTCTACAAGAAATATCTGGGTATTCAACTGACAAAGAAAAAAGAACAAAAAGTTAAGAGAAGTTCTCAATGTTTAAACATTAGTCAATCATCTAATCAACTATTCCTAAATTCGAAATTACTTGGCGTCCAGCAATATGAATCCTCTTTCAGTATTTATTAGATAATTCCTCATTAGACTATTTTTACACTAGCTGTCAATATTTCCTCCAGATTTCAGCTCAACTATACTCTAGGAAGCTCAGGTAGACAGGTGTTATGCTCAGCAAAACTACAACAACAACAACAATAAACTCAGCATAATCCCACATGGAGTCAGGGGAGGGTAGTGTATACGCAGACCTTGCCCTACCTTGAGAAGGTACAAAGGCTGTTTCCGAATTCTAATAGAACCTCGGCTCAAATACAGATGAAGAAGATGACAGTAGCAACAAGCACGAACAACAAGAAGAAACTACAATAATCAAGACTAACGAAACAACAAAAGGAAGGGAAGCTCAGCGTTGTTTAATTGAAAAGAAGAAATTCAAATACTAATCATTTCATGAATAAATATTTGGGTATTCAGCTCATGAAGAAAAAAAAGGATAAAAAATAACAAAAGAAGAAACCTTTTCAAGTTGATTTATAAGCGAAACAAGGATGGAATTAGTGGTCTTTGTACGCTCATTCTGAGGAATCTTCAATCCTCGCTCCATAGCATACAATCGACCTGCACAAAAAAATCATAATTTTTTTCAAATTAAGCAATTTTTAACCAAATTCAACATGATCAAGTCCCAATTAAACAACTTTTAACCAAATTTAACATGATCAAAGTCCAATTAAACAATTTTTAACCAAATTTAACATGATCAAAGTCCAAATTAGACAAATTTTAACCAAATTCAACATGATGAAAGGAAAATAGGGTTTAGGAGGAATAAAAGTTACAGTAGTAGGCGACGAGAGGTTCGTGTTTCTGCAACTCATCGGCGCGTTGAAGATAAGGTAAAAGAAGCTTTGCTGGTTCATTCTCCTTCGACATCGCTACTTCTACAAGCTTCGATTTATGACAAGGTTTTCAAATAATTTTGGCTATGAAAACTTCAGTGCTTTTTTGGTTAACAATGACGTCAGGTTTTATATTGGTGCGACTTTATTGATATTTCTACGAAATTGCCCCTTCTCAAGTAAGGAAATTTATTTTCGTTTTATTGTATCTTCTTTTAGTTTCTAATAATTTTGGTTAAACCAGTTAAAATTAATAACGGATACGTTATACGAATATTGTATCGAAATCAAAATTTTCAGTATTAGTATGGTATTTGTTACGCCCTTTTACAAATTATTATATTTAGTACCATAATCGAAATTTATAAGAATACCAAAACATCGAATATATATATAGTTACATACACAATTTATGTATGTATTATTATAATACTAATAATTATATAAAATAGTTTTAGTACGAAACCAATTATTTAGACTTGAAATTTTAAGTATCCTATCTTGATTGATATGTTTTTTGTGTGTAACTAATTCACAAAGGAAATTGCTTGGTTGTATTTTCTTTTTAATATTTATGTATAGAATATTAGTATGATATAATTAAAATGTTTCTTAGAAAAGTCGAAGTCATAATTTTTTATTTATGAGTATTTGTATGTCAAAATCAAACAAATTATTATTAACAATTTGCCATACTATAAAATATTAAATCATATTGAATTAATTAGGTATGATAATAATATAATACTGTTAAAAACCGAAAACCGAGAAGTTTTCAATATCATACCATGACCACGACCTACTTGTAACGCTACATTTTGGAATTGAACTTCCATTTCTCAGAATAGGCGCCAATATTTCGAGTAACTTTCTAATATAGCACAAACTATTAGGTCTCTACTCTCTGATAACTCACTGTCCACATATTTATCCTACTACAGCTAGACTAGTAATGACAACAGAAGACAATGGTATATGAGTACACATCTCTCATTCAGCAGTTACTATGGGGTGCTAGGAATAGGCTCAGTTCCAGAAATGTGAGACGCTGCATCATCTTTGGTCATGGCAACATAGTTCACAGGAGCACTGAGTCTGGTGTCTCTCTTCCCATCTTTAGAAGTTGACTTTGAACCGTTTTGGTGGGAATTAAGAGACAGTCTTCTGCTTGCCGGCCCATTGGCACTGCCATTTGCTCGTGGGCCTGTTATCTTCTTTGGACCAAGGGGTCGAGCAGGGCTTGGCGTTGATCCAAATACTTCTGGATCTTTGCTCATCTGCTCATGGAACTTCTTCTGGTCCTGCCATACACCAAAAGAAACATTTAGAGAAGGTCTTCAGTTAGTCATTCTTCCTATGACATTAAGCAAAAACTAATGCTAGGTCGAGCCTTGTTTCGCCAATTAACTTGATAAGAGGTGCTGGACTTACCCTTAACCTTCTTTTCTCTTCTTCTCTATCGTGCCTGAGCATCATATATTCATCTAGCATGGCAAGTAGTGGAACACCATCATAAGTGAATGTGGTGTCTCGCTCTTGTTCCCATGCTCTAGTTTTTGCAACCAAAGAGTCCACAAGAGCTGCATAACCAAATTTTATATTCAGACTCGGCAACTAATATGCACTAATAAAATGGATCGAGCTTTGCATAGAAAGGCAATGTATCTTAAATTGTTGAACTGTCCGTCAAGCATATAAGAATCCTTAAGCTCCTTGAAATGGATAGCAAAACTAAGAAATGAAAGACACTAGATAGAGATCATTAAATAAATCCTTGGTACAACTGAAAACAAGTACTTGCATCGGCCCAGAGCCATATTATATGTTTGTAAGTCTCAACCTCAAAACATATCCAGTAGAGCCAACACTAATATCCACAATAATCAGTTTTAACAGTGATGCAACACTAATTCAGGATGTACCTGGAATTTTGTTGACCAATATCCGGGCCTTTTCAGCTCTCTTCAAATTCAAGTGTGCCCCTCTGCTTGCATTATACCGGTTGTCATCCTGTTTCGACATAATTTATGACACGTTACCATCATAATTTCCAGGGAGACATACCTTTATGTTGATCTGATGAACTACAGGCATGAAAACCCAATTTTACCATTACTGTCAAACTCTCAATTACAAATGATGATGTGCAGGGGAAGAACCAAAATTGTTGTTTTGTGGCAGACTATTACAGCTTAGTGGCATATAATTGAATGTACCCCACACAAGTAAGCACTTTCATCATTGTTGTCAGCTAGATCTTATATCAAATGTGATGACCATAGTTTAATTCATATGCACTTACTGAAAATATGGAAGTAGAAAATCAGTATAGTTCAAGAGATTCCAATGCATCTCATTAGAATGCTTTACTAGCTTCTTGATCTGGATTTCTAGGAACTACATATTTTGAAGCATATCAATGATGACCGTACTCTTTCCTCATATATATCATTGTTTCATTCCAAATATTATGCATTCTAACATCATATAACTTGAAACATAGTAGCAAAGAAGCTACAGCTACTCAAAAAGGTGAAAGAATGAAAAAGGATTCTGTCTCTGCCGAATATACTGACAAATCAAGCTCTACTCACCTCATATGCTCATTAAATGACAGCATGAAGAATATATCCACACAAGGAAAAGAAAAAGAAAGAGGAAGGACAACATGATGATAACGAGAGAATATACCCTGTTGTAGTCTTCAAGCCAGCTCTCTTCTTCACAAGCTGCCATCCATTTCTCAACTTTTTCCAATATTTCTTTCCTGCTATGAGCCTCTTCTTTTGCATTTACAATCTGATTGTCCATGTCAGCTAGTAATTCTGCAGGATCAACATTCCCAGAATCAATCAGTGCCATAATCTTTTCTCGAGCAGCCTCAGTATCAATCTCTATGTGGGCACGAGCATAAATGTCTTCCAGTTCAGCCTGTCTTTTGAAAGAAATCTCCTTCATCTTACTAGCTTTAAGTTGATCAAGCCTTTCAACTTCCACCTCAGCCTTGACAATAATAATAGAAAAACAGTTAGTGACAAGCTACAAAAGCACTTGAAGTGGATTCTAAGATCTATCTCTATCTCCTGATACCTGTTCAATTAAATCAACAGCAAGAGCCCCTGGAATGGCCACTTCATCCACTGAAGCTGATATGTTGCAGGTAACATGGTCAAACAAGCTCCTTTCTTCTTCTGGAGTATCCATCAAATTCCATAAATCAATTAGCTGAGTTGCTAATTCTTGAAGCTGCAAGAGGAGAAAAAATCAGAAGAGAACTGAATTCAAAAAGAAGTGGACTGAGTGTAATGTTCACCACGTGGATATGATATATATAGTGGCTATAGCATGTTTAAAGTAAGTGTTAAACTGACTACTGACTATTGCTTCAATGTGCAATTGAACGTCCATGTAGACTGAAAGAATTCCAAGGAAAGGAACTCCAATCATGCACATAGGATGGATAAGCAGACTTGTTAGTGAGCTACTCTGTTTAATCAGTATAGACGAGTTGTGCTTAGAGGATCCAAATTCTGAATAACAAACATTGCAGAATATGCCTGATGCATTCTAAACTTGATGAGAAGTATAATTAGGAAAAGCAAACTAGTATACTTAAAAAAGTAAGGACATTTACCTTGAGCAATCTCTGCTTCTTATCTTCCTTTAAAACCAAGACAGTGTTAGCCAGATTTGACAATGTATCATTGCTAATACTTTTTGATTGTACACCAGTAGAATCATCAAGGCTTGGGTGAACTTCTGTGACGGTACTGAAGAAATCCATGCCAAGAACAGCACAAAGGTCATGCACGGTACTCACAAGATCAAGGACCTTGTGTAATCTGTCACTCTGCAAGTTTAAACAAGAATGTATTGAGTATCTGACAAACACGACCAGATAAGCAGACTATACAAATTTTCTTGTGAATATTGGTTATACCTTCTCCTTTTGGAGCTCTTGAAGCTGCGCATGATACTCATCCAACTTTTTTACAGATAAGTCAGATTCGTCCACTGTAAGACTCTCAACTTGCTCGCTAGCCCCTGCAATCTCACTGCTTATCTTCTGAATTTGTGACTGTACATCAAAGAAATCTTTTATCCTATCATCTTTCTGCTTCCATAGTTTTTCCAGTGTTGGTGCTATAGCTGCAAGCTGTTCCTTGATTGTACCTGAAGTCTTCTCAGGCTAGACAATCAACCACAGAAAGGAAAACAAGCATAAGAAAAAGGAAGAATTATGACTTCCAACTGCAAACAAAAGAAATTTACATATTTCTGTCCATTTATGACAAAAATGATGTATGGTTGCTCACAATTCCAACATATGTCTTCTCTCCAAGGGCCGATAGCAGCCTGGAGAGTTCAACTTTGGCATCTGCCAATGCCTGAAGAAGGTGAGCCCGTGACTTCACAGCATGGTCAACCTTTCTCTTGTAGACATCCAGACACTCTTGATCTATCTGAAGAAGCATCTTGTCCCGTTCATCATCAGTTTCACCAACCTCATCCCAGATTTGCTGCATCAACAGACAAGTTTATTTTATCCATCAGCTACATACACAGTATATACGTTAAGGAGAGTACTTGATTGGTTCCTTTTAAAGTTAGTTAAAAGATTGAGGCAATCCACAAAAAAGAAAAAATAATTGCCTGCAGCTTTTGTAATAGGGTACCGCAAGTTGTTTCATCAAGAACAGGAGATACTTGATCTTCCACTGCTGCCATCTTCAGTCACTTGGACCAAACCTGATATTGATTGCAAAACCAGGTAAATTTTCAACCTTAGGTCACGTGCTTCAGAAATTGATGATGAAATTTGCTGAAATTTTACAGGATAAATAGCATAACCACATGTAGGAACCAGAAAGGCCAACTAAAATAAGTTATTGAGCAGTCATCAACATTACTAAGTCACCAAATAATCTACATTTGTGAAAAATGGTTTTTGCACCTATATTAAGCTCACACAAATGTACATCAATTTAAAGCCAAAACAGCACATTCACAACAATTAAAATGCCACAGTTACTCTCAAAACACTTCAATCAAAACTTGGGCAAAGCAAAAGTCAACAGGAAAAGCCTCCAACAAAGAGAAAAATTCCAACTTCAAGCTCTTACATTCACACAAATGCACATCAATTTAAAGCAAAAACAGCACATTCATAACAATGAAAATGTCACAGTTACTCTCAAAACACTTGGATCAAAATTTGCGTAAAACAAAAATAAATAGGAAAATCCTCCAAAAAAGGAAAAAATTGTGAACTCCAACCCCCTACATAGTTGCATTCACACAAATGTACATCAATTTAAAGCCGAAACAGCACATTCACAGCAATCAAAACGCACAGTTACTCTCAACACACTTCAATCAAAATTTGAGCAAAGCAAAAACAAACAGCAAAAATCCCTTAACAAAATTCACACAAATGTACATCGATTTAAAGTCAAAACAGTACATTTACAGCAATCAAAACACCACAATTACTCTACTAACACTTAGATAAAAATTGAGCAAGCCTCTCTACCTTGACGAGGTAGTGGTAAGGTGTGCGTACCCTCTCCAGACCCCCACTTGTGGAATTTCATCGGGTATGTTGTTGTTGCAAAAATAAACAGAAAAAGCCCTCCAACAAAGAGAAAATTTCCAACTCCAAGCCCTTACATTCACACAAATATACATCAATCTAAAGCCAAAACAGCACATTCACAACCATCACACAAATTCACATCAATTTAAAGCCAAAACACTACATTCACAACAATCAAAACACCACAGTAACTCTCAAAACACTTCAATCAAAACTTGAGCAAAGCAAACATAAACATAAAAATCCTCCAACAAAGTGAAAAAAATCCAACTCCAAGCGCTTACATTCACAGAAATGCACATCAATTTAAAGCCAAAACACCACAGTTACTCTCAAAACACTTAGATCTCATTCCAAAATCGATCGAACCATACTCAAAAAAGGCACAAATACACTATAAACGCGTTGCCCATTGCTCATTCTACTGCTAAAAAACAAACAAAACAGAACTAAAATGAAGAGAAATGCTTACCCAATTTAGGCAGTTTTTGGTGAGATTTCGGTCTCAGATCTACGAACTTTCACTTCACAGAATCAGTATATATGAGTGTTTGTATCAATCAGAGAGACAACTGGGGTGGAGGGGTGCGTGGGTAGGGGGCTAAGTAAACAACTGAGAAAAGGGATATATTCAGACAAAAAGAAAAATAGAGGCGAGGGGGGTGGGGGGCCGTGAAAAGATTTAAAAAAAAAACGTCTTCTTTACACTTTTGCCACTGCTTGTAGTTCAAATTTACCAATATGACACTGAAGAGCAGAAGAAACGGACATTTGACTGATTTGACCAGACGGTCTTTCTGGTCAAAGAGCTAAACGTGAGGTCATTTCGGGTAAAAATTTATTAGCACCCGAGCTGTAACAAAATATATTATTTATGGCATAGTCAAAAATTAAGATTAAGATGTGTATTAATTAATTATAATCTTGCAATAAAAATATATATCATATATATATTGAAATGATAGAAGTATCGAGTAGAATGTTATTTAGAAAATATAATGTGATTTGGCTTAGAAACAAGTTTAACGGACAATTGTAATTAAAGACATTAACAATGCAGTGATTAGTAATTGAAATTTTGTTCCTTTTAAACGAGACTAGAAATGGAAAGATTATAATTAAACTACGTAGCTAAATAATTTCATTAATGATTAAAGCTAGCTGATTAAAATATCATATTAATTAATAAAACTAGCCAGATAATACTCGAGTATATTAATGTTAAGGCTAGGATATAGCTTCCAAGTTCCAACTGCTGCGTGATTAAATATGAGGTCAATGAAGTTTATGCAAATGTGATCAATTAATTATTGTAGCAATAGCTATTTAATGATGGAGTAAGTAATCGATATTTCAAGTCTTTGAAAATTAAAAAAGTTTTGTTGGAAGCGTCGTTCTCAAAGATGAATATTATAATACAAAAATTTAATTTGATCGAGTTTCAACATAAATATTGACTAAAGAAACTCCAAAAATGTAGCAATGACGTGACTTGACAAAGCATACAAAACACTTAAATATATTTTTTTAAGTGTAAATCTAAATTAATTGAGACCAAAACAATAATGAACATCAAAAAAAGAAATTTAAGTGGAATATTTTGTGATAACATGTGCATGAATACTAACACACTGATTCTGATTCAATCGACTCAAGCTCTCTCTCGATATTATACTGAAAAGCTAATATAGCCTCCTGATCATAAATTCATCTGAAATCATAATTTTAAATATAGCATATATATATACACTATTTCAACAAATACAAGAATTCAACCCATATTTAAATATTAGAACATATTCAATGTTAAAAAGTTTATATATTGCTTAAGATCTATATATTAAAATAATTTAATTTTTACATTAAGCCCGAGCCATTATCACAAAAGAATAGAAGATCTATTATTAACATCTTCACTCAATATTGCTTAATATGTAAGTTTCACAATGATATATGCCTTGATAACTTGATTACTTAATTAAAAAATTAAATACGTAATATAAAATAATGTATTTGTTCAGAATGGTCGGAACGTAAATCCACATATAAAGGCAGATACAGATTATATGCCACTTTGATTAAAAATCATATAAACTATAGTCCGTGTGAATATAAAATTGATAAGTTGTTTGACTACTTTTAGATGCATGGAATATTTATACTAATACTAAAGCTTAATAGAGGATCAACAACTTACTAAGCGGATTTAAAATATAATCAATTAAATACATAAAACAAAACTAAAAAAATTTAATATCTACTTTATATATATATTAAAATATTTTTAATTTTATATATAAATTATAATTTTCAACGAAGGGTAAGTATGCAATTATGGGCAACAAGAAGGGCAACTAAGTAAAGATAAAATATAGCCAATTGCATGGATTAGGGGCAACATAGTAACAATTGCTTTATCATATCTTGCTGAGTTGCTGGCAAGTGTTGTTGTAGAGTGAAAGCTAAAACAAAATAGGGGGCCCAAATATAAATTAAAATGGAAAGAAAATGTAAATTATTTATTAATATTTTAATATCTAATAATTATAAACTTTTGTTAATTTGATATTTTAGCACTCATATAATAATTAAGAAAGTAAAGACAAATCACTCAACGACAAGAAAATACTATTACAATTGTTTTTTAATCATTTCAGGTGATAACTATATTATCAAGTTCCACAATTCAAATATATAATAATTACTTTCTTTGTCTTTTATTTCATTTTTCGTTGCTATAGTGAAATAGTTAAGAAAAAATGACTAATTTCTTTTTACGTATGACTAATTTCTCACCCATTCAACTTTGATTGTCATTAAAGACAGGGAGTACCTATAATTTTATCAGAAACAAAACTATCTAGAAATCCTCATTAGGACCAAAAGGTAGGAAAAAAAAGTCTTTGATACTTTAATGGTAAAATTCTCCAATTTCTCTTGAAAACATTAATCTTTTACCTTGGAGATCGAGTAAGATTAAATAATTCATTGGATGTATACTTCGTACACTAATTGAAGTAATAATCTATGAGAAGGGGAGCTGGATGTTTGGATACGGATTTGGTACAACTTAATTTTTTTTTTAAAATAATATATTTATATTAAGAAATTAATTAAATATGTATAAATATAAAATTTAGAACTCAATTATCAATATTTGAAATGGTCATTTGGAATTCAAAACCTTAAAATTAAAATTTTGACTCCAACACTATTTATTAAGAGCACTGCGATGTTAAAAGAGAAAAAGGAATACATTATTGCCTCAATTCTTGTTGTGTATTTCACGTGGAATGAAATGCAGCCTTACACTTTAGTCCTCTAATGGAGATAGCGGGATTTAAAAATTAACCGCAAATATTTATACTAACTCAATAAGTATATATATGTCACATATTCATTTATTAATCACAAGTGATTTGATCGTGTAAATTTTGTTTATATGAATGCCACGTGGCTATGAAAAGACCAACAGTAACATGCAATTGAAGCGGACAAAGTTTTAGTATTCAATTGTATTTCATTACAACTTAGCGATAGATCAGCAACTACGAATCGCCATTTTAATTTTCATTTTTCATGATCTAGCTAAAACTGCTTTAATTAATTTTCACGTAGCTTGTGATTAATCCAAGAAATTAACAACTAATTACTCTGAGACTAATTAACTTACACAAAGTCACCTCATCTTTGATTTGTTCATAATTAAGGTATAAGAAGAAAAAAAAAACTAAAATTAAGAATGCAAGATCATACGATGCCTTCATCACCATCAACACCAACCCGAATTCGCCGTAGACGGACGCAGGAGGTGGTATAACAACTTCTTTCTTCCTTATAATTATATTGTAGATGTTGTTATCGATTTCACAGAAAAATATGATTGTTATAATGAAATGTCGTAATTTACTTATAGTGAACTTGAATCTTTTATGTCAGATATTTTCCGAACTAAGCAAGTTAAACGGGAGTCATTTACTTATGGATGATCAAAACAAATATAGAACAATGTGGATTCGCACGTATTCATCTCTATGGATGCTTATAAGCATTATCATAATACTATACTTAGGTCATTTGTATATTTGTGCAATGGTTGTTGTGATCCAAATCATCATGACCTCTGAGCTGTTCAATCTACTTAGACGAACGGATGAAGATAGGTGTCTTCCTGGATTTAGGCTACTAAATTGGTAAGAATTCCCCTGTACTTTATAACTATGATTTCGACAACTCAAAATTGATAGAGATATATAACTAGAGTATGCATTTTATACTGTTCGATCAGGTACTTTTTCTTCACGGGCATGTTGTTTGTATATGGACGCATACTCAGCCAACAACTTGTGAATACTGCAACTATTGATGAATTCTCTTATAAGCTAGTTAGCAAGGTCATAAAGTATCAGATGGTATTTTGCTATTTTCTGTATATTGCAGGTTCGTTCAACTTCTTAAAAGAAGTTCGATATGATAAATTTTGATTTATACAGTCTTCCTTTTATTGCCTTATTTTTTTTATGCATTACTTGTGCCGAGAGTCTTTCAGAAACAGTTTTTCTAACTCCATGAGGTAGGAGTAAGGTCTGTGTATACGGTACTCTCCCCAAACCCCATCTGTGGATTATACTGGATATATTATTGTTGTTGTTGTTGTTGTTGTACTTACATTCGCTTCAAATTTGTTTCTTTTCTTTTTTCTGGTCACTCTATCAATTATGACTTTAAGAACTTAGAAATGGAGAGTAATTTGAAGAAATGACCTTAAATCTTTGTGTACTGATACCCCGAATCGAATTGTTTGGGATTCATAAGTGGAAGAAATTGTTTTATCTACTAATATGGTCAAATTGATATATTACCTAATAACGTCCCTATTGTCACAACTGTAGATATAGGAATTTTGAGAATACGGTTTAACTTACCTTATTGTGTATCACAAGCTTTTTAACAGGAGATGTTAAATATGCGATGCTCGTTTGTATTTGCAGGACTTGTTTGGTTCATTCTAACGTTAAAGAAGAAGACATACAAGTATCAATTTGGTCAGTATGCATGGACGCACATGGTTCTATTTGTGGTGTTCACTCAATCCTCTTTTACTGTAGCCAACATATTTGAAGGCATTTTCTGGTAATATTTAAGTTCTCAGGAAGTTAACATGTGATGAGATAACAATTTTTACTCCTGTTCGGTCGTTTTGTTTACTGTAAAGTGCAGAAACATTTAATTCTGCCGTTGCAGGTTTCTTCTTCCAGCATCACTTATAGCGATGAATGATGTAGCAGCTTATTTCTTCGGGTTTTTCTTTGGGAAGACGCCTTTAATCAAGCTGTCTCCGAAAAAGACATGGGAAGGCTTCATTGGAGGGTCTATTGCCACCATGATAACAGCTTTCTTGGTCAGTGGCACCTTTTCAGGACTTTCATATTTTTATCTTCCTACTATTTTTTGATCAGCTGATAATGTTAGGTCCGTCCTTGTTCAGTAATATGCTATCAGGGCCAGGTCCGTCTCTGTTTGAGCCCCATGTTATATTGTTCACGCTCATGTTGGTGGTTTAGGCATGTGGGGTGGGGAGGGTGTGTTAAGAGTCCTACATTGGTCAGAAAATGGGTTAGTGGTCTCCTTATACAGACTTGAAGAATTCTCCCCTTATGAGCTAGTTTTTGGCGTTGAATTGGGCCTAGATACATATCTTAACGTATCCAATACTTAATCATTGATGAAAGATTTGAGATTGTTCTGTTTGAATTTATACACTTGATTGTATTGCATGCATTTAGATGGTATTTGGCTTGTTACTTGATCTTCCCTCATCTTTTCAGACAGAAAAATTTGATGTGAAGAAGTACTGTAACAAAATGTGAGTATTCTATAATTGAAATTTTCAGCTTCTATGCAGTTTGCAAACGTCCTTGGTCGTTTCCAATGGTTGACATGTCCAAGAAAGGTGACATATTTTATCTAAGTTAAAGAAAGAAATCGAGTACCATTCTCAATGATACTAATCTAACAAAGTAAATACAGGATCTATCGACTGGTTGGCTTCAGTGTGATCCTGGTCCTCTATTCAAGCCAGAATACTATTCCATAGCTGGATTGATTCGATGGGTGAGTCTGCATCCGGGATGTATATTGCTTTTCTGTGGAAACTATGATCTTGCTTTACCAGGAAGGATATTAACTAAAGTTGTTCCCTCTCTCATCACGAAATTAAAATTATAAAACTGTTCTTTTAGCCTCTAACTCACAGTATAGATCATCCTAATGGTGACTTTAAAAGAATGAATCCTTTGCAACTGTTTTTGACAGTTCTTTCTACTCAGGATATATGGTTTTTCTTACTTGATAAGTTTTAAGTTTGATCAAATATTTTGTTCGATTTATATTATTAACTGTCTCCAACTTGTTTGGGATTGAGGCGTAGCTGAATCTAATATGTTAACAAGATGGTATTGAGTTTTGTAAAAACAACAACAACAATTACACCTCACTCTCAAATAAGTTGGGATTGACTATATGAATCCTCACTGTTTCATTTAAGCTCAACTAATGTCAACATTACAACAACAAATGTAATCCCACAAGTGAGGTCTGTAGAGGATGGAGTGTACGCAGACCTTACCTCTACTCATGTCAACATTAGTTTCATGAAAACACAATTCTACAAAATTATACTGATGGTCCCTCACTAGCACTTGCTTATTTTACTTCAAACTAGGCAAATGTCATAAATTTTCTGCCAAATGTTATTTTAAGCTCTACATTTAACATGAAATTGCTCTGCTGCTTAAGAAATTACATACTCATTATCATTTAGTGAAATCTTACAGTTCCCTCTGAAGGAGATATCGATACTACCTGTGCAATGGCATGCTTTATGCTTGGGTTTATTTGCATCAATAATAGCTCCGTTTGGAGGATTTTTCGCTAGTGGTTTCAAGAGAGCCTTTAAGATCAAGGTCCGTACAACTTTTACTGGAAATTGAATATTATCTTTGTACTATTTTAGTCACTCATTTACTTGGAATCGTCCAGGATTTTGGCTATTACATTCCTGGACACGGCGGTTTCACTGATAGAATGGATTGCCAGGTAATAATTCACCTTAATTGAGATTTTTACTTGTTTGTTCTTGTTTTGAGACCAAAATGGTTCCTCTTTTTTGAATGTTATTTGAATGTCACCAGTGTAAGATAAGCTAAGGTTGTGTTATATATGTGCAGATGGTGATGGCAATTTTTGTCTACATTTACTACCAGTCATTTGTTCCTCAAGACTACTCTATTGACATGATTTTAGATCAGGTAATAATTGATTCTATAATCAACAACAGTGTGTTTTCTTGCTGTCTATTTATATTAGTGGTCGTAGTATTGCTCCTATAATTTCTTGTTCTTCGATTTCTGTTACTATCTGTTGTTTCTTGTACCTTGACTATTATATTATTTTATTGTAGTTTACATTATGTTACTATCTACTATTTCTGTTATTATATGTTGTTTCTTGTCGTTATGTTACTATCTACTATTTCTGTTATTATATATTATTTCTTGTACTTTTGTTACGTCGTTTTCTGGACTGCTTTGGATTATTTTTCCTTGAGCCGAGATCTTGGGGAAGATCCGCGTACACACTACCCTTCCTGTACACACTTGTGAGATTATGTGATTACACTGAGTATGTTGTTGTTGTGCATAAGTAAGCTAACTGATTACATTGTTTGCTGCAGATAGTAAGGAATCTCAGCTTCGAGGATCAGAAAGCTCTTTACTATAGGCTGGGCCAGATTTTTAGGCAGAGGCAGATGAAAAATTATTGAACAGTGTTATATACTTTGCACAAAGTCCTTATTATTGATTGAGATATGAGGGGTGTCCCTTTCTTGCACATTTTCTCTTCTTAAACTCATTCTCAGAGAGTTCTGCACCAATTTACTGTCATTGGTATGCTTACTTGCCAAGATCAACCTTAAATAATATGGGGTGCTTCAGATACTGAGAGATACAGTGATAACTGGAGAAGAAAATTTTACCAAAAAGAAGGAACAAATTGCTTAATCTCATAATCTAGCAAGCACAGACACACACAGACTAGGTAACAGAAGATTTGAATTAACAACGAATCAGTGCAAATGTATACAAATAAACAGCTCTGGAGTGCCTCTCAAAATTAAGTGTAGTTTCAGTTCACCAACTTGAAAAAGGTGACATTTTTAGATGGCAAAACAAAAGTCATGATGATTCATCATCCTGGAAATTGCATTCGTAGATCAAAAAAGATGCTCGAGATTTTGTAAAGCTCCTTCAATCCAAGCCAACAATCGTGCAGCAATACTGCTGAAACTTGTTTGACGCATTTACAACATCAGTTGATGACATTCCTTGAATAATTTGGGGCACCGATGTCTATGGAATTATATGAGATGATAGAGTTCTCAGAAGCATCAACAGAAGTTGAAGCTTATCATTTCTTTGAGCATTGAACATTGATGTCTTTTCACCTAGTTATGTACTGAATCTCTGTGTTTTCCCTTAGCCATTCAAGTACTTTAGCCCCTTCAAGAACCTCTTGTACCTGGCCAACATTGAGGGACCATCAGACTATATGCAATTTACTTAATATGGAGAACAAACACGAGACTTGCTTAAAACTGGCGCAATTTTTGGTAAAGATAGTTTTCGTGTTTCTATTATGATCAAGTCTCTTGAGGTTCTGCGGTCAATTACATTTAACAGGCTATTGTCAGAATGATTCAGTTAAATACCAACCTGTTGCTTAACTCGGTCTTCATCGTATTCCTGTTGATGCTGTTGGAATTCTTTAATTGAGTTCTGAACCTCCTTCACTAGCTCCTCTGTTGAAAACTGCAAAGTCCAGTAAATGAATAATGATCAGAAAAGGTAAGCTGCTTTATCAGCATGCCTAAGTATTTGAACCTTTTGCATGGCTACTCAATCACACAGATAAAATGAGGATATCATTACTAGAGAGCTAATTTACTTTTCAATCCTCACAGTACTTGGCCAAAGTAAAATGAATTTCCTTCCCATTTCTTTCATAGTTTTGACTAGTTCGTATGTACCCAACCACTTAAACAACTAATGTAATAATTCTTGAAGTCTTTAGACAGGCAAAAAAGAAGGGGAAACACTCAAATCATAGAAATTAACAAAAAGCTAAGAGAAATATAATGTTGGAGCTCTGATAGGTGGATCGCATAAAGATGAAGAAACGTACCTGCAAATTTTCACGTGTAAATATATCACCAACAGCTAAATTTTGCTTTATGATAATTGTTATATTTTCTTTTTGAGTTTCAAGGAACTCATTCACGGCCCGTGGGCTTGATAATGATGCCAGCTGCTGTTCGTTCAGTTTCATATTTGCCTAAACAAAGATAATGATTAAATTAGAGCATGCATAGAAGTCCATAAATGGAGAGAAAACTGAGTGGTGAATGCTGGTCTGACCTGCAATTGTAAAAGTTGAGCTCCATATAGTTGTCTTCCTTGCTCTTGGAAGAGAGATTGAGGAATATCAACTTCAACCATCTAGGGAGTAAGAAAAGATGTCATAAACTCATAATAAAACGTTCAATAAACAATGGTCTAATACATGTGCGGAAATAGTCACCAAAGTTCTGGTCCATGCATAAGTGCGAGTCTGTGGCACCACATCATTATAATATGTGAAACATCAACGTTCTTTTAGTAGTGAGTGGAACAACTGTTACCAATAAACCTAAGTGGTCCTCACTAATTGGGGTAGAAAAGTTACTCCACGAATTTTGTTAAATAGGAAGTGGATAGCGCGTTCATATTCCCAAGTTTAGGGGAAAGAATCAGCTTGTGATTCGCAAGAATGAGCTGATGAGAAGAAATTTGTCAATCAAACAACACATGATTGCTCGGTATGGCTTCCATGTTTGTATTTGCTAACTGCGACTGCTGAATAGAAAAAAGGAAACAAAAAGAAACCTTGTATAGCTGATCAAGGATGGCATTGTCAGTTGCTTGGTCTTTAGCTGCCTGTTCAACTTCAAGACATCTTTGCAGCAACGCTTGCTTGACCTGCAAATTGTGTATCAGGAAATCTCCTCAACTACAATGTAATTCAGAAAAATAAATAGCTTTTCTGCAATTCCTCTGCACGTATGAGAAAAATAAGAGTCCTCACCTCCTCGATGGAGCTGCATCCTGGGAGAAACTTTTCAGCAATCGAGTCATTCAACTCAGGCAAATCTCTGTAGAACAGTTCTTTGCATTCAACCTGATGAGAAAAACAGAAGGAATGCCTTGAACTGACAAGCTCAATACACCTAATTACCAAAAAACTTGAAATGATCTCAGAAAACCGTATGATCAATCAGCCTTAAAGTGATCGAGGAAGTTGGACTTTCGTTTGCTTAGAAACACCAATTGAAATCCTTATTCAGACAAGGGAAAAATGTCCCACAACTAAGAGTTAAAAATTCAAAACTAAATTACACTTCAATTTCAACTGACCAGTAAGGTTATGGAATTCTTCTCTGTAGAAACCGCCAACTATATTGTTTGAGGAACATTAGTCGATTTTGACAGTCACCTACTTCTTTGCAGAGATAGTGGATAAAGCACCTTCCTTTTTTTCGGGCAAGTATTAGTAGTTGCCACAAGGAGTGGCTTAGCATTTCAGAGATTTATACATTTCGTAAAATATAGAGAGCTTCTACTGCTTTTTATTTTATTTGCATAACATTGGCATTAGATGAGTTTTCATTGAGTAACATAGTCAGAGAGGATTTCGTAAAGCCGACCCTAAACATTGGGCAGCCAGACAGGTTGACTTCACTTGAATTCTTTATCAGGTAGCGTAGGAACTCACTGTGAATTGAGCATTAACACCACGAAGATCTTCTTGTTTCCATGAGTCTGGAAATACCAAAGGGAATGACTTCGTTTCACCTCGTTTAATGCCAATAATTGAATCACGAAATCCGGGAAGGACATTATCTCCCTCTTCTGTATCAAAATTGAAACCTGAACCATAGATACATATACAATCAGCTCAAACACAAGCAACTTATGTAATAAAAAATTCAAGCAATTGGAACTTGAAAAACTTCAATCATATAGTTTACAGAAGCAACTAAAAATCTACTTGGAGACAGCAATTTCATTACAAATAATCTATCAGAGAAATACTAGACCTTTACTCTCTGCAGCTGGTATGCTTTTAGCGTCTGATCCATCTTGCTCAATCGTAGTTGCTGATATATCAATCACAGCGACGTCACCAACCTGGAATTTTTTTGGATACTTATGGTAAGCAAATATACTATGCATAAAAGAAAATCCGTCTCGACTACAAATGTTTGTCTCTGGACTTAAATCTCCAAAGTTTACACCAAATGCACAAAAATTGGACAAAGCAACAGTACTGACATGATCAATACTCTGTAAATGAGTATGCAAGGAAGAAGTCAGTAAAGAATTGTAAAAATTGCATCTGAAGTCAGTAATGGCTTTTTACGTAAAAAAATTCAGATTTAACATGTGCAATGCATAATCTAGGCACTAAATTAGTAAGGAAGCAGAGAAGCTATGTTGCTCGGACTCTTCAAAAATGTCAACGGGTGCATGTTGGATTTTCCAAAAGTACCGTACCTTTGGAGAACCCGACAAAGGTGCGGCATCAAAAATGAAGAGCCCACGCAACTTAGCAGAAAAGAGTTAAGTAAACTCAGTAGCAGACTCTTTAGACGCTTTCAAGAAGCTACCCAACTAGTCTGAGCCTCCGAGGAACTAATTGTTACCTGTAAACCCCTATCAGTAACAATTTTCAATGCACCCAGAGACTTGTGACGCCGTATAAACTCTTTTTCTGAAGCTCTTTGAGCATCCATCTCGCTGTCAAGCTCAACAACCACCTTAATATTTTTGTATGCATCGTCAGGTTTCCACTTGATTTCAGGAGCCACATCAACAACCACATCATACCTATAATCATCATTGATAACAGGTCAAGAATTGCCTTCTTATTCATGGACATAGGCCACAGCATATATGATATCTGAAAGTGACATGTCGTCCCAGAGGCTGTACACCTGTACTAGTACTCCTCCGTCCCAATTTATGTAGTACCGTTTGACTAGCTCAAAGTTTAAGAAAGAAAGGAAGACTTTTGAAATTTTTGGTCTAAAACACTCCTTGACCATTTGTGTGGCTATGAATAATTTCATTAAGGGTAAAGGGGAATTTTAAAGTTAAATTATTTCTAATTATAGTAAGGTGACATTCTTTTTGGGGACAGACTAAAAAGGAAAATGTGTCACATAAATTTGGATGGAGGAGTATTTAACTAGATCAAACTCTTCTCAACTTTCAATTTTAAAGCTCATTTCATATGAACTACAAACTCTAGATCATGAAACACTCAAGTTTAGCAGATGTGAAAAATAAAGTTAACAAATATCTTCACTTTTGAGCGTTTAACAAACCTCAAGGAATTCAGAGACAGATAAGTCTTTTCCATGTCTTCGAATTTGGTTACAATGCGGATGGAGTCTTCATATGCATTTCGGGTAACCTACAGTTTAACAGCATCCATGCATCAGACTTAGCAAACCAAGAAAGTGGAAAGCTCATTAGAACAATGTAAATTCCCTATTATTACTCATGAGCAATCAAATATTTGCAAAGCAAGATACAAACTACATCCTAGAACCACCAAAACTGTATTGACAGACACTACTTTGGCCCAGCATTGTATTTATTTTTCTTGATTCCAACAATAATGAGATACAGAGGTCCTAAAAGCTACAGGTACACAAGCGTTTGACAGGCTATGACTGCTGACTAGTAACAAACTCAAACCTCAAATTCGTAACAACAGTTCGAGAAGCTTAAACTATTACGAGATTAATCAACGGTAAAAATAGCATGACGCACCGAAGACATGGCATGTGGAAGTGTTCTTTTCAGAATAGCTTCAACTGCAGCTTTTTGAACATTTTGCTTCCCGACAAAGCCAACAAGGATATCTTCTGGAATATTCTTCCCTGGACGAAATCCAGGAACCTGAACATGTAAAACAAATAGTATGGACAAATACTTCAATTCCTTTCAATAACAGCTGTGGAATTAGAATTTAGAGATGGACTAGATTGTCAAGAAGAAATTTAGTGAAAAAGAAGGCACTTTGCCAGTATTTAACATGGAATTTTAAGTCATACTCAATAAAATGATGTGAATCATATAGAAAATCAGAATTGATATGCAGTATAAGATGAACGATTTCAAAATACATGTAACAATCATAAGGTCATAGTAGCAATAAATTAGCTTTAAAATAGAATGTAGCCCCAAGTTGTTGGCAACAATAATAAATTAGAAAACATTCTCGTCTAACACCTTTGAACGTTTCATGAACTCTTTTATGACTCTTCTGTAGCAATCCTCACATACAACAGTTGGAACTTCTACAGTCAATCTGATCTGTGAAAAAAGAAAATATTTGAAGTTATATGATGGACATGATAATGGCACTCTTTCTTCGAGAAATTGAAGCAAAGGAATGTGAGCCTTTAATCCTTTTGATACTTCATTACTATAGATAGGATCAAGCTAAACTTCCAATTCTCAGATTTGACTTTTCCCGATGTATTTAGTACACTTTCTAATGCATTGTCTAAATCAATTAATCTTCGAAGCTAAATTGGATTAAATCAACTCAATATTTCAAAATTATACGAGAAGTACTATATAAGTTGTAATTCTACTCAAATACATTTCAACACGTTGATCAAAGTTCATATACTTTGCTTCTAAAAAAACGAAAAATGACACATAAACTAGGACGGAGCTCAGTGAGTATGAAAAAACAAACCTTTGTGAAGAATTAAACCATGAGGTTGAAAAAGAAAGCAACAAAGATCTATAAAGCAAACCAAACAGTATTCCCTTGTTAGGCAAAGCCAAAATTTGAAGCTTATGTGTTCGGAATTCTAGTTCTTTTTTTAAGTTATCCAATTCTAATTACAGTATTTGGACCAAAGCTACTGATTTTGGCCGAACCCATGATCATACTCTAGCAGTCTAGCTCCGCTGAGTTGTCACAAGGTTAGAAAATTATTCCGAAAAATCAAATCTTTTTGAAGAATTACAATTTTGGGGTTGAGAAAGAAAGCTTGCTTTCTCATTCGAGTTCATCGCAGGGGACTTGCCTAGTGCGACTGCAGGTTCCCTTGTCATTAAAAAAAAAGAAGAAGAAATCAAGAAAGACCCAAATGACGTACCCTTGAATTGGGTTCCTGGGTTTCAGTTACATGAATATCAGCTGGAAGTTTATCTTCAACAGTTTCAACAACACCGGAAGATGCTGCCGCTGCCGCCACGAATCGAGCTGAAGCCAGCTGGTGCAACGGGGGCTGTTGTTGAAGAAAGGAGGAGAATTGGCGGGAAAACGAATTGGGTTTTTGTTTCAGCAAGAATTTATCATTGGGTTGAAAGAATTGAGCTTTTGTAGAATTTGATGGAAATGAGAGAATTGAAGGATTGAATTGGATGGAAATTGGAGTCGCCATTTTTTTCTCCTTCAGTTCTAAGCTTAAACAAAACGGAGAACTGAATACTTGAAGATAAGGTCTCTTTTCGAAAATATATTTCTCTTTTAATTAAAATTCAATAACATTTTACATGATATAAGTACTTATTATCTCATATTATTTCTTAGTAAAAGATAAATCCTTAAATGTAGTTGAAAAATATTTGTGACTTCACACTATGTAATAGGTGCAAATTTGTATTTGCAGTGTAACTTTGATATGAAATAATGCAAGGAAAAAAAAAAGGATAAGGCATGGAAAATTGGAAATCAATATTATTATCTTTTGAATATTCCTAATATAAATTATAAAATTAATAACATGAAAAAATAAAATAAAAATCACAAAAATGAGTGAAGTTGCATTGATGTTTTAAAAAAAATTAGACTATTATAATAAGTGAAATTTATCATGAGCAAATTTGAATATACTAACACTAATATAAGTATGTTTGGGCGAACATGATATTAGAATAGATAATCCTCTAAGAAGTTGTATTGTATTTCCTCTTTGCTTTATGTTGTAAAAAAATATATAATGAGGCTCTTCTTTTTCATCTAATTTTTAAATACTTTTCACGTTAATCAAAAAAAAAATTAAAAATATATAATGTAATATGCGTGCTCGATTAATTCTAGTAATCTTACCTCGAATTATATACATGTATTAAGAAAAACTCCTACTATGTATGGAGCATTAAATTTCAAACTTGTTAGTTGTTACATTATCTTATGTTATTGTGCTTATAATTCGGAACTTATAAATTTTAAATTTTAATTGCTTCAAATGCTCTTTATTAATTGAGAGGAAACTAATACGACGCCGTTTTAAATGGTCAAAAGCAGTAATGAAAAATCTACAAAAACAAAGCAGCATCTATGTCCACTAGCTACAAGATTTTCGCCATTTTCTCAAATCAGTGAAGGTAAAGAAAAGGGTTTTCGCCATGGCTAAAGTGGCTTCTAGTTCTATTGGACTCCACAGACTGAGGCCCTTTCATTTTCGACCCAATCAAACTTTGCACTCTGTGAAACCTTCCATTTATCATCAGTTGAAGAATGTTCAAAAGTATCAAAGAATATACTGCCAAACAGATCCCAAAACAGGCGATTGCTGCCAACCAAACTCCGACACGTATGAATCTGCAGTAAAGGTTTAGTCTTTTCACTTTCTTTGTTGTTTTTATTGACACCCATTAAGGTTTATTTGGGTGAAATAGCAGTGTAGCAAAAAGTGCGCAGTTTTGTCATTTGTGAACTTGTAAAGGGTATTTTGAAGGAAGAAATTGAGCAACCACTTTTGGGTCAAATTCCCATGTTGAGGGAAGCATTTACTTATAGTCTTGTTTATTGACTTAGTTATAAAGAAAATAGAGAGTTGTTCATTGCACCCGGATATGCCCTAGTAGTTAATGAGGTGGGATGGGAATTCCGAGGTCTTAGGTTCAATCTCATTAGATGATTTCTTCCCATCTAATAAAGGCATTTATCTAAGCGTTGGTGGATAAAAATTACCCCATCTGCTAGTGAGAGTTAGCAGATACCCTTTGAGATGCGTCCAAGCTGGTCCAAACAACATGGTTAGTGAGAGGTAGCAAGTATCAAATGGAATTAGTCAAAGGTTGGTCCGGACTTCATGGATATGAAAATATAGAAGGTTACTTACAAAAAAATAATAACATATGCCTAGTGTTATCTCATAAGTGGGGTCTGGAGATGGTTGTGTGTATGCAACCTTACCCCCTACTTTGTGAAGTAGAGAAAGAGAAGTTTTTGATAGACCCTCAACTTAAGTAAAAGCATATCAAAATTAGTAAGAAAAAGAAATATAAAATTGAAAACACATGTAGATAAATAACGGAGGAAAGAACATCAACAATAACAAGTTATACAATAACTGAAATAAAGGAAACATGTAATAATAATATCAAAGAATAACATAGTAAGACAGTGATAATAATAATACTTATAAGGAAAACTAGACAACGTCCCACTATCTAAACACCTTCTACCCTAATCCTCGACCTCCACATCTTCCTATCTAGGGCCATGTCCTCGGTAAAATACATGTGTGTTATGCCATGTCTAATCACCTCTCACCAAATAAAATAAAAGAGAAAATTGTTAATTCACTTATTTACTTTATGAAAAGGAAATATAGTGCTAATAATTCCCAACCATACCTGATTGTGTGTGTGAGATTCTTCCTTGTAGTTCCCTGTATAATCTGTTGCATAGAAAGAGAAAAAGTATTAACAAAGAAACTAAATCCATTCATATCAACTTCATAATGTTTAAGGTTTTGCTAGTGAGGTGATGCATTTACATAGAAAATATAGCTAGTGGTGCAATCTAATCTTCAAGTTGATATACATAATGTTGATGGCATTTCAGCTTTCTCAATGCACACTGACCCATTCTGATAATAATCCCTTGGATATTATTCATGTCTGATGCAATACTTTTGGTTAGACTCTGATCGGTCGGCTAAATGTGTGCTATATAGGAGAAGTCCTCAATAGAGCCAGCTGCTGGAACTGAGAGTAGTAAAGCTGAAGTCTCTCCTCCCTCTACTGGTCCTGAATATCCAACCAGAGACTTTAATCGGCGGGTAGCACTAGTGTCTGTCCTTGCAGCTCTAGGATTTTTCTCTTCACGAAGGCTAGATTTTGGTGTTTCTTTGAAGGATATCACGGCTGCAGCACTGCCATATGAAGAGGTTAGTGTACAAGCATGACCATCATTTCTTATGATAATTTGTTTTGTTGTGTTCATTTGCTATAATCTACCTAATTGACGCAACACAAGGCTTTGTTTTTTTCTTTAAAAATTTGATAACACCCTCCTACCCTAAGTAAATCTAAGCCTACCTGTAGTTTTCCTTTTTAACTCTCTCCTCCAAATTGCAGATATGTACTTTCACTATTGAGTCGTTTCAACTGTAGTTTCTTTCTTATGTTTTCTGTTTAATTTTCTTTTTGATCTCCTCCCATGCAGGCTCTTTCCAATGGAAAGCCTACTGTTGTAGAATTCTATGCCGATTGGTGTGAAGTTTGTCGAGAATTAGCTCCAGATGTCTATAAAGTTGAAGAGCAGTACAAGTAAATCTCTTTTTTTGTTATTGATTACTGATAACCAACTCTTTTTCCAATCAATATAATAGAGTTCTCTTTCAGTTATTCTTTTCAGAGAGATTTCCATTTCTTCAATAGTAGAGTCTTTTTCTTTTCGTCCTGTTTAAGCAATAATAAGTGCATGCTTGAGTTTCTGCTTGTTCTTTGTAGCATGTGTTATTGTTAGCAATATGCATAGCATAAGTCAGTGAACAATTTAAGTGTTAAGAAGGTTCATGCTCGTCTATCAGGAATAATCTGCGTATATTTCATCCTTCCCAACCCCACTTGTGAGATTCCACTGGGCATTATGTTGTTGCTGTTGTTGTTGAGGTTCATGTTGTTAATGCAGGGACCGTGTGAATTTTGTTATGTTGAATGTGGATAACACAAAGTGGGAACAAGAGCTTGATGAGTTTGGAGTTGAGGGTATCCCCCATTTTGCATTCCTGGATAAAGATGGAAATGAGGAAGGTAATGTCGTTGGCCGTCTTCCAAAAAAGTATTTGCTTGAGAATGTAGACGCCCTTGCACAAGGAAAAGAATCAATACCTTATTCTCGCGCTGTGGGACAATATACAAGTGCTGAATCGCGCAAGGTTCATCAGATTTCTGATCCCAGAAGTCATGGTTAGAGCTCAGATGCATCCAGATGTATTACTCAAAACTGTCATTAATTCTTGCAAGACTGACATACGCATTGAAAAAGGAGTGACAAATACCACTTGCTAGTTTGTAACTTTGGCATTATTTTTGCCCACTTCGCTGTATATAAGAACATGCGGACTGCCGTGATGTATTCTAAGTCTAAATGTCATATTAAAACATATTTCTGTGAAGGTAACAATCATCTAGCAAATGTTCCCCCATCTCCAAATACAGAAGAAAAAAAGCATACATCAATATCCACACAGCCCCAGAAATACCTGAAGTTCACAATGAAATACCTAAAAGTATATTTTTTCTTTATTTCACCATAGCTCCAAAAATAATAGCGACTTCTTTCACTCAAAGATCTGGTTGGGCGATGACAGCAGCGATCAGTCTCTTAAGCAGAATAAGTTACATCTACACTTAGAAGTTCAAAACATATAACAAAATTTGTGTATTTGTGAGGAAGTGGAGAGGGGAAGTATCCACCCACAATAACAATGGCCTTATGAATCAGAGGGTTCTGATTGTTTCAATTTTAACACAACTCCAAATAAAGGGCAAACCAAAGAACATTAAAGCTATAGCTTTAACATCTGCACAATGAACACCTTCTTTGAAGTAGAATGAAGAGCTCAAATCGCCTAAGATCAAAATGTTCTGATTTTTAAACTGCAAGCTCTAAAACATTAATGAGCCACCAATTTAGGTGTTGGTACTTTGATCAATTCCCTGTACTTTCCACAGCTACTGTCACACCAACTTCAGCAGGTCGAATAACTCGGTCATGCAAGGTGTACCCTGGCTGCAAACATAAGTGCAATTAGAATTGTTTGCTACTCATTTTGAATCCTAATGAAGCATTTTCATTATATTTGAGTTGTGTAACGACTACAAATGCTTTTAAGATATTGCTACAGGACCATGCAAAAGAACAACCAAATTACTTGTAATTGAAAAGAAAATACTAAACAATACCTTAAGACAAACAGCAATCATTCCGGGAGCCTTTTCAGGATCAGGTACTTGAAATACTGCATTATGCTTATTTGGATCAAATTCTTCATTGGTAGGATCAATTTTTTCAACACCAAATTTTTTGAATACCTGAAAAGCCAAAAGAAGCAACTCAGAAGTCAGATCTAAAGGAGAACCTACATCCGAAAAGGATTAAAGATCCATAACATAGTGCAAAAGCAATAATAACATTGAGCATTTACAATACCCCCTGGACCTCAACAATTAGTATAAAAACACTACTGAAGTTTGAAATAGGACAAAAAGTACTATGGGCAGATGGTCAATGGCCAAAGGGTGGAAGCTAATGGCTATTATCATTTCCCAGAGGTAGGCATGCTCCTATTTATTAAATTTCAATGTGAACTTGTAATTGGAGCATCTAGCAAGTTTTCTACTGAGATTTTTCAATGTCCAAGATCTTTTCCTTGCAGCTCATTTCCCACAGCTGCACATGAATATTGCGACCTGTTTTCTGCTTCTTATATTTATTTCAGAAGCCAACTGGGGCATTTGCTTGAAGAAAATCCAAAGCAATGGCCAAAGGGTGGAAGCTAATGGCTATTATCATTTCCCAGAGGTAGGCATGCTCCTATTTATTAAATTTCAATGTGAACTTGTAATTGGAGCATCTAGCAAGTTTTCTACTGAGATTTTTCAATGTCCAAGATCTTTTCCTTGCACCTCATTTCCCACAGCTGCACATGAATATTGCGGACCTGTTTTCTGCTTCTTATATTTATTTCAGAAGCCAACTGGGGCATTTGCTTGAAGAAAATCCAAAGCAATGGCTTCCGTTGCCAAAACATATCAGCCTAAGAGTGTACTTATGGAATTAGCTAGCTTAGGTTAGTGAATACAGTCGCATGATCACCGTGGCAGATTCAAACTTTAGGTTGGGGGATATGAATTCACACTACACTTAAATAGCTTAGAGTACACACTTCATGTCATTTTCACTGACCTACTTTTTATCTTAGTGCAGCTAAAAAAGCTGGCAAATCTTGTCGCCCTCCAGCAATTTTAATACTATTTTATATTTAGAGCCCGTTTGGATTGGCTTTAAGCTGGTCAAAACCAACTTAAAGCCCCTTTTTAGCTTTTGGACGTGTTTGCCTAATGCTAACTTTAAGCCATAAAATTCTTAAAGTCAGTCAAAAATGAAAAGTTAGGATTTCTAACTTTTTTTTCCTAGTGCTTAAAGCCATTTTGTTTGACCATGAAAATTACTTTTATATCCCTTATATTTTAACTAAATTCTCAAACTATCATTTTTATTCTTTTAACCCTAAAATTCAAACACTTATTTTCAACATAAGCACTTTTATCCAAACACTCAACTGCTTATTTATAAAAATAACTTTCAGCACTTCAAAGTTCCAAAAGCACTTCATACCTAAAAGTTACTTTTTTAAGCCCATCCAAACGGGCTCTTACTCCATTTGCCGGATCCTATATGACATATTTACTTTATGGAGAGTCAAATAATCCTTTATTTCTCCAACAATTGTCAAAATATTTTATATTATAAAAAACTTGTGATTCATAGTACTTACATGTTTTAAATATGTAAATTTAATTCTAACAATAATTGATGTCAGACGGCTTCCCCAATATAAAGGGGAGTTCTTTTTCAGTGGGTCGCTTCATGGTCACAGCAAAACTGAGATACTTCGCCCTCATGCTCCAAAACCCATCCTTCCTTTTTGAAATAAAGAGTTTTTCAAAGCTGATTGTCTTGGCATATTCTGACCTACTTTTTACTTTTCAAAGAACTTCTCTAGACACCTTACCAAACTTGACTTAATAATGTATCCCATACTTTACCCTAATATAATATAAGGTAACCAATAGAATACAAGCTGAGGTTCCATAGTGCACGCTATTTGAAGTTGATTTTGTGTTAACCGGTGAAACAAGTGAGGAAGTCAATAAAAGTTAGAAGTACTGAAAAGCACTCAAGACTATGGTTCTCATGATAAGTAGAAGGTAAACAAAACATATGCTTTGCAATCTTAACAGCCATGAGAAAATTAAAGTGATGTGAGAGCAAATTGACCTTCAAAAAAATATAGTTATCTAGGTTTATTTTTCAAGGAGAATGACATGATCGATGAAGATGTAACACATTGATTAAAGTAAAATAGCTAAAACAGTGAAATGCTATAGAAGTGCTTTGCGATAGGAAGATACTAAGTACTAACAAAATAAAAGGCAAAAGTAAAACTACTTGTAACACCAACAACATCATATGAAAGTGAATGTTGATCCTTCACCAAAAAGAATGTCATAGTAATGGGGAAGTTAAAATTGATATGCAGTATTACAAAATTGATATGCAGAAGTACAAATGGCATCAGGGAGGATAAAATAAGTGAATGTCGTCCGAGATGATTCACCTGTGTCTTAAGTGTGTCTTAATATGCACCTTCAATATGTGCAACAGTGCGATTATTGGAAGTGATAAAAGGAAAGAATATAGACCTATAATCTCTCAAATCGATGTGGATATAGCAAGAAACATAATGCAATGCAGCGGGCACTATTCAAGCGTTGGGATTAAGACAATTTATTTTTTTGCAAAGGAAGTCTTTGTTGGAATTAAGACTTAGTTGGTGTTACTTTTGTATCAGGTAAGATATCTGTCAAAATTCATTTAATTCTTGTTAGGTACGAATACTTATGTAGGGTGTATGAGATTAAAAGAACATGTACTTGATTGATTTAGCTTTTATTTAGTTATTTATTTATTTATTCATCTTTGATAAGGTACTTGTAGACTTGAGTTGATAGACTTTCCTTTTATTTAAGCAAACACAAACAGTTGGAACTATGACTTAATTGTTGATACACCTGAACAGTGTTTGATGTTTTTCAGAAGTCGTTTCTTTTTGTTAGACTTGTATCTTCGTGAAGGGATTTGGAAAACCTATAATGATTGATTTTGTTTTTATTCTCACAACAAATCAAAAGGATCAGCCACGAGACATTCATTTATTTATTTCTCTTACATAGACTACTAATAATTACTTTCTAATTATTTGGTACGACTGAAAAAAGCTATCCAAATAGAAAGTGACTCTTCTATCCTTGAAAGTGCTGAGCTTTTTCTCTCCCTGATCTTTCACTTCATAACCAGACATAAAGAAAACATGATAACCCGATTTTACTTCTCACGTTCAATTCCCCCTCCCTCTTTTCACCCCAAGAGGGCACAAACAAGTTGAAGAGCCAGATACTTGCTTTTCATAATCCACAGTAAAAACATGAGGAGAGATGTGCCACAATATATTTAAGGGGTAAGAGTGTACCTCTGCCAGCTGTTTATCAGTCATTTCAACACCTTCCAGAAGAGTCTTCAGAAGTGGCACGGCACCAGTTGTGTCTTTAGATACATCAATTTTGGAGAAGCTCTCTTTTACAACGTAAGAAGCCCTTCCCAGATTATCAGAAACATCTAGAAGGGCTTTCACAAAATTCTGCAACATTATTTATACAAAGATGAGAGACGTAGAAGAGCAAGTTAGACTACAGAAAATTAGTCGTGCTTGTGTAGCATAATATGTGCTTACAAAACTAACCTGAATGGCAAACTTCTTGGTATTTTCTGCTTCTCGTCTAGTTCTCTCCATGACATTCTCCATCTCTGCATAAGTCCGAAGAACCTTATCCTGCATGTTTCGAAGCTCCTCATGTTTCATCTTAAGGAGTTCTTCCTTCTCAATCACATATTTGACCAGGTCATCCCTAGAAAGATCCTCCAAATCCAAATCTGAATCAGAACAACAAAAAACACACTGTTTAGTACATTTTCTGCTTATGGCATTTTCAGCCATGTTAAACTGGAAGCATATTGCAACCTGATTCATCCTTCTCAGACTTAATGCGAGAATCAGCAGAAGCTGAAGCTTTCTCTGTTCCGCTTTCTCCTCCTTGGGACTGAGATGTTTCTTTTTCATCAGGTTGGGGGGATGCAGAGGATGAGATTCCAAAACGTTGCAAGGGGGATTCAGGAACTAGAGACACCTAACCCACAAACACAGTCAGCAGAATCAGCAATATCTAGGTAAACATCAGAGATTCAATGTTATAAGAAGAAAAACAATAGAAGCTCGCGAATGTATATTAAATCACTGTTAATGCATCGTTTTATAAGACGGACATATTATCATTGTTTTTTTCCCAAACTTGGCTGTGTACAATGAAATGAAGCAATTAGGAATCATTTTTGTTTTTACAAAACTACAAATCATGTTACCCCATAAGCCTTGTCCTGCATTTTCAGTTCATTCTGGACCCAAAAGAAAATACGTCAAATTATGGTCCAAACAGAAGCCTGCTGTATACTCAAATTAGCCCAAGGAAAAACGGTTGTAACTACACTATTTGAAGTCCAAACAATTTTTAACTTATGTCCTATTCTACTAAACAATATGTGAGAGTTGCCAATGTTGCTAATGACTCAAACATATCAAGTCCAAAATCTTCCCAAGATTAAATTTTGGCAACAACCCACTAACAAGTACAGAGTATAATAGAGAAAACTGGAGTTAATAGCACCATCAAGTTGTTGTCCAAATAGAAGCCTGTTGTATGGGCAAATTACAATTTCCTCTAAAACCTAGCAAAACACAAAATCAACAATTCACAAAAAGGGAAGTATAGGGATAGCACAAAGATTAAACCTTTTCTTTAGCAAAACATTTAAAACTACATACTTTAATAGATAAAACTGAAGTTAAAATTAACATCAAGTTGTGGGTCCAAACAGAAGCCTATTGCACAGCTAAATTACAATTTCTGCTTAAACCCCAGCAAAACCCTAATCTATAAAAAAGGGGGAGGAACTGAAAAGAGTATTTGGGGCAGCACAAAGATTGAACCTTTTCTCTTATATTGCGAATTGAGTGGAACTGAGATGAAAGTAAGGGAACATGGTGCTGTTGATTCTGTCTATAATAGAGGAGCAGAGAGTTACGGCACTGTGTCAACACATTCCTTGAGAACCGAGATGAGATTCTACTCAACGACATAGCTGAATTTAGGGTTTTTCTCTATGAGGATTTGTAAACAGGAGAAATATTGAACTGAAAATTGAGAATTTTGGAATGGCGGTGGAACAAGAGAAGGGTTTTTAGCAGGAGAGAGATGGAAAAGGAAAAAAAGAAATAAAAAATATTTTTTCTTAAATTTCCTTTTGCAACCAAAAAAAATTAAAAAAAATGCAACTCCAAGGTCGTAGAAACTTATAGATTACTACAATAAGTTATTATCATTGATCACAAAAAGAAGATCTCTTTTTTGGACATAATTAACAGATAGATACGTAAGAGAGTTTTGTGTACGTTGTTTTATTTCTATCAAATTAAGATTATGGAGAATAGTAAATACGTAGTTTTATTCCTATTTAATAAAGATGGAGAGATTATTTTCAGTAGACACTCGACTCAAGTGAAAATATTAAATGACAATTATAACAACAACAACCCAGTGAAATCCCACAACGTAGGATCTGGAGAATCATAACAATAACAAATAATACATTACTAAAGCAAAGGAAAATAACATGTAATATTAAAGTTGAAGAATAAGATAGTAGGAGATTAATACTATTTGGGGGGGGGGGGGGGAAACGCGCCCAGATACCTAATTTTCTATGTTAATTCTCGAACTCCACATCTTTCTATGTAGGGTCATGTCATTGGTGAGTTGTCAGAGTGTCATATCATGTTTCATCATCTCTCTTCAGTGCTTCTTCGACCTACATCTACCTCTCCTTATATCTATAATAGCCAACGTCTTACCCTCCTTATTGGGGCATTTGTATATCTTCTCCTCACATGCTCGATCATCTCAATCTCACCTCCCTCATCTTGTTCATCACGGAGGTCATTTTCACATTGTCCTAAATAACATTGTTCATGACCTTATCTCTTCTAATATGTCAACATATCAATCTCAACATCCTTATTTTTGCTACTCACATCTTTTAGTTGTGTGAGTTCTTGACTAACCAACGTTCTGCCTCATACAACATAGTTAATCTGATCATCAATTTATAAAACTTACCTTTAAGATACATTGACATATTCTTATCACATAAGACGCTAAATACAAACTTTCATTTCATCCACTCTATCTCAATACGATGAATCACGATATTCACATTGAAATTATATCTACACAATAAGATTTCACATTGAGCAAGTACAAGAAATAGATCTACATTCTTAAAACTATGAAAAATCTAATCTTTGGATATTATTTATTTCAAATAAAATTGATGTCTAAACACAAATTCAATTTTAAAATATTTTTTTTTCTTCAACCAAATTATGCCTAAATGTCTAACTAAAAATGAAACAAGTTGCTTCATATTAGATTATGGTAAACTTAAACAACAAGAGGCACCAGTGGTCTAGTGGTAGAATAGTACCCTGCCACGGTACAGACCCGGGTTCGATTCCCGGCTGGTGCAATTTGAGCGGTGAAGAAATTTGCGCATTATGCGGTGATTAGGGTCTCCGCAATTGTCTGATTCAAAGATGATTTAATAGCGCATCTGAGCTCTTACATTTTTTTATTTTTTATTTTTCAATTACTTATAATTTTGTGCAATATACATAATTAGTAGTTCATATATGTTTTTATTCTAAGTATTAATGTAGATAGTTCATGTGTGTCAATGTTTGTTTGCAACTGTCTTATTATGCAGACCTTACCCTCCATCTTTGTGAGGCAGAGAAATTACTTCCGATAGATCCTCAGCTCAAAAAGGAAGTATTTGAGTTTGACACATAAAGGAGAAGTTAGAGCTTTGAAATTCTGTTATGCAAAGTTGACATACTTTTATACAACAACATACCCCGTCCCACAGGGGAGGTCTAAAGAGGGTAGAGCAGAGTATATGCAGACGTTACCGCTACCTTGTGTAGGTAGAGAAGTACAGTACTTCATCAAAAAAAAGCATTAATACAGTAAAATGTAGCATTTTACCTAAAGAGGGAACTGTGGTATAACACAACTTTCTGCTTCTTCTTGTAGAACTTTGACTAATAAGCCAAGTCTTTTACCAAGCTACATAACATCTGTCTTCATAATATCCATGGAGTCTAGTATAAAGTTCAAGAATTGCTGCACTTATATTAAACATTACAATAAACTCAATCATCTTGGTTGCTTAGGGAAGTGCAGCTTGATCAGCGTCGGTAGTTCAGTCAGCTCAACCTGGGACTTACCCAACAAGATACTCTTCAACTTTTCATCGCAATTAACCAAGTTCTTGTTGTTTGGATCCTAAAAGGAGAACAACACGGAGAAGTCATGATAAAGCTAAAACAATTGCAGTTCTGTCAAAAACCGATCAAGTGTAATATTTTAAGCACATAAAAACTAGAGAAATATCTATAAAAGTTTCTCACAGCCTATTTGAAATGTGTGTAAATCATATGCACCATGTTAGTTTGGCATGCAGGCAACTGAAAGACCAAAACCACAGCCAAAAGCTGAAATCATCTAAAACGAAATTGAGGGCAATTTTTTTTGCAAAAACGCGAGAAAGACTGAGTGAACTAAATAAAGGGAGAAATCAACAATTATTTCCTCTATGCATCGGGAAACAAATTGCTTCATAAAAGGAGAATTTTTTACAGATGTGAGAAATATATATACGCATAGAAGTGATCCAACAGTTCACCTAGTTATCTATGCATGTTTGAGTTGCCTCCACAGTCCAGAGTAGAAATAGGTTAGCAATAAACATTACCATTAATCTAATGTTGTTTGCTTAGCTATAAACTTTAAGAAGTCTCCTGGTTCAATTCTAAACTTTAGTGCTATATATCCATGTCCTCACTGGCTCACTCTATCTAAGAAAAAAAATTCATAACATCATTTGCAACAAGACCATGCCAGAGATCAAACAAGCAGATTCTTAACAATTAGAATACCAGTTACTAGTTAATATCACTATTACAAAAAGCTACTTCCCCTGTCCTAATTTATATGGCGTTTATTCCATTTTGAGATGTCCAAAATGTTACGCATCATTCCATTCAAATTTTACAACATTCAAGAATTCAAATTCATTAAACTATTCGAAATTTAAACTTTGATTTTGATGATTTCTCCATGAAACCAACATTACTTTAATATTTTCTTCCTCAATCAATACGTAATATACAAGTCAAATAACATCTTAAACTCCCTAATAAGTCAAATATGGCAATATAACATGGGATGGAAGGACAATCAAACATGATGTTAAGTCTTACATTGGTGGGATGAGGAAAATTTGGTCTCCTTATATGGACTTGGGCAATCCTCACCTCACGAGCCAGCTTTTGGGGTGTGAGTTAGGCCAAGACCTAATTTTGTACATGATATACCCCATTTCAAGTTTATCATTGTTTACTCATTAATGTGGCTTAATAAAATGTGTTTAAATAACACGGCTGAAGACATCCCACATATGAAAGGGATTGTCTTTGAAATGGAGTAAATATGGATATATAGTTCCGCAACAAGAAACCATATAATACAGAGGCTAATATAGGTACCTGGAGATTGTTTTCCTTGATGTAAGACCAGACACGCTTAAAACAACCCAAGCGGGAGGTCTGCGACTGACCCGTGAACTCTCTAAGTGTTGAAGGGAGATTTACTAGGTCAATCAAATTGGCTAACTTCTTTGGATTGTCAGTCATAACCTTTTTCATCCGCTGTGGCAGCATCTTGTTAGACTTTTAGATTCCCTGCAAAGAGAAACAAATCATCCCATTAGATTCTCGTCCCCACTGGATATCCAAAGATTCTTGCTTTCCTCCAACACAGCAAATTGAGCACAACCAGGCTGAGCTATAAGACTGTCTATGGGTTAGGCACAACACAATAGCTTTGGTGTAGACTCTGTATTTGTATTAAAAATCTACTTAGTGGGCGTTTGGACATAAAAATTGTGAAATTTGGAAAAAAAAATAGTATTTGTTTTCAAGTTAAAAAGGGTATTTGAAACTTGAAGTTGTGTTTGGACGTACAAATTGGAATTGTTTTTGAATTTTTGTGAGTGATTTGGAGTGAAAAATGTGAAAACTTTTGAGAGTATTTCAAATTCCAGAAAGTGGGCTTACACCCTACCCTGCCTAGACTAGACAGATTGTACTAGGTTTGTTGTTATTGTTATAACAATTTTATGTCCAAACAGTTTTATTCCGTACAGAAGTGAATTATCCATGGCCAAACGGGCACTAATATGTATAAATAAGTTATCAAAAAACCCAGTAAGCTATATTTTCTACAAGATCTAAAACCCCTAAATTCAAAATCCTAGCTCAGACCAAAGAACAAAGGTATCACTTTTCAGGTATTTCAGAACATCAAAATCGAATCGGTTGGAGAGTTCATAAATGAAATGCAAAAGCATATAATTGAACGCTACAATACGTAAGAGGCATTTCATCAAACACATAGAGTACACAAAAAAAAGAAACCGCAAATTAGAAAAATGAAACAAAGTCTGTGTTGCAGAAATAGAAGAGATATAAGAAGGAGAAAGGCCACAGACCTCGTCAGGAATGGAGTATGCGAACTACGATTTGGGGGAAAAGTTGTGCGTTTCCTCAAATGAATTTGAATTTAGATGTGTATAATTAAAAGATTAAAATTGAATTGTTAAAATGGGAAAGTGCTATCGAAGTTTTATATGATAGAAGAATACTTATCAAAAGTGAAAGGTAAATATCATAGAATGGCTACAAAATCGGCTATATTATATGGTTGTGAATAATGAATTGTCAAAATTCAAGGTATCGTAGATAAGTATTGCAGAGATATGAATATTGTATTAGATAAAATTAGAAATGATCATATTTGCTTAAAGGTGAAAGTAGCACACATTGTAAAATAAAATGCAAGAAGATAGTTTGGACATATTTTTGTATTAACCATTATAGATGCATCAATCTATAGGTGTAAAGTTATGGTAAGTGAAGGAGTTAAAAGGAGATGGAACAGACCTAAAATTATATGAAAGGAAATGATCTCAAAAGACTTACAATTGCTTAGTATTAATACAAACTTAGCTATGATATAAGACACAATGAAAGAAAAAGATCCATCTTAGGTGATACCTACTAGTTGAGGATATGTTTAACTTGAATAAAATATTATTTTTTAAAATTATTATTATTATATTTTTAAAAATATTTTCACTTTAATTTTATTCGTTATGGTTGATAATATGATATGAGGTTAAATGATGGAATGGAGATTCATAGAACAGATCTCAAATTTTGGGATGAGGCGTAGTAGTAGTAATTGTTCAGAACACACAAAAAATAAATTCTTTCAAAATTTGGAGTAAAAGTGTCTAATATGAACATTTTATTACGTATTTAATTTTATTATAGCAAATTATAATTTGAGTGTTTAAATAAATATAGTTGTCCTGTATTTGTGGTAGTATAGTTTAACAACAGCTCTTCGAACAACAAAGCACCAGTGGTCTAGTGGTAGAATAGTACCCTGCCACGGTACAGACCCGGGTTCGATTCCCGGCTGGTGCAATTTGAGCAGTGAAGAAATTTGTGCATTATGCGGTGATTTGGGTCTCCGCAATTGTCTGATTCAAAGATGATTTAATAGCGCATCTGAGCTCTTACATTTTTTTATTTTTACAACAATTCTGTGTTGGATACAACATATTCTGTGTTGAAGTAACTGGTAAAGTTGCTGCCATGTGACCAGGAGGTCACGGGTTCAAGCCTTGGAAACAGCCTCTGGCAGAAATGCAAGGCAAGGCTGCGTACAATAGACCCTTGTGGTCAGGCCCTTCCCCGGACCCCGCGCATAGCGGGAGCTTTAGTGCACCGGGCTGCCCTTTATACAACATATTGAGCTGAGGATCTTTAAGAAACAATCTCAAATATGTTGTTTAGTTCCAAAACTTTACATTATGAGTCCACTTCATACCGGTGATGTTTGAAGCATTTAAATGAACACATGATAAGTGTTTTTATCATTGGTTTTTATATTGAACCATGCTAACATAGAAATAAAGATATTCATGTATTCAAAATTCTGAAGAGTATATGTTTATGTGCCACCGCAATTTGTCAGCTGTATGTGTTCATTGGTCCATGTTGAACCCAAAATTGTTTGTAGAAATTCTCAATGTGAGAAACCAAAAAGGAATAAAAGGTTACAACATACAAGATACAATGACTTAGTTGTATAACAAACCAAATTCAGGAAGTAGTAACTTTCAAATTCTACCAGCTCTAGGTCGCGGTTAGTCATAAGGATTCCTGAAATTCTTGAGAAGTTCAGGGATGTCATAACCAAGCATATCGTCAACATCTTGTATCATCTTTGGCTTCAACTTCTCGAATCTGTCAAAGCTATATCCACTGAGAACTTCCCTGAAGTGTTCGACATTTGGAAAATCCCCAGCAGGCAGATGGAATTCCCTTTGAACCTGTTTGGATGAGTTGGGCATTAACAAACAAGACTAGTGCTCAATATAGAAATTACTCCCTTCGTTCCAATTTGTTTGTCTGGTTTTGACTTGGCATGGAGTTTAAGAAAGTAAAGAAGACTTTTGAATCTTGTGATCTTAAGCTAATGATATGTAGAATGTACCAAAATATCTTTTAATCTTGTGGTCTTAAACATGCCATGTGAAAAGTTGAAATTAAAGAGTTGTCAAAAAAGGAAAGAGACATTCTTTTTTAAACGAACTAAAAAGGAAAGTAAGACAAACAAAGTGAAGTGGAGGGATATATATGTAGCGGACATGTACATGACAGTTTAGTGCATATGTAAGGGTGGTAATGAGAGAGTAAAACCTTTCCAAATTCGTTTTCCAATTCATCGATGAGTCTCTGTTGGGTCTTGGCTTTGCCTATCATAGCAGGCATCTCTTTTCTGAGGTGACCGATTATGTAAGCATGTATCTTGGCAGCTCTAGCGCGTTTTACAAATTCATTGATCTGTACACGATAAAACATTGCTTCTAAATCCTTGTTTCAAGTATAGTTTGAGTAGAGTATATGAGTAATATAAAGACTCAAAGTTAAGATAGTGGACTTACACGACGATCACAAGCCTTCTTTGGTATGTTTTTCAAGTCTGTAAGGAGATCATCTTGTTCCTTTTCAAAAAGTTCTTTCCCGAGTGGCCCTGCTGCAGCTTCTCTCATTGGTTTGTCATTAAATGATCTGTGCAAGCGAAACACCACAGAGTTAACGAAAACTGTAAAACTCTAAAAGGAAAATAAAGTTTTATGTAAACTCCACCATCATCATAAGGACTTGAAGACATTATCTGAAACGAACATGCATATTTAGATATTTACTTTCAAATTTCAAGTGAACAGATTACATCTGCAGTTGAGTATTAGAGAGAGGAGCAATGGAATGGGGTGGGAAATTGTTGTAAACACATGACAGCATCTAGTGAGGAAATGTGAAGTCCCATACAGTGTACACTTCCAAGTATCCATTACATTGAGAAGTTAGTTCATCATGTTCTGAATCCATCAGGTCACATGGATATTGTTATACTCATACTATCATTTTGGTGCAACCCAATGGCGTTTCATTGGCAAAAATTAGCCCATTTAAATCAATTATTGGACTAAGCATTACAAAAAGTTTATCAACATTGAGGAGTTAGTTCACCATGTTCTGAATTCATCAGGCAGCATGGATATTTTTATACTCATACATTCGCTTTGGAGCAACCCAAGTACATTTAGTTGGCTAAAATAAGCCCATTTAAATCAATTATAGTACTAACTGGAAAAATATAAAGATCATACCCTATGTAGACGCGAGCAACCTCAGGAGTATTTAGAACTTTCCCTAAAGACCACATTAATGCTCCATAAACCCTCATAAGCTGCAATTGAAACCAATTAATGAATTCAACTTGTAGCATAGCTGACAAAGAGGTGGAAAACGTAAAAGACGGAAAGAAAATTGCCATACTTGTTGAGTATCAACTTGGTCAGCTTTGTTCAGAACCACACGTATCTTATCATCATGACCTCGAAGAGAAGCAATGACACGTTTGAATTCATCACTTATATCAAGCTTGTGAGGATCAAACAAAAGAAGGATGAGATCACACTTGGCAGCAAACCAGGAAGTCACACCAGTAAAGTCATAGCTCCTTTGTGTTCTCTGCTTTTCCCCAGATAAAACTCCAGGCGTATCCACCAATGTAAAATGCTCCAACAACTTTTTTTAACACGAGAGAGGAAAAAGTTCAGGGGAAAAAGGAGTTGAAAGCGTTCAGAGTTATGTTAAAGGTTGTTTTCATAAGTAAATCGATCAATAACTCACAGGATGCGACATTTGAGAACACTCAAACTTTGACAAAAACGCAGTTCCAAAAGTTGTCAGACCGCTAAATGGCATATCTGCTTGAACAGCAATTGTGTTTCCTGGAATACTTCTTTCATCAGGTCCATTCTGTATAACACACAGTTGATTGTGAACACCAATCTAACAAAAGATTCAGCATGCAGCAAGTTTTGAGAAAAAGTATTAGCAAGCATGTATCACATTGGCGAAACTATCGTGAAAAAAGCATCAGAACAGTGAGTTCCTTAACATGGTAAATAGAAACATATATGGTAGACTGTAAAATAGAGAGAATAATATACCGTCGTGGTCAGTAAGAGTAAAGAAATGGGAACGTACCATGACAACCACAAATCTGTCTGTTGTAGGCTCTGGTCCAATGTGAGCACCTATAGACATATGGGATGCAAAAATGTAAGCAAGAACCTCTTGAATGCATAAACAAGACACTTACACAAGCAAAAAGGAGTTTTAGCTAACCTGGATAACTCATTTTAAGTAAATGTTTAATGAATGTTGTTTTGCCTGTGGAGTACTGGCCCAAAAGCATCACCATCGGCTTGGCATCAAAATCACTATTTGCCTATTATGCACAGAGCATAGCCATAGCACTTCAGCTGTTTATTTATCAATATTTTCCTGTACCAATTAAAAGGAAGCATAACTGAAGTGAAATGCACCACCTACCAACAAAGGAGAGACAAAATCATTAAAGTGATATGCGACTTCTAGTGGCTTTAGTTTTTGGATGTACAACTTCTTCAGTCCATCAACTATTGATGTGACGGAGGTTAAAGAGACCTGCAGGTAGATGAAAAGAGCCAAGTATCAGGAGCAAACAAAGAATTAAGCATAAACACGTCTTAAACTGTTGTAGGATGTGCTTGGGAAATTTGGGTATAGGAAAATCCCATGCAATAATTTCAACCAATATTCTAACAAATATAATCAAATAACTTCATACTGATGGACAAGGACAAAAATACTTCTTGACAACTTAGTTCGATAGAGAAACGCCACATGCAGAATCCGAGTATGTTACTGGAGCTTGTATAGCATATATAACACTTAGAACGGTGTTCAGACATCTGAAAAAAATGCAAGATTTGAGAGTTGCACTAATTACAAAGAGGACATACCTTCTTTGAAGATTTTGATGATGAAAACCAACTAGTTGCTGGTGCAGCCGGGACAGGAGCACTGGCTGCTTCTCAATTCAATAAGTTAGATGCAATCATACCATCTATCTCCTTTCTCCTCACTACAAGAATATAAGGGAAGTACAAATAGAGTAACTACTTGTATGTAATGAGGTATATTACCATTCTGATCCTGTTCGCTTTTAGGCATCAGCTTCTTCTTCTGTATCAAAATAATGTAACTAAGGTAACAGCTCAGTGTTAAATGAAAAATGAGATAGAAGGTGAATCTAGCACACTTACAGCAAGAAGACCATCCAGACCTTCCATTGTAGGAGGTGGCAAATTTTCAAAGTCAACTGCAATGGATTTTACGTCTAAAATCAGTATATGAGAAGAATGTTAGGCTATAGAAAGTAATACAAGACAGGAGACGGAATCGATTTTTTCTTCTTTTTTTTGGGAATTTCCATAAATAACTGGCAGGACAAGGAATCATTTAATCAGCAAGACTTTGCTAACAAGTGAATAAAAACATAACTAGCATACATTATAAAATAAAAAACTTGAAACTACTCAAGTACCATCAGCATTTAAAAGATCATTGGTTACTGCACGGCCAGCCTGCGCCAAAGAGACCAACTACAGATTGAAAAGCAAAGAAAGATTTCTGTTTCAGATGGATTAGAATTAACACCCAAAAAAAGAAAGTGAAATGAGAGCAGAGAAAAAAGTAGTACCTGCATTCCAACAACAAAATCTCTAAAACTGAGAAAACCTTGTCGTTTGGAATCTGCAATTGCCCACACCTTAGGAAAAGAAGAGAAATGAAACAAATTGTTGAAACAATTTTAAGCAGTAGAAAATGACTTGTCAAAACTAGGAGGAAACTGCAAACTTAAGAGTCAATTTGATTTTTTTATAAGTAAATAAAATTGTTGAAAGAAGTCAATCTGATTCGCACAAGCTACTAATATATGTATGTGAAAATATAATTTACCACTCACAAATCTTTAGGAGGTAACTAGTAGATGAATAGGACTTCTCAAGCAACAAAAGTCAATAATCACCTTATCTAAGGATTTAGGTGCAAGAGAGGGAGTAAGTTCAGTTTGCCTTCCAACTTTGGTCATCTTTTTGCTTTTAACATAGTTCAATTAATTGCTAGAAGTTATCTAAATATTATAACTTTACCATCTGGTTCGATCTTGTCCACTTTAGCCCCCCGTAGGTGATAAGTAACCCGAATATAATTATCAGTGATCCAACATTCCAACACTCAATATCAACCTTCTAAGAGAAGACCTAAAACCTGAGGATTTGCACATCACCCTTTGGTAGATCATAGGCCATTTTCACGAGTCTTTATAGATGATAGGTCGGACATTCTAATGAGTAGCAAAAATGAAGTTGGCACAATAGCTTTCCAGTGACTAGAGACTAAAGTATCACCATTTTCAGAAGCTTAGATAGAAAATAACAGCTTAAAGTTTAGGACCCGTACTCAATCAAGAAATTAGGAGTAAAGCAAAATCAAACACCAAAATAAGACTTGATCCCAAAAATAACCAAAGCCACTCACATATAAACACCCAATGAACCACAGAAGATGATAACAGCTGACAACTAATCCTTCAATACAAATACCAAAATATGAACAACGCCTTAGACGTGTGTTTGGTATGAACGAAAACATTTTCTCAAGGAAAACAAGTTCCGGCCTAGGAAAAACAAGTTGCAGAAGTGACATTTCAAGTTTATAGTCTCCTCCCTACGCAACCAATCTCCCCAACCCCACCCCTTGACCATCCCACCCTCTACCACCCCCGAACCCCCATTTCCCATCCCATCCCGCCTTCACAGTGTTTTGTTAGATAACATATAAATATATTTCTTGATTACTTACCAAACACTAGAAAATAAGTAAAAAAACGCTTGTTTTCCAAGATAACATTTTCTTAGAAATCATTTTCCCTGAAAAACATTTTCCTTCCTACCAACCACACCACGCGCTTTATTATAATTTTAACATTGAAGATGATTACAGTACTATATACTAACAAATAATCAAATAAAAAAAATCAAAACCTATACTCCCACCATCCAAATTTATGTGACAATATTTGACTCGACTTTTGACACTTGCGATATAAAACAAAGAATAGACATTTGTACAAATATAAATCACGGGAATTTTAAAGTTAAATTAGTTCTAAAATACATAAAGGTGAAATCTTTTTTTCTTTGACGAACTAAAAAGGAAATTGTGTCAAATAAATTTTGAGAGAAAAGTAACAGTTAACTACAGAAACAAGAAAAGAAAAACACCTGCTTGAGTTCTGGTCGAGGCAAATTGGACATGGCAAAGAACTTGGTGGCATCTCCACCAGTGAGACGCCCATCTCCATCTGTACCCAATTAACACCCACATTATTCAAAAAAAATCATTTCTTTTTGCTCTTATTTGAACAAAAACACCAAAAAAAATTAATTTTTTTTACCAGAATCAGCAAAATTGAACCATTGTTGATAGATCTTCTCGTGTTCTTTTGAACATCGATTAATGGGGCTTGTATCAAACTCCATTTTTTAATCTTTAATGATTTCTTCTTCTTCGAATGCCTTCAAGATCTACCTTATTTGCTTAACTATTAGTTAACATAGATCACTGAATTAGTACTCAAAGTGACAGTTTATATCAAAAGCCCATTGGGCCATCAAGCCACAAGTCATTTATAATTGTGTAATTTTCCTTGGTTATCCCTTTTGGAAATTAATCTAGTTGTTGTTGTAATCCTATTGATGCCTTTTTATTTCTTTTTCAAATTAAATATAAATCAATTGTCTCGTAGGATGAGTGTACCTCACACGAATTATTATATAGGACACATGTATTTGCTTGTTCAATTTTGTACAAATATTATTATATAGGACACATGTATTTGCTTGTTCAATTTTGTACAAATTTAAATATCTACTTATACATACATAAAGTTGTGAAGCATGGATACTAGTGAATGTCAAATTAAAAAATACGGTTATTTTTTATGTCAAACATAAGGGCCGCATCATTGAGCAATCGAGTTAAGTATGATTTATGAATGAGTTTGATTTATATACATCAAATTTTCAAATAAATTTTTTTTTATCGACATGTCATTCACAAGCTATCTATATGTAACCCTTCGTAAAAAGTAAATTTTTTCATCTTAAAAATAAGACAAGTTACTTGATATAAATGTACAAGAAGTAAAAATAACCTTATAGTAGATCTCTTATTTTCACTATGCTACTCAATTGTTGTCGTATTTTGAATGACTTGATAATGTAAAAATTTCTTTCATTGTCGATGTATATAAATTAAATTATTTTCCATATCAGATTAATAAAACGGCAAAAAGAAAAATTAAGATCATGATTAGGGGTGTACATGGATCGGGTTGGTTCGGATTTTTTACAAACCAAACCAAATCATTTGTATCGGGTTATTAAATTTATAAACCAAACCAATAAAAGTCGGGTTTTTCGATATCAATTTTTCTCGGGTTTTTTTGGATTTTTCGGGTTTCTCAGGTTTTTCATAATATCTAATAAAAAGCACAGAGCAGTGCTTCTTAAAAAGAGTTTTAGTACAAAATATCAACATATAAGATGGAGACAGAACACTGTTTGAAGTTTTAACTTTATAATATAACTTTATAAGATGAGCTTTTTTTTGTATATTATTTAAATGAGCTTCTCAAGTCCAAATCTAAATGTAAGAAAGAAAACAAAAATTATGAAAAAATTTTAACAAATATTTATAAGTTACATTTTAATAAATGTTTTTATGTATAATATAATTTAAAAGTAATATATCTATAATCGGGTCGGTTTGAATTCGGTTTGACTTTTTTTTAGGTAAAACCAAACCAACCCTATAATGGTCGAGTTTTTTTTCCAAACACCAAACCAAGTCAAACCAAACCACTAGTTGGGTTTTTTATCCAATTTGGTTCGGTTTGTCGGACCCTATACTGATCATAAACAGGAGCAAGAAAAAAAAAACGTAAGTAACATCATTTTACCTCTTATAGATCCAGTATAATACAAAATTGAATAAATAAAATAGCTCTATACATATTCACCCCCATATTCCACACAAGCATCTTGATTTCTGATTGAATACAAATTATGTTACACTCTAAACAATAGCACAAGCAAAAACAGAACCCTTTCAACCAAAAGTTGATCAAACTCTTTGAAAATGTCATAGGGTGCGTTTCAAATTCTCTAAAAAAGTCTAGTTTTGGAGGATCTAACACAAGTGCAGCATCATTACTGGAGAGTCCGAGGAACGTAACAATTCAATACCCAATGATTCAAGCAATGGCACCAACAGTTTTACCAAGCAACCAGAGGACCAGAGCTAGTTCCATACCAAAAATAGTGTGAAGATAGGATCTATCCAGCATAAAGCCATATAGAGTAATTCCTGCTCTGTTGTGCTCAAAATATGTCACTGTAAAAGCAAAAACTATAGTTAGTTAATCCGAACAATACACGTAATAAAGAACCTTATTAATAGTATCGCGCATTTCTCAAAGCTAGGGATGAGCAATGTAGTTAAAAGCTATCACTTTGTCGCTTAAAGCATTAAGTGATGAGAAGGAAGAGGTCATTGCTTTATGGGCTATGTTGCTCGGACTCTCCTAATATGTTGCTGCATCCGTGTTCGAAGAGTCTGAGCAACATAGTTTATGAGTGAATGATCCATGCACTTTAGAGAAGTGTGTGCTTCGATTCTAACAAGTACGTAAAAGTGATTCTAACTAGAAAATCGGTTGCTTATTTGAATCTCACCTTTGAGGAGTTGGATTAGTATTGAAATAATTGTTTCATAGAACTCCAAAAAGGGTGCACCCGTGTCAGATCCTCCCAAAATGCACTGGTTTTGGCAGTATTTTTGACAAATCCGAGCAACATAGGCTAAAATTAGTTACTATATTGTACTAATTCATATGTAGATGTTTGACATTCTTTTAACCTCGCATAAATTATGCACATCATATCAAAGAGGTATATGTTTCACCATTCATTTTTAGCTTTCAAGTCTTACGTATCCTTGTCGCTTTTTTGCTCTTTTTGCTTTTGAAACCACTGGGGATAAAAAAAACAAGTGAAACCAGCTTACCTAGTGCCTGCCTTTTCTGGAATGAAATTGTGCTATATGCATATGAGTGGACGAATTTCGTGTTGTCGAGCTCATCTTCCTCATCTCCAACATCGTCTGTATCAGATGATCCTTCAGAAGTCACAGGGAAATCTTGGTTGTTGGCTATTTGAGATATTGGAGGAGTTTCACCCTCAACTGATTCAAAAGAGTCTACTGTTGCACACACGTGCCACTTGGCCGCTAAGCTTGTAACAGATTGTGCCTTATGGGTAATCCTGACTGCACTTCTCAACAGTATCAACAGCCCGGCAAGAAGGCTCACAGAACATAGCTGCATTCAAGAAGAAGACGTTTACATCTAGTCAGAGGAGTACCAGCAATCAAGTAAGATATAGGCAAAAAGAATGTTGAGGAATTATAGCTATCCTGAACAAACATGTCTTTTTTGAATTCAACTTTAAGAAATAGCAATAACAGTAAGTATTACTCTGACTAAACTAAATATAAGCTGTCGTTTTAATTTCATATCTCCGTTAAATATAAGGACATAGTTAAGAGAGAATTTGAAGCACCTGAACTTCCGTTAGTCTAATAGGCAGATTATAACACTTCATAGCCAAAATCTGGCTCTGCGGTGCCATTTGCTGGTTGACTATAGCACTGTATAGCTGAAAATTGGTTCTGCAGTGCCATTTGCTAGAACATATATATCCAAACTGTCCAAAGACATTACTCTTGAAATCTCATCATTTTTCACTTCATCGATATTACAAACTGTGCAACATCCCACACGAGAGTATTCGTCTAGGATTAAAAATCGTAATAGTTATAATTTTAATATGTTTGTCTCTTGTTGGAAATGCTTGGACAGTGAAGTACTGCATAAATTACGACATACTATCAAAAGAATATGTGATCAATGACCACGTGTAACTGTAAATCCCATTTGTTGACTTAGTTTATCAAAGAGGCATTCAAGCAAAGAAATGCAAGGGATTTAGTTGAAATAATTTTTAAAAATGAAGTACAAGATCCTATATTTGACAAATAAGACAGCTGATGAGAAGCCATACCGCGAGTTCACCACTCTTATAGATATGAAGATCAGCAGTTGATCGTGTGGTCATGAGAAGGGATGCAAATTGACTTGCTGTGATGAATATCAATGCCAACATGATAAATCTACGGTACCTATGGCTAATGATCCGCAAGTGCCTCCTGATTCTAAGGTGCTCTCTCAACACTGTCTCAACATTAGAATCGATGTGGAAGATCTGAGCAAAATCTCGCAGTCGGAGAATCTGAAGGTAACAAATCAAGCGAAAAAGGACACACACTAGAAAGAACACGGTCATCCTGTAAAGCCATGAGCTCAGCTCTAGAAGGCATGCGACAGTGTCACTCACAATGACATTGCCTAAAAAGGGGATTTGAGTTCCACCTGAACTGTACCACCAAATCTTATATATGCTTTCAGCAGCAAAACATGGCAGGACAAAAATGAATAGGATCTTCAATGATCTCTGCATATCGAAAAAAGGATTATTGTTACATTACATCATGCAGTTCAATATACATTTCAACATAGAAACCAATTGGTGATGAAAATATCATGAAATTTCTTTGTAAAAAGAGGCACAAAAAATGGTTTATTCACCAACTGTACAACAATTACTTATACTAATATGAGCTGTTGTGTCATCAAAAACAACAAAGAGTTGACCTTTCTACTTTTCTTTTTTTGGAAAAACAAAAACAGTAGAGAATTGTTCTTTTTCGAATAAAAAAAGATCCAAAAAAGGAGATCATATATATATGGGGCAAAATTCAATCTTTAAATAATGAAACAGGGAATTCCTCTGAGTTTAGACTGTCCAATCATCAAACATATTGAGAATCTGATTCTCAAAATCTGAACAAAATTCAGAAAATAAAAAGATAGTAATTCCAGCAATAATATAGTGTGTAACAAACGAAAAGATCATCAAATTTACACAAAGATTGTGATGGATCAATATAATCTCATCAGACTTAACCAGAGCTCTTGGGTTCAATCCTCTATAATGAGCCTTACATGGCATGAATCTTAATCGGCCTTAAAGCAGTACCAACAGTGACAGAACCAGAACTTTCACTAACGAGAATCAGAATATAAAAAAGAATAAACACACAAAGAAGTTAAGGGGTCAACATCCACTATATATACATTAAAAAAATACTTTTAACGTAATAGTGTTGAGATGAACCCCTTGCTGTACCCTGGCTCCACTCTTAGGTACCACGGGATGGAAAACCAAAGCAAAAAGTCAGCTAATTTTGACTGATATTGAGCAAACAAGAACCACTAAAGATTGTGATGGATCAATATAATCTCATCAAACTTCACCAGAAGTCTCGGGTTCAATACTTTCCTTATGCAACATGAATCCTAATCAGCCTTAAAGCGGTACCAACCGTGACAGAATCAGGATTTTTACTAACTAGATTCAGAATATAAAAGAGACAAACACACGAAGAAATAAAAGTGATTCAACATCTACTATAATCCTTGCGGTACCCTAGCTCCGCCCAGTGGATACCAAACACCGGATGGGAAAACCAAAAGACAAAAAAGAAAGAGATAACTCACATGGAGCTGTTCCATATAGCATTTTCTGACAGTCTCACTTTCATCACAAAGCTTATCAAGAAACAAGAACCTACGAAGCCCAAATTTCTTCACAAACCCAGAAAGACAAATAAAGGACAGAGAAGCAACAGCACTGAGAGACAACTGAACAACATTGTCATAAGGTCTATCATGATTAGCATCACAATCTGCACAAGCCAGTACGAAATGGGACAGACATGGAACAACAATTGTAAACATTATGAAAACAAACCAAGAAAGAACAGTAGATGAAGTGTCAGATTGATCCACACACATCCACTTCAACCATCCCCTAAAAACACGCAATTCATCGTAAGCATGTGATTTACTACGTGCATATAATATATTCTTGTTGTTCAGTAAACATTGGGTTTTACTTTCGTCCCCCATTGAGAAAGATCAATTGTTTTTCAGGGTTTTTGATGAAATTGTAGAAAGATCAAATCTTTTTTCTGGGTATTTGATGAAAATGAAGAAAATTAAGTTGTTTTTTTTCTGGGTGTTTGATGAAATTGGAGAAAGTTTAAATCTTTTTTCTGGGTATTTGACAAAAATGGAGAAAGATTTTTTTTTTTTTTTTTTTTTTTTTTTTGGGTGTTTGATGAAATTGGAGAGAGATTATTGTATAGCGCCGGAATTTGTGGGTCTGGTGAGAAAACTAATAAGGAGAAGGAGGTTTTATGGAGTTTGATTATTGGAGAGATTAAGGGAGGTTTAAAATTTTAAGAATTAATAAATAAATTAGTAAAAAGGGTTCAATATTTATTATATATATAAAAAATTATTTTAATTATATATAAATAATATAATTTTCTTTAATTTTAATCATAAAGTGAATTCGCCACTATATATATTTATATGTGGTGGGGTAATGTTGATGTAAATTATACAGAGTAATACAGCTGAGACTAGATTTGGAAACTAGCGTGAAATCTTAGACCATGTTTGCACCAGTTGTTTTGTTGAGGTTTTGAACTTTTTTCTTTTTCAAGCCGTGTCAATTTATTTGTTTAATTTTTATTTGATACGAAATTTTAAAAAAAATAGGTAAAATTTAAATATTATATTTTTAATTTAAAGATACATAAAATATATATTATAATGTCTTTTAAGTTTGATATTGGACACATTAGGTGTAAAATTTTAATTAAAGAGTTGGCAAAAAAGATTTTTTTTTAAAATATGCTAAAAAATAATAAGATAAACAAATTAAAATAAAGAGTATCACTTTTCCTTTTATAAGAATAATTTACAAATATATATTAGTAAAAGAATAAATATTGATATGCACATTAAAATATGTTGGTTACATACTTATATTCACGTGAGAACTAAAAGTTACTTATGAATTAAATTTTCTATCAAGAATTTTTTAAATTTTCAAGACTCAAAAGTCGAAATCTTGAGGACATTTTCCATCTCCCACAACTTTAGATGGTTTCAAATAGTCTTTACATGCATGGATTATTTATGTTCTTCCTTCGTTTGCAAATTACGCTTGCTATAGACGATTAATTCTATTTTTTTAATTATTAAATTATGTTTGCATTTGAAATTTATTTTTGTTTCAAACTATTATCCATGAAGTTGTTATCCCATGTGACTACGAGATTATGGTTTTAAGGTGTAAAAATTGTTAGTAAACTGTATTGTAAATATTAAAGACAGTAACAACAACTAAAGGTAATAAAACACAGAATCTGAAAAATTAATGCAAGAACAAAATCGAGTCCACTGAATGCACAGTGTGTCCTTAAGGAAATTATTCCCCTCAAAATACCCGAGGTTTTGGAATCTTTCCTCTCAGGATAGAACGATTTACTCACCAAAGTAGAGGTACTGCAAATATTTGATGACTGCGAACCACTTGAAGGCTGTATATCTCACGATTTTAGGAAGTGCAGAAAGAAGAAGAAGAAGATGTTATTTCAGAATTTTCGTATGGAACATTCTGAGGAATTAACAGATATATATAGACTGTTTACACCTTTTAAGAAAAGGCACCTGTTGGAAAAGGTTTGCCTATTGAGAAAAGGTTTGCAACTTTTCGGACAAGGTTGCAACCTTTCAAAAATCCGTTGGAAAAACGGAGGGAAATATTTTTAAATTAATCCGAGAAAGAAATGGGTTGCGGGTTGCGGGTCAGGATTTTTTCACTTAATTAATTAAATAAATAAATAATATTAATTAATTAAAATTTAAAGAAAATTTGGTCCAAAAAGATTATCAATCAATCATATCCAAATCTGAAGCCGAAGCCGAAGCCGTAGCCGTAGCCATAGCCAAAGCCGAGCCGAGCTAGCGACGACGACGACGGTGCAAGGGGAGACCCTCTTCTTGACCCTTTAGCAACATGAAGGAGTGCTTCTACTTTTAAGTAGGAGACTTTTCATTTTCACCACCTATGTGGGACCAAAGCTTATTTAATAAAGCAAGAGAGAACATATCATTTTCCTCTCCACTTTTTTTCCCCTCAATTTCCCATTCAAACTATCAATTAAACCCAACAATCCCCCACATGAATGGGGAATGTCTACAAGATAAAGGAATGCACGGATAAGTGTGTGATATACAAGCGAAGATTAATTGCATCTGGATAAGTAGGTTTCCCTTTGAACTTTCCATAATGAACTTATATAGGATATACTCGATCAATCGGTAGATGCGATATCTTTGAACCGTCGAACTTTGTTGTATAACTAGACAACATAAGTTACACAATTAATCATCAACCATCTATGGTTCTCACGGTTGTGTTCTTTTCAGCCATGAACACCGCCTGATTTCGTGAATGCATAGAGAATGGGCCTTTACCGTCATTCCCCTTGAAGCGGCTTATACTTCACATTCACATAGGTAATTTCTAAACGTGTAGTCCTATAAACACACTATCTAGTTATTTTCCGCCAGACTTAGATAATCATTAAAAAACCTTTAATGCTGTATTAACTCAGTAAAAAGCCTTAAGGTTTTATCCTTTGTTTCTGAACATTGTCATCATCACGAGAATGAATTGAGTTATTTGACAATGTTGAACCGTCAATCATAACTTTGTTTGATCTCTTTGAACCTAGTTCTTGGGATCTCCAGTCTACTAGGTAGAGTAACCGCCATGATGACTTGTCCTAGGTCTTAACCCCATTCCCCTCGATGATCTTTCAACAGCCTCTCTAGACAAGCCTTTTGTGGATCCGATACATTATCTCTTGACTTTACGTAGTCAATAGTGATAACACCACTAGAGAGTAGTTGTCTAACAGTATTGTGTCTCCGTCGAATGTGATGCGATTTTCCATTATATATAACGCTTCCTGCCCTTCCTATTGCCGTTTGGCTATCACAATGTATACATATGGGTGCCAAAGGTTTGGGTCAAAATGAAATATCTTCCAAAAAATTTCGAAGCCATTCAGCTTCTTCACCAGCCTTGTCTAAAGCTATAAATTCAGACTCCATTGTAGAGCGGGCGATGCATGTCTGTTTTGATGATTTCCAAGACACTGCTCCTCCACCAACGGTGAAAATATATCCACTTGTGGATTTAACTTCAGATGATCCGGTGATCCAGTTTGCATCACTATATCTGTCACGACCTAGCCCCGTGACTAGTGTCCAAATTGGACCCTCGTATACACACATATTATCTATAGTCAATCGGCAATTAAGCATGATAAAGGATTTATATGGGTAGCACGTTGTCTCAAACTGTTACTTATATATATACTAAAATCACCTATTTCTTGGGGAGTCTTAATTGTCAAAAATAAGATAACATAATATGTAAGCCGACAAGGCTTCCATTCTGAATGTAAACGTCCAAAAACATAAGTCATACTTGTACACCGGACAACATCTATATACAACCCACTCATATGTCTACAGACCTCTAAGAGAATTAACAATAGCATATGACGGGACAGGGCCCCGTCGTACCCCTAAATACACAAATATATACATTATAAGGATTAGTACCCAAAGTTTGGGCTCCGAGACAATGGAGCACTTCAAACTCGTTGAGTAGAATCCTAAGTTGGCGGCTCTCCAAAATGAGTATTTGTACCTGCAGGCATGAAATGCAGCCCCCCGAACAAAAGGGGGTCAGTACGAACTATGTACTGAGTATATAAAGCATAAAATACCGTAAAGGAGATCACATCTGAAATAAAGATTCAGGAGTCAAGTATCATAATCAATAAATCACTGTACCTGTGTCTTATAAAATGAAGACATGCATATCATCATATATCGTACCTAGCCCGTTATGGGACTCGGTGTCACAATTATATCAATATATCGTCATATGTATATATATACCATACCCGGCCCTCTAGCAAGGGACTCGGTGAATAGAGTAGTGTACACTGATACCGTACCCGGCCCATTATGGGACTCGGTGCCATAATCATATCGTCATATCATCATAATATCATATTATCATATCACGTACCCGGCCCTCTAGGAAGGGACTCGGTGAATAATGTAGTGGAATCCATACATGATAACATACCCGGCCTATCGTAGGACTCGGTGAATAATACCATAACAATATGCACGAATAAGGTATCATTAGCAACCTTGCGAAATTTGATCATTATCGGAGACTTAATAGAATAAGCAAAATAGTCCATCATTTGAAAACCAAGACAATAGTCATTATGAATCACATCAATTATGGATTATACTAAAATATGAATTATACCACAACATGAGTTATACCAACTAGGATGGCTGGAATCATACACATGAGTCAAGACATAACAATATAAATTTTGAAAATCAAGAACGGTAGCCATCCGAGTATATATCTACGAATACGAGTTTCTTTGGAATTTAAGCATACGTCATTCGTTCGTTTCATATGGATCATGCCAAAAGAAGAAGATGTTAACTTTACATACCTTTAGCGTTTATACGTATATGTTATCCAATATTGTCTCAACCTATATTAAAACGTTAAGCACTATGATTAAGCTATGGACAAGAATAAAACGTAGTCTATCGTTAGTAGGTTATTTCTAAAAAAAATTGGACAGCACCTCCCCTATACCGCTCACTTTTCCCACTTTCAAACCAGCCATATAATCATCAACCAACATCAACAATCCAAAATATTGACACAAAATAAGATTTATTATTCATGTTACCAAAGCAGTAAATTCGGAAAGTCAAGTACCTCACGTTGTATCTAAATTTTGAAAATGAAAACGGCAAAACTGGACTTTATAACCTTCATGAAACATTTATATCTCTGTCTTAAGTTTCCAATTCAAAAGAAATCAACTCAAAATTCATTTTCTACAAAGAGATATCATCAAAATACGAACAGCTATACATGAAGGAATTTTCAATCCAGAATCTGGACAGAATTTGTCTTATGATTCATGCTCGGTTTTCGACATAATAACAGCAGATATAGACTAAGACATAAACATAAGAGTTGTAGGTACGTGTATTATCTTTCCAAAACATGTTTAATATCTAAAATCGAAGGTCTACACAATGAGATATTCCAGAATTACTACCAGCTACTCAATTCCAAAAACGGGTTTGAACATTCACAATCTTCATACACCTTTTTCCTCCAAATTCAAGAACAACAACTCATCAACAACATCAAAACAATATCAACCATTATTATACATCATCACTAAGATAATTCCATCTATTTAATCTACCTAAAACAACCCTTTAACCCATAACTCTCAACAAATCACCAAACTAGTTTATAACACTATTTTCTCCGTTCTAATCCGTTAAAACTCTAACTAAACTTGTTAACAATGAAAAGGAGACTTTAATATTACCTTAAATTTGCAGCACCACATAAAATCTTCTCCTTATTGGCTGATTTCTAGCTCAAATTGAAGCCAACGCGACGTACAACAATTTTCTCTTCATGAGCTTCGGATTTCGGGACTTGAATTTTGGTCGGATTTGGGATTTCTCTCAAGAACTCCCTTTCTCTCTCTCTCTGGAAATTTCCAGAATTATGTTGGTCTAAAGTTTGAAGGAATAGTTACAAAAAATCAGATCTAATTTCGTAGGTATTAGGCCTGACCCGAATTAGAATTGGGTTGGGCCGAATTCACTATTTAGTTTGGCCTGTCAGACTTAAAACGTCTATATCTTATTACTCCGATATCACATTTCGTCCCACGACCTATGGTTGGAAAGATATTTCAATTATCTACAACTTTCATGTTGAGAGTTTTTCCAAATTCTCAAATTATAAAGAGGTTATGGCCTCCCGAAGTCAGCTTACCCGAAACGTGACTTTAAGAAAAACATATTTGATGGCTTCTATTTTGATTTGGCTTAAGGGTCCTTCTTGAGATGTATTTTACTACACATAAATTATTCATATAACTTGGCATCTACAACGAATCATGTCATTTTAAAATTCAAAATTAAAAGTCCTTGAATTTATAATCGTTAGCTTACGAATAATCCAAAATGCAAAAATACGGAATGTAACATTCTTCCCCCCTTTAGAACATTCGTCCTCGAATGTTAAACCCGCCTCATAAAGTCTTATAAGAGATTTGGGGGAATAGTCTTTTTTTTTCTTTTTTTTTTTTGCAACAACAAATAGTTTCATATGTCAATCAATATAATTAATCGAGAGGTTTAGATTACCTGTAGGCGTAGAAAACAAGTGAGGATACTTATCCTTCATCTCTTCCTCGGCTTCCCAGGTCATCTGTTCTCTATTGTTATTTTGCCATAATACTTTGACGGAAGCCACATCCTTAGTACGTAACCTTCTGACTTGGCGATCAAGTATAGCTATAGGGTTTTCCTCATAAGAAAGCTCCTCCGTCACCTGGATATCATCCATGGGGAATACTTTAGAAGGATCACCAATGCATTTGCGAAGCATCGACACATGAAAAAAAAGGTGCACTGCTTCCAAATCAGATGGTAGGTCCAACTCATATGCAACCTTGCCTATTCTACGAGTAACCTGATAAGGGCCAATGTAGCGCGGGCTAAGCTTTCCTTTCTTACCGAATCTCATTACCCCCTTCATGGGTGACACCTTCAAAAACACCCAATCACTAACCTGAAACTCTAAGGGTAGACGTCGATTATCTGCATATGATTTCTGTCGACTCTGGGCTGCTAATAACCTTTCCCGAATAAGCTTGACCTTATCAACAGCTTGTTGAATCATATCAGGTCCGATTAACTTAACCTTACCAACATCAAACCAACCAATAGGTGACCTGCACTTCCTGCCATATAAAGCCTCATACGGTGCCATCTGAATGCTAGAATGGTAGCTGTTATTATAGGCAAACTCAATAAGTGGCAAATGGTCATCCCAAGTACCTCTAAAGTCAATAATACAGGCCCGTAACATATTTTCTAGCGTCTGAATAGTGCGTTCAGCTTGCCCATTAGTCTGAGGGTGAAATGTTGTACTAAGATTTATTTGTGTTCCCAATCCCTTCTGAAATGATCTCCAGAAGCTAGCTATAAATTAAGCCCCACTGTCTAAGATAATAGATATGGGAATCCCATGAAGTCTTACTATCTCTTTGATAAATAACCTCGCATAGTCCTCTATTGAATATGTAGTTCTAACTGAAAGAAAGTGGGTTGATTTTGTCAGCCTATCTACAATCACCCATATGGAATCATACTTCTGTGGAGTGCTAGGTAAGCCTGTAAAAAAAATCACATTAATTGCTTCCCAATATTTTCTCAAGTGTTCTCTTAGTTAATTATGTCGTTCATAGACCTCCTCCGTTTGTCGACTCGCTTTAGTTCATTATAACGAACTCCAAGTTCTACTAGTAAATCGAAATTTCACCAGGGTAATATTTTGGTACTCCAATATTCTTTCTTTACCCTACTATGACAATCCGTATTCTGGAATCCTCGGCATCATGTGTAACTTTCTGACTTTGACTTGAAGGTCTTTAACTATCATTTGTTTTTACCTCTTGATCTTGATCTTTTGGGTTGGTTATCAATTAGTGTTAAGGTTCCTTCATCTTATAACCTTACCGTCATCCAGTAACCAGTAACCCGCCTATTCTGATTGTCTCGGTTAAGTCATTTCATAATTTCCTTTACCCTAACTGGCAATATTTTAGGCATAATATCTTGAGTCATTTCTCTATTTTTGACTCAAACTTTTCTATTGCCCCTTTACTCTAATTTTCTCTTACTTCTCTTACCACACATACTATTGCAATCTTTATACGAATATGTGTAGGTGCTTAAATCAGCCCAGAAAATACCTAAATGTCTCCACGTTAGTCTTTATGCAGTCCCTATATTTTCTCTTACCTCTTTCAGTTGATATCAGCACTCACCTATGGCTTTTGCCCCCAATACTAATTATATCTCTATAGTTTTTTCCTCAAACCATCTTATACTTTTCTTTGATGTATCCGGAATATTGCAATCGCATTGTGGTTACTAAATTCTTATTCTGCTTATCAAGTAATCACTTGATATCACCCTTAGCATACCAATATTCATAGGCTGCATAACCAATCTTGTAGAATTTGTACAACGTGTATTCAATTCTAATCATAGTCTTTCCTTCTCTTGGCTTATTCTGCTATAAATTTCTTATTGTACTAACACTCACTTGCTGTCTATTTTGTCATACTTGCATCCCTTCCTTTACTTACTATTAAGTTTTCTCATATTCTACCATATGAGAGATTTCTCTCCTTTGCTACTTGTATATCCCAATCTTATTAGCCGATAATTACGTTGCCAACATCTCAACCTCTAATCCAGTATAACCTTGCTATCATTTATAATATCTTCGAGCTACTTGTTACTATTCTCATGTTGTATTCGTCCTTTTTATAAGCATCCATCTTTTGATGTCACACTATCCAAGATCTTTACCAATAATTTTGAGCACCGTCTCAAATATCATCTTGGTTTTATTTTTCCATTTATTGCTGACTTTCAAATTTTTCTAACTTGTTCCAGCATGGGATCTCATATGAAGTTTAGGTGTTCACCTTAACGTGTTGCAGTGTCAGTTAATTTCATCTTACAGTTATATTTTTCTCATCCACTTCCCCCCTTTAGGGTGTACTCATATCATTATCTATTTATATTCTACTCTATGTCCCCATTTCAAATTTTCAAATTCATGTGATTCTTTTCCAATACATTATCTCTGTCTTTCTTTATATCATCAATAACTTAGATTACCCATGTACGAAACATTAACACAATCACAAGGTGATGAGAATTCCCGATATATAGTACAAAATCTCGTCTGATAAATGGTACTCAAATGATATAATTAATGTAGCAATTCATTCAAAGCCACATTCCATTTATTCTAATCAGTAATTAGCTAGTGTTTATAATCGTTTTAAATTCTCTATTCGGTAGCACTTATATTCTAGTGATCAGTGTTCCAAGCTTTCTTATAACGCTATCTTTATCTCAATAGATATCACATGTTCCTCTAGTAAACTCACAATACATCCGTTATTTTTGCAAATCTACATTTCCTATCATTTAAGGATTTCACTATTTTTCGAGGTGAAGTCACATATACACAATACTCCTTTATGCCTTATACGCTTTCACCCTTGTCGTGTACCCAATACTAACTTTTAATCTTACTCAAAATCATATCCATTAGCCACTTTTCCGCTAGACTTTACTTATTTTCATAACGATTCTCATCATACTCACATTATATTCTGTTCTTACTCAATCCCATAGTGTAACACTTTTTAACCTTATTCACGATTCTTACTAAGGGTCAATTATATTCGGTGGAGTAAGCGTACTTAACCTTTTTGTAAATTATCCCTTAGTATCAAAACCCCTTTCGAATCATCCTAGCATTTCATGAACAACACATGAAATACATGATCCTGAATATTCCACAAGTTTATGTTTTCCATTCACCAGTTCCATCTCCAATTAATTGGTTAAGGACTAATAAAATGTTATCATAAGGCATTCTTCAACCACCACCAAAAGGAAGCTAGAATCCAACGAGCACCACCGGACCTCTTAGTGCTTGATGCACCTGGTTTACCTCCAAGGTTATTCTTAAATTTTGAATGAATTATTTAATTCACAAACTAATTGTTGAGTGCCTTGTACTTCTCAATGGAAGTAAAACTTAATTATGAGACATATTTTTTTTTCCTTCAACAAAAGCTTCTTTTAAGGAAAACATGCGATTGGAAGTTATCTTGGTTCGTTTAAATCAATTCTAAATAGGCTTTTTCCGAAATAAAATTTCCCAAATAAAAATGGTGTCCCTTAATGATGACATTGGGGTATTTCTTAACTCTTTACTACAACACAATAAATTTACCTCATGGTTATCAACCTTCAAAATATATTATGAACTTATGTCCCACTTTCTCTTCTTTTTTTTTTTCTGAAAAAAAAAATGGGCAGAGTTTCCTCTGTATTTCTTACTATCTCAAAATCTGCACGCAGAAAATACCAACAATGCCTCACAGGTTCAACATATATATATTCATATCATATCGCAGCCACACAGGGCACCCAATATCAACAACAGTATGAAAATGATGGACTTACCTCTTATGTCCGACTCGAACTGCACCTGTTACACTTTCATGTCTACTTTTTCTTTCAATTTTCAACTTTACATTTCAATCATACTTCAATATGCTTACCTTATCCACCATACCTCTTTCGCATCATTACTTACCCGTATATTGTGTAGCTTCCAATATCATCAATCGTTTTCTTCTATCGATGTCGTTCTTCAGCTGAAATCAAAAGATAGAAAAAAAGAATTTCATGTCCTACGGCTGGGCTCTATCGCACGATCTTAGATATGAAAGAAAGGCAACGTCCTAAATGTCCTGTAGCCTCCTGTTTATAGATGTGGTGCACAACACACCGATAAACAAGACTCTACTAGACACGGTCTGTAGACACTCCGAGGATGAACTGCTCTGATACCACTTTTGTCACGACCTAGCCCCGTGACTAGTGTCCAAATTGGACCCTCGTATACACACATATTATCTATAGTCAATCGGCAATTAAGCATGATAAAGGATTTATATGGGTAGCACGTTGTCTCAAACTGTTACTTATATATATACTAAAATCACCTATTTCTTGGGGAGTCTTAATTGTCAAAAATAAGATAACATAATATGTAAGCCGACAAGGCTTCCATTCTGAATGTAAACGTCCAAAAACATAAGTCATACTTGTACACCGGACAACATCTATATACAACCCACTCATATGTCTACAGACCTCTAAGAGAATTAACAATAGCATATGACGGGACAGGGCCCCGTCGTACCCCTAAATACACAAATATATACATTATAAGGATTAGTACCCAAAGTTTGGGCTCCGAGACAATGGAGCACTTCAAACTCGTTGAGTAGAATCCTAAGTTGGCGGCTCTCCAAAATGAGTATTTGTACCTGCAGGCATGAAATGCAGCCCCCCGAACAAAAGGGGGTCAGTACGAACTATGTACTGAGTATATAAAGCATAAAATACCGTAAAGGAGATCACATCTGAAATAAAGATTCAGGAGTCAAGTATCATAATCAATAAATCACTGTACCTGTGTCTTATAAAATGAAGACATGCATATCATCATATATCGTACCTAGCCCGTTATGGGACTCGGTGTCACAATTATATCAATATATCGTCATATGTATATATATACCATACCCGGCCCTCTAGCAAGGGACTCGGTGAATAGAGTAGTGTACACTGATACCGTACCCGGCCCATTATGGGACTCGGTGCCATAATCATATCGTCATATCATCATAATATCATATTATCATATCACGTACCCGGCCCTCTAGGAAGGGACTCGGTGAATAATGTAGTGGAATCCATACATGATAACATACCCGGCCTATCGTAGGACTCGGTGAATAATACCATAACAATATGCACGAATAAGGTATCATTAGCAACCTTGCGAAATTTGATCATTATCGGAGACTTAATAGAATAAGCAAAATAGTCCATCATTTGAAAACCAAGACAATAGTCATTATGAATCACATCAATTATGGATTATACTAAAATATGAATTATACCACAACATGAGTTATACCAACTAGGATGGCTGGAATCATACACATGAGTCAAGACATAACAATATAAATTTTGAAAATCAAGAACGGTAGCCATCCGAGTATATATCTACGAATACGAGTTTCTTTGGAATTTAAGCATACGTCATTCGTTCGTTTCATATGGATCATGCCAAAAGAAGAAGATGTTAACTTTACATACCTTTAGCGTTTATACGTATATGTTGTCCAATATTGTCTCAACCTATATTAAAACGTTAAGCACTATGATTAAGCTATGGACAAGAATAAAACGTAGTCTATCGTTAGTAGGTTATTTCTAAAAAAAATTGGACAGCACCTCCCCTATACCGCTCACTTTTCCCACTTTCAAACCAGCCATATAATCATCAACCAACATCAACAATCCAAAATATTGACACAAAATAAGATTTATTATTCATGTTACCAAAGCAGTAAATTCGGAAAGTCAAGTACCTCACGTTGTATCTAAATTTTGAAAATGAAAACGGCAAAACTGGACTTTATAACCTTCATGAAACATTTATATCTCTGTCTTAAGTTTCCAATTCAAAAGAAATCAACTCAAAATTCATTTTCTACAAAGAGATATCATCAAAATACGAACAGCTATACATGAAGGAATTTTCAATCCAGAATCTGGACAGAATTTGTCTTATGATTCATGCTCGGTTTTCGACATAATAACAGCAGATATAGACTAAGACATAAACATAAGAGTTGTAGGTACGTGTATTATCTTTCCAAAACATGTTTAATATCTAAAATCGAAGGTCTACACAATGAGATATTCCAGAATTACTACCAGCTACTCAATTCCAAAAACGGGTTTGAACATTCACAATCTTCATACACCTTTTTCCTCCAAATTCAAGAACAACAACTCATCAACAACATCAAAACAATATCAACCATTATTATACATCATCACTAAGATAATTCCATCTATTTAATCTACCTAAAACAACCCTTTAACCCATAACTCTCAACAAATCACCAAACTAGTTTATAACACTATTTTCTCCGTTCTAATCCGTTAAAACTCTAACTAAACTTGTTAACAATGAAAATGAGACTTTAATATTACCTTAAATTTGCAGCACCACATAAAATCTTCTCCTTATTGGCTGATTTCTAGCTCAAATTGAAGCCAACGCGACGTACAACAATTTTCTCTTCATGAGCTTCGGATTTCGGGACTTGAATTTTGGTCGGATTTGGGATTTCTCTCAAGAACTCCCTTTCTCTCTCTCTCTGGAAATTTCCAGAATTATGTTGGTCTAAAGTTTGAAGGAATAGTTACAAAAAATCAGATCTAATTTCGTAGGTATTAGGCCTGACCCGAATTAGAATTGGGTTGGGCCGAATTCACTATTTAGTTTGGCCTGTCAGACTTAAAACGTCTATATCTTATTACTCCGATATCACATTTCGTCCCACGACCTATGGTTGGAAAGATATTTCAATTATCTACAACTTTCATGTTGAGAGTTTTTCCAAATTCTCAAATTATAAAGAGGTTATGGCCTCCCGAAGTCAGCTTACCCGAAACGTGACTTTAAGAAAAACATATTTGATGGCTTCTATTTTGATTTGGCTTAAGGGTCCTTCTTGAGATGTATTTTACTACACATAAATTATTCATATAACTTGGCATCTACAACGAATCATGTCATTTTAAAATTCAAAATTAAAAGTCCTTGAATTTATAATCGTTAGCTTACGAATAATCCAAAATGCAAAAATACGGAATGTAACAATATCCCTCAATTACTGCGGGATATTTATTATAATTCAAAGCATAGTTTTGGGTGTGTTTCAAATATTCCAAGACTTGTTTTATTGCCATCCAATGAGTTTGATTGGGATTATTCGTGAATCGACTCAACTTGCTAATAGCACATGCTATATCTGGTCGTGTACAATTCATAATATACATCAAACTTCCCAAAACTCGTGCATAGTCCAATTGTGAGTCACTTTTACCTTCATTCTTTTGAAGTGCAAAACTTACATCAATTGGAGTTTTTGCAACATTAAAATTTAAATACGTGAACTTATCAATAATGGTTTCAATATAATGTGACTGTGATAATGCTAGACCTTGTGGAGTTTTATGGATCCTAATTCCTAAGATTAAGTCAGCAACCCCTAAGTCTTTCATGTCAAATTTGGTAGCAAGCATACGCTTCGTAGCATTTACATCGGCAATGTCTTTACTCATTATCAACATGTCATCAACATATAAACAAACAATGACTTCATGATTTGGAGTATTTTTAATGTAAACACATTTGTCACACTCATTAATCTTAAATCCATTTGCCAATATTGTTTGGTCAAATTTTGCATGTCATTGTTTAGGTGCTTGTTTAAGTCCAAAAAGTGACTTAACAAGTTTGCACACTTTCCTTTCTTTACCTGGAACTACGAAACCCTCAGGTTGTTCCATGTAAATTTCTTTCTCCAATTCTCCATTTAAGAAAGCCGTCTTAACATCCATTTGATGAATTTCAAGACCATATACAGCTGCAAGTGACACTAACACCCGAATAGATGTTATTCTTGTTACCGGCGAGTATGTGTCAAAGTAATCAAGACCTTCTTTTTTTCTATAACCTTTGACCACAAGTCTTGCCTTATATTTATCAATAGTGCAATCAGCTTTCATTTTCCTTTTAAATATCCATTTTGATCCTAAAGGTTTATTTCCAGGAGGAAGATCAACCAATTCTCATGTATAGTTATTCAAAATTGATTGAATCTCACTATTGATTGCCTCTTTCCAAAATGCTGAATCAGAAGAAGACATTGCAGCTTTAAATGTTTGAGGCTCATTTTCAAGCAAAAATGTCACAAAATCTGGTCCAAAGGAAGTAGATTTCCTTTAACGTTTGCTACGCCTTGGATCCTCTTCAGTTGATTTACTTTCCTTTGGTTCTACTCGTGGTCGTTTAGATCTTTCACTTGAGGACTCACTTTTAGTTTTATACGGATAAATATTTTCAAAGAATTCAGCATTATCTGATTCAATTACCGTATTAACATTAATTTCAGGATTGTCCGATTTGTGAACCAAAAATCGACAAGCTTTGCTGTTTGTAGCATAACCAATAAAAACACAATCCACGGTCTTTGGTCCGATTTTTACCCTTCTGGGCAAAGGAACTTGGACCTTTGCTAAACACCCCCACACTTTGAAATATATCAAGTTGGGTTTTCTTCCTTTCCATAGCTCATATGAAATAGTTTGTGTTTTGCTGTGGGGTACTCTGTTGAGTATTCGATTAGCTGTAAGGATAGCTTCCCCCCACAAGTTTTGCGGTAAACAGGAACTTATTAATAAAGCATTCATCATTTCTTTTAATGTTCGATTTTTCCTTTCCGCAATTTCATTTGATTGAGGTGTGTAGGGGGCAGTAGTTTGATGAATAATTCGATATTCTAAACATATCTTTTCAAAAGGAGATTCGTATTCTCCACCCCTATCACTTCTAATCATTTTTATCTTTTTATTCAATTGATTTTTCACTTCGTTCTTGTATTGCTTAAATGCATCAATTACTTCATCCTTACTATTAAGCAAATATACATAACAATATCGAGTGCAATCGTCAATAAAAGTTATAAAATACTTTTTCTACCACGAGTTGGTGTAGACTTCATATCATAAATGTCTGTGTGAATCAATTTTAAGGGACTAGAATTCCTTTCAATAGATTTATAAGAATGCTTAACATACTTAGATTCTACACATACTTGACATTTTGATTTATTGCAATCAAAGTTAGGCAATATATTTAAATTAATCAATTTTTGCAAGGTTTTATGATTGACATGTCCTAAACGTGAATGCCATAAATTATTTGATTCAAGTAAGTAAAAAAAAGCTTGAACTTTATTATCATCAATAACTATTACATTTAGTTTGAAAAGACTCTCAGTGAGGTAGCATTTTCCTAGATACATTTCATTCTTATTGACAACTACTTTGTCTGAAACTAGAACACACTTGAATCCATTCTTGATAAGAAGGCCGGCAGACATCTTTCGCATTTCTAGAACATGATACACTTTGTTCAGTGTCACCACCTTGCCGGATGTCATTTTCAGAAATACTCTCCCATATCCTTCAATCTTAGCAGTTGCAGAATTTCCCATATAGATCGTTGCATCAGGTGCTGCAGGGGAATAAGTAGAGAAGGCTTCTCGGACTGCACACACATACGAAGTAGCTCTCGAATCAAGCCACCATTCTTTGGGATTACCTACTAGGTTGCATTCTGATAGCATTGCACACAGATCATCAATACCTTCTTTATTTTCCACCATATTGGCTTGTCCCTTTCTCTTGTCCTTTTTTGGAAGACGACAATCTGGAGCTTTATGTCTAACTTTCCCACAATTATAACAATTGCCCTTGAACTTTTTCTTGTTCTGCTCCTAATTCTTTCCAAAAGGTTACTTCCTTTTCTTATTCTTTGGGGCAGCATCTTCTGCGATGTTCGCTCCCATAATTGTTGAATTTCCATGCGACTTCTTTTCTGCTGTTTTGTTATCTTCCTCATTCTTGAGACGAATCACAAGATCTTCCAACTTCATTTTCTTGCGCTTGTGCTTTAGATAATTTTTGAAATCTCTCCACGAAGGAGGCAACTTTTCTATCATCGCAACCACTTGAAATGCTTCATTAACTACCATACCTTCAGCAATAAGGTCATGGAAAATAAGTTGTAGTTCTTGAACCTGGGTTCCAACAGTTCTCCTATCTATCATTTTATAGTCTAGAAACTTAGCAACCACAAATTTTTTCAAGCATGCGTCTTCAGTCTTGTACTTCTTCTCAAGTGCATCCCGCAATTCTTTAGAAGTTTTCACAGCACTGTGGACATTATACAAATCATCATCCAAAGCACTTAGGATGTAGCCCTTGCATAGAAAATCTGCCTGTGTTCATGCCTCAGTAATCATAAACTTTTCATTGGCCGGCATATAAGCAACGGGCACAGGAGGGTCTTCGTTGGTGAACTTCTGCATACCAAGAGTGGTAAGCCAAAAGAACACCTTTTGCTGCCATCCTTTGAAGTTGGCTCCAGAAAATTTTCGTGGTTTTTCTGCCGGTGGCACATAAGTGCGGCTTGTTGCAGCAACAGTCGCAGAAGTAGTAGCAGTATCACTTGTCATTTCTTTTCACTGTCAAAATAGACAAACTGTCTTAATATTTCAGAATATCAGACCTTTTACAAAAACAACGATGAAGTTTTTATACTCTTCAAATCATTGTTCAAGTATGAACTTTAATATTCCAACGAAGTTTTTATACTATTCAAGTCAGAATATTTATTTCATAAGGAGTAGAAAACCACACAGGTTTTAGTCTCCAAAAACAGAATACAGTTTAATCAGAAAAACAAAATAACGATAATTTCCTTAAGATTGTTAGTAAACTGTATTGTAAATATTAAAGACAGTAACAACAACTAAAGGTAATAAAACACAAAATCTGAAAAATTAATGCAAGAACAAAATCGAGTCCACTGAATGCATAGTGTGTCCTTAAGGAAATTATTTCCCTCAAAGTACCCGAGGTTTTGGAATCTTTCCTCCCAGGATAGAACGATTTACTCACCAACTTTTCGGACAAGGTTGCAACCTTTCAAAAATCCGTTGGAAAAATGGAGGGAAATATTTTTAAATTAATTCGGGAAAGAAACGGGTCGCGGGTCAGGATTTTTTCACTTAATTAATTAAATAAATAAATAATATTAATTAATTAAAATTTAAAGAAAATTTGGTCCAAAAAGATTATCAATCAATTCCGAAGCCGAGCCGAGCGAGCGACGACGACGACGGCGCGAGGGGAGACCCTCTTCTTGACCCTTTAGCAACATGAAGAAGTGCTTCTACTTTTAAGTAGGAGACTTTTTATTTCTACCACCTATGTGGGACCAAAACTTATTTAATAAAGCAAGAGAGAACATATCATTTTCCTCTCCACTTCTTTTTCCCTCAATTTCTCATTCAAACTATCAATTAAACCCAACAAAAATAGCTTTAAAATACAAGATAAAAAATTGTTTAATATTTGATCAGACATATAAATTAAGAGAAAAAAATATTTAAAAATTATAGATTAAACAAACTTGAGAAATTTCCGTGGCTACAATTACATTTTTTAACGTAAATTTAAAATTAAATTATTATTAAATATAATATATATTTTTTAAAGATCGATCAAAGAAGGAAAAATGATGAATAATTTAAAATGAAAGGAATGTAATTTATGAGGTGGAGAATAATTAAAGTTGCAAAAGAAAATATCCTTTGGTCGGGATTAAATGCCAAAATACACAGTTTACTGTATTTCTTCTGGATTCTTCCAAGTTACAATCAACCTCCATTATTGGAACCATCTAATTGGTGTAAAACAAAATTTATATTCAAAAATCTTGCGTCATTTGTACAAATAATATGATTGCCAAACATGTCACTTTCAAGATTATGAAAAATAAACATTTCGTGTCATTAAATCATTCGATGTTTTATTTACTTTATTGTTCACTTTTTTATTATTGTATCTCTTTTCATGCTTTAATAGTCCTCCGAAGAAAATTAGAATTTGCGCGAAAAAAGTTTAAAATATGAAAAATAAATATATGAAGAAGTCAAAGATGATTTAACATCAATTATATATTTCATCAGTCTTATCTAATGTTACTTGTCTCGAGAGTCCATCAAAGATAATTTTTTTACCATCATAGAATAAATAAGTATATTTATTTTTCTTAAACCTCATTTATAAGATTAATTAAAAATACTATTATTATTATTATTAAAAAATAGAGAGAGGAAGCATGAGTTGGAGGAAGATAGTGAAGTCAACTGAACTTTAAGCTAAAAATAACACAACTGGCGCTTAAAGACTTAATGGAGTCATCGATTTTATTTTAACTGCTGCTTTTGTTTTTTTTATGCCTATTAAAAAAGGATTGAATTTATCGACGGCGTCTAAAGTTGATATCAATTTTCATTTATACACTTTAAGTAAATTTAATTGATTTTAAACAATTTATATTAGATTTCATTATATCATTTTAATATATTTTTTTTACAATCAACAAAGATATATATTGTGTATATGTTATCACGAATAACTCAAAATAAAAATAAAAGGTGGCTAATAAATTAATGATACGCTCTACTTGAATCGTTTTCTCAAGCAAAATCTATTATAAATTATTTTTTTAAGGATCCATCAATCAAAGTGCATAGCTTCTTTTTTTTTTTCCACTAATCAAATCCACACGATCTAAATTTTATCATAAGATGGAGATTTGATTATGCACAAACAGAGTAGTAATTTTCTCAACTTCTAATCCAAAGACTTACCATTTTGAAAAAGAATCGAGAAAATAATAAATTTTAAAAATCACAAAATCAATGATTGAATATACAACTTTTCCTTCTTTTCAGAAGCTATGGACAACGATAAATCGAAAAGGATATCATGAATTTTTTTTGCTACCGTGTGAAATTATAATGACGATTTTGATCCACATAATTTGAACAGACTCAATTTAACAATAAAATTGAGCACCAATTTCTATTTTCACATAGAGATATGTATCCAACTCTAAAATCTCTTTCAACACTTTTCACTACCGAAGGAGTTTAAACTTAGGGAAATGGTGGTTGAAAAACGATGAGGAAGAAGAAAATAAAAAATAAAAATTGACTAAATAATTCTCTCAAGTGTTGTTAATAAGTATATCATACTAACCATGCCATATCGATAAAAAATGTCAACAAGACATACGATGGGGTCTGATATGATGTGTCTAAAATGAACAAAGTTTAGTTAGTGTGTCTAAGTGAAAGTTGATTACAACTTTTAGATGGTCATCGATAGATTCAGCCTTAAAAAAAAGATATGAAATAAAAATTTAAAATTATCTTATCTAATTAAGGTAAAAGAATTTTCTTTTTAAATATTATGCTTACTTTTTAATGCTAAGAATATAATTAGAAAGATTTATCAATTTTAATCTAAAATTCTTAAAGTGATAATTATATTTTTTGAATTTAAACAATAGTGGAAATGATACGGAGGAGTATTGCACATCATAAAATAAAAAATAACAGTATCACTTCTTCCCTAACAAAAGGTTAAGAAAATATATTTTATTTTGCGTTCAATAATTTCCCTCCCAATATTCCTTACAAAACTAAAGTTTAGATTTGTCACGTCTTTACCACATGCTTTAGAGGATTTCTGACCAATAGTTAATCTATATATCTAAGTTGAAGTAAAGTGTTTCAAAATTCAACGTAATGCCACGAATATTCATTATTTAATGTTTTGATACAATAATGGAGAAATGACCGATCATATTAAGACATTAGGCCCCTCATATTTATCTAGCATTCATGGCTATTATTATGAAATATTCAAACATAGATTTTTTTTTATCATTCAATATTTAATATTCATGTTGGAATTTGATTAACTTGAATTTATGCATGGCATGATATATCTAAGAGTGGTGCTCTAAATAAGTCATTTTCATAACTCAAATTCAAAATCCTTAATCGAGAATGAGAAGAACTTAAACATTCAATTATACATTAAAAAGAGATATACACAAATGAAGTGTTTATTTGTCTTTATTCTCCCTCTTTCTTTATTAGTACTTTCTTTTTCATTTGTTTGTGGAAGTAATCACTGAATTTGGATCCAAGTCCCAAAAAATTAATTAATAAGAAATATATAAGTCAAACAACAATTTTAATTATTTTTTTAAGAATTATGTCAAATCTTATCGCGATAACTAAAAAGTAACAAAGGGAGAATAATATTATTTCGAAAATGGTAAATTTATAAATTTTTATACTAGGTAAATAGGACTTAAATGATGATTCTAAAATTGTGTGTCTATGCACTTCGATCACATATCAAGCAGTCTATAGCTGTATATATTTTATATAGTCCTAATTAGGCCTTTTAAAGAGTAAAAGAAATCAGGATAAACTTAATAGCGAAAACATAATTTTATTGAATATATATATATATATATATATATATATATATATATATATATATATATATATATATATATAAGTTTTCAATGACTGAAATTGGAATGAACCTTTGCCACCTTCCTGTCCCTGGCTAAATTGATTTATTCAAAATAAAATATAAGAAATTTGGTCTTTCATCATAAAACAATACGTGTCTTTCTTGCAGCTTTGATAATCTTATTTTTATTGGAAATAAAGTTCTGATAATAATTAATACTAACCAATATTTTATATGATGTTTTAGGGGAATAACATTTTATTAAAAAGCAAACATCTTAGGTAAAGCCCACTTGTCTACTATATTTAGAGTGAAGGCAATTATCTAAGTAATAAACTTGATTTTGGTTAACTAATTAAGATTCAAGCATTAAAAAGATTTAATTCTTAAAATACACATTACTGGCGAATACACCTTTTTTAGTTAGAATAATACAAGATAAATATCAATTGTATATAAAAATAAAAGCTTAATTAAATTCTTGTACCAAATATACTCATTAACTAATTTGTGATAATAGGTTGACACCACTTACCTGAAATTGTGCGTATGTAAGTGTTTATATTATACGCAATGTGTATACCATCATGATTTATATGCTTACATTATATTATCAAGTTACAAATTAACTACACGTAATTGCTTTTTATATAGTATATCGATAGTAACACACATTTTAGAGTCAACATTGAAATCAACTATATTGTTTGGATTCTTCACATATGCATGTATTAAGTGTGTGTCGAATATTTAATTGCAATATATTTTTAGATGATCTAATATTGCAAGTATAATGTTATTTTTGAAAAATATAAACGACATAGAAAATCAAAAGATCCAAGAAGATAACATGTCGGATCTTTAAAGTCGTAGAATTTCAAAGGATTCAATATGAATACGAAAATATTTTTCAAAAAGTTAAACACATCACATCATATGTTGCAGCAAATACATGTGTTCTATGTCTACAAGCAAACATTTCAATTAATAAGATGACCAACCGGTTACCTGCCCACTTCTTGTTTTAACCACATGTGATGTCGACTTTGATTGCTATCGTAATCCCAAAAAAAATTCTGATTGAATCGAAAGTTTATTGAAAATATAAGAGCAAGATTTATATATATTTTAGTATTTAAATTTTATTTATAAAATTATATTAAATAAATAAGTTATTATTATTGATGTCGACTTTTATATTTATATCATTAAAGATGCATTTTAGCAAGAAAAAAGAAGGGAAAAGGTGTATTCTTGTGTACATTTAGTAAGCAGGAAATTGATGAATCAAGGGATTAATTAAAATACTTTTTATGGAAAGTGATGGTCAAGAAATTTGGTTAATACTTGGTATAAAACTATTGGGGTCAATTAATTAAAAATTAGTCAACCTTTAACATGTACAGATAAGCAAATGTTGTTTTTATCTCTTGATACATTAAATTGAAAAATAAAATTGGAGAAAATAAATAAATAAATATTAGGAATAAAAAATTGACATCTCTATTTCCCCAATATGACAAGTTTACAGCAAAGGTGTCACTGGACGGTTCAGATCATTTTAGGCATACTAAAGTCAACTTATCTAATTATTGAGAGCCTGTTTGGATTGATTTATAAGTTACTCAAAAACTAACTGTTTTTAATTTTTTTGAGTGTTTGACCGACTAATTTAAAGTTATTTTGTGCATAAAATAAGTCCTAATAAAAAATTGGGTTTATGTGGCTGGACTTATTTTAAGCAGCTTATAAGTCAAAAAAAAATAAGTTGGCTGCACCTACTTATTATTATTAATTTTTTAACTTATAATCAGTTTTCAACTTATAAGTTATTTAAAATAAGTCCATCCAAACAGGCTCTTAGACAATTTAAATTGCATATGTCGACTAAATAAACAAATAAATCTAAACATTAAAAAAGAGAAAAGTTCGATTGTTTGATATATAGTTGCATAAATAGCGAAAAAGCTAGCAAAAGTCATAAGTATTAATAATCTCCAAATAAAATGAAAAATTATTTATCCCACCATTTATTTCATTATAAACTTTGTTTATTTCATCCCCTACTAAACGAATTCTAATTATAATGCTTGTGTTATAAATTAACTAACTTGACAATTTTATAAAGGAAGAAGAACAAGAGAATATGTATATAGAAAGTATTAATAGAGAGAGTAGTAATATAGAGAGAGTAATAGTAATTCTTTCTTTTATGTGTTTGTGTGTTTTTACATTGAAGTTTAAGGCTATATTTATAGCCATATTTACAAGTGGAGGAAAATATTAATGGGCATTTTACCCACTTAAAAAGTAAATGGACTATCCACCATTTTAAGTGGACAACCATTTTACTTGGTTGATATTACTTGATTGATAATACTCCCCCTTGGATGTCCACGAGAAATGTGCCTCGTTAAAACCTTATTAGGAAAAACCCAGTGGGAAAAAGCCTAATGAAGGAAAAAGAGTACACATATCTGATAATACGCCTTGAGTGCTGCCTCATTAAAAACCTTATCAGGAAAACCCAGTGGGACAAAACCTTGACTAAGGGAAAAAGAGTACAGCGCGTATTTTGCTCCCCCTGATGAAAATATCACTTAATATCTCGAAGACGACGCATTCCAATTTTGTATCTCATTTTCTCAAAGGTTGATGTTGGCAATGCTTTGGTGAACATATCCGCCAAATTGTCACTTGAACGAATTTGTTGGACATCTATTTCACCCTTCTTTTGAAGATCATGAGTGAAAAAGAATTTTGGTGAAATATGTTTTGTTCTGTCTCCTTTGATGTATCCTCCCTTCAGTTGAGCTATACATGCAGCATTGTCTTCATACAATATTGTTGGAGCGTCTTTTGTCAAAGAAAGACCACATGTTTCTTGAATGTGTTCAGTTATTGATCTTAACCAAACACATTCTCGACTTGCTTCATTAATGGCTATTATCTCTGCATGATTTGAGGAAGTGGCAACCATAGTTTGCTTTGTTGAACGCCGTGATATAGCTGTACCACCACATGTAAATAAATAGCCTGTTTGCGATCGACCTTTATGGGGATCAGATAAATATCCCGCATCTGCATAACCAATCAATTGTGACGTGGAATCATTTGAGTAAAACAATCCCATATCAATGGTACCTCGAAGGTATCTGAATATATGCTTAATTCCATTCCAGTGTCTGCGTGTTGGTGAAGAACTAAATCTTGCTAACAAGTTTACTGAGAAAGCTATATCTGGTCTAGAATTGTTGGCAAGATACATTAATGCACCAATTGCATTAAGGTATGGTATTTCAGCACCAATAAGTTCTTCATCATTTTCATAAGGCCGAAACGGATCTGTATTAATATCAAGAGATCTCACAACCATTGGAGTACTCAATGGGTGTGCTTTATCCATATAAAATCTCTTTAAAATATTTTCAGTATATGTTGACTGATGGACAAATATCCCATTTGTAAAATGTTCAATTTGTAGATCAAGATAAAATTTTGTCTTTCCAAGGTCTTTCATTTCAAACTCCTTTTTCAGGCATTTTACTGCCTTTGAAAGTTCTTCTGGAGTTCCAATAATATTTAAATCATCAACATATACTGCTATTATGACAAATTCAGATCCAGACCTTCTCATAAAGACACAAGGGCAAATTGGATCATTTTTATATCCTTCTTTTAGCAAATATTCGCTAAGACGATTGTACCACATTCGCCCTGATTGTTTCAACCCGTACAAGGATTTTTGAAGTTTTATTGAGCAATTTTCTCGAGAATCCTTGTATGCTTCAGGCACTTTGAACCCTTTGGGAATTTTCATAAAAATGTCGTGGTCCAATGAGCCATATAAATAGGCAGTGACCACGTCCATTAACTGCATTTCAAGCTTTTCATGAACTGCCAAATTCATTAGATACCTGAAAGTAATTGCATCCACCACAGGGGAATATGTTTCCATATAGTCAATGCCAGGTCTTTGCGAAAAACCTTGGGCTACAAGTCGTGCTTTATATCTTACGACTTCACCCTTTTCATTTCGTTTACGCACAAAAACCCATTTGTGCCCTACTGACTTGACACCTTCAGGTGTTCGAACTATTGATCCGAAAACTTCACGTTTTTCAAGTGAAGTTAACTCTGCTTGAATTGCATCCTTCCATCTTGGCCAATCATTTCTCTGTCTGCATTCATCGACAGATTTTGGTTCAAGATCCTTATCTTGTTGCATTATTTCAATGGCAACATTATAAGCAAAAATATTATCGACCACAATATTATTTCGGCTCCACCGTTTTCCTGTCGAGACATAACTTATTGAGATTTCTTCATTCTCGTTATTTTTAGGTACTTGGACCTCCTCGATGGTATCACCATTTGTTGTGTCTCTGGGCTCTTCTTGAGCACTCGCCTCCAAATTATGATCTTCTTGATCATTTATTCCTTTCCTTTTCCGAGGATTTTTATCTTTGGAACCAAATGGTCTTCCACGTTTTAAGCGTGGTCTAGACTCATTTGCCTGAACAAGTTGTCCTACCGGGACATCAACTCGAACTTGAGCATTAGCAGCTGGGATATGCGATTTAGTAACCCGTGGAAGGTTAGTAAATGCATCCGGCAGGTGATTTGCAATATTCTGCAAATAAATCATCTTTTGAACTTCTTGCTCACATTGATTTGTTCGAGGATCTAAATGAGATAGTGACAATGAATTCCAATCTATCTCATTTTTCATCTGCTTATGTTCTCCCCCTAATGTTGGGTATACTGATTCATCAAAATGACAATCAGCGAATCTTGCCGTAAATAAATCTCCAGTCATAGGTTCCAGATACTTTATAATAGAAGGAGATTCAAAACCAACATATATTCCCAACCTTCTTTGGGGACCCATCTTTGTGCGATGCGGTGGAGCAATTGGGACATATACCGCACACCCAAATATTCTAAGATGGGATATATTTGGCTCCCTTCCAAACGCCAACTGTAATGGGGAAAATTCATGATAATTTGTTGGCCTTACGCGCACAAGTGCTGCTGCATGCAAAATAGCATGCCCCCATACTGAAATAGGAAGTTTTGTCCTCATTAGCAATGGTCTAGCTATCCATTGGAGGCGTTTAATCAATGATTCCGCTAGACCATTTTGTGTATGTACATGAGCGACCGGATGCTCAACTTTTATTCCAATCGACATACAATAATCATTAAATGATTGAGATGTGAATTCACCAGCATTATCAAGACGAATTGTCTTTATTGCATAATCTGGAAATTGTGCTCTTAACCTTATAATTTGAGCTAACAATCTCGCAAAAGCCATGTTGCGAGTTGATAATAAGCACACATGTGACCATCTTGTAGATGCATCTATCAAGACCATATAATATTTAAATGGTCCACATGAAGGGTGAATTGGCCCATATATATCACCCTGTATACGTTCCAGAAACGCAGGGGATTGAATCCCAACCTTAGTTGCTGATGGTTTGATAATCAGTTTTCCTTGGGAACAAGCAACACAATAGAATTCCTTAGATTGAAGAATTTTCTGATTCTTCAAAGTGTGCCCATGTGAATTCTCAATAATTCTGCGCATCATATTATAACCGGGATGGCCCAACCGGTCATGCCAAATGATAAAATCATCAGAATCAGTAAACCTTTTGTTTACAATGGCATGTGATTCAACAATACCAATATTTGTATGGTACAACCCAGAAGAAAGTGCAAGTAATTTTTCGTGCACAATTTTCTTCTCCATATTTATTGTAGTAATATAAAGGTATTCAACCTTTCCTTGATTTGCAGTCTCAATATGATAGCCATTTTGGCGAATAACCTTGAAACTTAATAAGTTTCTTTGAGACTTACTACAATATAATGCATTATCAATTACCAATATCGTTCCTCCAGGTAGTAATAAGGTTGCTTTTCCAGAGCCTTCAATTAATTTTGTACTACCAGATATTGTATTGACATAGTCCTTTTTCATAATCAAATGACAAAAATATTTCTTTTCTTTTAATATCGTATGAGTTGTGGCACTATCTAAAATGCACATATCTCCATTATTCATCTTGAATCCAATTGAAGACTGATAAATTTATTTATCTTCATAAAATAAAAATGCATTGTAAGAAATAAAATAAGTAACAATTTTGCTAGAAAAACATAAGTCCTTTTTTTTAAAAAAGTTAAATTATGGTAATTTAGAATTTAAAAAATTATATGATTCAATTATGATGAATGTTACAATAATTTAGTTTATGGAATTGTATACTTATTAACCTTAAATAAATATTATACACAAGTATTAAAAACAAATATAAAATATTATAAAACGTTAATATAATATTATTCATCATGTATAGATAATTTGTTTATTGACAAAAATAATACAATCATTATATATTATTAATGTCTAAAATATTAACAAGAATAAACAGTTAGTATAATGACATTAAATAAGGCGAATATTATTTTTAGTAACAATATGATATTAAGATTAAATAATAGCACACTAATAATAATTAATTACAACATTGTAAAATAGCACAATGTAATAAACAATATACAATTATCATAAAAATGTGACCTTGATTATTATTTTTTTTTTCTTCAAATACATAAACATAAAAACACAATAATTCGAAATACATGATAACATATTGAAAAATATGAAATTAAACATCAATTAAGATCCTTAAAAAAATCTTCAACCTCCAAATGAGTAATATCATTGAGGTCATTAAAATCATCATCCCTTAAGGCCAGATTTGTTTCAATATTATCATTATTCAAAGGCCTTGCCTCAACATTATTTTCGAACGCCAAGTGTGACTCTATCCGAGCATTAGAAGAAGAGGCACCACCTCTATTTGCCTTTCTTTTAAAAGAATTTTGATAAAGTCTTATAAAATGCTCAGGCGTCCGACATTCATTTTTCCAGTGGCCTTTCATGCCACAACGATGACAGTTACTTTTTGAAGGGCCATTTTGAGAACTGATATTGTTCTCCCTTTTATGTTGACCACCACCACGACGATTATTATATCGTCCTCTGCCATTGCCACGCCCACGCACATTATTATGACCTTGATATTTATTATGTCTTCTTTCAGACTGGCCATGTGCTTTTACCATATTTGCCTCAGGTAACGGAGCAGTTCCAGTGGGACGGGCTTCATGATTTTTCATTAAAAGGGCATTATGTTGTTCAGCCACCAGAAGGCATGATATCAATTCAGAGTATTTTTTAAAACCCTTTTCACGGTATTGCTGCTGTAATATTACATTAGAGGCATGAAAAGTAGTTAGTGTCTTTTCTAACATGTCCTCATCATTTATATTTTCCCTACATAATTTTAATTGGGAAGTTATTCTAAATACATCAGAATTATACTCAATTACGGTTTTAAAATCTTGAAACCGTAAGTGCATCCACTCATAACGAGCCCTTGGCAATACCGTTGCCCTGAGGTGGTCATACCTCCCTTTTAAGTCTTTCCACAATTCAAGTGGATCTTTCACTGTCAAGTATTCCATTTTTAGGCTTTCATCTAGATGATGACGAAGGAAAATCATAGCCTTTGCTTTATCCTGACTTGATGCTGTATTTTCTTCAATTATAGCATCACCAAGACCCTTAGCGGTAAGGTGAATTTCAGCATCAAGTACCCATGACAAATAATTTTTACCAGAAATATCAAGTGCCACAAATTCCAATTTTGACAAGTTTGACATGATGAAAATTAATTTGAAAGTAACAAAGATAACTTAAAAATTAAATTTCTTTAGTAGATATACCTGATATAGAAGTTAATTTTCTGAAAAATTAGAATTTCGTGCTGATAACGTGTTATAAATTAACTAACTTGACAATTTTATAAAGGAAGAAGAACAAGAGAATATGTATATAGAAAGTATTAATAGAGAGAGTAGTAATATAGAGAGAGTAATAGTAATTCTTTCTTTTATGTGTTTGTGTGTTTTTACATTGAAGTTTAAGGCTATATTTATAGCCATATTTACAAGTGGAGAAAAATATTAATGGGCATTTTACCCACTTAAAAAGTAAATGGACTATCCACCATTTTAAGTGGACAACCATTTTACTTGGTTGATATTACTTGATTGATAATAGCTTGTATTTTACGGGAGTCGTATTACTTAACTTTTTCCAAATAGAATAAACGCACCTTGAGTGATGATAAGGTAGAGACCAGAGAGAGTATACGTGCTAATCAGAGACTAATCACACTTAAAGTCCGTTAGTTTTATTGGACTTTAATTGAAGTTAGTTGTCTTAATCAAAATTGATATATAGCTGCTACTATTCACAGTGGCTATTTTTTAAAGACAAGGCTGAAAATAAAAAGTAAGAAGTGAGTTCTATATGGAAGCCGTTTGGATTGGCTTATAAGCTGTTTAAAAGCTGTTTTCAGTTTTTTTTGAGTGTTTAGCTGACCAATTTAAAGTCATTTTGTGCTTAAAATAAGCCTCAATAAATCGTTGGATTTATTTGGATGAACTTATTTTAAACAGTTTATAAGTTGAAAATAACTTATAAGTCAAAAAAAAAAAGTTGGTCTGCATCTACTTTTTTAAAAAAATTTATAAGTAGTTTTCAACTTATAAGCTGCTTAAAAACAAGTCAATCCAAACACGCTAATAAGTGAACACTTGACTCTTAATGGATTGGAGGTAATTTGAAATTCTATCATAATGGCTATTTCTTAAAACAAACCAAAAGATAACAAGTGTGCTATTTTTACAAAAGTGTACGTTACTTGATGTATCATATTTGCTCAAACTTCGTTTAACGTTCTTCAGACCAACGAGGACCATAGTGGATGAATAGAATCGTTCTACTCTTAACCAGACGTCACCACTCACCCGAGTCTAGAGAATCTTTCTACTCTTAACCAGACGTTTACCACTCACCCAAGTCTCGAAAATAAAAGTAATCTTATTGGAAGCTGTTCCTTTTTCTAATGGACCAAATTAATCGGAGCCCAAGGGAAATACATACCGAATGGGGTAAAAAGACAGCATGCAAACAACCATCAAAAGTTATAGTAGGGATGGATTCGCCTTTAACTAAAAGTTTCGGATTCAAGTTCTTATTCGAGGTTTTGCAGACTTTGCAACTTTACTATCAACCTGAACTAAACAAGACCTTCATTCTTCTCTGTCAGTTGAGCCGAATTGCATTCTTTGGCCTATAATCAACTAGCACAACAAATAATATATCCACCATAATCACATAATTGGAGTCGGGAAAAGGTACAATGTATGCAGACCTTCATCCTATTTTTGCCAGGTAGAAATATTATTTTTGATAGACCCTCAACTTGTATAATCAACTAGCACAATGAACAAAATACTTCAATGCAACAGCCAAGAAGACCAGGTATGTCATCCATAGCCCATAGGTAATTGTAGTGATGCATAGTGAATCTCATGATAAAAAATCTAAAATCATCTATAATAACTGGAGCATTCGGCTGACAATATATTAATCTCTATCCACCCTAAAACGTCAAAATAAATGAGGTCAGTCATGCTGAACATAGTGAGTATAGGTCACTAGACTACTAGACTGTTTCCGATGGACTCACCAAATTTATTTTAGGTCAATCGGAGTGCGTCACACCAAAGTTATTTTAGGTCAATCGGAGTGCGTCAAAAACTACGTAATTGGCCTACTGATGTAGCCAACACTAAACTCCAACATGGGTAACTGACTGGTATGTTTCTACTAAAATAACCATCACTTGAAAGGAAAACCAGTACAAAAGCAAGCATATGCTCATTCAAACAACTCCATCGACATGGAAACAAAAACAACAAAAGCTGCAAATGCATGAAATATGTGGGAAAAGTAGGAACCCAAAGGCTCCATCATTATTGGCAATGAATAAATCTGCTCACAGAAACACTTTAACCCTAAATTTCTACAAATACACGACACAGAAAAGAAGGTATCAACTACTAATAAGTCTCAATACATAAGCCAGAAACAGAATTTACCCGACTTCTTGAGTGATTATTGCTTGCAATGTAAATGATAAGCCATTGCATGACATGCCATATAACATTCACATAGAAACATGTATATGTCACGAGTAGCTTTCGTTAATTACAAAAATGAGAACAATATTAAGGCATCTAAAGACGTCAAGCTAATTAAATGGGAAATCACAAGTTAACGACATGATCCAAGGAATTCAAGGATGACACCAGAAAAGAGATAACAAGTTGCAGGACATAAGAGGAAACAATATCTATTAGAGAATTGAATGATATTGCTTACGAAGTAAACAAAAAGGCATTGTATGGCACGCCAGACAGGATTCAAAAATACAAATTCATCAATATTTCTCTAGTAGCAGCATTAATGAGAACTATGAGAAGGATATTAAGGCAACTACATACATCAACTTAACAAAATAAGAATCTCCTAAAACACATATTAATGACACAATCCAAATAATCCATGCAGGGTCTCTGAAAATGTAACTACCACGTAAAACCATGCAGCGGAAAAAATCTTATGCGCCAATATATAATGCAAAATGGTTACACAAATAAACATTACATACAAGCTGAAAGACTACCTACAATCCCACATCCAGATTACTAACAACTCTTAATGCTTATATCCAAAGATCACATCTTCAGGTAAAAGAAGCAGTTCAGCGTTCATATTCATACAACGCTACAACATCCCCAATATAGTCCCACAAGTAGGTCTGGGGAGGTTAGCGTGTACAAAGACATTACCCCTACCTAGGGGGGCAGACAAGTTGCTTCCGACAGATCACTATGTAACCATTCTTCACACTCAAAAAAATAGCAACGCACAACTGGTAATAACCAGTTTCAATCACAATATTAGCACAAGAAAAGTGCATCTCTTCCAACACTTCAATGAAAATACATCCATACAGAAAAACAAGCAAGTATTATTCAAAGAAATGAAAACCAAGAAGCCCAAAATACAAATACATCTCAACTGATATATGATCAGATAAAGTCTCAATTGTTACAGACTGAAAGGGCAGAAGATAACATCATACACAGATGATACCAGCAAAGAAAGAACACAAATTACCCTCTAATCTTACATGTCAGTATATATAAATTCAACTTCAAACAACAAAGGATACCTTCAGCTGAGAACTCACATATAGTTTTAAGATACACAATAAGAACAAATTTGACATACACTGATCCATCCACCTATCAAGAAATCCCATGATATAAAATATGAGAATTAAATTAAACAAGTGAATTCTCTTCCAACAACAGATTGACTCATAGCAGACATAGTTTAGCTTATCTCTATGGTTCTTCTCTCTTCTTTTTTTTGGTTTTTTTTTCCGGTCACCCAAAAAAAGAAAAAAAAACTAGGTAAGCCAATGGTATCAAATGACAGGTGGGTCACGAACCAACATTCCGTCAGAGACATAGTGCTGTGCAGTGAAGATCATCGGCATATGCGTCGGCGCCGAAGTCATCCATCGGCGCCGGTAAGTTTAGATCAAAAGGCAACGGCTTTCTGAAAGATGAAGAAGCGATGTTGTCGTTTTCACAGTCACCGTCATCAACAACGGAAGATGAGGAGTCACAATCGCTATGACAATCGTCCGGGACAACTGGCGGCGACCGGGGATACTTTCTGGAAGGCAAAGAAGCTGCCGTCTGCTGCCGCGGCGGCGGCCTAGGTCCACTGAAGGACTCCACCGTACTACTCATGCTGCTTGAAGTAGGTCTCTGTGAAATTATCGGCTGGTCCTGAGGATATAATCGGGAATCAACAAAGGGATCGTTAGGGTTGATGCTTTGATTGAACTGATGATGGTGAGGATAAGGAGGTAGAAGATGAGAGGAAGGTAAAGGAAAATTAGTTTTAGCTTTAGGTCCACGAAGAGTACGAGCTGCTGCATCATAAGCACGAGCAGCATCTTCAGCAGAATCAAAAGTACCCAACCAAACCCTAGTTTTCTTCCATGGATCTCTAATCTCTGCAGCAAATCTTCCCCATGGTCTCTTTCGGACTCCACGGAACCTTATCTCCTTAGATCCTCCAGATCCGTTGAGTTCTCCGGCCACCGGTGCAGTAGCCGGAGCATCCGTCGCCGGAACTTGTCTCCCCGCTGCGGCTGCCTTACCTCTCCGCATGGCCGAAGATTCGAAAAAAAGTTTTTTTTTTGATTTTTTTTTTTTTGAGAAAATATGAGATCTGAAGAGAGAATTAGGAAAAGCTATAAAACGATAAAGCCATGGAAGAAGAGATGAGGATTCTTATCTGCAAAAACTTCACAGTTTCTCTCTCTAGAAACACAGTTTCTCTCTCTACTGTTTGTGGTCTGTTTGGTTGAAAGAAAAAAATAGAGAGAAAGAAAGAGAGAAAATCTCTCTCCCTCTTTGTTTTTTTTTCCTTTTTTTCCTTTTATTATTTCTAGGGTTTTGTGAATTTTGATTTTTCTTGGGAAGTGGGAACTTGGTAAGGAGAGAGGAAAAATCAAGGGTTGAAAATATAATTAATGCATTTTTTAGGGGGTGGGTGAGTTTTTTTTGGCTTTCTCGGAAATTTTTTTTTATTTTTTTTTATGTCTCATTGTGCCCTCGTATTCATATTAGAATTTAACTAATTCAAATTTATATTGATAGCATTTATTCGTGATTTTTTTTAAAAGGAGTATTGAAAATATCTTTAAATATGGCATAGCTTATAAGTTATGTCTTCAAATTATTGATAGTCTGAAAAATATCCTTTTATTTAACTAACTATATTTAGATACACTTTCGATCTGCCACATGACATAGCAAGTAATCTCAAATTCTTATAGAAGCGTCTATTTTTAATAAAAAACTGAGAGAAATATTGAAAATATTTCTAAATTTAATGAGAATTTAAGAATGTATTTCACTGATGTTATAAGATCGAGAGTGTATTTTAATCAATTACTCAAGTAAAGGGGTATTTTTAATACTTTTCTTTTTTTTTTGACTTTGTCCAGATTTTTTTCATCCGATGTTCAAGTTCGTATTAAAGTCCAATTAATTCAAATTTACATTAATAGATCTCATTCATGGTGAGTTTTTTTGCCTTTCTCGAAGTTTACTTTTAATTTTTATTTGATATTAAATATTAATTTTTAAAAATTAATTAATCTAAATTTACATCGATATGGCTTATTCAGGGTCGTATTATCAAGTTCCTACTAAAAAGTTTTTTATATCTAAGGTTTGAAATTAATATTTTTTAATTAAGCGGTGAATAAAATCGTCCATTGCATCATATTTTTTGTGGTGCTTTCTCGAGAACTCTACCATGTCTTTGACCCATTTGTTTTCTTCTTTATTCCTTTTTTTTTCCTTTTCTCGCAGAGTCCTTTATTTCTTTATTTATTAACTCTATGCACCTAACAGGAACATTAAAATGACATAATAGTCCTCACTTTTTCTTTCAAAAATGATGTAGGCCAGTTGGCCTTCTGGAGTGGTTGCTGTGAATAATGATAAAACATTCTGTTTAAATTTCAAATTATTAAAGTTGGTATAAAAGTATTTGAAATATGGAGTACAGTGTAGTTGGAGAAATAAATGGAGCACAATGAGGATTTATTTTTTTTTGATTTATTATTGTTGTTGCTACTTCTTACTCTTCTATTAATTTATGCAGAGACAATAATTGAGAGCATCGATCACTCGACTGACCGAGTTAGTTGAACAGAAAATCTCTTAATAAAAAAATTTATGTTTGAAATTCTCTGCATGCTTTTTGATTGATCTGATCGCATAAAGTTTAACTAATACGATTTACCTATTTAGTTTGAGAGGCTATTACATTGAAGCAGAATTTATCATTAGGGGTGGGCATGGTATGATAGATACCGAATATCATACAGAAATCAAAATTTTTAACAACGTGGTTTGAGTTTTATGGTATTTGGTATGCATTTTTAATAAGTTTGATATTCGATATGGTATTTGATATTTATAAAAAAAATACCGAATACCATACCGAAGTATATAACTACATAAAATTCATATATATGTAACTATATAATACTAACAAATATATAAAATAGTAAGTAATTATTTAGGTGTTGAAATTTTGATTACTGTATCTTTATTTAAATGTTCTTTTTGGTGATTGTTTAACAAATAAAATTGTTTGTACTTTATTTTGAATATTTTACATGTAAAAGGTATTAGTATGATATAATTGAGACGTTTCTTGAAAAATGAAAATCATAATTGTTTATTATACGAATATATGTAAGTTGAAGACTTGAAATTGACCAACATATGATAATCGATTTATCGTGCCGTAAAATACCGAATCTTACCGAATTAATTTGGTATAGTAATGATATAGCATTTTTAAACATCGTAAATCAAAATTACCAAATCGAAATTTTCAATACCGTACCATGTCCACCCCTATTTATCATATTATATAAATAAATAAAATGGAAGCATCCTGCCTCAAGTTTCTTTTTGCTCCTATAAGTTCAACGATAGAGTTATAAATTTTAGTAGTTATTATCAATTCAACGAATTTAAAAATATCATATTTAATATTTTGAACCACTTTGTTACTGTATTAAGTGATTTATTAAAGGAGATTGAAAATTTTATACATATATATCTTGTGACACATGGTAATTTAATTTCCAAGGAAAAGAATTCAATTTCATTAGTACATCTTAGTCACTATATAAAATTATGTAATGCGTACGAGATATTGTTATATTTGAATATCGGACAGAATTATATGTGGTTTCAAGGAATTCATTCAAACTTTTTCTTTCAAAATATATACAGATTAATATTATTTTTCAAGGTATATATAAATAGATAGATTGATATATAGATAAATTTAATTGTCTTAGGGAAAATTTGAAGAGTGAATTGAATAGAAGAAGAATTTGAAGAATTAGGTATATATAGACTTTAAATTTGGTCATAAAAGTGTCTAGGTTCATTGAAGCAAACTTGGAAAAAGACGTAATTACCCCTCATTAAATCTGCATTTCGACCCTATGAATTAACTCTTACGAGTCCTAAGATTTGTGATGAGTCATCATTACGACTTGTTCTGCAGGTGTTAGAAAATCCTAAAAATCAAGCCTCTAAAGTTGGACTTTTTCATTAATCTCAGTTCTTCTTTCAGGACTCAGATGTTTAGACACTGTTTTAGTATTTTGATTTATGTTTGGGGAGCGTTTACCCTTTTCTCATATTGACACTGGTTAGAGTTTTAGTACGGACGACTTTCAGTTCCTAGGATGTATTGATTTCCGCATTTTCGTAGTTATTAAAATTGTTGGGTGAGTTTATGGAAACTCAGTATTATTTTTTGGTTATATTGTTGTTTGTGCAAACTTTTTTTAATATTTATTTCTTAAGTTGATAAGCTTTGCTGTAGAAATGGTTCTCCCACTGGAATAAGTATTGTGAGTGCTAGTCACGACGAGTCGGATCATGACAGATATATACAATTTATTTTTTATTTTAAAATCCAACTAAATTCTAATTCGAACAGAAAAATTCTACATTGAAAATAAAACACTCTCTGACAGATCATGTCAATACTACTTATATATTTTTGCAAAATATTTGATTTGATAATTTTTTTTGTAAGTGCTTTTGCAAGTTTAATGCGACTTTTTTACATCTTTTTATGTTCAGTATAGTACAGTATAGAACATAATAAAATTTTCTCACTTAACTGTCATTTCCCACCATTCAAATTTCAAATTCATACTATATTTTATATAAAGTACTTATTACGTACGATAGATTTGGAATCATGTTGGTATTTTCATGTAAAATGTGAATGGAAGTTATATTGTATCTAGATATTTTTGAAAGTATAAAAATGTTTTATTAACTCATTTATTATGGTAAATTAATATAAGATTATTATAATAATTCATAAATTTTTAATTTGTCTATGTGTGAAATCACTAGTTGACATTTCATTTCGCTAAATCATCGAGGCTCAATTAAGTTGATTGTGGAAAAGAAAACAATGTTAAGTTTAATGTGAGTACATTACGTTGTTATTGTAATAATTTGAAAGAATTTTTTTTTACATAAAATTCTTAATTACTATTCCTATTTTTTAATCAAATGTCATTATTTAATTAATTATTTTTTAAAATATTGGAAAAGTAAGTTTACAAAAGTAATTTTAATTAAGTTAAGGTAGAAACTTAATTAAATTATTTATCACTCTACTGCCCTTCATTTTCTCTTATATTCTCCTCTCTTTGTTCTTTCTATTCATTCCCTTCTTTATATTCCTTATAATTGGGATGCTTTTTTTTGAGGTCAGAATAATGGCTAGTTTTCAATTTACCCCACATAGAATTCATACAAGAAAAAGTATTTCCTATTAATTATAATTTTTTTTATTCTTAAGACTCCTGCAAACCTTAATTGTATAAAATAAATAATTTTAATTATGTATCACTCAGTTAGCCTTGTCTTATCTCTTATTTTCACGACTATTACCCTATGAATTTGTTTCACTTAATCCTTCTTTTCCCATATTGAAAACATTTAGTGTCAAAGTTATTGAATGAAAAAGTCAACAATTTTTGAACTATATAATGTATTTTACGATCAAAACATCTTTTGAAGTCTTTCTTGATTGAATTAAGGCATGTATTATTGTAGTATTAAGCAAATGCATAAAATACAATTTATTTGGTCATATATTGGGAACATGCCAAGATACAGGTCTATATTAGTGGCCCCAAAAAAATAAAGAAAATAAAGTTCCTCCATTATATACCATGATTTCTGCTATGGATATTAAATTATAGTTTGTATTCCCCATCTTTATATATAAATTTTGCATTAATATTTTCAAAATTGTAATTCAACCTTTCAAAAGTGATAGGTATTTATTGTTTCTTGGACAAAGTCTGTTCTTTTATATTTTTGTATCGCTTGAGGCTAAACAATAATATTACATACAAGTTTGAATGAATTTGTAAGTATTTTTTGCTTAATTATAACACAAATTACAATTAGCATCATAAAGATCAACTTTCACACAATCAACTTCCTTAAGTGTATAGCAAATAAAAACAAGACTCATAAATCGACTACAATAAGGACTTAAAATTAGCTCGTGACTAGAAGATTACTCAAGTCAATATATAAGGAGATCACTCATTTCATTGATCATTGATAAGAGGATTTCTTTTTTATTTTTTTTCTTCAAAAATCCCACCTCATGACTATGGCCAGACATTTGAATTATGGACAATTTAAGTTTGGGGGCTCAACATCGAGTGAAATAACTCATGCTTTGATATCAGGTAAAGAAATATATCTTGTATCTAATTCAATTCAAAAGCTAGCTCTTAAAAAAAATAATTATACAAATCTATATAAAAAGATCACTCGTCTCATTAACATCAAAATGTAGATTTTTTCATTATTAGACAAATCTAAATTTGGTTTCCTAAGTATGTTGGGTGGTGGAGTTAAGACTTTAGTTAAGGGAATTCAAAAACCAAACAATCTTTTGAATCATTTTTGTAATTATACCAAACTCTAATTATTTTCTTTTAGGAAAATTGAATAAACATATAAAATGTTAATTTGACATTTCATTTATTGGAGGAACGAAATTAAATTTGCTTAGTGTAGATTATATATTTGCATTTATATTGAAACTTCTATGTGGCAAAACTTATAGACTTTGAGTTGCTCTATAATAATGGAGCAAACTATGATTATCAATCTATCATTATATAAAATAGAAAATTCAAATTTAAAAATATCAAATCAACTTAATATGACAATATAATAATATTTTTAAAAAACGAAGTAACTCAATCGAATTTTTCAACATCGTACGTATGCACACCCTGCCCCTAGTTGTAAGACTAGAGAAATTGGCTTCTAATTCTTCTTTTGGCCACACCGTCCATTATTATGACCATTGAATTATGGCGTTAGAATTTTCGACCAAACCACCAACCATAATTTAATTCATATATATATGATATAATCAAATGCTACCAGATTTGTTTTAATTCATTTGTAACATTGTAGCTTCGATCCTGACAAGAAGGACACTTGTTCCATTAGGTTTAAATAATATAAATCCATGAAGAAGAAAACGAAAAAATACTTTGAATTGTTGATTTTAAAATATTACCAAATGAATCAGAAAGTTAATATATTAACTTGATTGGTTGTTTATCTGAACTTTCACTTTATTGATAAGAGTTCAAATTCTCTATATTGTCATCACTTCCCCGCTATTTGTTTATATTTTATTTTTTAAAAAAAATATAGTTAACAGAGTAGAATGTGAAGGGTATTGGTAAACTTTAAAGTTTAACACAATTAGAAAAGAAAGAATAAAAAGAAGAAAAAAATTGTGATTCTAATTAAAAAAAAAAAAAAAGAGAGAGATGACTGGTCATATTGGTGGAAGATGGGCCCAGTGGACTGGTCTTTGGCATGGTCAAGGCTAATCGAACAGGGCCTGGCCCACACCATTGCTTAAGTCTTCCTTTTCAACTAAAGCCGACTCATTCTCAAAGACGTGGTGGGTCCCACCTTTCTTTAGTGAATTGACAGCTGTCCTTATTCTAAGGCGCCACGTTTGAGATCTTCCCGCCTCAAAATTAGACCACGAATAATTTTTAAATTTTATAGTTTTAAATTAACGATACCTAGAATATACCGAATAATCTTTTTTACTTGTCATTGTATGCGTATCATGTGATTTTTTAAAAAAAATTAAAGAGTTATCAAAATAAAAAAACGTGTGTTATTAAGCAAGATAAATAAATTAAAACAAAAGAAATAATTTGTTTAATCAAGTTTTAAATTACTGGTCAAGAAAAAAACAGGTGCTTTCAAATAGTAAATGAAAAATCTTTGGCCAAATGTTAGCTTATCCTTCGATTGGTAGTTAATGAGAAGTTGTACACAAAATGTGTGTAGTGTTTGCAATAATTTTTATTGTGATAGAAAATAAAGTGCAATAATAAATAAAATATGAAGAAATATAATTTTATTGATAAAATATATGGGTGCAAATCTGTTTGTTTCCTTAATTTTTCTTTTTGAAATTTCTCATGATTCGAGTGCATTCGTGGCGTATTTCTTGAATTAGGAGATTGAAATTAAGATTCGATCTCTTTATGAATATTCTGTAAATTTGTAGACTATTCGAAATGCCTCTTTAAGAGAATATAATATCCTTTATATAGACATAAATTAAAATTTAAGATAGAATAACCTTTAAAAAACTCTAATTTAAATAAGACTCATTTCGTAGAATCTTATAAAATTTCAATTTCTACTTGTAGGTAATGAGAAGTTGTACACAAGGTGTTCATATGCATCACATGTGTTGGGAAGACAAAGTTATGGAATGAGCTAATACAGCATGCAAATGGAAGGAGGCCTAACTTAGAAATATATATACATGACGATATTAGTGGCTGAAATTGATCACACGTGGATTGAAAAGAAAGCAAAGAGCTTTCAATAACAAGCAACAAAACATTGTCTCTTTTGTTAAACAAATTGTTCGGGACTACATGTGTCAAATGGATGCGTTGAGCTAAATTTGAACGAATTAAATTTATTTAATTTATTAAATTAGCTGGTTATTGATTTATTCAAAAGTTATTTAAGTTGTAATGGGTTGTGCCAAAATATGTTAAAGTACGAATCATAATTCAAACTGTCAAATTCTTATTAAGTTTTAATTGCATCATTTGTTCTTTTTGATAAAATTATTTGTTTCTTTTATTATATATATAACATATCAAAAAAAAAAAAAAAAAAAATACAACAACAACAACAACAACCCAGTGAAATCCCACATCGTAGGGTCTGGGAGGGTAAAGTGTACGCAGACCTGACTCCTACCAATGTAGGACGGCTGTTTCCGAAATACCTAAAAAAAAATTAAAAAAAAATATATATATATTTTAATAAAAATTTTCATTAGTCAATTTAAATTCTATATCAACCTAATTTTCAAGGGAAAATTAACAAACTACACACCTTTTATTATTATATTTGCTAAAAGTCCCAAGCCTTTAAAAAAATTATCAATATCCCTTATTTTTAGTTTTTTCCTTCATATTTCGGATTCATCACTCAAAAAACATTCTCTTTCCTCTAAATCATTTTCTCTCGTTCTCTTTCCATTTTCAAGATCCAAGAATTAAAGAAATTTACTGAGCATATCCCTAATTTCTCGCTTAAAATCACTCACACGAGTTAGAGGTTATGATCTATCATCTCATTTTGATTTTCAACTGCATTCTCTCTCTATTTTCATAGCTTTTACTGAGCATATCCCTAATTTCTCACTCATGATTTTGATTTCTCTAGTAGTGGTGGTTTTGATGAAAATAGATTCAAACATCGTAATAAGGCTTTTAATTATGAAGAAATTGCGAAAGGATGCTTGTTCAAGTTTGAAATCTCCGGTTCTAATAGTCTCAGGATCAAAATCTCTGGTTCCAAAAGCTTCCCAAAAAGGAGAAAAAAGTAAAAATAGTAGTCTATTTTCTATGTATCACTATGTATCTGGATATGTCATGTACTTGATACATAAGTTCGATATGTATCTGCTACTCTAATGTATCATATTATGTTCTGTTTCCTGAAGCAAATTATGTAATGTATCAGGAGTATTTTGATCTGATTCATTTGTTCTTTCAAGCTAATACAACAATCTTCAATATATCAATCATAAATCTATCGAATAGTCATGTATCACTGTGTATCTGGATTTGTCATGTACTTGATACATAAGTTCGATATGTATCTGCTAATCTAATGTATCATATTATGTTATGTTTTCTGAAGCAAATTATGTAATGTATCAGGTAGTATTTTGATCTGATTCATTTATTCTTTCAAGCTAATACAACAATCTTCAATGTATCAACCATAAATCCGTCGAATGATCATGTATCACTATGTATCTGGATTTGTCATGTACTTAATACATAAGTCCAATATGTATCTGCTACTCTAATTGTATCATATTATGTTCTGTTTCATGAAGCAAATTATGTAATGTATCAGATAGTATTTTGATCTGATTCATTTGTTCTTTCAAGCTAATACAACAATCTTCAATATATCAACCATAAATCTATTGAATGGTCATGTATCCGTTATTAATGTATCAAACTCAAATATAAGATGAAAGTTTATATATCAAATTCTCATGTATAAAGCTTTATTGCTTTTGATACATCTACAACCTATATTAATACAAGATGTTATGTATCAACCACAATTCAGTTGAAAACTAAATTATTTTTTTATTAGTACATGACCACTATCATAGGGTGAAATATAAAAGGCACAACAAAGAGCCCCCCAAAAATTGGAAAAAGAAGAAAAGAAATGAGATCCACTATCACAGTTTTGCTACAACAAGAATCAAGTGGGATGCCTCTTCTTCTTCTTAGTCTTCAACCTATCACATAGGAAAGTTTTCTCTAATTGATCCACCCTTTGCGCTAGCGAATTCAGCATTCGTGTTTGTATTTTATTTTTTTGAAACAGTTCATTCATCTTTCTCATCATATTCTCATTCTTTTCCACCATTTTATCCAACAACTCTATGTTTCTTCTCCTCTCCTCTCCCCTGTCAAGCCTTTGTATCGGGATATTCATCTTGATTCGATTGATGAAATTTGAATTTTGGATTGAAGTTTTTGTTCGATTTTATGCTCTGTTTTTTGAGTTTTTCATGTCCCTCATAACTGTTACGCTTTATATGGATTATTTCCCTTATTTAGCAAACTAACTGATTGAAACAAGGAATCCTAACTTAAATTACGTTACTATCCATAAATAACTCAACAACATTAATTATACTACACCCAAAACGTGATGTATCAGAAGAACCAGTAATGAATCAGAAATCTGAGAAAAATCAGGGAAAACAGGTAATTTAAGAAAAATAAGGGATAAGTTGTAATTTGGCTTTTTCACTATGAAATTTAGGTAAAATTTATAATTTTTAATGAACTGAAATTAATTGAGCTAAAATGAATCAAGCTCATAAATAAGTGAATCAATAATTTATCCAAACTTACGTAAACTTGACGAATTGAATTTCATTTTGCCACGAAATTCACCAGAGAGGGACCATGAGAAAGGAAGTTAAAGGCATGTGGTTGGCCCCATATAATTAATCTCTATCCCACTTTAGACTAGAACCTCCAAGTTTTTTTCAACACGAGATTTGAGTGAAAGTAAAAGAAATCACAAAAATTGTATCTCTAAATGTGAGCTATCACTATTTTACCCGTATAACTTGTATCAAATTTTTCGATCAAAGTTCAATGCATATTTGATGGAGCGTAAAAATCTTAACTCTAGCCAAATTTGAAGGCCTTAAAACTACTAAATACCTATTTAAGGACTATTTTAAATCTATATTCAAATATAAAAAATTGTCATTTTCGCCACTACGTAACAACCATCCAAACAAGTGGTCAATGAAGTAGTAAATAAGAATCACGAGGACACTTGGAGACCAGTTTTGTCGTTTTCTCTCTTACATTACAATCATTTAAATAAATAATCAATGAAGTAATTGAGAATCACGAAGTGACTTTGCACATATATTAATAAAATTTAATAAAAATATTGTACTTTGAATTCAACTTGGTACTTATCCTCACTTGTCATTGGGGCAAGTAAACGACATCGTTTAGCCGTGGAGCAACTTGATCCGTCAGATTAAAACTAGAAAACGCATCTAAACCGTACATTTATCTCTCTAAGAAAGAGCCCATTAGGTATAAGAAGGGTTTTCGAGCAGGAAAAAATGGCAGAATTATAGTGAGAACAGAGAAGAGAAGAAGAAACAGTAGAGAAAAATGTCAGGAGTCACTCAACAAGAAGAAGATAAGAAGCCTTCCGCTGATCAGGGTGGTCACATTAACCTCAAAGTCAAGAGCCAGGTTTCTCTCTCTCTTTTTTTTGGCTGCAATTATAGATATTGCTAATTGTTATAGTTTTTGATCAAGTGATTTTTTTTTTCTGTTTTATGGACTGTGTTGATTGTATTAGGGCTTGAAATTTGTTTTTTGTGTATAATCCGAGTCTAGAAAGCCAGTTTTTTTTGCAAATTAGGGCTGTTAGTCAGTCTGTTACCCTTTGCACATAGCGAGTGATATTTGGATTGTTATTCAATTTAGTTTCCGGAACAGAGTAATTTTTATAATAGTGCACGATTCAAATTCTGGGATAAAGGCTGTTCCTTTACCCTTCTCCGCTTATATACCGGAGTGACTTACGCCTAACACACACATTGCGTGCATAGTGCTTTGCTTTGCTTTTACTACTAGATGGCTATACGAAAGCCTTGGGGGCATAGAGGAGAGTATTGAATTTAGCTTTCCTTTTCCTGCTGATGACTGATGGCAAAGACAAATGCATAGTCAGTTTAGCTGTGCTAGTTCTCAATCTGTTTAGAAGACTTGTTTGTTCGATGTATATATCAAATATACTTAACTAGTTCATCGCTGAACTCAAAAGGCTTTTAGAGTGAAGATAAAATGTAGATATATGTTTGCTCCATGTAATGTGTTTGTGTTAATGTTTTTCAAAAAATGTTTTTCTTCTGGTTTCCCATCCAGTGTACAGTAGTACCCGCATTGGATCCCGACTATATTTGGATCACGCATTGCAGGACTTATTTTGGAGATAGCGCTCCCAACATGCTTTTTTCTATACTTGGGGTTTGAACCTCTGGTTACTGATTAAGGGTGGAGGGCCTATGTTAATGTTTATTTGCTCTTGCTTTGACATTAACATTTGTTGTGTGTTCGGCATCCAAGAGTGTAGCCTAGTGGTCAATGAATGGAAGAAAAACCAGGTTTAAATTTAGTGAAGTCAAAAGACATTAGGTGATTTCTTCCTATCTGTCTAAATCGACTAGACTTTGGGTAATCAGAGTTAACGTGTACTTGTGCTAATGTGAGCTAGTGGGTATCTGGTGGAGTAGTGGAGCTGCATGCAAGTTGGCTCCATTACCATCTTTAAAAAAATATTATTAATGTATTGTGAGTGTACATGGTAAATCTATTGTTCGTGAATATACAAATCCATTTATGCTTTCATTACCTTAATATTGTATTAAAAGGTATATCAGCATGACCACGTCCATCCCCTTTTATTGCCATTGTTCATATTCTCTGGCTGAATTCCATTTTTCTTCTCATCTGTGGCTTAGCTGATATGTTAATTATCTGGAAAACTAAGTTTGCTAGAGGAGAAAGCTCAAAAAGAGGAGGCAAAACAATGAAATCTGAAACTGAATAAATTAAATGTTGCATTGTTTTGCTTTGAGCATGCCTTATCTTTTTGGATAATACTGTAAAGAAGAGAAACCTGATGGTTTCTGACTAAAACAAAATAACTATTGATGTATGTTGTATTTAAGAACTCTCCGCTTCTTGTTATTGTGTGATTTTTCAACTTGTTTGTTCATTGGTTTGGCTGATTCATATAGCCTAAGTAGAGGTCACATATCCTCAATATTCACGTGGAAAATTTTCTGAATGAAATAATCCATATTCTAGTATACGGGAATCTCAGAAGTTGACCAATTTTTGTAGGATGGGAATGAGGTGTTTTTCAGAATCAAGAGAAGCACACAGCTGAAGAAGCTCATGAATGCTTACTGTGATAGGCAATCTGTGGACTTCAACTCTATTGCCTTCTTGTTTGATGGTCGTCGCCTCAGGGCCGAGCAGACTCCTGATGAGGTTTTTCTCTCTCCCGTTTTCTTCACCAACCAATGCTCCTCGCCCTGCGTCTTGTACTGGACATATATATATGTCCACATTTTCCTGTACTTCATATAATCAGTAATATGTCGTCTCATTACTTTTGCTTACATATTCTTTTTGACAGCTCGAAATGGAGGATGGGGATGAGATTGATGCTATGCTGCATCAGACTGGTGGATCTTAGGGTTAGCTTTATATCTGAGGGTTTTGGGGCATAGTAAATTAGATTATCTTCGGTGTATATTGACCGAACTGTTTAGAATGTGTATTTTAGCTCGTACTGTGGTTGTCCGATAACGAGTCGCTTATGGATGATCAGACTTTGGATCTTTACTTCTAGTTAATTATCCTTTAATCAACTCCTGGTGTTTCTTGATATATTTGTTCTATGATCAGTTTCTGGGCAGGGGAAAGGGACTTTCCTCTTTGTTATCTATTATTAGAGATTTGGAGGTCTTGTAAAGTTGGTTTTGAAGCAAATCATAACTGGCAACTTGTTCATCATAGAAATCCAGCTTCTTATCTTTTTTTTTTCTTCTCTAATCACGATTTCAAATCAGAGAATAGATTGCAAGAAATGATGAATTTATTCACTTTACTGACAATCGAGCCATATCTAGTGATTTGTCTGACATGGTTGCCCTTGGGGATGACAAAACTAGCCTATGAAAACATGATCCTTCAACTCGTTCAAGATTAGGCGGGTCAGAACTCGTTAATTGGTTAACCCAATCTGTTTAGACTATTCTATTTAGGCTCATATAAAAATTGGGCTACTTTTGGGCTTTCTCTTCTTTTTTTTTTTAGAATTTTGTAAGATTTGAATAGTTGGGCTATGATCTATTGTTTAGACCATCTTGACCGAGTCCTTTTAAGCCCAAGTAACATTTAGGCGAGTCATTTGGATCAACAATATGTTTTTTTGTTTTCTCAGTTAATCTATTCATTTAACGCTCCTAATCACCGTAAAAATATGTCCTTCAAGACATCCGATAAAATTGAAGCTAATTATCACATAGAAGGATGTTGTATATATGGCTTTTGCAACATGGTTAGTAGTTGTTGTTCGCAAAGCTAGGCCTCAGAATTACACTGTGATTAGTGAAACTAATTTAGAACAAATCCTAAATATGATTGAAGTAAAATTAACAAGAAGAGCCGAATAGAACAGGAAATTTAAAGAATTAATCTAAATAGCAGCTCACTCAATCGCTTAAACTAAAGATAGCCATTGGCCATTAGATGTATAATGTATGTACGATTCATGTATAATCAATGTATAATATACGTAAATTGGCGAGAAAAAGTAAACAGTGAATTTGGGGGGTTATTTGTGTAAAGATCCCAAAATTTTTCTCTAAGGATTCTCTAGTTACTAGTTGTAGGAACACATGCCGTGCAAAATCAGGAATTTCTCTTACTTATATTTAACCTATATATTCTATTATTATACAACCGTATAATAATACGAAGCATATTTGATTGATTGCACAAATTTTATTATTATCTTTGTAAGATTGAAAGGTTGTTTCCGATAGACACATTTTCTAAATCAAACCAAACATTCTAATGTTTTTCGACTTTGTTGGCAGATAAGTAGCTATAGAGAAGAAGATTCTTCATTTGAAAAATCTCACCCACTTCTAATTGTGACTTAACAAGTGTAAAAAGTATACTAATTAAAGGGCTCTAATTCTTAAATTAATTGACATCAATTCAGTAGTTAGAGCATCTGAATCTAAAATGACCCAAGTCAACCTCAATGTGTAATCAATATACACAAAGATATTAAACAAATATTTCATATAGTATATGAGATTTTACATTTAAAAAAAAAAAAGTGAAATCGATTTTTTATTTCAATTATATCCAACCCGCGAAACACACATGGGGAGTAAGAATAATTTGAACATTGATTTTATTAATTATTTGAAACTAATTCTATATATTTATATTTGTAGATTACATAATAAGAGCACACAACATGCCACATTTTCAGTTAAAAGTATTTACATATATTTGTTCCTTGAATTGGCCATTGAACAAAATCAGTGAGCAATTACAAGAATGAAACTTACTCCCATACATATTTATACGAAGCAAACAAATATAATATACATATGATATATACTCATTTTACTTCATATTTTTTAAAATAAATTATTTGATTTGATGTAACTAGTAAGTTTTAACGTTTATTATTATAAATATTTTGGAACTTTTATTTATTTCTTGGATGGGCCTTTTGGAGTTAGTCAACCTTCATAAAATATGTTCCTTTTATAGTGTAACATGTCAAGACCCCGCCATATAAATGAGGAAATATAATTGTTTTTTTTAACCAAATGTGAATTAATTCATTACCTTAAAAAGTCATAGCAATTACAATGAATATATATAACAATATCATTTTTACTAAAAGATTTTCTGGTAATTGAACAGAATATAATTATCTATCTTGAATTGGTCTAAGCTTGAGCGGTCCAAGAAAAAAAGACTGAAAATTTAGACACATACAAAATATACTTTTAAATCAATTTGCATAAAAGTTGACATCAGAAGAATTTTTCTAACTCTTAGAAGTCAACCATTCAATGGGTATCCTAATTTTAGGCTTTTGGGCACATGCAAATCACCAAATAATTAATCACCAATATGCTATAATAAGAAAATAACAAGTGTTACTCCCTTTTTATTTCACATAATTAACACTTAATAGGGATATATTTGAAAATTTATTCACATTTTTAGATCTAATCAGACTAACGTAACCCCGGAGATGAATGTAGTCAATATATTACGGGTTCATCTGAATCCATTAATTTTGGTCTAGATCATATGTATGTGCTAAAAAATATTAAATAATTACAGATAATAAATTTTGAATAAAGTAAATCAAAAGATGTAGTAGAAATTTGAACTCATGATTCCTATAATATTCAAATTCTGAATCTGCCTATGCATATTATAGCCACATATATATATAGATTCATGAGGTGAAAATACATAATAATTAATCATAATTAAATGTTAACAAAGTATGGAAAGAAGATGCATGCTTTGTTATTGATGATTTGGTATAAACATTAAGAGGTCATTTTGATAGTTGGTTAAAATCATGCAATTATTAGTAATATATGAATTAGTTATGAGCGAATTTATGTATTTTTTATGCACCGTAGTTATTCATGTATTAGTTATTTTATCACCTATAGTGTATAGAGTAATACATAGATTTCTTATAAGTTATACATGTATTAGTTATGTGAATTTCTAAATTGTAAATCAAACACCGTATTATACATATATAGTAAAAAATGCTCTCAAACGTGATACTCCCTCCGTCCCATTTTTGTTGTCATGATTTCCTTTTTGAGAGTCAAACTATATAACCTTTGACCAACATTTTAAGATATATTTTTTATCATATTGATATGAAAAAAATTATAACTTATTGTACTTTTCGTATAGTTTTTGAATATCTAATTTTTTACTTTATAATATTGAATTAAAGTAATATAATTCAACTTTAAAAATTAGTCAAATTGACTTTCGAAAAGCGCAACATGACAAGTAAAATGGAACAAAAGGAGTATTACTTATGCATGATTTAACATGAATAATAATTTATTTCCTAACTAATTATCAACCGACCCTGAATGTATAACTAACCAATAGGATACAAGCTATATAAAAATTTAAATCACTTTCATCGATAAGGTAAAAGTTCAGATAGCGAATCAATTAACCATTTAATTTTTTTGACAAATTTTACTCCTTGATGTGCTAAATATAGTGCTTTTGTTAAGTATAAAGACCAAAGAATAAATTGAGAAATTATTGGTAAGAAACGTTAGTTATAACATCATAGTGTTGAGTAGCTAAACGTCCATTAATGAATACGTGTATGAATATTTTCTGTATATTATTTCCAGGGAGTTTAGGTAGTTTTGTTACAAGTCATTGTACCCAAATCATTAAAACATAACAATTAGGAAACGAGGAGAATCAATTATTATAAAATGGACTGCTTTTAAGTGTCCCAATACTAAAAATATAAAAAGAATAAAAGAAGGTTTATAAGAGTTATTAGGAATCTGAGTGGAAACTTGCACAAGGATTTGATTAATTAGTTAATTAACTAATGAAGTATAATTATTTGAGTTATTCTTATTGCCAAATCACGCGTTTTACTCTTATTGGTTTGTGATTTATATGTTATTGATTTCACTTATATATGTTTCTTTGAGACATTTATTTTAATGTTTGTATTATCAAATGACAAAACTCTACATAGGTTGTTATGATGATAAAGATACATATATGTAATTTTCATTTTTGTATTTGTCAATGTAATGTATAAGTTTTTATAACAAATTAATTACTTCCTTTATAACCATGACAATTCACGTGAGATACATTAGAACTGATTTATACTATTCTGTGTGGAACACGTGTATTTATTTGTTTTAAATTTATACAAGTTTAAGTATCTATTTGTTCACATCCAAAATTAGAAGACGTAATGTCTGTTAAAACCAAGTTAAAAGACACATTTATGTATTATGCCGAAAGAAAAAACCGTGATCACAACATATACCACCATTATTAATTAAATCCAAAATATAAAGACAATATATTATTTCAAAGACAGCAAAGCAAAATGACTGAAATTATGACATAAGTGAGTGTAAAATTCTAACTCTTTAAAGTCACGTGCGATTCATGTATCTTGTATCTCTATATATAAGAGGAAAATTGAGAAAAGTATCACAGAGCCATGGAAACTTCAAAAATTCATTTCAAATTTTCAAGAAACATATTTTTTCTTCAACAATGGACAGCTTTATTTTTTACATTTGTCTTTGTTATTCCGCTCATTCAATCGTTAAATTATTCAGAAGCGCTGTCCAAAAGCCTCCTTTATTTCGAAGCTCAACGCTCCGGTCGTTTGCCGTATAATCAAAGAGCCATTTGGCGCCATCATTCTGGCCTCACCGACGGACTTGATCAAGGGGTCCGTACATTTTTCTCCATGTATTTTTATTTTTGGTTACTTCCCCGTTCTATTATTGACATTCTTATGTATCTTTTTGGTTGGCGGTCATCTCCGTCAGTAAAACGATTGCCGCTCTTTCATTGACATTTTTATTTATCTTTTTTTGTTGGTGGCATTAATTAATTAAAGTATCAGTAAAAATTTCCCACTTTGCCATTGACATTCTTATTTATCTTTTTTTGTTGATGGCTTTGATTAAGGCGTCAGTAAAGGTTTTGTCGGTTTTCCATTGACATTCTTATTTATCTTTTCTGACATGTGACAGGTGGATTTGGTGGGAGGTTATTATGACGCCGGAGACAATGTTAAGTTTCAACTTCCGATGGCTTTTACTATAACGATGCTTTCATGGAGTGTCATTGAATACGGGGAAGATATAGCCGCCGCAGGCGAGTATAGATACGCGCTTGAGGCCATCAAGTGGGGGACGGATTACTTCGTTAAAGCTCACACTCATCCTTACGTCCTCTGGGTTCAGGTTTGGATTAAGAAATTTATTAAATAAATATATACTTATAAATTAAAATGTAAAACTCACTTCTTATTAATATTTGTGAAAAAATCCCTTTAGTCACGCCCAAAAAATTGAAGTCTATGAAATTCAACTAAGTCACATTCTTGCCCTTTTGATTTCTAAGTGGGTCCATTTAGTTATTGTCTTTATGAACGTAAATCAAGCTGGTGATTTCTTTGAATAATCATTGTTGGGTCATTTCCATAGACCATAATTATATATGTCTTTGGCTTTAATATTAGACATTTAAATTCTGAATTCGTCAGGTAGGTGAAGGAGACACAGATCATTATTGTTGGCAAAGGCCGGAGGACATGACCACATCTCGTCGAGCTTATAAGATCGACGAGGCTCATCCCGGGTCGGATGTCGCCGGAGAGACGGCAGCCGCGTTGGCGGCGGCGTCAATTGTGTTTAGGAAAACAAATCCACATTACTCTCACCTTCTCTTGGTCCACGCGGAACAGGTAATTAACTAACGTTGTTTGAATACATTAAACAAAAGACAATTGCTAAATACTAGTGTAACACAAATGGTCGACTTCCTCATGATGCATTTTTCTTTTAAATTTGAAAACTATTAATATTGTACTTTTCATTAAGAATAAATGAGAAGCTTTAATTTTAATTATAACCACATAAATATTATATATGTCATGTTTAATATCATAAATTTCAAAAGTTTTATGCTTACACACAAGGGGGAGAGCTAGAAGACGCCAGAAATTACATTGTATATAAAAAGGTTAAAATTATTTTTATGCATATAATAAATGCTGAATTCTTTTGATTTCTTTGCGTGTTTACATCTTTATACTCTAAATTTCCTTGGTGAAAATTTTGGTTCCATCACTAGTCAAACAAATGTTCTAACGTATTTTGAATTGCAAATTTCAAAAATCTTCATTTCTTTCTTAAATTCCGTGTCAATTAAAATTAAAAAAAAGGGTAGCCCAAATTGGGTCACACGGGTCTATTGTATGCCGTCTTACCCTGCATTTCTGCATAAGACTGTTTCCACTCCTTGATAGAACCCGTGACCTCTTAATCACATGACCACAACTTTAACGGTTACCAAAACACACACATTTGAAGTGAGATTTTTAAAGGAGATATTCCAAATGGTTGTTTGTTTTAATTGCATAATAATAATTAATGCAATTAATTATTTCTTTTGAATATTGTAGTTGTTTGAGTTTGGTGACAAGTTTAGAGGGAAGTATGATACAAGTGTTGGAGCAGCCAAAGGTTACTATCCATCGTTGAGTGGTTACAAGGATGAGTTGTTATGGGCAGCTATGTGGCTCTACAAGGCCACCGACAAATCCTATTATTTAAAATATGCATTACAAAATGCTCAATCTTTTGGGGGTACGACTTGGGCCATCTCAGAATTCAGTTGGGATGTCAAATACGCTGGCCTCCAACTACTCGCCTCTACGGTAAATTCTGATTTTAGTTCTTATGATATATAATATATGATTACATATATTTGATTATCCGTTAATTGAAATGTGAATTTTTAATCTTTCTGCTCGTGAATTTTTACAAATTTAGCAATTATATCACCCCATCTATGTATTATGTTAAACTTATATTATTACTGTATAAGCAGTTTAAATATGATATATTTTTCATATAATGGACAATAGGTTAGATGTTGATTCATGTATATATTCTAAGGACAAAGATAAGAATTTACCAATAATTGAGGGACCAAAAATGTTATTATTCGTACAACTTTTATTGATTAATTTAACATGTTCCAAAAAAGGTCCTTCAGGTTTAGAATTTAGTAAGTATTAGTCTTTTTTTAGTTAAGTAAGTACATAGATTAATTTGAAACTTCGATATTGATGTGTTACCTTAATATAGTTCATGTATCGTTGATTAGGTAGTAGATCTTTGCTTTAGTTGTTATTCCTATTCTTTATTATTGGCAAATGAGAATAAATATGAATGCATGCGTGGTATATGATTACTTGCACTCCTCTTCATTTTTTTTAATTTTATATTTTAGACTTACGTAATTACTTGCATTTACATTACATAGTCAATATAAGGAAAATGGCATATGTTTTGACACATGTTGAGAGTCTTAGATGTACGCCTTGAAAATAGTGAAGCATTTTACATGATATTATTTACATAGAAACAAACTTTTGTCCTTTAGAATATATACAAACAACATATATATCGGCATAATTTATGTTAAATCAAGTTATTAATGCACGGAAGAATATAATTAGTCCAAAATCAAGCATAAAAATAATAAGTTACCTTCTCAATTTTGACCTTAATCTGGCCTGTTTTTCAACGTATTCCATGTTCTATGATTTACAAATCTCGAATTTGGAAAATGATTTAAGTTATACGTTACACAAATCTCGTAATTTAACTGATTATAACATGTTAATTATGCACCATTTATTCTATATATGTTATTAAGTAATGTTCGTTGAATTGAGTTATATGTAATTGTCATGTGGCGGGACAAAATTTACACCTTCAGTGCATAGAATTTAAAGTCTGCGGGAAGTGACATATATCAATAAAATTAGGTAAGTTTTGACACATGTTGAGATGTCGATGTAGGCTCAAAAAAATAGTGATTTTATGTTGGATTAATTAATTTCATAGAGACAAAAAGGGACCCTTGTCCATGAGAATACAAACACCATATGTTAATTGGTTAAGGCAAAAAACTTCTCATAAAGCAAGTTGTTCGTGGTGAGATCGATAGTCCAAAATCAAATAGAGAACAATCACGAATTTTCCTTCTCAACTATAGTCCACTAATTTGGTGTTTCTTTTATGGTTGAAGCACATAATAATGTCTTGATTTATGACACTTGGTCATTGGTATGTCCCCTTGGACAATATAACACCTACAATATATATATAAAGATCTCTTATACTATTAATATAATTTAGATCAAAGTTTGTTGATATTGAATCATGATATATCTATCTTGACAAAATTTATCTACATGACAAAATATTGTATCACAAACACTAAGGGCTATAATTAGTTGGTCGAGCAACTCATTTAAGTTCATCATACTATCACAAAAATTGATCAGTTTGCATATATATATATATATTTTATATGATTAATGCATAGAATTTAAACTCTCTTTTATTGTGTAGTTGCCAAGGCAAGGAAAAGAAGAAGCCAAAATTCTCCAAGAGTATCGTTCGAAAGGCGAATACTACGTTTGTTCATGTCTAAACCAGAACAATAAAACTAATGTACATCGCACCCCAGGAGGCCTCTTGTACATCCGTCAATGGAACAACATGCAATATGTCTCTAATGCAGCATTTCTCCTCATGGTGTATTCCGATCATCTCAGGGAAACTAATCAGATGGCTAGGTGTGAACGTCGTTCCGTGGGCCCCGAAGAAATCTTCGCCTTCGCGAAATCCCAGGTTGACTATATTTTGGGTTTGAATCCGAGGGGCGTGAGTTACTTAGTCGGCTACGGACCCAAGTATCCCCAAAGGGTGCACCATAGGGGTGCATCGGTTGACTCATACAAAAAGCGTAAAAGCTTCATAAGTTGTACTCAAGGTTATGACAATTGGTTCGGACGCAAGAATCCGAACCCGAATACCCTATTCGGGGCATTAGTCGGTGGGCCGGATAACAAGGACCGATTTAATGATCATAGGAGAAATTACATGCAAACAGAGGCTTGTACTTATAACACGGCTCCTCTTGTTGGATTATTTGCAAAATTGCATGGGCTAGACAGAGACATCGACATTGAAGATTCAACATTATTTTCTGCTGAGTAAATAGTTTATGGGCTACTATTTATCCGAAAAATGCCACGTAGTTGTTTTTATTTACTTTTTGATTGATTGAAGAAAGAAATACAACAAAGGGAAAAAGGTATATAGAATATAGTTCGTTCCATGTATTCATCTTTTGATGTTCCACGATTCACTTTTATGAATAAATGAAATTTACACTTCTTCTTTATTTGCTCTTGCATGAATACTATCATTTACATATGATATACGATCATTTTTAGTTTTATACAATGATAATGAAAAAGTCAATATATTAATTTAAGATTATTATAAAAAATTATAAACTTTAAATTTTAAATTCTTGCTTTAGGGAGAGATTTGTTCGATCCGCTTGTTAAAAGTAAATGTGTTCTTCTTAATACATTGTTGGAAAATACGGTATGCCGACACCATATATAACCAATTTGTTGAAGTTTATTTAAGAGGGTGAAGGGTTGTTTCATCGTAGGGACTCGTATTATTGTGCAATCACATAGTGAAAGGTCAAATCAGTGACGAGTTGTCAAAATATCAAGTTCAATTCACTTCAAATAGCTAGAAAAGTTCTCAAAGGATTGTGAATTAGGTGCGTATAATTACCTTGTGACCAACTGTAGCATTCCTTCAAAGCTCAAAAGAAAGACCCCCATAAGTTGCTGGTACCAGGCTCTAAAAGAGTCTTTTTCGAGCGAGTGTCTCTATCTTTTGCATGTCCAAGGCAATGCAATCATTGATCTTCGCTATCGCGCCTCTTCCTTGTATCAGTTGATGCTAGGACAGTGCTTAATATGAGTTTGTGCTTAATATGAGTTTTCTACCACTGAATTTGCTTATGCTCCCTTTGATCTAGTACTATTTCTATAAATAAGATTGAGTAGGAAAATATTAAATTCTTCTTTAGCCTCCATTGGCTTGTAAAGAATATAAAAACATACTCACACCACACCAAAAAACACGTTAAAACATGCTAATTCACCAGACCTCCATAAGTTGTGATGGAATAGTAAGACTATTTCACTTTTAATTAAGATCTCGATTTCAAATTCTGAAAATGAAAAAAATTAAGTTGAAAACGCTATCCCAAACGGACCTTGTAGTGCGCGATCCAAATTAATCCTCAATGCGCGATCCAAATTTAATCCAAACTCCACAAACTACAAACACCATCTGGTAAATCAAAAAAAAATCAAAAGAAAGGACATACAAGTACTTACATGTCATGAGACTCATAGTTAATTACAACTCTGATTTTCAAAATTAAAAAACACACACTCAGATTTTTAACTACTAATTTGGCTTTGTGGATTACTTTTAAGGAGATCATCAGTGTCATCACCCTTCTTATGAAAGTTTTCTTTTTTTCCCTCTTTAAAACTTTCTTTGACAGATTCAAAATTAGAATCAGTTGTTGTAGCCTCTTTCATGGCATGTTGTGCCTTGTCTATTGTCTGGCTGCTAAAGACTTGTTCTTCTTTTTCCTCTGCCATTTCTTCAGCAACTCTTATGAATTCCTCAGCTGTGGTAGGTGCTTTTTCTTCTGCATGATGCTCGTAATTTTCCTTGCTATACCTCTGCCTCCATATATCACAGAGTATATTAAGATTGTAACAATTGAATATGTACGAATTATTAATTAAAAATTCATAAGCCTCAAAGTCCAGCTGAGTCTCTTGTTTATCACCATATCAATAGTTTCAAAATCTTTAATAAACCCGTAAATTTTCAATTTATTTGTCTTACTCAAATACTTTAAAAAGCCTTTTTACTAGGCCAGCCTACATATTTAAAATTATAAAATTAAAGAACATTTTAATGTATTCAACATATTTTTAATTTAAAATTATAAAATTTAAAACTCTTTCATGCCAAATCAAATTAGGAGAGATAAATTAAAATGGAGGAAACATCTAATTTGAAGAAACTACAATTTTATTGTAAAATCAATAAATAAAGAAAGGAGATAATTAGTAGACATATATATACCCGTATAGTGGCAAGAAAGACGGGGCGACGTGCGAGGAGTTTCAAGGGAGATAGACTCGAGGTAGTGTAAAAGTAGAGAAACTGATAGATACCCATATTGGATATCTCCTCCTTTTCACTTCACAATTTACAATATCTTACAATGAAGAGAGGTCTTTTTAACACAATAACATGCAACTTTTTTTCTCCTTATGAGCTTTAGAGTTTGGCAAAGGATCAATAGACAATAAGTTAGGAGGCAAGTGGCACACGAAGAGTCCTTTAGTACATCTTATGAGCTTTAAACAGATACCACTTGTCCCTATACGTGGCCGATCATTTGCCTGCCTCGTCTTATTTCTACCATTGTAGAATCTTTGACATAACGTTAGTTTCGTCCTTTCAAGTCTATCTATCTCAAACTTTCCATTGATTTATGCGGTGTCGATGTTTGATTTTGAGGGGAAAAAAATACAATCTGTCAATTATGTTATGCCGTTTATTTGATTTGTTACTTTATTTTTAATTGATTTTTAAATTATTTTTTATGAAATCTTAATGGTTAATTGAATCGACAATAATTATTAATTACAAACTGATATTTATTAATTTAACATGTCTATAAATTAATATCCGATAAATTAAATCGATAAATTTTAAACTCGAATCAAAACAACTGATACGTTGACCTAGTGAAAAGGAGACAAAAACTTTGAATGTATAAAGCTTATTTCTCTATTTTTGTTAAAAACTATTTTTCTTATTTTTAATAATTAAATTTTTTGAAAAAATATTTGACCAAAAAAATTGAAAAACCTCACCAAAGAATTGATCATTTTTTAACGGGAAATTTTCGCATATAGCTACTCAAAAATATTTTAATTATGCTCTATAACTATAGTTTGCTAATTATAATTCGTAGCTATAATTATAACAATGTTTGTATAATTCCCGCAACATTTGTATACGTTTGTATAATTCGCTATACAATTCGCAATTTTTGTATAACGTTTGTATATTTTACTATACAATTCATGCACAACGTTTGTATAATTCGCTATATAATTTGTAATGTTTGTATATTTCGCTATATAGTTCGATTCACGCACAACATTTGTATAAATTTGAATTAGATAAAATTCAACTGTATAGTTACGCAAATTATATAAAACTCAAACTATAATTACAGCTACATATTTATCGCGAACCATAATTAATTTAAACTATATCTATTTTAACTAATTAATTAATATATATTTGATTATCCGCCTAATTTTCTCGTTTTTAATGGGATATCGGGCCGATAGGGTTTATTAACTTGCCTTATATCGTCAGTTCCTCTCTTTGCCCAAGCCAAAATTTCCTTCTTCGACAACAATATTCATATTCTTCCTAACTTCTTTAATGGAGTCCAATGGCGTAGAAGCAACTCGTATTCGCCAGGAAATCGATTCCTTAAAGTCTAGCAGGAGAAACATAGAGCAACAAATTTCAGCTCTCGAAGCTCAGCTTCATCAACTTGAAATCAATTCAAATATTGTATGTACTTCGTCGCTTTCCAATGGAGATTTGGGGAGTTCAAATGGTTTATCTCCCGATATGATATACAGATACAGTCGTCACCTATTGCTTCCTTCATTTGGCGTTCAAGGTTTGGTTCTGTTCAATTGCAGTGAGCATAGTTAATTGACTTGAATAATTAACTATTTCTGTTTGATAATTGAGATTTATTGTTGGAATTAGGTCAGGCGAATTTGTTGAAATCTTCAGTTTTGGTTATTGGAGCTGGAGGTTTAGGATCACCTGCTCTATTATATCTTGCTGCCTGTGGAGTTGGTAATATATGTCCTTGAATTCGTATTTCTTTCTTCTCTCGTATTCAGAATTTAAGTTAGTGAATGGAGTCAAATAAGGAATTTTCGATTATGCAATGCCGTTGACCTACTGTTTGAGTTGTTTGGAATCACGTTTTTCTTATGGTATTTTGCAGGTCGAATAGGTATCGTTGATCATGATGTAGTGGAACTTAACAATCTGCAGAGGCAGGTAGATTTTCAATCGATAGCTATGTGTTTTATGCTCTGGCTATTGAATTTGATGCATGTCGTTTTTGCCAAGTGATTTTGAGAGTTTAGCGATTTCTTTTAATAAGCTAATTGGCTGTGGTGTTGACATTGTCTTCCAGATAATACATACGGAAGCATATATTGGAAAGTCTAAAGTAGAGTCAGCTGCTGCTACTTGTCGCTTGTAAGTCGCAGATAGATTAACCTTGTTTTGCCTTGAGTCTGCATTTAATGTTCTAATTTATTTGTTTGTTTGTTTTAGGATCAACTCTTCCACTCAGATTGTTGAGCACAAAGAAGCATTCCGCACGTCCAATGCTTTGGAAATTGTGAGCAAGTATAGTTCAATAACACTTATTTGTATATGGTTGCATGATTTTATTTTTTATGTGTATCTCTATTGATGTTTTGTGCTGGATCTTTTTTCACATTTGGTTAAGTAGAGGGCGAGATTTGACATATCCTTGCTTAATGGTATTTCTCAGATATGATGTGGTAGTTGATGCAACAGACAATGCTCCAAGCCGCTACATGATTAATGATTGCTGCGTTGTGCTTGGGAAGGTTAGCTGTTTCTTTCTTTGATAAGTTAGCTGATTCTTGTGATGTTCTCATTTTATACAAATTCTGCTGGTAACAATGATATTTTATTGAAAGATGGATTCCTATACACTATACAATTGCCTTTGGATGCAATAACTTTTCCTTCCTTTGGATTACGTATTCCAGGATCTTTCACGTTTATCCTAACTGGCAGCTTTTCATAAAATTATATATTGGTATGATCATGTTTTTTTGGTATGAATATTATTACATGGACATACAGACACTAAGCTCATATTGCAAATGTGAAATTGGATGATAAGCTCATTTGGATGTTGGTCCATTCATCTGATAACTGTCTTATTTGTATTAACAGCCTCTTGTATCTGGAGCTGCTCTAGGACTAGAAGGGCAGGTACCATTTCCTGACAGCATTCATCATTCCCAGAGGTTTTGTGTTTTCCTAAACTTCGAATTGATTGGTAACTCTATGCTCCGAATGGTTTGTATAGCTGACAGTTTACAATTACAATGGAGGTCCATGCTATCGATGCCTATTTCCAACTCCTCCACCCACAAATGCTTGTCAGAGATGTGCTGACAGTGGAGTACTGGGAGTTGGTAAGTTGTTCTTTTCTCCAAATAGCCATCTAAATCTCCTGTCATTTTTCAAGAAGTCTCTGGATTCCTAGATTATCTCATATTATATCTCTCATATGTGAAATTTCCTTAGTTTTCCGAAACAAACTTCTCTCTTTGGTTTGTGTAGTAGTTATCTACTTATCTTGTTTATAACAATGATTAGAGACTTGGAGAGGAAAATATTGATGCCATGCCAAACCTGGATAACTCTTTTGGAATGTAACTGTTTTCTGTGTATTATTTTTAGGATTTAATTGTGAAACATGTGGTGTTGGCAGCATGATATTACTTTAGGTCATTCTCTCAGTTTTATTTTTTCCCTTCACTTCAGTTCCAGGTGTTATTGGATGTCTTCAAGCCTTAGAGGCCATAAAGGTTGCTAGCTTGGTTGGAGAACCACTCTCTGGGAGAATGCTTCTTTTGGATGCCCTGTCAAGCCGGTTCCGCAATGTGTGTTTGATATTCTAATTTCTCATACTTCCAGTCGCTTTGTTCTTTATTCTTTCTGAGCAGAGGAGATATTGCAGTCTTTGTATTTTGCATTCTAAAATAATCAGTGAGCAAAAGACGAAATTAGGTAGAACTAAGGTGAGGCACAATAATATATATATATATATATTACGATAAATCTTGTTGGAGTAGACAATAAACTTTTAAATAGATAGTAAGTAGGACGTGAAAATAGTTAAACAACAAGACTCTAAAAAAGATATCTGGAATCATTATTAAAAAAAAAGAAAAAGGATTTTTTGAAGTAGCTAGTCCACAAATACTTTCAATACATTGTTTCGCCACTTACTGACCTCCATATCATATATCTATTCTATTTTGTGTAACATGTCTTGTACTTGTACATAAAGAAGCCTAAAGTGTTGTATTTAATTAGGACTTTCACAATCTCTTGCACGTATGGCAATTTATCTGGAATATCTTCTTTCAATATTTGTTTTTCTTTGTTCCTCAACATATCTTATTTGTTGTTCAATTCTTTTGGCACTGTCATCATCTCAAATCATCTCTTGCAAATTTAGGTCAAACTTCGTGGAAGGTCATTGCAGTGCGAAGCTTGTGGAGATCATGCAGTATTGACAAGGCAGACATTTCCGGAGTTCGACTATGAAAAGTTTACTCAAACTCCCCTATCCACGGTGCATTTCATTTTCACAACCTTTCAATTGTATCTGATATTGGTCGCCCTTTGAACCCGTGTATGTTTTCAGTAGGCAAATAAAGACAGCAAAGTAATCACGTGTAAAATGGCTCATCATGTAATTGAGCATTGTTTCAGGGTCCATTGAAGTTGAGCCTTCTTTCATCGGATGCTCGAATCAGCAGCAAAGAGTACAGTGAGAAAGTGACGGAAGGAGAACCACATGTATTACTAGATGTTCGACCAGCTCATCACTATAAGATTGTTTCACTTCCCAACTCTATGAACATACCTCTATCCACGTTGGAAGGCAGATTGCCTGAAATATCTGCTGCCTTGGAAAAAGAGGCAATGAAAGAGACGCTCGACAGTGGTTCAAGTGCTTCTCTGTTTGTAATATGCAGAAGAGGCAATGATTCACAAAAGGCTGTTGAATTGCTTCACAAATTGGGTTTCACTTCAGCAAAGGATATAATAGGGGGCTTAGAGTCATGGGCTCACAATGTGGATCCAAAGTTCCCTACGTACTGACTATATATACCTACAAAATTGTCATCCACTCTTCAGTTAGTTTCTTGCCTATACTATGATGTCTTTAATCTAAAGCTTAATTTATGTTCTTGATTGAACTCCTATTATGTTATTTTCATTGTTGTTTAACTTCTTGCTATCAAATATACCTGCAATGTTGCATTGTAATTCTTTGCACGGAGTTTTAAGCGCATCTTTTATCTTTCTAAAAAAATTCCAAAGTTAACCTGTATTCCCCTCCAGACTTGTTTATTTGTTTATCACTGTTAACTATTCTTTTTTGTTTAAAGATAAAAAAACAAAAGAGCAAAATAGTGAGAGTTTCACTAACTATATGAAGTTAATTGGAGTCATTCCTAATTATAAGGGCTTAAACTTGAGTAGCTCAATTGCATAAAAGAAACAAGAAGGGGACCATAAAAACACCAAAAGTGAGGCCTCTCCCTTTTTAATCTATTTTCTTTTTACAATTTTTAGAATTTAATGAGATTTTTATGGTGCTTTTGTTAAAGAAAATATAAATTCATAGTTCCTTTCATATCAAACAACAAAAATTGCTAAATGATTTGATTGGAAATTAAAATACTTATTTTTGACATATTTATAGAATCAAAACTGCTAGAAATATATTTACTGAATTACTACCTCCGTCCTATATTAGATGGGTATCTTACTAAAAATATTTGTCTCATATTATTTGATCACTTACTAAATCAAGATAGAATTAATTAAATTTTTCCTATTTTACCCCTACAATTAATATGACCTTTTGAATGTAATCAATTCTCAATACTAACTATTTCTATACTCTATGTATATTACATTGATATAAACAAAGGGCAAACTGATAAAGTCTTTCAATGTATTAATGATTTCTTAATTACCATGTAAAGTTGAAAGTGTCCATCTAATATGGGACGAAGATAGTACTATTAAGCAACATTTGTGTAAATATAGTAAGTTTATATTGTGTATTTATATTTGTGAGAGATGTAATATTCTATGAGATATTATAGGATATCTCATAAAATGACACGTTTCTCACAAATATAAATACACAATATAAATTTATTATATTTACAATAGATCTTTACTTAATAATTACTAGTATATGTCATAAAATGTGACATCTCTCACAAATATCACAAATATAAACTTATTATATTTACAATAGGTCTTTACTTAATAAATAAAATGTCACACCTCTCACAAATATCATAAATATAAATTTACTATATTTACAATAGATATTTACTTAATAATTATTAAGATATCTCATAAAATGTCACATCTCTCACAGATATCATAAAGATAAATACACACTATAAACTTGCTATATTTACAATAGATTTCTACTTAATAATTACTTAAACCTAAACAAAAGGACAAAAAATAAAAGCAAGAAGCTGCTGCACTTCCTTTTTCTCCTAACGAGAACAAAGAGACGAACCAAAAAAAAAAAAAGTAGAGAGGGAATATTGCCTTATCCACTAGTTGTCCAATTATAATTGAAATATTTTATTTTTAACCTTTTAATTGACTTATGTTTCTTTTTTGCCTTTCTGGCATGTTCTCTTGTCTCCTCATTCTCAAAATCTAAAATCTGCGTCTGTAATTTTAAAAGTGAGATCTAGAGAGATTAAAATATATTCAAATTGTATTTTTATTTTGAAAAATAAAAAGAGTATTTTTAATAAATACTGATGTCTGATTGGCTAAAAAAAACATATCAAAACAGATAAATGTGCCTACTTAGAGCCCGTTTGGATGGGCTTTAAGTTGGTCATTTTTAGCTTTTGGACGTGTTTGCCTAATGTTAACTTTAAGCCATAAAGTTCTTAAAGTCAGTCAAAAATGAAAAGTTAGGATTCCTAACTTTTTTTTTCCTAAGTGCTTAAAGTCATTTTCTTTGACCATAGAAATTATTTTTCTATCCCTTATATTTTAACTAAATTCTCAAACTACCCTTTTTATTCTTTTAACCCTAAAATTCACATCATTTTTCTCATTTAAGCACTTTTATCCAAACACTCAACTGCTTATTTATAAAAATAACTTTCAGCACTTCAAAGTTTTAAAAACACTTCATATATAAAGTTACTTTTTTAAGCCCATCCAAACGGACTCTTAATTTTAAATACAAGTACATTTTTTTCAAACATCACCTAATTATATTCAAATTTCAAACACCTACTTGTTATGGCTATGAATCTGATAAAGACAAGACCTAGACCACCTTTTTTCACTCTTTATTTATTTTTTGTTGTTATAAATATGAAGTTGGCCAGGCCCCAACACTGCCCTTGTATGTCAACCTCTATATAATATCAAAGCCATCTCCAATATCCTCCCAATTCCATCACCAACATTTTTCATTCCTACAAAATTTCTAAAAAAAAAGAAAAGTTTTTCTCCATGGACAAAATTATGAAATCCCAAATTTTAAAGCTTTTACTTATAACTATCCTTGTACTCATGACTCCTCTAATATCCTCATCTCAAAGAACTCCTTATCTTTATTTCATAGTTAATCTTCTCATTATCTCCTTAGGAGTTGATGCTGGCCTAATTTCCTTTTTCTCCAAATCTCAAAATGATGTCAAAAATAATCCATATTCTCTTTCTCCTCACACTACTACTATTATTAAACAACCACCTAAAGTGGCAGAAAAATGTGTTTCTGAGAAAATTGTTGTGGTCACAAAATTAGTGGTGAAGGATGAAGTGAAATTACAAAAATGTCTTCCCACACCAAGTTTGTTTTTTATTGGGAGTGGTGATGATAATAGTGAAGTAAAAGAGGAGGAGGAGATTAGTGGGGAGGAATTGTTTAATAAAGCTGAAACATTTATTGGGAATTTTTACAATCAATTGAAAATGCAAAGAGAAGAATCATTTGAATCTTTGAAGAGAGTGAGATTTGCTTCTGATATTAAGATTTGTGTTTAATTTGGGGAGTATTACAACAACAACATATTCAACATAGTCGTGTTAATCGGATATGAGGAGGTTAGGATGTTCATAGTCTCATCAGTGGAGTCTGAGCTGTGCGGAGGATAGAATGTATATATCTTACTCCTCCTTTACGAGGTAAAAGAGTTATTTGTTCCTCATCTTCAAAGAAAAGTTTTCGAAGCAGAATTGCGAGATTTAATTTAGGGGAATGTTCTAGCAATATTGTATTGTATATGTGTGTGAAAAGATAAAAGTTGGATTTAAAATTTAAGAATTAGTTTGCGGAAGCTTTAGTGCACCGAACTTTCCTGTTTTTATTGTATATGGTAATTTGGGGGAGTAGGTAGCATATTGTACATGTATGTTTGTACATTTTATGAGTTAAAGCTGCTTTTTTTTGGTCTCTAATTATTTGGTGATCAAATTTCTTATGTTTGATTATACTCAAAACTACTTTTGACATTTTTGAAAGGTAAATTTATTCTCTACACTCTTTAATACTTTATTCGATATTCTACTATCGAAAAAGGAACATATGCCCAAGTTTAATTTATTTTATTCTAAAAATGTACTTTTCAGAATATTATAGTTAATAAGAAAACAAAAGGGCAAATTTAGAGAAGAAAAAAAAAATCTTATCAGTAGCGTAACATCCTCTTCCCCTTTTTCCTATTTTCTCCCCTGACGTAAATATAAAAAAGATCTCAATTGTGACCATAATCAAAATGGAAATAAAATTTAACGCATATATACCATCGTAAAGAATGTGTTTACATTATCAATTTATTTAACCTGCCTTAGCTTATATTTGTTATGTTTCATACTTTTTCTGGGCGACTAACTATGGGGTGTTTAGTATGGATGAAAATATCAATTTTCATATAATATTTTCTAATTTTCTCATGTTTGATTGGTTACAAAATTTGAAATATATATTTTCTCTAGAAAAAAAAATTCTTTAAAAATGAGAAAAATGACGTAGACCAACCTTCTATGTACCATACTCTTTTTGTACCTCAAAAGCGGGGGGGGGGGGGGGGGGGGGGGGGTTGTCTCCTTATGATGCTACGGACAGCTGTCCGAAGTGCAAGGGGGTAAACTCGGACTCGGATAGAATAGGATTGTGCGTGTCGGGCCTTTCGGGTCTCATATTTTGGCCAAATTTACCATACCTCCGTCCCCTATGTTAGGCGGCTGTAATATTTTGTTACGTTCTATCGCTGTTACGCCAGAATAAAAGATTCCACACGAGCTTCCATTCTACGACGTGGTGGCAGGACCGCTAGGGGAGTGGCTCCGGCTTTCGTAATGCAAATAGGAAAACAAGTTAACATTTCGTGTAGGAATGCTTATCGGGCGGATTGGGCGGATAATTTTACTTAATGGTTTGGCCTATCGGATATCGATTGGTTCGGTAACGGATTAGCAATTATTGGACAGTTATCGGGCTGTGTATCGACTAATCTCTAATTAATTTTTATGGTACATTTTTTTCGATGAACACCTTACAAAAGAAATGACTTCTTTTCACTAATTTAAATGTAGTGAGCCAGAGGATTCTTTACGTCTTTACCTCTTTTAAACTTTAGTGTTTTTTTGAGTTTGCTTACTTGCTCTCTATTCTTGAGGGCAAAATATATAATTATAGAAAAGTAAATAAGTTTTCCTGACTTTACGACTTTAGCCTTTTGGAATTAGGACTAACAAAGGAAAAATACATAATTAATCTTATATATTATGGTAAAATATTAAATGAGGCTAATATACCTAAAATAAAAGTATAAGTATAATAATTCTTAACGGGTTAACGGTTTACTCGATAAGAAAATTGAATAATCCACCTCCACACTAATAAACCGTTAATTATAAAATTTTAATCCGTTCCCTAATCGTTTATTCGATAACCTAATACCAATAAGCCAATTTTGCGGTTGGCTTTTCGGTTACAGTCCAATTTTGAACACCCTTAATTCCATGTCTCCAACACTCCTCATCTTCACCCACCTCCCCACATCCCACACCCCACACCCACCTCCACCTCGTATTGTCTAGATTATATGCAAATCTTTTAAAATAATATTTTTGCTTACATATGAACTCAAAAAAAATTAGTAAGAAATTTACTTATTCCACCCCTGCTCCCGAGTCCTTGAGTAGGACTACGGCTATGAGATTCTTATCGAAAAAAGAGGAAAGAACGTAAACTCCACCCCCGTTGTTACTAACTTCCATTCAGATATTACGTATTCCCTACAACTTGTTCAAACTTTAGGAACAACTTGTGTTTGTGTTATATTCTGCAAATCTTTCTGAAGAAGACCTCACCTGTTTTGGAGTTTCTTTAAAAGAAACCTCTCAATCTTTATTTGCTAATCAACTGTGTTTACCATAAGATGATAGCAACATATCATCGTCAGCTTTGTTAATAATATTGGAACGTAGTACTTTGGACTAATATTGCACCTTAGTTACGGCTCTTTGCTAATTGGAATATTGTTCTAGAGCATCTTATCACAATTAATTAGAGGCGACGTTAAAATTTTGAGTTCATGTTTTTTGAATTCGAAAACATGCAATTACCAGTGTATTGATAAATTATTTACGTAAACTTCAGCTCCGCCCCTGATCACAATCACATGTTTAAAAAATAAATTATATTATTAAATTAATTATAAAATAACTCTAGATAGTCGTTTATAAAAAGTTTGATTATAAGGAATGGGTTCATGGTAACCAATAGCTTTTGTCACATGACTGTAGATATAGTAAAAATATTCACTGAATATTTACAAATATTGATTATGAACCCGATTGTTATTATATTAATTTAAGATAATTATAAAAAAACATAAATTTTAAATCATGAATTTGGCTCTTAGATACATATTCTTTACGCTATCCATTTGTATTAGTTAATTCTTTCTCAAATCTTCTTTTTGTCGTAGTAAGTAAAAAGTTGCCGTTTTCCTTCCTGCTATATTATATGTATGGTGACCATGCAAAAGAGTGATAACATTATTTTTTCTTTTTTTTAAAAAAAAAAAAAAAAAACTTCAAATTCCTTTTGTACGTTTTGGTCTATGAAGAAATGTTTTTTAAAAGTTTCCCTCTCCATGTTCGGTATCTATCACATTTGAGCTCGACTAAATTTGAATTCGTACATTGCAAATCTCATTTCTAGGGGCTACACCAACAAAAAAAATTCCATTTTTCAGAGTCGAACGAGACTTCTGATTAATGATAAAATAATCTCAATCATTCCACCACAACCCGTCTTGATACTCAGTGCTTACTCAGCTTAATCATCTACTTATCTCTATTCTTTTTTATGCCCTTTTTCATATATGTATGACTCTTGTTGCTGCTAAAAGCCAGTCAATCACTCTTTACACCCTTTTTGTAGAAGAGTTTAAATTGTATTCCCAACAATATAGAAAATAATTTTATAGCAAATTCAAGATTTGAAATTTATAAATTCTAGCAACTATTCGGTTGTCACCAGAACATTTTTTTTGCATAAAACTTATACATTATATGAGCTAAAGCTATTGATTTTTACCGAATATGTAGACTACATTGTATACCTACCCTTGCTTGTAAGGTAATTACTTATAAATTTTTATGATAAGCATTACTTGGCAACTCAAAAGAAAATGATATCACAAGTTAATTTAGAGGCCAAGATGTAACACGTAAAATTAAATAAAACTGTCTGTGACCAGCAATGGTGTACAAGAGTTGACAGTTGGAGGCCAAACCCATTTACAAAATGAACATCTACAAGATAATGTGTGATTATACAAGATTGGACATTATTAGAAATGGTTACAATTTGACTGAGGGGTGCAAGTAGCACAAATATAGAATAACATAAGAGAATGTTGCTAGAGAATCATTTGATTCCGATGTAAAACTCAGGATGTATGCCCTTCTCTTAGAGGTATTCGTATATCTTGAAGAACTGATAACTTCATACCACAATGTTTACGAAACATGACTCAACGTCCGATGTCAAATTGAAGTTCTCATCAATTTGAATGCTCTTTTATACACTGGAAACTTCAAAGGCCGTATCAGCGTCTACACCCCATTAATGTGTTTGTGTATCCTAAAGCGAGTGATGGTTTTAATCGAGGCCTGTGAAATCTTAATACGCTTTTGACCCCCATGACGAGCCAAAATTTTTTCGTCCATGCCCCATTGCACAGGACTATCCTGATGCTGAAGGCAAAAGTTCATGATAACTGACTACCAACAGCCTGTGCTTAAGAATCACAGAAACTCACCTCGGAAAGGCCACAAGATTGATCAGTATAAGGGGCAATGTAGAACCTGTTAAAGATTAGAAAACAGCCTGAATAAACTACAAAAGCTTAATAGATAAGCAAGAAGGTGCTTCAATACATGTTTAGTATCAGAGTCAAAGTGTAAACCCACCTTTCCTTTTGTGTCATAATATGAGGCACTTTGATTACTAGAGTGATCATGCTCTTAGAATTCGGGTCAACTTGTAGACCTGCAGGAGTTGAACCAATTAATCAAGCATTCATCGGTCATGGGCTGATGGTAAATGAAGGATGTCTAGAGAGGTTGCAGAATAATATTTCATATAATAGCTTTGAGATACTTCACAAAATGTTGCAAGTTCATAGCTTCTACCCTCAGAAGCCTAAATTGAGGGGGAAATAAAAAATAATAATAATAATAATCAAACCTGAGCACTTCTACTTGGCAGAGGCACTTCCAAGCAAAATCTCATTCCATCAGCTCTGAAATGGAAATATTAAGACATGCATTATATAAAAGTTTAACACGGATATCAGGTAAAAACATTAGAATTCATCTTCCTAATAGAAGAAGAGAACATAAGTAAGCGACTAGATATGAGTCATGTAAAAACAAGTGAAAAAGAAAAGCACCTTCTACTAACGGTTCTTTGAACATTCTGATCTTGGCCAAGTAGTCCTCTACCACCATACTTCTTTTCATCTGTATTTAATGTGACCTATAAAAGTTGACCACACAATAGGGTAAGAAATAGTCAGTGAAGTTACAAAATATATAGATCAAGTAATTAAATGATATGTCGACTGTGTTCCTCGATACATGTATTATTCTCCGGAATTTCAAGTTATAGCTAGAGACGCAAGAAAATACATAGGTCGAGTAGTCAATGATATGTCAACTGTGTTCCTCATAAATGATATAGCATATTAGGACCACAAATTTCAAAAGTCTTACACACACACAAATGTTATGGCATGATGGCATGTTTAAGACTACAAGTTCCAAAAGTCTTGCTCCTTTCTTTCTTAAAATCCATGCCTAGTTAAATAGGTTCACATAAATTGAAACGGATGGAGTAATACTCTTCTTCATGTTCATGCAGGACTGAGAAAGAGATCAACTTAGGAAAAAATAGGATCTTCTACTCACACAAGCTAGTGGTTATTCTATAAACTTACTATGGAGACAGGCATAGAAGTATGGACATAAACAATAGCTACATAAATCTTTTATGTGGGAGTTAGAGATGAATATAGGAGAAATCTAAGTCTCTCACTCAAGCTAGTGCTTTTTTTCATTTACCAGGGAGGTAGGCTTAGATACTGCTCCTCATCCCCGTAAGAAGAAAGTGAAAGATGCACAAACATTTTATCTCATAACTTAAATGTAAATGGAGGTGTGACCATATGACACCTCTATGCCCGATTAAATCAGCTACATAAAACATCAGCCACAAGGGACAGCAAATGTTGGACAGAAACTTCAAAATCTTTAGACAGAGGCATTCAGCAAGAAAAGGATAAAATGGAACATACTTGATACTCTCCAGCTTCTTCCACGCCTATAATGTATCTTTCATATGAATTGACAGGATGAAAGTTGAACACAAAGAGATTGGGACCTCTCAAGTAAGAAATCACCTGTTCCAAAAATAATTTCACTCTTTATATTCAAGAAATAAATGTTTTCCAAAGAAACTAGCTATATTGAAAATTCCAGCACACAAGCAACTGTTATGATGCTCTTACTCCCTAGTGTCACAGACAACTAAAATATGAAACACTCTCCATAGTTAGGAAACCCCAATACAGCGCCATCTCGTGCATCACCTTCTAATTATCATCAATCAGGCACACTAGAAAAACAAGATATAGACAAAAATTGTAATGGAGAAATATCAAATAAAAGAGAGATAGCTTTGTACCATGGTAGTATCATTGACATGGTGAATGTTGGCAAGACCTCTGGACAGAATTCTCCCATTTTTATCCAAGTCCATCATATCCTGAAAATGAAAGGAGTCATATCTCTCTTCTTTCTTTTTCCCTTAGGTTGCAGAACAAATATTCCAATTTACAGCAGAGCCAGAAAGAAAGAGATGCATAGCATATGCCTATGACTGAATCAAACACAAGCTATCTCATCAATCAACTAAAAAGAAAAAAATAATGGTTATGGAGAGGTGATAAATACCATTCAAGTATGAAATAAAACAATAAAGGCAGGAGTAGCACATGAACCTCATTTACTAATGCACAACTATGTGAACTACCTTAATTGATCATGCAGTATATTGTTTCCACATAATATCAGAAAAGGTTGCTATGGCATGTGGAAGACTAACTATATATACCCCTTGATGGAAAATAAGGGAAGAAAGCAATATGTGGTTTCCAACAAAATATCTACTAAAGAGAGTACATTATTTTTTCAGCACAGAATATCAGAAAAGGGTTGCTATGATGTGTGGAAGCCAAACAATCATTACTCCTTGACGGAAAAAAGGAGGAAAAGAGAAATGTAATATCAAACAGAATAAATACTAAAAAGTACACTCGAAGGGGAGATAAACTTAGTGACAGTCATTTACTAATGCGCAACAACTAGGCCTCCCTTGCAATGCTCGCATGGAGTACTTTCTCCACACAGTATCAGAAAGATATTATCAGGATTAATAGAAAACCAACAATGATGTACGAAAATGGAACAACATGTAATATACAACAGAATATATACTAAACAGTGCATCTCAAATGCAACATACCTTCAGCAACAGTCGTATAAGGAGATTCTACACACACACACACACACACACATATATATAGAGAGAGAGAGAGATACAGCAAAGCACATTTTGCATAATCAAAAGTTTGGTGGTCACCTTATCAAATGAGAACAATTGATAATGTACATCATTTTCCAATAGATCCCAGTGACGGTTAGCTAGTGAAAAGGAGAAATTGTTGCTTGACATTGGAAACTCAACTCTCTGTTGCAGGAAACACGTCATTTGATACGAAGTTTACTGCAATATAGTCATAAACGTCCACAAGTCATGTATGCAGAAAATAACTACTCTCACCTTTGGGTGACCAAATTCATTGCCCATGAAGTTGAGGTATGCATGACCACCAATTGTAGATGTAATTAATCTGATCATCTATTTAATACAAGAAGATTCCAACCATAATTAGACAAGCTCAAATACATGGGAATATCACAGAACACAAGCAGGCAAGTAATCTAAAATTGTGCTGAAAAGAGGGAACTAGCCTAGTGAATCCTTTAGATAAATTCATTCCCTTGTGTAAGGAGTTTATCTGAAGGACTAATCTATTAACCAGAAAATCAATGAAAATAGATTCATCAAGCTGAATTACTTTTCACAGAAGAAAATATTAAAAGGCTAGCTCCCTCTTGAAGCACATACAAGTTTCACCTGAATGCCACCACTTATTGACTGCAACATCAAGAACAATGACAACGGTGCAGAGGTTAATCAAATAAGGGGCAATCATGTAAAAAAAGGCAGCCCAATGTACAAAGCATCCCGTGTTAACAAGGTCCGGGATTACCAAAATAGAGTGAGACAATATTATTAAGAGACGAGAGAAGAGCAACTGTTCGTAAGAGTCAGATCTGATCAACCAAGGGTAACCAAGAAATGTCAAGCAATTGCCCTTGTGTAACAAACAGCCTCTAGGTAGTACCATATATTCACTTACTACATGAAGTGTAAACCACGAGTCAAGAAATTACCTTGTGTAATGAGCAGCCTCTAAGTAATGACTCTTGTGATATAGAAGATTTCCCCAAGGAGTTACCAATCAGTATTTCTGCGAAGGAGCGACCTCCAGAAATGGACTAAAAGAGAAGGGCGAATTACAACCAATTAGATAATGTTGATTTATAGATTCAGACCTTTACAATATGAAAGAGAAGTAAAGGAAAGGGGAGAAAAGTCATAAACACGTGGCAAAAGAAAAAGTGCAGCTACCTGGTTGTGATTTTCTGCATACAAAAGCATTTTATCAGTATTTTGTCTGTCGCCCACTAATGTGCTAACAATCTGAAACAAGACAACCATATTAAATACCACCAACTACCATAGCATTAGATGTTTGAAAGGAGAAAAATCGTGTAAGCCTATAATGCAAGCTTCAACCTTACTCATGCACCATTCATGATCAGGAGTATTTTCAAGTAATGCAAGCCACATCTCTGAGGCAGAAAGATTGGCAAAATAATCAAAGCCCAGTCCACCTTGAGAAGTTGGGTCGCAGAGTCCAGGATACAGAGTTGCCTATGCAACAGAAAGAAATCTTTATCAAAGGACAGTTAGGGGTAGTTTGGTTTAGAAGCAAGTTATGCAGAAATTAGAAATGTAGGGTTTGTAGTGCAGGATTAGTGATACACAGAATGTAATTCAAGGATGTATAATGCAAGGATTGTAATTTAAGGATTATATGTGATTTGATATTTGATTTTGTATTAAAATTTATTATACAATGTATTTTTTTAAAGAAGAAATATTAGTTACTACATGAAGGGTTATTCTTTTCATTTAGTTGTTTTAATCCATGAACTACTAACAGCTGCACTCTTATTCCACATTCTATCCCACATAAAGTATACATAGATTCCCACATAACTTATGTGAGTATTAGTTATGTAGAAAAGAAAATTTGAAACCAAACATGTATAGAGTATGCTAAGTTTTACGTGGAACAGAAAATCAAACCAAACATTGTATAAAACAATGTTGAATTTTATGTGGAGATTATTTCTCCATTACTCCAACCCCAAATGTCAGCCAAAGGTCTCAAACTACAAGTTGCATGTGAAAAGCAAGGAAATCTGACATATCTAGTAATACAAGACTAAGAAATAAACTTGCACAAGAAGAACACTCTACCCTAGTGGGATTTCACTAGGTATGTTGTTGTTGTTGTATCAAGAAACATTAAATGAAATCCTCTTTTCAAGAGACATCGTAAATGTATCATAAGATACACTCAGCAGAACTAAGTTCAATAACAAAGGATTTCTACTTCCTCGAAAGCATCTAAGGAAAGCAATGAACAATTTCAAGAGAACTTTAAAAAAACACTTACATCCTCAGCAATCGTGATCACATTAGGATGAAGAGCATGCAGTACTTCATTTGCTAATATGAGGTACAATAAGGCCTCCTTGTCAACATATTGGTTACAGTATCTGCAACAACAAAGGTTTTAGATTGTTGAAGAAAGACCACCCAACAGAAAGATAAATGCTCATAATTTTCCAATGTTTAACATACATCCTAGTCACATAATTTTCAAATTTGAGGTCCTTCTAGCTTTGTTTTCTACTCCACATTACAATCTCTAGCACTTCCTAATCAAGCTAGATACCAAAATCCAGTTAAAGACTGCAAATATATGAATCTTAATATATGTCATTGGTGAACAATGCATAAACATTTTTTAATAAGTAAACAACGCATGAACAATTAACATGACACAATTAAACTTTTGATGCTTACTCATCCATGTCACCAGTAAATGAAGCAAATCCGTTATGTGTATACAACATGGACGGAAGCGAATGAAAATGGAAGCCATCGACATGATACTCCTCCACCCACCTGAAAAATACCATTGTATAAGCAGTATGTCAAGAAAATAGTTTCTTGCACAATCATGTCTGTTAGGTGAGAGCATTTCGTTTCAAAAAAGATTTTTGTTTCTTAAACAGAAATCGCTCACGCTGATGCATCAACCGTACTGTGAACTTGGATCTATGAGACTTGACTAAAAAGAAAACATACATGCTGCCAATTGGCTAGGTGATAACCCTCTCAAGCTCTTATACCCTGATATCTTTTCTCTAAACCAGCAACAAAGGGCTGGCATTAGTGAAGTTTGGAGCAATCAGGTATGGAAATTAAGTTATAGGAGAGCCTTGAATGACTGGGATTTGGACAGATTTGCTGAGTTCCTAAACACCAGAAATCAGTTCATTGGAACTTCTCAAGCTCAAGACAGGTTGGGGTGTATAGGGAACAACACAGCATTTTTTCAGTCAAAACAGCCTATCAGTTTGAACCTCGATAACAAGCTGACCTTGTTATGGCCTTGGAAGCCTATTTGGAGAACTGAGATCACATACAAATGTGGCTTGTTTTGTTTGGCTGGTAGTCAAGCAAGCTTGTTTGACACAGGAAAGGCTACAGAAGGGGAATACAACTTTGCTCTAATTGCCACTTATGTGGAAAGTGTGCAGAAACAAATAGTCATCTTTTTTGCACAGCAGAGTGACTACACAACTTTGGGACTTCTTCCTTGCTATGATTGGTTTGAGCAGGTCAGTGTCAATGACTACACTTGACATGCTTTCCAGCTAGAACGGAAGGAGAGGCACAAAAGTTTAAAAAAGAAGATGGAATATGATCCCAGGCTGCATATGGTGGACAATCCGGAGGGAAAGAAATCTTAGATGTTTTGAAGGAAAGAGAAATTCAATCCAGAAGATAAAGCTTAGTTGTATTTTGCTTTTTCATTTTTGGTGTAAACAAGTGTACATAGATGACACTGAGGCCCTAATGCAAGTTTTAGAGTCTCTATAGTGCAATACAAATTTTGCTTTTGTTCACACTCTGTGTAATTATTGGCTTCACAGTCTCTTTTGATTTTAATACAAGTTTTTACCATGTAAAAAAAACACATGAACAAGGTGATGACACTCTAACAGATGATTACTGTTGACAAACAGGCTCACCTCCACTAGGTTGGTAGATGGAGCTTCTTTGAGAGGAGTGGTTCCTCTTCTAGCTTCATGTGACACGAATGAGGATCATTGAATTCGGACCATGTGCAAGGGATGGAGAGGACAATTGTCTACAATTTCACTTTGATAAATAAAAATGGACATCATCTGGGAAAGCGGCAAGAGGCCGCATGCCAATGAGCAGAAGCAATTTAGAATTTTACCAAGAGTGAATTTACTCTGATACATTGTGAACTTGAGGACTTATTTTTGTATTTCCCACTTGATACAAATGAACTACAACATAAACCAACACATTGGTGTATTAAATACAATAAAATATAGTATGGACTTAATAATTAAAGGATGGTGGTGCATTTATTGCACAACCAGCAACATTTATCAGGTGCCGACCTTGACTTCTAACAAAACTAAAAACTAGCTATAAACTGAGAGAATAGCACGCATAGGATGGAAACCATATAACTATAAACTCACCAGTTCAGATTTGAAAGAAGAAAGTGCAGGACATCAAGATCTCCATATTTGAACATCCGTGTGCCCCAGAATTTGTGGTGTCCACGTTTACCTAGTTATGCAGTAAATACAGAACTCAGGATCCAAAAGAAATCATATGATATCAAAATACTGAAAACGTTCAATCATATATAGTTCTTTAACCAAGTTACTGAAGAGAAACCCCAACTAATAAGAAATTCCACCAACATAGGAACGCAACAAAAATAGTATATTAGATCTACTAGTAGAATAAACAGTGAATATGGTGTCTGACTTGCTTCAACTTAGAATTCTCTCCGACCCTCACGATCTTCTTGTTATCTTCTGTCCTGACCAAGCTTGAGATGAAGCTTATATTTTATGGCTGTGTACAATAGAAGTACTTGTTGTTTGCATTAAATTTATAGAGTATTTTGCATAAATTTATTAAAAGGTTAACGAGAAAAACATATTAGAAAAGGAACAAGGTTTAACCTTTCATGGAATATAACACCACCTCTCATTTGTACTTTTTCAATTTGTATATGACAATAATTTACTTTATTATTAGGGTAAACTGGCACACTCACGCACATGCACGTCTATATACATTCATGCGAGTGTATATGCACGCCCACAACTCTGTTTATGAATAGTGGAGTTATAACTCTAATTTGGAGGAAACCAAAAGTAGCCTGGCTATAGTCACATATGCACCGAGTGTTGTCTCATCACTCCAAGAGACACGGTTAGAGGTTATTGATGTTCTATTTCCACACAGTAAACATGTGAATCAAGTTTGGGTGAATGAAAGCAAGAAACAAGAAGTTCTCAGAAACTATAGTCAATCGCAAAAGAGTACAAGATGAAATAAACACAAATATATGGGCTGTGCCTTAGCTACAAGGCATACTAGAGCAAACGAATGGCTAGCACTGCTTTAAACTGCACCATGGAAGAGCATGTGTCACGTAAATACACATTTGGTTTAAGCATGCCAATATTGCAAATGCATGTGTCACGCATCACACATGGCCAGTGGTTTAGCATGTGGTCACACGTGTATACGAGCCACAACCAACTGTTTTCCAATTTATCTTTCCACCTTTTGATGATCTTATGGGAAATCATGATGGAATGATTTAGAGGCTTTTCAGCATATCTATTTTCAAATCCATTACAGGCTCTTCATAGCAATTCAAGAAGCTATGAGTGCTACATTGGGTTTTAAGGATGAAAAGATTGTGATTAAAACATATTCTGAATTTGACATCAATTTGATCTCATACACCAATACCAGATTTCACTCCCTTATTGAATGAAAGACATTGTTGTCGAAGACCATACATCTTGTTCAATGAACACTTCATTATACCTAAGGGAAAAAAATTGAGCAGCAGATATTTGAGCTAGTTAGAGATCCCTACATAGAGCTCAATTTTTTTCCAATATGATGTAGCAGGTGTAGGCCTAGCCAGCAATCATTTTTGGTGTGTAGCACTAGTAGTTCCAAATTAGATACTAGTATAACAGCCATGTAAGCAAATAGGTTGGTGAATCCCAGAACCACATACCACAAATGACACATGCATCAGGGAACACGGTCTGTGATTTTGTAGTGTAACAAATAAAAAATAATCAGGGAGTCAAGTGCTTCTACACATTCTCTTGAAGACTATACCAGTGTGGAAGTAGCAATCATTTGTTCCATCAAAAAGAGATAACCCAACCATTTCATCTGCTGCTGAATAAGAGTGCACAATCTCCAAAAAGACAAGCAGTCCAATCCCTGCAAAACAGAACATGATTAGTAAAACCAATACGGCTAAAAGAGAAATCATAACAAGGAGGTGTATCACAATGTTATCCAGAATATTCATTAATGTAAGAAGACAATGTCTATAATTATTACCAGAACACACAGGTTAAAGGTAAGAAGAGGCATAAGCTGGAGAAGGTATTGGAAAATCTTTTCTTAATTTAAAAAAGCTAAGTTGATATGTTGTGTCTTGCATCTTTCTTTCTTTTTTTTGGAGAAGGAATGCTGTGTCCGAGACACCATAATTCGCCTTAAAAAGAAGGAATTTAAAGATATCAACATGGTTTTAAGATGCTCCTTCAAATAGTTTGAAGGAGACGTGTCTTAGAATAATTTTAAGGCTCACAACATAGCATCCTCTAGTTGATAGGACTATCTGTCAATACATCCCCCAAAATTAATAAATATGTTCACAAGTCTCCTACTTTCCTTGGCAAGTAAATGGTGTTTTATGCTTCCGAAGCATGGGTGGGTTCTAAAAAAGAGTAAGGTCTTAGCTTTAAGGCAACTAGCTGCAAGGACTTGTTAGGATGAAACTCGTTCAATTCATTTTATTCAGGTTGAGCAATCTGCAGACAGCGGCATAGACATTTAGGTTTATGGAATATCTACTAATGAATGAACATCCTTCAAGTTCAAGAAATCAAATGGAACGTATTAAGCAAATATAGCTTCCAAATGAACCTGGCAGAAAGTTAAGTCAAGAAATTGCTGGGGTGGAAGGCCTTAGCAGAAATTTACAAGAGACTTGGAATACCATCCCTCAAGCCATTTGGTGAACTATTTGGCTTGAAAGAAATGACAAAATTTTTGAAGGCCGTAGGAGAAATTTACATAGTCTAAAACAAAGATGTCTAATTTTGGTAGCTTCTTGGTGCGACCTGGTTATTGCACATGATGTTGATGCAATTTTAGATACAATCAGGGATCTAAACAATCTGTAGTTATGTTTTCTTGCACTGGCTTAGTGGAAGAATTTATAAAATCTTTGATTACCTATCAAAAAGAAAAATTGCTGGAGTGAAACTCATTTAATAATTTGGATCATGCTGACCAATCTGCAGACAGCACAGCATAGTATCCAAGAATAACTTACGGCATCTTCTGAATCAAGATACTAAATGAAATGCATGTTATATGCTATTCCAAGCAGAAAAAATAGCTTCTAAATGAGCCCGACAAAAAGTAAGTGTATATCAATTAATCAATCAGTAAATGACACCTCAATCACAAATCATACAGAATATAGTTATCAGAAAAATAAAAGGAAAGAAAGAGCAAATAATATGCAACATAAGTAGTCACTAACAGCATAGCAGGATGTAAACCATATTTTCCCAGCTCAAACGTCAAGGATTACCATGTGCTTCATCAACCAAGCGCTTGAAGTCATCCGGGGTGCCATAACGGCTACTAACAGCATAAAAGTTGGTCACCTTTAAAGGAAAAAAGATGGTGAAATCATATTGATGGTGAGAAAGAAGCTATAAATCATCCTTATCAAAAAGAAACTATAAATCATAAAGGGTTAGCAGGTTCCGAATCTATACAAAAAGGTTATAAGTCGTTGCCCAATACACTATTTCCTAATAGCTAAAAAGAGTGAGGGGGACATGAAGGTGCAATCTTTCAAATGCATAACTAGAAGATATTCAGTGCTAATTCTAGAATATATTTTTTCCTTTTTCCCCTTTTTTTGGTCTTTTTCTAACCACTTGGTGTTATTCAATAAAAAATTTCCCATGAAAATAATTATAAGGTAAGGCTCAGTGCAAGAGGGGCATTGTCGCCTGTCACAAAGTTCAAGCATTGTTGACCATGTAATAAATCCCAAAGTAACGTGAAAGCCTAATGACATGGCTAGCCTTTTTATGGTAGGAAACAAAAAGGTACAATTTTGAAAATGTACCACATGTAGCTTTCAGGGATAGAGAATTGACGAGAAACTAGTTCTAACTCACTCTAAATCCAACAGTGAAATAATCCTTGTGCTCAACAACTCCAATAATTTGTATTGCATTATATCCAGCTTCTTTTACATGCGGAAGGACCTGGAATGAAAAAAAGAAATATTAAAATGAATTCAGCTTGCAAAGACAGAGAAAAGTGGTAACAAATTCTTTATCCATACAAATGCAAAAACATAAAAGAAAAGAAAAAAAACATTTCAGCATAAGACAAAATATTTCTGGTAAAACAGACCTTTCTTTTAAATAATATGGATTTAATTCAGATATAACAACCTAAACCAAAGACAGGAAGACAATCATATTTCTACTCAACAAAATTTTGAAGAAACGCAATTAAAAGTTTTGTCCAACACGAATTGTAAGATAAAGTACAATGTAATCACCTTGCTAATAAAATCATTGAAAGAGGAAACTTTTGGTTCCTGTCCAGAAATACCAACATGACATTCATATATGCGCAAGGACTTAGGCTTGACTGGTTGCTTGTGTTTCCATCTATAAGCATACTCAGGAGGTGGTTCCCAATGGACTGCTAATGCTTGCTTTCCGTCTGCTTCTGCAAATGAGTAAAGGAATTCAGCAACATCAATAATACTACAACAACTTCAAGGGAAGGACTACCAGTAACAAAGGAAATAAGAAATGAAACAAACAGCAATGATATGATTATGTCCTGCATCTCTTTTCCAGCCGGCATGGAGATTCAATGTAGAATCATCTACTCAAAATGCTAATCACAACACACAAGTCAATTATGGAGGTACCTCCCTCTCCCCCATACCGCTTTTGACTAAAAGAGAGATTAGATTGACTTCCTAGATAATGGAACCAGCTAGAACTGGAACGACTATAGACCAAGCTTAAGTTAGCTCCTTAAGTTCATGCCTCTCCTCTAGATTCACTCACTTTCATACAGATGCAGATTGCCAGATTTTGATATGCTGTGTAGGAAGGGGGAGGAAAGACAGAAAACCTGAGCTTGTCATTCTCTCGCTCCATCCCTCCCTCCCTCCCTCACTCACTCATGCAACAATTGCTAACCATTCCTTCCTTCACAGATAAGACTAATTTCTTTTTTCACCGAGATAAAACTTATATAATGCATCAGTTTATATATTCACAGACCTTTCGATAAGGTAAATTAAACACACGTAAAACGTATGCCACTTACCACTTCCAACTAGGTTAGGGGTAGTTAGATCTAACCTCCAACATGTTAATGCTCCATCCGCTACTCAACCTTCTTATCAGCAAATTATTAAATGGGGTTTATGAACAGGACATTCGGGAAAAAAAGAAGAGGTGTAAGCATGCAAACATACATGCACAAGGTATGGATAAATCTTAATAAACACTACACATATTGTAGCTTGTTGCACACCCAAATGCGTGGCCTAACAGTCAATGACACTGGATGAATCATGGGAATCAACGTTCAAATCCCAGTGGATACAAATAACACTTTGTGATTTCTTTTGTCGGTCTAGTTTTAGTGGACAGAGTTACCCAATGCATATATTGGTGGGAGGTAACACGTACTCAGAGATCTAGTGAATACGCGTGGAAGCTAGTCTAGACACCACCATTGACCAAAAAAAATAAAAATATAAGCACATATTTATTTATACGTGGGTGTGTGTTGTAACTTGTCGTATCAACATGCGAGTATAAAATCCTAAGACAGTAAATACTCATACATTTACGTATGTCACTGACAGATCATTTAGGCAGACAAACAGAATACACCAAAGAAAAAATATTCATAATTCTAGATGCTTCAGTGCTGCTTCTTGTTATATCTCGGCTAAATGCATATTAACCAGTTATGGATGTAAAAACAGTATGTAAATACCAATAAGCAGTGCTTGTTTACCTGGAATGACAAAAGTGGCCCATGCAGGAACTCGTTCAAGAGGCCCATTTGGTGTGTTAAAATACACCCTGTATTTGCTTCCATGAGGTAACGCAGGCATATATTTCTGTAACCAGCCTTTCCTTCCCTTTTTAGTTTCCAACCAGTAAGCAATAGGAGGCTGTTTCATACGAAATTTCTTAAACGATTCAGGATCCCCTATAATATTGAAAATATCATATTCTTTTCCACTATCTATCACATCATATGACGGCAAATTGCTTGCTGGATCGTTTTTGTGTTGCTCTTTCCAAGCTTTGTATCGTGTGGCTGCATCAGGCATTGCTTCTAGTTCCTCTTCTGTTTGAGGTCCATTTGGTCCGAACATTTCCTCATATAACTTTGCTGCCACCTCATAACGTGATTTAATGAAGCGATCTTCTCCAGGTTCCCAATACTCATCATTTGCTTTTTTAAAGATTTCCTCAACGGTAATACCAGTGTCACCTTTATCATAGTCATCCGCGTAATTGTACTGTTGAAAATACAATTTATCAGGTTCTTCTCCTTCACGTAGTTTATCTTCAAGAATAATAAACCAATACCCATAATCGTCATGACCAAAATGACCCTCTCTGGCACAATTATCAGTTGTAGACCACCCATTAAAGTCACCAATCAGTGCACAGTAGCGAGCACCTGTTGCAACATCTTGGCACTTGTATGTCAAAACTATAAAAGGAAATAAGAACAAAGAAACGATTGCTGACCATCAAGTGCTAAATCCACTCCCACATCCCATCCAATTGTGTCACACAATTGATGATACACAAAGAGTTGCAGTGACTTGCATATAATCTCAGAGTTGGAATTGAACATCAATGAATTATTTGAATTCATGCATAAAGAAACCGCACATCAAGTCTTTTTCCCCAGTGATATCACACCATAGTCCTAACGTGAATCAATAATTGAATTGAATGGATAGAGAACTTTAAGGCAATAATAAAAATCAGAAGATACCAAATAGTGAGCCACTTTAAAAATGTCATGTTGTGGATGGATGAAGTTTGAAACGTTGATGGAGTTTATATACTAAGAAGTTGCAGAATTGCCAATGTCACTAAAAATAAGCACCATATGGTAATGTCACAAGGAAGCATGAATTAATACAAAGAAATTAGCACTAAGAAGATATGTACTGATAAATAAATAAAACACGTTAAGATGACAAATTCATGTATGGATTTGAACCTGGAGCCCACTCCAAGAAATCCACTCGATGTTGAATGTTGCGATGCATACCCATTAATTCATACCTGTAAAATAGACACCTAGAATCAGTCAAAGACAATTCAAGACGCATTATATGATACTATTAGAATATAGTCACACAATGGTACTCAGACACAAAGACAGATAGGAGAGAGGAAGGCAAGTGTCGATGAAAGAAATTCGCGCACAAAACTAACCCAGTTGACATCTCCTTCAGACTGAAGTGACGAGTCAATATTTCATCCTTCAAGTCCTTCAATGATTTATATCTGCAAAGCAGAATGCTAAAAGAATGAAACACCTAGAAAAATGTTGCATATCAAATGGTTCAAAAATCAAGTAGCGGGAATACTCGAAAAAGTTGCTGCTTGTTAATACTTTGGGTATGGGGTTTCCAGAAAGTCCAACAAAAATCATAGAAATATATTACATGCAAAATAAGAAGAGGAAAACAGTTGGAATGTTGACAAAAATCAGTTGTGAAGATACAGGTGTTATTCTCAGGTCAATACAGAAATTCTCCTCTCATGAGCTAAGCTAGCTTTTGGCCTTTTGGGCTGAGTTAAAGCAGAGTTCCATTTGTTCACAGAGGACAACAACTCCTTACTGCACAATTTCCATTCAAACTCTTACGATTGTTATCGTACACAATTGCCGTCCTTGAGGACAAGTATGTTTTCTAGAAGGAGGCAAATGTTATGTTCAAAACAGGAAGAGGGAAACAGTTTAATGTTGAAGAAAACCAGTTGTCTAAGTTACAGCAGCTATTTTCTGTTCACAAATTTTAGCCATTTTAATTTCTTTCATCAGGTTTGGCGCAAATGACTCCACTAACTATATAAGTAGCTCAAATTGCACGAAGAGGCATATTTTGATTTGTGAATATTATAATAGAATTCTCATTTATCTTCCTTTTTCTCCTGTTAGCTGAACAAGGAGCATAACAATAACAACACAGTACGTCACATAATTTAAGGCATTGTAAAATTACCTTTCACGAAGAAATTGAGCGAAAGCTTTATGAGTAATGCCGTATTTGCTGAGAAACCCAACAGGATCGATTCCTTTCTCCTCCACCGACTGCTTGTAATTATCCGGTCGTTTCTTCCTCCGTTGCGGTGGTGGTTGCTCCGTTGCTGAGCACTTACATCTCGAAACTCGAGCCTGGCGGCTACGAACAAATTTAAGCTCGCGCCGGTTTCTGCTTCCGCTTTGAGATAGAAAACTAAGACGATAATCACTCAAAGATGAAGAAATTCGAATTGAATCCGTCAGAGAGAACATTTTTTTATGATAATTTCTCTCTATGGAACTAAGGAGGGAAGAAGAGGAACTGGTTTTTTTTTTTTGCCTTAGTGATAAGAGGCGGGTACTGTAGCCAATTTCTCTAAACGGCTACTGGGACGGACGTAAATGGTGGACAAAATGACAAAAATGGTCCCTCAAGTTTGATGGTAAGTTAAAATAGTCTTTCATGTATTGGATTGAACAGTTTTAGTCTTTCTTAATTAAGTTCGTCAAAATTTAATTTTTATTTTATTTTATTTTTAGTCTCCATCGCATGTATAACAATATATGTTCGTTAGATTAGATGAAAATAGTGAGAAAGGAAAGAATTTAATCATAAACGTTAAAAAAGTCTTGTCAAATTTTAAAATAGCAATACAAAAATGTTATCTCTCACTTTGTTAATTAGGTATATTATTGTCACAAAATAAGTATAGAAAGATAGACTAATTTCAATATTATACCATAAAAATATCACATAGAATTGACGGTTGGTGAATAAGAAGTGTCATTAAATTATACTCTTTGAGGAAATTTCACAATTATTTAATTTCAATATTGAAGAATAAAAATGTTACGTAAAATTGATGGTTAGGAAACAAAAAGTATCATTAAATTACACTCTTTAAGGTTTGATTGGTCGATCTTCTAACAAAAGGATTGTGTACGTTACATCTAGACGCATGACGTGACCGCTTCTTATCACGTTGCCATAATGTAATATTACAATATTCCTAATGTCTCTCGCGACACTTTATTATATTCATGATTTATTATGTTTTAATAAATTACTATTTACTAATACTTGTTAAATATAACGGTGTTTTAGAGGACACTAACCTCTTTAAAGAAATGAAACACCACTACGATTTAAGAAAAATAATATAGAAGTAGAATTTCTACAATCTTGACATCAAACAAATATCACTCCTTGACTATTCGAAAATGAAAGATAAATAATACCACATATTAGGATTTACGGATTATGGAAGTTCCTAGGAAACTAGCTTTTCCATCTAAAAACCTTGAAGGTCAAAAGTTAAAATTTGGCAATTTGCTATGCTAAAAGTTTTGCCACAAGACAATCAAGATCAAAAGTTTGATCAGCAATTTGCAAGGCTATTCTTGTAAATTATCCGAAGTCCCATGATCATTTGTGGCCCAGCTTCCACTACAATAAAATACATCATGGGCTTAGAGCAGACTTGGAATTCCTGTGCCCCAATGAAGATGTACTGTAGTGGGCCTAGTAATGGGCCTATGCCCTATTGTTCACACTAAGGCCCAAGTCTAAGGCCCACAAACAAATTAACAAACAAAACATTATGGAATTTTTTAAAAATATACATCTTATTTTATAATAATTTCAAAGATTTTCTACCATTTAAAAAAATTTCAAAAGTCTTCTCACTGATACATCACTCTACTCTCACTGATACATTCTCATTCCCTCTCAGATACATCTCTCCCCTTTCTGATACATTCCTCTCCTCTCGGATACATCTTTCTCTTATGTATTTGAATGTCTTATCCATCTCTAATACATCTCTATCTTCTCTCTAATACATCCCTCTCCTATGAATTCGAAAGTGCAGTGATGTATTCGAAATTCTTAAATTTTAAGAGATTTTTATAATTTAGAAAAGAGTAAAAAAATAATAAAATTAACTCTTAACACTGTGAAATTTATATAAATTACACAAACATTACAACTTAGCTCCCAAGTCCCTCGTAACAAATTAAAAATATGAAACTGTTATAAAATAAACTAACTTAGATGTTATCAAATAAACTAACTTAGCAATTATTTAAGAAAGTAAGAGAGAAAGAGAAAGAGCGATAATTGACAAAGATAAAGAGAGAGATAATTGTTTGTGTTTTGTGTATTCTTTTTATTTTTTGGCATGGCTATTTATAGCCAAATTTACAAGATTAAATGATGAATAATTGGGTTAGGGGAAAAGGGTGAATGGACATTCACCATATTTATTTTATAACACTCCCCCTTTGATGTCCACGTGTAATATGCCTCATTAAAAACTTTACAAGAAATAATATACATAGTTATCTTGAATACCAATAGATGTTGTGCCTCGTTAAAACTTTATTAGGAAAAAACTGATGAAAAAAAAGCCTAGTGAAGAAAAACGAGTACACACATCTGTTAATACGTCTTGAATGCTGTCTTATTAAAAACCTTATCAGGAAAATCCAGTGGGACAAAAGCTTGGTTAAGAAAAAAAGAGTACAACGCGTATTTTACTCCCCTGATGAAAAATTTCATTTGATAGTTTGGAGATGACACATTCCAATCCTTTATCTTACCTTCTCAAAAATTGATGTTGGTAATGCCTTTGTGAATAAATCTGCAAGATTATCACTCGAACGAACTTGTTGTATATCAATATCACCATTATTCTGGAGATCATATGTGAAAAATAATTTTGGTGAAATATATTTCGTTCTGTCTCCTTTTATGAACCCGCCTTTTAATTGAGTTATGCACGCAGCATTATCTTCGAATATAACTGTGGGTACTTTGACATCATTTTCTAGGCCGCATCTTTCTTTGATGACTTGTGTCATTAATCTCAACCACACACATTCTCTACTTGTATCATGAATTGCTATTATTTCAACATGATTTGAAGAATTAACAACAATAGACTCATTTGTGGATCGCCATGATATAGCAGTTCATCCGTATGTAAATACATAGCCTGTTTGAAATCAAGTTTTATGTGGGTATGATAAATAACCTACATTTGCATAACCAATAACGTTTGAACAGTCTTTGTTAGTATAAAACAAACTCATGTCAATGATACCATTTAGGTATTGCAAATGTTTGATACCGTTTCAATGTCTTCGCATTGGGGATGAAGTATACCATGCCAGCAAATTAACAGAAAATGTTATATCAGGCCTGGTTACATTAAAAATACATAAGTGCACCAATAGCACTGAGATATGGTACTTCAGGACCAAGGAGTTCTTCATTCTCTTCTGGAGGACGAAATGGATCTTTTTCCACTTCAAGTGATCGAACAATCATTGGAGTACTTAATGGATGTGCTTTGTCTATGTAAAATAGTTTAAAAAATTTCTCAGTGTAGGCAGATTGGTGGATAAAGACTCCGTCTGCTAAATGTTCAATTTACAGATCCAGATAAAGTTTTGTCTTTCCAAAATCTTTCATCTCAAATTCTCTTTTTAGATATTCAATTGCCTTTTGGACCTCTTCACTAAGGCGATTATACCACATATATCCTGATTGTTTTAGACCATATAAAGATGTTTGCAATTTAATTAAGTACAACTCCTGTGACTTGGTACATGCTTTAGACAATTTTAATTCTTCTGGATTCTCATGTAAATTTCATTATCAAGTAAACTATAAAGGTAAGTTGTAACTACATTCACTAGATGTATTTCAAGTTTTTTATGTACGGCTAAACTAATGAGATATCGAAAAGTTATTTCATCCATAACAGGTGAATATGTTTTTTCATAGTTGACCCCGAGTCTTTAAGAGAATCCTTGTGCAACAAGGTGTGCTTTGTATATTATAATTTCAGTTCTCTCATTTTGTTTTCGCACAAAAACCCATTTATAGCCAACTGGTTTTACACCTTCAGGGGTTTGAACTACAAATTCAAAAACCTCACATTTGACAAGTGACTCTAATTTTGATTGAATTGCTTTTTTTCATTCCGGCCAATCACATCTACGTCGATATTCTTCGACGGATTTAGGCTCAAGACTTTCACTATCTTGCATGAGGTTAAGTGCAATATTATATGCAAAAACATTATCCATCATAATTTTTGATCGATCTAAATTTATTTCATCACTGGTAGAACTTATTGAAAGTTTTTCATTCACTTGAGTCTCGGGTTCACTAATTTCTTCAAGATATCAGGATTACTCAAATCTTGACCTTCTTCAGAAGGTTCTTTTGTAGTATCATATTTATTAATTCTCACATTTGTCTTTCTAGGATTTTTATCCTTTGAACCCAATAATCTACCACGCTTCAGGCGTGTTTGGGATTCAAAAGCTACGATACTAGTAGATGGTTCTTAGGGACATTAATCCGGATAGGCACATTCACTGCAGGGATATATGACTTAGTTATCCATTTTAAATCAGTAAATGCATCTCGCATTTGAATTGCTATTTTCTATAAATGGATGATCTTCTGGACCTCTTGCTCACATGTGCGGATACGTGGATCAAAATGAGATAGTGATGAAACTTTTCATGCAATTTCACTTTTGGGTTCCTTTTTCTCTCCCCCTAATTGCGAGAAAATTATTTTATCAAACCAACAATCTGTAAATCGAGCAGTAGATAAGTCTCTTATCAACGGTTCAAGCTAGCAAATTATTGAGGGTGAGTCAAACCCAACATATATGCCCAATCTTCATTGAGTGCTCATCTTTGTACGTTGTGGTGGTGCTACAAACACATATATCGCACAATCAAAAATTCATAGATGGACTATATTTGATTCATGACCAAATATTAATTGTGACAGAGAATATTTATTCTAATTTATCGGTATGAGACGTACAAGTGCTGATGCATGTAAGATAGCATGACCCCATACAATAATCGGTAATTTTGTTTTCATAAGTAAAAGTCTTGCTATCAAATGTAGTCGCTTAATAAATAACTCTGCAACACCATTTTGAGTATGAACATGAGCAACATGATATTCAATTTTTATCCCAATTGATAAACAATAATTATCAAAAGCTTGGGATGTAAATTCTGTACCATTATTAAGGCGAATAGCTTTAATTAGAGAATTGTGTCCTTAATCTTATTATTTGTATTAATAACTTTGCGAATACCAGGTTGCGAGATGATAAGAGGCACACATGAGATCATCTCGATGATGCATCTATTAAGACCACAAAATATCTAAGCAATCCACTAGGTGAATGAATTGGTCTACATATATCCCCATGTATACGCTCTAAAAAGTCAGGAGATTCGATGCCAACCTTTAGGATTGATGGTCCGACAATTAATTTACCGTGATAACAAATAGCACATGAAAATTCATCATTCGTAAGAATCTTCAGGTTCTTTAACGGATGTCTAGCTGAATTTTCAAGAATTTATCTCATCATTATTGATCCAAGATGACTTATTCGATCATGTCATAGCACAAATGTACTTAGATCAGTAAACTTCTGGTTTACGATCAAATGTTCTTCAATTGCACTAATTTCTGCATAATATAGGTCAAACGACAAAATTGGTAATTTTTCCAAAATATACTTCTAGCCTGAGACACTCTTGGTTATACCAAAGTATTCAGTATTCATTTCATTTAGTGTCTCAACATGATATCCATTTCTGCGGATATCTTTAAAGCTTAACAAGTTTTTTGCGAATTTCGAAGAGAACGGTACATCTTCTATAACAATTTTTGTCCCCTAAGGCAAAAATATAGTAGCTCTTTCGGAGTCTTCAATAATTTTTAAATTATCAGAAATTGTAGTAACATTTGCTTTTTCTTCTAAGCAAGTAGGAAAAATAATTCTCGTCTTTAAAAATGACATGAGTCATTCCACTATCAATTACACAAATATCTTCGTGATTGATCATTGATTCAAATAAAATTTGAGGCATATTAATATTTTTTTAAAAAAGAAATAAAGTAAACATTATAATTAAAACATGACTCATTATACAAATTTTATTTATTTACATGAATTAGAAAAATATAACATATTATTTAGTATAGACAAATAAAAATAAAATTATTTAAATATTATTAGGCTTATCAATATTCATATTTCATTCTGTAAAATTGAAGAAATCAGCTACATCCAGATGCATAGGCTTAGTATTGTCTTCAGAGATAAAGTTTATCTCTGGATTATTTTCTGCTCTTTTCAAGGATGCCTGATATAACTAAACCAGATGTTTTGATGACCGACAGGTCCATGATCAGTACCCCATACCTCCACATCTATGACATATACTTTCTGAATTTTTCTTTGGTATAGCTTTTTGCATTTCACTCTTTTTTTGTATTGCTGATCATTTCTCGGTGCTAGCCGAGCATCACGATTATAATTTATTCTTCAACCACGATCACGACCACGATTGGGGTCATGACCTCTTTCTCGTTGGTTATAGTTTGTCTGATTCACTTCAGGGAGTGGCAAAGAATTAACGGTTCGACTATCATGATTTTTCATTAACAGTTCGTTGTGATGTTCAGCAATAGGATGGTGGGAAAGTAATGCAGAATATTTTTTAAAACCATTTTCGTGATATTGCTGCTGAGAAGCATATTCGCAGATGAAAATGTAGAGTATGTTTTTTTTCAAGTTTGTCTTAGTCAGTGATTTCTTCTCCTCATAAATTTAACCGTGCTATAATTCTAAACAAGACAAAATTATATTTAGTTATATTTTTAAAATCTAGTAATCTCAAATTGAGCCAATCATGACGTGCTTGTGGAAGGATGACCAACTTCAAGTGATCATATCTTTCTTTTAGATCCTTCCACAGTTAAAGTGAGTCTTTTAATGTGAGGTACTGTAATTTTAACCCCTCGCCAAGATGGTGGCGGAAAAATATCATGCCTTTGGCACGGTCTTGACTAAATGTCATATTGTCATCTTTGATGGTGTCTGTCAGATCTATCGATTAAAGGTGTATTTCGACATCTAGTGCCCATGATGAGTAGCCTTTTTCAGATATATCAAGAGTAACAAATTCAAGTTTAGAGATATTAGACATTTTAAGAAAATAAAATTCTTACCCTTTTGTTACCTTTTTAAAATAGCTCAAAGTGATGGAGGCTCGTGCTGATAACGTGTTATAAAACAAACTAACATATCAATTATTTAAGAAAGTAAGAGAGAAAGAGAAAGAAAGACAATTGACAAAGATAAAGAGAGAGATAATTATTTGTGTTTTTGTGTATTCTTTTCATTTTTTGGTATGACTATTTATAGCCAAATTTACAAAATTAAAAAATGAATAATTGGGTTAGGAGAAAAGGGTGAATGAACATCCACCATATTTATTTCATAACAGAAACTAATTCTTTAGTTTTTTTTTCTTTCATTTTTTTAAAAAAGAACGAAAAATGTGATAATATGAGCAGAATGTCTTGAAACTTTTCATTTAGCATCGTGACGTATAGACTAATTATTAGCATGGCATTCTAATGTAGATTATACAGTTAGGCAGTTAGCCTGTTCAATGTTCATAAATACTTGTGTGTGGCCGCCAACAAGCCACGATAAAAGCTTCAAAAGTTATAAATACGAAAACAAATAAAAGTAATTACCATATCTTTTTTCTGAAAAAATCAAGAAGAGATAATCGGAAAATAAATAATACTCCTTTTTGTTCAATTTTACTTGTTCATCGGAAGAAAGAAATGAATGCATATTCTTTTGAGAAAATTTATATGTATAATAATATGCCTATCAAGATGAATTTAAATCAAATAATAATTTATCACTTAATTCCTATTTTACTCTTATTATAAATTACAATTACTTTTCAAAATATTTAATTTGTTATATTAAAAATATAACATCATAAAATTAATACAAAAGAGTAAAAGAAAAATGGAGGGGGCACATGTTTTTCTCGTTTACTAAAGCTGACATAGTAGGACGATCCAAATTAAAGTCACACAGCGTAGAAGGGTAGAGTGTGATTAAAGCAAAGCCAGCGGCGGCCGGTGATGAATTTAAAAACGAAAAATGAGTGTGTAATATACCCACTCATTGTGGAGGAAAAGAATATTGTAGTTGGATAGCGTTATCCTCAAGAATATAAACTCACATTTCTTTTATTATTATTTATTTGGTGTCCGGTGCCCGTTGAAAGTTTCACATTGAGAGGTAAAACGCTCTCAACCAAATACGATTCTGTATCCAAAGGAATTCAAACTCGAAACATCTGATTAAGGATGAAAGAGTACTTATCACTCCACCACAATTCTTGTTGGTATAAACTCACATTTTTTGGACAAAATACTCCTCTCCTCTGAGGTAAGTGACGATATTGACTGAACATAAAATTTTTAAAAAATAGTACTAGTACATATTACATGAATAATTGCAATTGCTTCTTATCAATAATTATAACGAAATGATTAGAAGTCTCCAATTCAAGCCTTAAGTATCATGAAATCATTTTTATTGAGTTATACTTTATCGTTTAATATGAGATTTATTTTTTATATAAATCTAAATTTAATTGGACATTAATATAAATATCGAATAGTTATGAATGACACCACATAAAAAAACCAAAAGAAAGCTACAAGTGCTTTTTGTTACCCAAAGGATCTTAAGAGTTCCAAAATGGCGTGAATCTTTGCCTTTTTTTTTAACGTGTCACAAGCCAGCTGTGAAACCAACGCATTTCAGCACAGCCTTTTTTTTAGTCAGCAAGAGGGGAATGGGCATGATGATAAAAGGTGTGAATCAAAGGTGTTTGGCCTCATTGGCTTCGCTTACGCCTTACATTCTCACTCGAAATTAATGTGCTGCCTAGTGAGAGTGGTCACCGCCCACGTTCTACTGCTTGTCATACATCTTACTAGTAAATTAATGTGCTGCCTAGTGAGAGTGTTTGTATATTTCGTTATACAATTCGATTCGCGCATATTATTTATATAAATTGATCAAATTATACAAAACTCAACTGTATAATCGCGCCGATTATACAAAACTCAAATTGTAATTACAACTAGATGTTTGCCGTGAGCCATAATTAATTTAAACTGTACCTATGTTAGTTAATTAACTAGTATATGTTTGCTTATCCGCGTAATTTTCCCTAATAAATATGACTCGACTAATATGAATTGTGATGGAATAATTTAGATTCATTTATTCTTAAATTGAAGTTTCGAATTCAAATTTCTGATAATGAAAAAAATATTATTGAGAGCGTTGCTCTCGCCTCTCAGAAACGGATCTTACAATGTTTGGATCTATATTTTATCGGACTTGAATGCAAATATCAAAATACTGAGTGAAAAAAAGGGCTTTGGCTGACATATGCATTGTATTTAATGTCATTTATTCAAGATATATTTAAAGGGTGCAAAAGATTCTTAAATTATGATTAGAGTTTTAGTTGTTGTACAATAGGTTAGTTGATCTCATAAATATAGCACCTAACATAAGTGATTACTAATATAGTCCTTTTGGTGGAGTTTTCAAAATTAATATTTTTAGTCATAAGTGATTTTTGCCAAAATACTTTTGAAGAATACGTAATAATTTTGTTTAACTAATCAAATTTGAAAAATATTGTTTTCGGATGATAAAGCAACAATAAAGTGTTTTAGTAACTATTCAAAAACTTTGATCAAACATGTTATACCCCGAAAAAGTTATGACAAGTTAGCTTTAGTTTTTTCTTTCTTTTTATAGTATTTTTTTTGTTTTATTTCTCTTATAAGTACTGTAATTATAATTTGCTACATGTAATGATACAAATGAAGTCACCATCACAGAAAATGAAACAAGTTTCACGTTTTGCCTATAATTTAAACGTGACTTATCAACTAACATTTGTTCAAAACTTACATGCGTTTTAGTAGTATGTGCTTTATTAACAAGAAGTATATGCACTCCAAAAATATTCCTCCAATCTCAATTTATGCGATAAATTCCATTTTTATACTCATTCAAATGAAATGAGTTTGGCTAGTATGAATTTTGCTAATAAATAGATAAATCAATAACCAATTCAAATTTAAATAGACTATACAAGGCATACATTCATGAAATAATATTACCATCAAACCTATATATATGAAATACAAAATGACAAAACTAGGATTTTCATTAACGGGTTCAAAATATGAAAAAGTAAGTACACAAATAACTCGAAAAAGATTCAATATCTACTATTAATAATATAATTCCATCAAAAAAAATTCAAATAAACCCCTGAACACTTACTAGCTCCGTCCTGTCCATATAGGCTTATCTTATCCGAGAGGGGCAGTTGTGGCCGGTTGTGCTTAACTGTTCTTATGAGCTTGTGGAATCTACTTTAATATGGAAAGATGCTATAACTACTGGTGATAAAAGAAGTTTGTTATACCAACTTTGCAGCCGTTTAATTGGCTTTCAATTTACCCTCTTCTAGCTTTTTACCTAAATTACCAAACTAGTGTACAGCAATATTTATTATTACTTTAAAAAAGTGGTGGTAGTTCGACCAAAACGACAAGAAACTAAATGCTTTAATTGTGTTTTGTGGATTCTTTTTTCCTGGCTGAGCTATATGATACGTCAGGTTGGCGCATAAATGCCTTTACTTCGTTCGGTATATTAAAGTTTTAAGCCATGAGCACCTGCTTTTATTAATCCCTTTATTTCATATTACTCAATTCATGTTATTTTGATAAATTATTTTTAAAAAATAAAAATAAAAATATTTTATTAATAATATTTTGGATTCTCAATTTATTACAATGCATGATGATCAGTAGCATTTCAAAGAGAAATTGAGAAATAATTTGTGGAATTAATAGTTAATATTATGAGGAAAAAAAGATGAACTCTCTCTTGACATGACACTATCATTTTGGGTTAAATTAATGTATCATAATTCATAATACCCCTTCAACTTTATTTATAGGTAGTTATATATGCAAAGGGTATATCACAATCAGTCAAACCTTTTAATATAGTAACATTTTTAATATTAAAATGTTAATTCTCCAACATATTTTATTTAGTTTACTAACTGAACAAATTTTAGATAAAAATAATTCATTTCACGAAATTGCCGGCAAGTTTAAAGGCATTGTTAGGGTAATGTGAATGTACAAGACTTTGGACTTGAATTAAATTTGATGAATTGACTTTGTATCAACATTACCAATAAAATTCTCAAGACTTTGCTTCTAGTAGTAGTTAGTTTTAGTTGGACTTTTAAATTTGAACAAAAGTTTGTTTGGTCTATCATGTGAACATACTTTGTGTTCTTAGTTTCACGTTGAAAAAACTGCAATCACTCGCAGCCTTACCGAGTCTTCCTTAGCTTAGTTTAAAGACTTGTATTGACCTTTCTGAATTCTGAGTTATAATCTATTTGATCAAATTTTTATTAATAAAATAATTTATAATTATACAATATCACATACCATGGAGACGGACGGAGGATATGTTCACACAGAATAAAATGAGACGGAGGCTCCGCTCCGCATATTAATTAAGAAAAAATTACTAGGAAAAACATTTTTTAATAAATAGTTACTGATTTTAGCGATATTTTTTATTTATTATCATTTATAGTAATATATAGCAATATTATGATATATATACTATGTATTAAAAGTGAATTATGCATGCAATATAAATGTATTATAAGTGTTTTAAAATATATTATACTTGTTTGGTAAGAAATTGACAAATATATTATAAGTGTATTAAAGTATGTAATAAATATATTATCCATGAATAAAACTTGTAGTATATGAGTTTTAAAAATCATTTTCGCTAATATGTATTAAAATTGTATTATAAGTATTTAGTAAAAAAATATATTATTAATATAAATAGTAAATTTTCCATTAATTAATATAGCACTTTACTCGGTTAAGATTTAAAGCGTGGTCTGTTGCGCGGTCCCTCAAACAGTAAAACCCGCCGCAATCCGAAGTAGAAAGCAGAGAAATATGATAGGCCAGATATTACAAAAAGCGGTGATAGCGCAATTAAAAAGGCACATTCTCACGTGTCTTCATGTGGACGGCTTTTTTCTTTAGCTAAGGAAACGTCTCTACGCAGTCGGCCAAAGCTGTCAAACCCTTCCTCCCTTCCGCCACGTGGTTTATTTTCCACTTAGTTTTGTCTTGCCTCAAAACTTAGATGGAGAGGCAAAATTACAAGAAAGGCGTATTCTCAATTAATTTTATAAGTAAGTATTTATTGTTTTGTATCGATATAAGAATTTGATAAATTTGGTTTATTATTATTTAAATCAATAGTGAAGCTAAAAATTTTATTAAGTGAATTCAAAATAATAAGAAGTAAATTCATGAAAAATCGAATGAGGTTTAATAAAATAATTTTAATTGTATATTAATAACATAGTTTTTCATCAAAAGGGATTCATCCCGAGCCCTTATTAGCTCCGCTCTTTACTTAGATTTACGAGAAAGAAATCATCTACTATTTTTTGTCTTTATCGATAATTAATCAAAAATTTTATGATTTTTAATTTATTTCATTGATCAATATATCACATTCTTATGTGCTATGAAGAGGGGCAAAACTAGTGTAGAAATTATGAATACGATCGAATTTAATTATTTTAATCAAAAATTTTATATATTTTTAAATTTTGAATTAAATTAATAAATTTTAAATTTTGATCAAAAAAAAAAGAAGAGGAAAGACTTAATAGTGAAAAGTACAAAAAAGCAAATACATTGCTGTCATTGGTTCAAATACAATGAAGATTCTTTGTACACTTCACCTACTTGTAGAAGACCCCAACTCCACTCAATAGCCATTAACTTCTTAGCTGCATTTGTAGGCAAAATATTTTCCACCATATAAATATCACCACCAAGCATACACTTTTTTTCATTAGAATTTGCCTAAAAGTTGAGTCTACATCCTCAACCTTCTCTTTTCTTATATTATCAATTCCAAGCTAAATACAGACAAGTCGAGCTGAGCCAATTGATTCAATGGAGTGGACTCAGGGTCCGATAATTGGTCGTGGCTCATCCGCCACCGTGTCCCTCGCTACCAATTCTAAAGGGGAGCTCTTTGCTGTTAAATCCACTGAATCTAACATGTTGCAAAGAGAATACTCTCTAATTTCTAAGCTGAATTCTCCGTTTTTAGTCACGTGTTTTGGCTTCGACATCGCTTTTGAGCAAAATAAGGAAATTTACAACATGTTCATGGAGTATGTACAAGGTGGAACGCTCTCGGAATTGATCAAGAAACAAGGAGGTTCGTTGAATGAATCCATGATCAAATCTTACGCTCAACAAATCCTACAGGGGTTGGATTATCTTCATTCAATTGGGGTTGTACATTGTGATGTGAAGGGGCAAAACATTTTGATTGGCCAAGATGGGAATATCAAGATTGCTGATTTGGGATGTGGGAAATTGCTGGGAGATGAAAAAAATGCTGGGAATTCTGGGTTTTCCGGTACACCGGCTTTCATGGCACCTGAAGTTGCTCGAGGCGAAGAACAACTATTTCCTGCTGATATTTGGGCATTTGGTTGCACAATTATTGAGATGGCTACAGGATCAGTTCCTTGGTCTGAGATCAAGGACCCTGTTTCTGCTCTGTATAGAATTGGTTATTCAGGGGATTTGCCACAGTTCCCAAACAGTTTATCAAACGATGCTAGGGAATTCCTCGGCAAATGCTTGATGAAATGTCCCAAAGAGCGTTGGACGGCTAAACAACTTCTTCAACACCCATTTCTGCAATCTGTAGAGTCTAATTCTTGGACAGTTGAAGAATTGAAGAGGGATTCTCCTACAAGCATTTTGGATCAAGGATTTTGGAATTCGTTCGAGGTGATGGAATCTTCTTCATTAGAATCAACCAACACCGTTGATTCCGCTGCAGATAGGATCAGACAGCTGATTGGTAATGAGGGAATATCATGTTCTTTGATGCCTAATTGGATTGAGGAAGAAGATTGGGTGACAGTTAGATGCAATGATACAGAAGAAAATTCGATAATTTCAGAGCAAAACTGCGAGTTGATCGATGATTTTGGAGAATTCTTGGATACGGAAACATCAGTGTCAATAATTTTTTCTGAACATGAGTTTGTGGTCTCATTGAACTTAGAAGCTCTTTTAGTTGATTGCATTAACTATGAGATTATTAGCATTTTTCATACTGTTAGTCGTAGGATGAATTTGATTATTTCTCCTGAGAGTGTTGGAGATGTTTTTGTATCTGAGTTCAATGATTCTGAAATAAAAAGATTAAAACTTTTTCCTCCAAATGTGAGTTCACTTTCTCATCTGGCGTTGTTACTGTTCCTTTTCTTTATGTTTTGTATCGCTTTTCATATTAGTTGTCATATTTTCTTCACCTATTTCCTCATTCATAACTATTTTAATTTAATATCCTTAAATCGAGAATATTTCGAAAACAATCTCTACTTCCGGGAGACAGAAATAATGTTTGTGTATTCTATTTGTAATTCATATCATTAACAAGGCAACTCTAGATAAATGCCAGTAAGTATTTACTTTGTGTCTTTGTGACATGGAAAATATTGTAAATAACAAGACTAGAATTTATTAGATTTAAATTACATGCACTTGTCCTGTAAAGATATTTTAGGCTATTACTTTATTTTAGCTTTTTTGGTCTTTTTTTCGTTAAATAAACCACTTGATGGTGCAACACATCTTTTCACTATTTTGGCAAATAAATAAAATTCCAACTGTTGAAACTACACTATTTAGTATTAAAAAATCTTATTGTCGGCAGATACATACAACCATATATTTTCTATTATATCGTGAAGAATCATCATAAATACAAAGTAATTGTTCTGAGATTCATTCTTTATCTTAATTTAGAATAAAAAATATGAACAAACTTACACACAAGCAAATATTGCATCACCCTATATGACTTCTACTTTCCTAAACATAAAAAAGTGGGCGTAGAGTGTTTTTTTTTTTTTTGAAGTAATTGTTCTGTTGAGTGTGAACGCAAAGGACTTTTGGAGGAAAAGTAGAGTCAACTAATTTTTGGCCATTGCATTTGGAGCATTCTATGGTTTGAATAAGATAAGGTGAATGGATCAACTTTGTGATGAAGTCAACGGGGAAATTATATCGTTTTTTCTTCCGTTGGGCCAATGCATTTGACACCATCTTTATTTTAATGAATAGATTAGGTGCGAATTAGAGCTATGGAATGAAGTCAACGGACCACCAAGTGTAATGATGAGTTGAATAAGCGATATTTTCATTTTTAATCAGAGTTTGATGTTATAGCTATAAGTACGAAAAAAGTTCAAATCTTCTCATTTTTTATTACTATTAGAAATATAAAAAAAAAATCATTGCAAATCATTGGAAAGTTTGTGCGAACGTAATTTTTTCATTCATTTTCTATCGAACCAGCTCAATAAAAGAATACATTGTGAAATATAGATTTTCATTGAAATAGTGGAAATTTCCTAAATTTTCCGTATGAAACAATTACTATTTTTTTTCTTTTCAAACCGATTAAATTAAAATATCAGTGGAAAAATCGTGATTGTCCTAGTATTATGTCTTACACAGAGGAATGGAGCTGGTGTAGTAATTAAGGATTCGATAGAACTTAGTAAGTTTGGCTCAAATCATGTAATTATCTTCAAAACTCAATTTATATGTATAAAGAAAGCAGAAGCAGAACAAAAATAATAATAATTAGTTCATGAGTTCTAAACCATAATTAGTTTTATGCATATTAAATGAAATTTTAACATAAATATAAAATTTGAGCTAAAGTTATTGGACTTTATCGAATACGTAACTATCATTCATGTACTAATTTAGTATAAAGTCTACGGAAAGAAAAAACAACTTTATTTCCGTAGACTTTATACTAAACTCATTGAAATCCACTTTGAATTGGGCAACATTTTTTTGTCTTTTGGAGTTTGGAAGAATAGGGGTTGGTTTATTAAGGTTTACTCAATTTGCCAAACAATGATTTCATACCTTGAAGAAGCAAAGAACACTGACTTTTTCCAAATGGTGCAACTAGTGTGTTGGTCCCCCAGCCATGCTAGTGGGGTGGTTGTGTCAAGCTCCATATTGTTGTGGACGTAGCTCTTCTTATCTAGAAACCGACCAAATAGAAAAAAAATACAAAACAGGTGGTAAGTAACATATCTTGCGGATCAAAGATTTTGAATTTATAAGTTCTAAACTTCAAAAAAAGGAGAGACTAGCTTAGTAAAATTTTAATTTTATCAAAGGTGACAGATGGACAAACTTTTGACCCATTGAATAATAACAATGATATTTTGGACTGAATTATTGACATCATTGACATTTTATAAACCAAACTATTAACTAAAAGTATTTTTGTTCAATTTCACATAACTTAAAGACATTTTTAACTATTTTCCGATATCAATGTTTGAATGGATTGTACCGTTTATTAAAAAATGCGCTTCATGGGTGGTCAGTGTTGGAAATTAACAACGCTTTGGTGGATTATAACATTATAACAAGAACAAGAAAATTTTCACCATATTCCCGTGATTATAGATTGGAGAAAATTTCAACTATTTTGTGAGTGCTGTTTTAGTCAGGAATCATAAAGCATATTCTAGTGCAAATTCAAATAAATTAGGGAGTTTTATAAATAGCAAACTTTAAGTCTTAAATATGATTCCATAGCTACACTTTCAATATTTGCAAGACACAACTATACTTTATTTGCTATGCCTCTAAATTCTGTATTTTTCTCGTGATGCATAAAAAAAATATATACAACCTAACTAAATATAGTAAATTAAGGATTATATTTGGTAAAAAATTCAAAAACGTTGATATATATTGTAAGAAAATTTGGAGCGGTTCATAATCAATCTTCCACCATTCTCTTACAAAACAATAGTCGTTTGGAGACATCGCAGTTATTATATAAACCAAAATTGTTCAAGTAAATGATATTTTCATCCAAATATAGTCTAATTTAAATTCCAAATCATAGTTAAATTTGTGATACTCATCTTTTATTTTTGCTATTTGCAATAATTCGGAATACATAATTGTGAGATTTATATGTCGAATAAGTTGTGAATACAATTTTGTTATATCATTCAAATTATATAAAGAGAAGGAAAGCCTTGAAGTAACTGTTAAAATTGTTGTCAAGTGACGAGAAGGTCACGAGTTCAAGTTTGGAAAACAGCCTCTGACAGAAATGCAAGATAAGCCTTGAAAACTAAGAAGGTATTTACAATACAAATGACGAATAAATAAATAAATAATATTTTTTATTTTGAGAAAAGAAAAAGGAGAAAAAAATTGTAATGGGAGAGAATGGGTGGAATATAGAGGGAAAGGGAAGAATTAGAAGACACACACATACACAGAGAGAGAGAGAGTATAGGAATTATAATTAAAATCAAATATTTTGTAATAAAAAAATGTAGTTTTTTTTATAATATTTTTAAATTATAGCTATTATACATAAATAAGTTGATAATTTTACCTAGTTACATAATTTTTTCAATAAATTAATGTCATAGCCCTGACTTAAGCAATGACTTCACCTAGTCTATGTAAGGATTATCCCCTCTTCAAATATCATAGTTATTTTTTTATCCATTTGCAATCTGATTATATTCCTCTTTTCATTTTATTTTATATTATTCCATATTCTTCTAATCATGAACTACTTTTATTTGTATCCTTAGGAGTGAATCATGATGCTAACTTTTCTATAAAAAATACTGTACTTGTGAATATTCTTTTTATCTTTAAAAAGTTTTATAGAATCTTTGGTAGAAAAAAATACTTGGCTGACATTTTTGACAATTAAAATAGTTCTCCAAAATCAACAATCACGATATCCAATCAATTACGTTGGATTACTTGGAGCATTCGATACCATATTTTTTTAAAATTCCGGTTAACTTTTGAGAATGATTACTCAAATTTTACTTTATTACACTAAAATAAATGAATTATTTTTTTGTAAAGAAATAATTATTCAATTTTATCTAAAAGCATCACGAAAGTTACTAAATTATTTTTTATAATAAAAAAATTACTCAATTTTACTTATATATATCACGAAAAGAGACGTTTTGTATAAAAATCATAATGACATTCAAGAATCACAACAACACAACACTACACTACATATATTACAAACGAAATTAGAGTGGTTTGTATGCTGACCTTATTCCTATTCTACAAAGATAGAAAATTATTTTCATTAAATCCTTGGTTCAAGTAAAACATTCAAAGTCAAAGCTATAATTGACATTCAAGTATTACAAAATTTGAAAGAAGAAACAATCATTTTTGTATGAAGTTTGATAACATGGTTAAAAGATAAATAATTTAGAAAAAACTGAATATAGTCATGAAATGTTTTCTCCTTTTTAGGAGTTCAATTATGTAAAACACGTTTCTAAAACAATAAAAAGATACTTTCACTTTTTTCACTCCAAATGACTCATACAAAATATAAAATAACTTCAATTTGTATTCTTGGTCAAAGACAATTCCAAATCTCAAGACTAATTTTTTTTTCTTCAAATTTCAATAAAACACGGCCAACGTCCACCAAAAAGCATGTAAAAAAATTGGCTACTGGGTGCAATTCCTATGTTCTTGCCATTTCTTTGAAGATAGGCTAACTAGGCCCAACTCAAGACCTTCTAAAATATGGGCTCAAAGCCCAGGTTACCAGTTGTCGGCCCAAATCAATAAGTTTCTAAGATCCCGTTTGGATCAAACCAACTTATAAGTCATTTTTAGCTTATTGTGGTGTTTGGCTACCAACTTAAAATGCTAAATTTAAGCCATAAAGTTCTTAAAGTCATCCAAAAAATAAAAAGTTGGAAATCCTAACTTTTTTTTGGATGGTTTAATGTCATTTTCATTGACCATATAAATTACTTTTATATCCTTTATATTTCATTTTAATTCCCAAAGTACCCTTTCAGCTAAAGCCCTAAAATTCACATTTGTTCCTCATTTCTTCAACGACAACGCAGCCTCCACGATCTCTTTTCATCATCTTCTACAACAGCGCAACCTCCAAACCCAGTGGTCCAATTGGTTGGTTCTACAACGTTGCCACTAATAAAAAGGCTTCATCTGATTACTCTGCTTGGGCTGCTAAACAGACTTTCAATCTTGGTGACTAGCCAAGAAATTCTAGCATAGCCAAGAAATGAAGAAGAATGAGGCGACAGAGAAAAATGAGATTTTCTGTAAAAGGGTGGTTGCTCATCTTTGCTTTGTCAGTGATTTCTCTATTAATGGAACAAAAAACCAATAAATCTTTGAAATATACAAGAAAAACAAACATTATACCTTCATCCAAACACATGTTAATACTCTTCTTGCTCTTGCTTTTTCTCTTTTTCTTTCTCCTTTCTTTGTGGTGTCGATGTTGTAAAGAGGCTATAATGATTGATTGCTTTCTTTCTGGGCTATGTTTAATAATGGTATTGAGAAAAATTCGATCCGTATCTTGGTAGGGCGCCCCGATTAAGGCTTTGAATAGCAAACTGTTGTCTGCAGCCATGGCGGCGTCGCTTTTCCCTTTTTCTTTGTTAAGAAATACAGCAAATCTGTGCCCTTAATCACCGTTAACATAGGATATATCTGTTGGAGGAAGAAGAATGGTTTAATTAATATTCTCATATTTAATACACAACTCTTCATTCCAAAATAAGTCTCTCTTTTAGCTCATGCACCCCATTAAGTAACATGTATTTATAAAAAAATAACTTAAATAAACATTTTATAGTGGAAGTGATTTTACAATATAAATTACTTTTGATTTAAATCAATTTTAGAGTTTAATTTTTTTTTAAATCAACTTATTATGGTATTAATAACTTTAGGGGTATTTAAGTCATTTTGATACAAAATAAGTGCTTAACAACACTTATTTGCCAAACACATCAACAACTTATTTTCAGTATAAATATTTTTATCCAAACACTCAACTGATTATTTATAAAAATAACTTTTTAGCATTTAAAATTCAGTCAAATTGTCAAAAATAGCCATTCCTTGAATCCAGCTAAATTAAAATTACATAATTTATTACACTGGTGAACCAGTAAGCTTGAAGAAGAGAAAATGGAGGCGGCGAGTTTCACTTCTGCTTCATCAACGACGACGTCGTTTTCCTCCTATTCCTCCACTTCTCAATCTCTTCGTTGTCTACGTTACAAGCCTAATGCGAAGCCTCTGAATTACAAATCTTCCAGAAGCTTCTCAGTCCGCGCCTCCGCCTCCGCCGCCGGCGCCGATGATTCTGGTCTGTTTGTCACTTTTCTATTTTTCATGTTGAGTACTATTAATCAATGAGAAAAAACACATATACACTGTTAATTATATGTAAAATGATGGCTTAATTTGATGATACGCAGCTTACGAGATTGTAATGCTTGTTGCTATAATTGTTTTGCAGTGGTAACTCTACTTGACTATGGTGCTGGCAATGTTCGAAGTCTCAGGAATGCAATTAAACATCTCGGTTTCGACATCAAAGATGTACTCTCTCCGCTTTTGCTTTTGTGGCTTTTATTTCTAATTTGAGTATTTAAATTGAGGTGTATTTGTAGGAAATTAAGAGAAATGCAAGTTAAAGATGAATGCATTATGTATACATGGCACCAAATTAAGTTTTCTATATGGACATCATTAACATAGTTCAGCGGTACTCTTATGTTCATACAGATGAAGCTTGCACTCTTATTAAGTAGTGGAACTGAAATTACCGCGGCTTGTTGTTTCCCAAAGTTTTGGTTGACCTACAATTGAATGGCTTTTCAGGATATTTTGCCCCTTAAAATGTTATTTTCTCTTTGTCATATCAACCTTTTAAGTGTTTGTACTTCGAGAATTAGTTCTTTGTCATATCAACCTCAAGTGTGTCTGTACTTTGAGAATTTGAGTATATGCATGCCCCTTAATATCTGTGTTTTAACTGATGAATTATGGAGTAATTCTTATGTTTATTTTTGTTGTTGGGAGGGGGCAAAGTTTATTACAAGAGCATGCCAAAGCAAAAAGGGAGAAAGTAGCCATGCATCTTCAGTTTTGTTTACTCTCTTCGCGTGCCTTTGTTATTATTTTTGGATAAAGCTCTTCGCATACCTTTTCTTTTTCAATGTCTTCCAGGTCCAAACACCAGAGGACATTTCGAAAGCAAAACGACTCATTTTTCCTGGGGTTGGTGCTTTTGCTCCTGCCATGGATGTGCTAAACAAGAAGGGGTATGGTTCTCATCCATATAACGCATAGGGAAGGAATTGTTTATTTGTGCAGTACTTCTCATTGTAAATAAACAAGTAAATTACTTTATCGCCATATGAGAAGTTCATAACTCAAGCATGGTTCTGTCCTTTGGGATAATACAGCCTCTTGCTCCATATACATGTAAAAGACAAACCGTGTATTTGTTTGCCAGTGATCAACTAGTACTTAGTATTTACTGAAGATTTTTTCCGCAAAAAGGTACTAATAAAGGCGCACAAACAAAATATTTGGAGGACAAGTTAGAAAATACATTGTACTAATTTATTTTGGTTAAAGGTTTTGCAAAGACAAGAGCATGTCTACAGAAAGTTCGTGCATCTCTATTTTGTTCTTGTTTTATTTTCTCGCTCCATATAATGTTTTTTGACTTCGCTGAAAATTGTGGGGATAATTGTTCTGCAGAATGGCTGAAGCACTTTGTGCTTACATTGAGCAAGATCGCCCATTCCTAGGCATTTGTCTTGGACTGCAGCTACTTTTTGAGTCAAGTGAAGAAAATGGACCAGGTCACAAACTAACATTAAGTTTATTTATGGCTTTAGACATTTCATATTAACTGAGTTCTAGTGAAGTAGCTTTTATCTAACTGTAAAAAGGGACCTCATGCAGAAGATGCTTAACTTATGGACTATGAGATTAACGTATGCTGCAATAGCAGACAGGATCATTTTAGTATTTAAAATGGTTGTATATTTTGAATATATTATCATGGATGAGGATCCAAGGCTTGCAGTTGTAGCTATAAGAACTTTTCGCCGTCCACCAGCTTTACATTGTTACCTTATTGATGTCGTACATTGAGTCCTTTAGTTTCACATTCCAGTGGCAAGTATATTTTGATGATAATTTTCATTGCATAATCCATCTTCCAAATTCAAGTGATTGTTAGTCTCCAATAATATATTTCTATTTGCTTGCCCTCAATTTCATACATTGTTTTAACATATAGCTTCTTCATCTGAGAAACTGACTTTCCAACATGTTTATCAGTGAAGGGTCTTGGTTTGATTCCTGGAGTAGTTGGACGTTTTGACTCTTCTAAAGGGATCAGAGTACCTCATATTGGCTGGAATGCACTTGAAATAGCAAAAGATACTCAAATTTTGGATGACATTGGAAAGTCACATGTCTATTTTGTACATTCTTATCGGGCAATGCCGGTACTACTTCTCATTGAGTAAATATATATCGATAGTGACTCCATCCTCTTTTTTCTAATTTTTTAAGTTTATTTAGTACGTTGGCAAGCAGCTTGATTCTAAAATTTCTCCTAATTTAGTCAGATGAAAATAGAGAGTGGATATCATCGACCTGCAAGTATGGTGACAATTTCATAGCATCCATTCAGAGGGGAAATGTCCATGCAGTTCAGTTTCATCCTGAGAAGAGTGGTGGTACAGTGACTTCCTCAAATGTTTTGAAGCATGAAAGAAAAGAAACAACTATGACAAAATCCTTGTTAACCTAATTATGTTTGATCAACTAAAATTATGTTTTATCTGATGATGTAGCATAGAAGGCATGGTACTGATCATAACGTAAGCACAGCCCTCCAAACATCATTGGAGAATTTGTTAAGGATATAGCCAATTTTTTTTATATCATTAACAATATTATAGCCCCTTTTAACCTTTTGCATGTCGTTCATTGATACTTAAATTTGTTTTTTCATCTTTGAAGAACCCAAAAATAACCCTCTTTAATTTTGACCTTTATGGTTAAACACAATATTAAAGTTGTATATAAAGAGAGAGAAAGAGAGCATGTGCACGCGCGCACACACAAAAAATGAACAAAAATATATATATGTAACCCCTTAAACTTTAATTTTTGTCTTCTTATAATTGCTATCTCCTTAAACTGTTGGAGTAATGTTTCCAGATGTTGGCCTTTCTGTATTGAGGAGGTTCTTGAATCCAAAATCTGGGAGAAAACAGGTATTAATGATGCTTATGACTTAATGCTTTACTTCTCAAGTTAACTGTTCAAAGAATCTGACACATGAAAGCTTCACGCAAGACAGAAGCTAGTCCAAGGGAATGCCTCTAAGCTTGCAAAACGGGTAGGTCACATTCGTCTTAGTAGTAATTTGATTCTCAGAATTTTTGATTTATTTGTAATGCTGAAGTTAGTGAATTTTGTGACAACTCAGGTTATTGCATGTCTTGATGTGAGGACAAATGATAAAGGTGATCTGGTTGTAACCAAAGGAGACCAATATGATGTTAGAGAGAATACAAAAGAAAATGAGGTAAGTGAGCATTAGTCATTCTTTAACCATCAGCTCCTTTTGAGCTCTGTCAGTTCAAATTAATCTATTAAGCTGTTCAACGTTAGAGTTGGTTTGCAGATAGTTGAAAGTGAACACTATAAATCACAAACAGTAGATAAAACTGAGAGCCAACAGAACTTATTTAGAAAAGGAGATCGTCAAGAGATGTAAAAATGATTACGAGGAAAATACCCTTTTGGTATTCCTCTTTATCAAAAAAATTAAAGGAATGTATTCTTCCGCTGTAAAAGGGAAAAAAATTTGCTAGTTCTTATTTTTTGTCAAATCTATTGCTCTGAGGTTAGAAAACGGAAGCTAAAAAGTTATAAGTTTTTGGGCAACCAGACCTGGTGGCGCTCTGTAATAAGTGGTTCAAAACTCATACTTGTAAGTTATCTAAATGAAAACAGAAGGAACAATAGAAAATAATGAGGAAGCTTGTTAGCTAGTTATACTTGATTCTTCTTTTTTGGGATAAGATACCAAGGAGGTACTCAAAACCTTACAAGCTTTTGTATACCTGTATCAGTTACATTCCTAAAACACCTATAAATTCCATCAGCTGATCTACGTTATCCACTATATCTCCCTTACACTAAAAGTATAATTTTTGAAGACGTCTACTCTTTAAAAGGCCATGTGGATTTCTTACTTGATTCTAATTTTCCATTTGAAACTGATTGTCTTTCCTGAAGGTGAGAAACCTTGGCAAGCCAGTGGATCTTGCTGGACAGTATTACAAGGATGGGGCAGATGAGGTTTACCTTAGCATTAGTTATATGTAACTCTATGTTACTCTAACCTGATACTAGACTAATTAGTTGCTTTCTGTGGTTTTAGGTTAGCTTTTTAAATATTACTGCTTTCCGAGACTTCCCCTTGGGCGATCTGCCAATGTTGCAGGTGTGTTCTGTAGTTCAATATTCTGATTAATCGTTCCCGATCAAGAGGATGGTTTGTGATTGTTTGTTCTACTTGATTTTCCATTTAGGTATTGAGGTATGCATCAGAGAATGTTTTTGTGCCATTAACCGTTGGAGGTGGTATTAGAGACTTCAAAGATGCAAATGGCAGGTTTATGGCTATTTGTTATCCTGCTCATACATCAATAATCATTTGCTTTGAATCTTCCAAATTGGTTGCCTAAAACTGAGTTGAAAAATTGAATAATGTTAATTTGGGAATGTAGACGATGATCAAACTTCACTTGTTGATATATAGACTTACTTCGCAGATACTACTCTAGTTTGGAAGTTGCTTCAGAATATTTTCGTTCTGGAGCAGACAAAATTTCTATTGGAAGTGATGCCGTTTATGCTGCGGAAGAATACTTAAAATCTGGAGTATGTGATACTCATTTATGTGAAAGTTGATCTGTTTATTTTCAACAAAAAACGCTTCCATATTTGTAGGTCAATCTTTTTTTCATTTCACTTACTGTCTTTGAAGGTGAAAACTGGAAAGAGCAGTCTAGAGCAGATCTCCCGAGTTTATGGAAATCAGGTTGATTTGAGGCCATGTTTAACTTTATGCTAGTTTTTTCACATAGTGATGTCTGATAGTAATGATAACACATTTGTTGTGTCACTATCCTAGGTTGAATATCTTAGTTTCCAGTTTTCTTCTCTTTTCAGTCTTCACTGATGAAGAGTGACTTAGACATATTAGTCCATTAGTGGTTTTCCTTGTCTGCTTGCTTTCATATATGAATAGCATACTCATTATTTAGTGGGCAAGTTGTGCAAGAAAAATGTTGTAATTGGTTGGATGTGTTGTGATATTGTAGGCAGTAGTTGTAAGCATTGATCCTCGAAGGGTGTACGTAAAGGACCCCAAGACCGTGGAATTCAGGACTGTGAAAGTGAGAAACCCAGGTAGTTGCATTCAGATATTCTCTTCCAAAGTAATTAAGTAGTTTACCTACATCCAGTATTTCCTCATAGAAAGAGAAGTCATTTGCCCAAGAACGACTTAAAATCACATTATCACTCGACCAAGATAAAATGGGGGCAAGAAGGGAATATGAATGACTGAAGTCTGTCTACTGGTTTCAGGTCCAAATGGAGAAGAATATGCATGGTACCAGTGCACGGTGGGCAGTGACTCTTTTTTGTTATAAATTACAAACCATTATTCTTCTAATCTCATTCTCTTATTGGTGTCACATGGAATATCAAGATTGTTATTCACGGTTGATAGTTTTTATATGTCACCCGGAAATTCAATTTAATTCTATGTTTCAAGGTGAGTGGTGGGAGAGAAGGCCGCCCTATTGGAGCTTATGAGCTTGCGAAAGCTGTTGAGGAATTAGGAGCTGGGGAGATACTGCTAAACTGCATTGATTGTGATGGTACGTTCATGAATTCATATTTTTATCCTACATGGGTCTGAAGATGGTCAATGGCATAGTTTGGTATTTCTGCTGTAATATTTGTCAAGCCACACTGCCACAGTAAGATTTACATGTCCTTTCTGCTTTTGTATGTCGAGAAATTGTAACCATTGCACCAAAAGGGAACTGTTTTAAAAGCAAAAACATAAAAAAGAGGGGGGCGGGGGGATGTTTTCGATATAGTATTCCCAAAACTAGCTTTTGTTGTATTAGAAGTTAGCTTCATCTTTGGACTCACTGCTTGCGTTGTATTAAAATTTTCCTTAACAAATGGTAAAATTGGATGGGAGGAGTATTTGCTATATTATGCCTTCCTTTGTCTGTGAAATTATTTTTCTTTTTCCCTTTAATCTACTTCTCCTAATACTTAAGGTCAGCTGTTTCTGCTCTTAACTTGCATGGTGTGATCCATGGTACTTGTGAATGGAACCATACAAAACTTGCATAATTGGCCACTCTAGATATGGCTTATTTTTTTGTCTTATTAGGACAGAATTTTCGTTCACCCATTAGCTCTACTCCAAAGCTTCCGATCTTGTGGTTTTTCACTTCTTGTTAGGAGAGCAGATTGGTCATTCAACCTGTGGGTTCCTTTTTGGCTCTTTCAACTATCCATTTCATGTATTCTTGGGATAATGTAATGCCTAATTATTGTTCTTCTTATTTCATTTCAGGTCAAGGAAAGGGATTTGATATAGACCTAATTAAGTTGATTTCAGATGCTGTAAGCATTCCTGTGATTGCAAGCAGTGGAGCTGGAGCTGTTGAACACTTTACAGAGGTCTTCAGAGAAACAAATGCTTCTGCTGCCCTTGCTGCTGGAATTTTCCATAGAAAGGAGGTGAGATGACTATATTATATTAAACAATGCCTTCTTTTTGTGCGTTTAAGTTGATCAATGTTCAGTTTCGGTGAGCTCGATAACAGAAGAGATTGATTGGCAGAAGTTAGATGAGAAAAACACGTGAATCTTTGGATAATCAATGAAAGGTAGATGCCGGTGTTTCTGCTGAGTGCTGACAGCATGCACCTCTTCAGAGAAATCAGATACCTACTGTTTGCGGTTAATGAGCAAAGCCTCACCTATAAAGGGGCTTTTTATATCTTCTAAAATGGATCTAAGTAATATCTGCTGGTTAGCATAATTAACCACTCTTGAAAGTGCCTTTATATTTCTTCTAGAAAGTGTGTATTTCAGTAACATATGTGGCTTTAAACATAGCTATTGGTAGCCTCATGTTTCATCCAGACCCCCCCCCCACACACACACACATTAACGAGAGAGTAAAATAAACATAAACAAGGTTGAACTAGAGTTCTTGGGAGGGAAGTATTTGTTTAATATTCGTACACATAATATGGATCTCTGACTGAGTTCCCTGTTGTAATATTCGTACACATAATATGGATCTCTGACTGATGTAGGTTTTATAATTTGTCTCCTGAATTTCAGGTTCCGATTCAAGCTGTGAAAGAGCACCTGTCAAAGGAAGGCATAGAGGTTAGAAAGTAACCACATTTTTGTTATGGAGCAACTCGATGTGCAGTCATATCCTCTGCCAATCCTTGTTACTTGATGTTTATACCGCGGAATATCAGTTTCTTTTATCTTGTCGCTGTGAACAAGTCTCTTTCAATGTCTTGCACTCGTAACCTCGTGCCAATTTTGAGCAGGTTATCATTGTAAAATTGTACTGTTAAATTATTTGTGTACCCTCTCTCAAATATATCAGTTTTTACTTGGATATGTCTGTGGGTTAATAGCTCTGAGTATCATCGTGGTTGGTTATGACATAGAGGGCTTAGTTATTCAGAAAGTTTTACTTAGAAAGATGAATACCTTTCATTGAGAGTGAGCAACAAAGTTTACTACTTTCTTAGCTGATATTATTTTCCTATTTGATCATGATTTAATTCTTTTAACTCCTAGAAATCAACATTGTTCATTAATGCATCTTTAAGAAAGTAGTCTGTTACATTGTAAAACTTTTAAATTAATGCAACAAAAACTTTGTTTCATAGGTTACAAAGCAATTAATAGTGAAAAAATTTCCGTTTTGTTAATCTAGAGTTGCATATATATACTTTGTAGAAGTTACAACCACAAATTATTTATTTGCTACGAAATGTTCATAAAATTAATTTGTTAAACTAATTACCACAGTATGCAGCTAAATTGATCACTCTGATTTAGAGCGAAACATTTCCTAGCTCACAAAATTGATTTGATCAATTTAAGAGAAGTATTGCATACAAATATGTCTTCGAATTTCTTGATTATGATAATTTTGGGAACTATGATGTACACAACTTATGCTCGAAAGCTTATCGGATTAGATTTTCCCGATAATTATAATAATAATGTTTCACAAGTTACAGGCTCATTTGGAGGAGAAGAATTAGATCTTCCCAATAACAATAATAATGTCCCACAAGCTAGAGACTCAATGGGAGGTTATGGAGTAAGTTATTCCAATAATTATGATACTATTCCACAAGATACAAACTCAGTTGGAGGTGGAGGTGGAATTGGAGGATTTGGTTTTCCTGATAATTATAATAATAACAAGGTTTCACGAGTTAGTGGCTCATTTGGAGGCGGAGGTGGTGGTGGAGGACATGTTGGTCCTGGTGGCATAGATTTTGGAATAGGTGTTGGTGTTGGAGGTGAAGTAAGTGTACCCGGTGTTGGATCAATTGGTGGTGGTGGAGGTGGCGGAATAGGTGGAAGCATAGGCCGAGATGGTTCGGTATCTATGGGAGGTGGTGGAGGTGGAGGCATTGGTGGTCGAATAGGTAATGTAGGCTTTGGGGGCGGGCAAGGTTTTGGTGGTGGCCAAAGTTTTAAGGGAATTCCTAATTAATTTGTTTGTCTAGTTTTATTGATGAAAATAATGAATTCACAGTTATTTATGTATGTTCAATTTAATTGTACAAGTAAATGAAATCATCAAAAGGATAAAAGAATAGAGATGAAGTATACAAGTATATGTAGTACTCCCTCAATTTCAAAATAATTGAATTGTTAGAGTATGACACATATTTTTTTTTAAAAAAAAGACATAAATTAATCATGTTTTTCTATTTTTGTCTTTTCAAACTCCATGTTAACTCTCAGTACTCATTTAATTCATTCTTAGAACTCAAACTAGGAAATTTAATTAATGAAGGGTAAAATTGGAAAAAATTTCCAACAATTCAATTATTTTGGAATGGAGGGAGTAACAATTTCCTAGATCAAATCAATGGAAGTACATGACATATATTACTTAATTTATGACTATATTTTTTTCCTCTTAAAGTTCAATCAAAACAGACTTAATATATACTTTGCAATTTTAAATAACATATCAAATTGGATTTCAGTTATATACATTAAAATCTTATGCGCTTTGGGTGTTTAATGGTCAATTAATTCCTTCAACATGTGATAGGAATGTCAAATGAAAGAGAGAAAAATGAACCATTTGAAAAGTTGGTCAGTCGAACTCAAATTAAAAATCTTTTACAATAAAAAAATAAGTCTTCAAAAGATTTCAAATACGCCGATGATGAATGCAATATCTAATTATAATCTCTTTATTTAAATCACCAAATATAACAACTAGCAATATATCTAGTGATTTTCATTTTTCACTTTCCAAAGGTGCCTAGAGAAGCCAGACATATACAACATATCCACCTCCAAGTCTGAACTATACTCAAACGTAGTTAATCAGTTTTGTGACTTTGCTCAGCTTCTAGCGTTGCAAAGGATATAAATTTCTAATTAAATTCATATGTATAACTAACCAATTAATTGCATCTTATATCCTCAAATAGGAATATTCAACCTTTTGTTAAAGAATTTAGATTGTAAGAAAATTGAGGTAAGTGGTACATGTTGGACTAGACTAAAAGTAATTAAAATAAGAAAAAAAAAATCCTCTTTCTCCTTAAATATTGTTACCTAAGGTAAATAATCGTTTATTATAAAATGTAAATTATGTATATACGTATATATTAAACCTTATGTTATGGAGTAGTATGTTGTAAAGTACATATTAGACTAGACCAAATTATGTTACTACAACAACAACAACAATCCAGTGAAATCCCACAACGTGGGGTCTGGGAGGGTAGAGTGTACGCAGACCTTACTCCTACCAAGGTAGAACGACTGTTTCCGAGAGACCCTCGGCTCAAAAAAAGGCATAAAAAGGGGGTCAGATAAGGTTAAGAAATTCAAAGCGCTATAGGAAAATAAATAACGACAGCGTCACAGATAAAATAGAGTAATCAAAAGTACAGAAAGTAATAAATAGTAACAGAAATAGCAGAAATGAGAGTACAAGGAATTGTAATGTGCTAATGCGCCTACGAATAGGGAAGAATAACGAGACTATGTACTAGTCTTCTACCCTAATGTGGGTCCTCCACACCCTCCTATCTAATATCATGTCCTTGGTAAGCTGTAACTGAGCCATGTCCTGTCTAATCACCTCTCCCCAATACTTCTTCGGCCTACCCCTACCTCTTCTGTAACCATCCATGGCCAACCTCTTACACCTCCTCACTGGGTCATCTGTGTCTCTCCTCTTCACATGCCCAAACCATCTCAGTCGCATTTCCTGCATCTTGTCTTCCACCGAGGCCACTTCTACCTTATCCCGAATAGCCTCATTTCTAATCCTGTCGCTCCTGGTGTGACCACACATCCATCTCCACATTCTCATCTCGGCAACTTTCATCTTTTGAATGTGAGAAATCTTAACTGGCCAACACTCTACCCCAACAACATAGCCGGTCTAACCACCATTTTGTAGAACTTGCCCTTAAGTTGTGGTGGCACCTTCTTGTCGCATAGCACTCCAGAAGCGAGCCTCCATTTCATCCACCTTGCATGATAGACCTAAGATACTTGAAACTACTTCTCTTTTGAATGGCTTGAGCACCAAGCTTAACTTCCACGCCAACCTTCTGAGATGTCTCACTGAACTTGCACTCTAAGTACTCTGTCTTGGTCCTACTCAGCTTAAACCCTTTAGACTCCAAGGTATGTCTCCAATCCTCCAGCTTAGCATTAACTCCACTACGAGTCTCATCAATCAGGACTATGTCATCTGCGAAAAGCATACACCATGGCACCTCACCTTGAATTTGTTGCGTCAATGCATCCATCACCAAGGCAAATAAAAATGGACTAAGAGCTGATCCTTGATGCAACCCCATCCCAACTGGAAAATGCTCTGAGTTCCCTCCTACTGTCCTTACCCTGGTTTTAGCTCCCTCATACATGTCCTTGATCACCCTAATGTATGTCACAGGTACATCTTTATCCTCCAAACATTTCCATAGTATCTCTCTTGGAACTTTATCGTAGGTCTTTTCTAAGTCGATGAATACCATATGCAAGTCCCTCTTCCTCTCCCTATATTGCTCCACCAGTCTCCTCATAAGATGAATGACTTCTGTAGTTGAGTGTCCCGGCATAAATCCGAACTGGTTCTCTGAAATAGACATGCCTCTCCTCACCCTCATCTCCACCACTCTTTCCCACACTTTCATAGTGTGCTTAGTAACTTGATACCTCTATAGTTGTTGCAACTCTAGATATCCCCTTTGTTTTTGTCTAGAGGGATCATTACACTCGACCTCCATTCTTCGGGCATCATTGCCATTTTAAATATGACATTAAATAACCTAGTTAGCCACTCCAAACCTACCGAGCTGGCGCTCTTCCAAAATTCCCCAGGAATCTCGTCAGGTCCGGTTGCTCTTCCCCAGCGCATCCTACGAACAACACCCTCAACCTCTTCGACCTTAATACTCCTGCAATATCCAAAATTGCGACGCCTCCCTGTATGTTCCAAATCTCCCAACACAAAGTCTCTGTCCCCTACGTCATTCAAGAGTTTATGGAAGTATGACTGCCACCTCTGTTTAATGAGAGTCTCCTCTACCAATACTTTTCCATGCTCGTCCTTAATGCACTTCACTTGATCCACATCGCGTTCTCTTCTCTCCCCGCCTTGGCTAGCTTGAACAATTTCCTATCCCCACCTTTTTCTTCTAGTTCAGCATAAAGGCGTTCCTGCCGTTTTTGCCGTCGAAACAGCCGACTTCGCCTCCTTCTTCGCTATCTTATAAAGTTCCTTATTTGTCCACTTCTCCACCTCATCCGTGCTTTCTATCAACTTCGCGTACGCCATTTTCTTTGCTTCCACCTTCCCTTGCACTTCTCCATTCCACCACCAGTCCCCTTGACTAGACCAAATTATGTTATTTTCTGAATTTACATCTGTGTGTCAACGTAAAAAATATTTATATCTTGTAATAATATTTAGATTTGGTCAACCTAGAAACTCAAGAGGTTTTTAATTAAGCTGTGAATAATTTTTCACCCATTAAATACTACTGTTACAAATATAATACTTATGTTCCGTTTTGGTTCTCACATTAATTATCGAGAATTTAATTATATTCAGCTATATTATATCTCTACTATATATATAAATATATAATATAACTCTTGGCGCTGTGTATATTTATATTTTGTAAAATCACTTTATCTCTTCAACACAAATACAAACATCAAGAATGAAAAGTAAGAATTCTTCAACGTTTTTTTTTAATATGTGTAAATGTTTTATATTATTTATTTATTTAATTTAACGTATTGTGACAGATAATTCACATTATTTAATAATCTCATCAAAATAAAAACTTATATAATTTTCATGCAGTGTCAACACAATATTCGAAGGCATTTATTTTTCTAATTCTTTTGAGAGTATTTGCACGTGACACGTCAGCTAGAAAACTCCAGGGAGATGCAGTAGCTACAGTCTTTGAGATCCCTGTTGAAAATGGCGTAGGATTTGGTCAAATTATTGGAGGAGCTGGTGGTAGTAGTGGCGGCGGCGGCGGTGGTGGAGGTGGTGGTTTTAGTGGTGTAGGTGCAGGGTTTGGATTTGGCTACGGTGGTGGCCAGGGATCGGGTTTAGGTGGTAACGGCGGTGGTGGTGGAGGAGGCGGAGAGAATGGAGGACATGGCGCAGGAATTGGATTCGGCTATGTTAGCGGCCAGGGGTTAGGTTCCGACGGCTGGAACGGTGGTGGCGATGGCGGAGGCGGGGAGAATGGTGGTGATGGAGGACATGGTGCAGGATTTGGCTACGGTTGTGGCCAGGGATGGGGTTTAGGCGGTAACGGAGGCAATGGAGGTGGTGGCGGAGAGAATGGTGGCAGTGGAATCTGATTGGAGGAGTTGAAAACTTGAAATAGCATGAACACGAGTACAAGTCATTTAAAGCATGGAGTACTACTCATGCATGCTTCTATTTTTCTTTTCGTTCTAATTTTTCTGTTTTATCTTTAATCCTTTAGGAGATTTATTGAGTTGAGATGTAGTGTACTTTGTCTCTCCAATTGGCAATATAAAAAATTTCATCTTCTTAACTCCACTTTAATTTGTAATGGCTTCTTGGTTTTGCACATATTAGAATTAAAATTTTTCTCTCATACATATTATTACTACAAAATAATTAGTAGTAGTACGTGAGTTTTTTTTTTTCCTTCCATTGTCTGCCCTCTTGGTTTTGCACATATTAAGCCCACGTTTATATTCACAAGTTTCAAATGTCATGTCTACCTACTTTTATAAAATTCCATGCCTACTTAAACTTTAATACACAGTGAAAAGCATAGCTAAATTACATGTAATTTTGCCAGAACCTAGAAGAGTCAATTGTCTATATCTAATTGTACCATTTGCCCTTCAAATTAATTGATCTTTAATGTTTGCTCCTAACAATAGAATTCATGCCTACCAAAACAGTCTTACGATGCAAAAAATTAACAACTTTTACCCGTGAAAATGTTATTTGCCTATATAGGGTTGCAGTACAAGGACCCCCATTAAAAATTGAAAGGCTTGTGGCATGGCCCTTAATAAGATGAGTATCTCAACCGATTATCTGAACTTTCACCCTGTCAGTGAGAATTCAATTCCCCACCCATTTTTTTTTTTTAAAATCCTTAATAAGAACATATGCTATTCCCATCACCACCACAACATAAAAAAGAAGCAGATGATTGCAGTTTAATCAGTCTTTAAAATAATGAGGACCAACAAAGGATGAATTTTTTCAAACGTGTATAAGCTCCACTCCAGAAGAAAATACTAAAGCCAAAAGGCTGCAGGGCAGAAATGCAAGAATCCCAATTCAAAGATGGTTTAATATGGTTTAATATATTGAAACGAGAAATAAACATTATGCAAAGTATATATAGTTGTGCAAAAGGGTGAGTGGGGAAGGAAGGCAAAATCTTTATGGCTCTCTACATCTGCAAATCTCAAATATAGCTGTGGCTGCAATAATCAGAGGACCAAAGCAACACCTAAGGCCAACAAAACTCTGATTTTGCCATTTATTCTGGTTCTATGTTTGAGTGTACACTCAGGTATACCCCCGAAGGATCAAAATCAAAAGCCAGATGTTGTTTCCCATCTTAAACATCAAGGAGTAAGCGACGGGGATCTTCCACCACATCCTTAATTCTTCTCAAGAAGAACACTGCCTCTCTTCCATCGATCAGCCTATGATCGTATGTCAGAGCAATGTACATCATCGGTCTTGGGACAATATTACCTCCGACGACCATTGGGCGACTGACTATTGAATGCATTCCCAAGATAGCCGACTACAAAATCAAGCAGTAAATTTTAGATGGTGACATAGCTCTACAACTACAAGGTAATTGCAATCACTTCCAACGATACATACCTGGGGAGGATTTATGATAGGGGTACTGATAAGACTTCCATACACTCCACCATTTGAAATGGTGAATGACCCTCCAGCCATTTCATCAATAGATATGCTTCCATCATTTGCCCTCTTAGCAAGGGTGTTAATTGTCTTTTCTATCTCAGCAAAATTCATCTGCTCAGCATTGCGGATAACCGGAACAACAAGACCCTGAGCAAGGAGAAAAAAGAATACTTCATATCATGCCTGAAGTCTCTCTCTTGCACTTCTCATTTTACTGTCAACATCTATGAAAACACTTGCAGTTCTCATTTTTACTTTAAACATCTATAAAAACATTGCCAAAAACTCAAAAAGCAGATTCCATATAAAAGAGAGTTTGAAGGACAAATTGAGACTGATTAGGAATGATGCAAGACGTGCCCATGTAATCTGAAACTTTTTGAGGCAAAGAAAGAGCTAGCTTGCCTTTGATGTACCAACAGCAATACTGATGTCTATATAATCCCTATATATGATGTCATCGCCATCGATAACTGCATTAACTATTGGCTGATTCTGGAGTGCGCTAACTGCTGCCTGAAATTTATAAACATTTTAGGCCAGAATTTGACAACGAATATATAAAAACAAACAGAAATTAGTCTTCCTCTTCGTACTTTGACAAATCCGGACATGAATCCTAACTTCACTCCATGCTTTTCAACAAAGGCATCTTTGTAATCAGAGCGGAGCTTCATCAAATTTGTCCTAAAGAGAACAACAATGAAGAAAGAAATACAACATAAGGTCAATCTAAATCCGCCACTAGAAGAATCCAAACGTATCAGCCTCTTAACTTGATAATAGTATGCAAAACAAATACTACTACATCACATATGATAAATGCCCACACCCCTCCTAGATCAGAACAGAGACCAATCTGCTTCTAGGAAAATAAATTGGAAAAGGTAACTGAAGTTTATAACCTTAAATTCCAGGTTTCTGTTTAAGAACTTACTTTTTCATTCATACAAGGCACTTAATATGAAAATCTATAAGATAAAAACTAACATGAAGATTTAGATCTTCCAAAATCAAACTAGATCAATTTTCTGTTTCTCTAAACGTACGTGCAGAAATATTAGCACAAAAAGATAGTGTCTTATACAAAATCAATCCAAACTTACATATCAACTTCATTGAATGTCGTCAGTAAAGCAAATGTGTTCTGAGAATCTTTCAAACGAGTGGCAACTCTTTTTCTAAGCCTGGTCATGGGAACCTGTCATCAAAAAAGATTATAAAAGTTAACACACAGTAATTGCCATGATACATAAACGAGTAGTACCATGAAAATGAGATTACAACAGCATTAGCTATTGACTCACTCGTCTTTCCCGTTCTTTGGGAGGAAGTTGGAGCTCTGTAGGAGAGCGTTTAGGGGGTGGAGGTGAACTTCCCTTAGGCTTCTCCTTGACGGGAGTTGTTTCAACTTGAGGTTTTGCCTTTTCCTCTTTCTTATCCTCAGCTGGAGAAGCTACTTTCTCAGAGGGCTTCTCAGATGGAGCAACATGTTCCACACCCTCACCAGACTTTGAAATGATAGCAACTTTATTGCCTGGTTCGACAGTGTCCCCTTCCTTGGCTACAAACTACAGATATTCAAAAACAGATTCAGAAGTTGTTGATCACAAAACAAAAATGTAATAAACTAGGTGGTGGGAGGTTGTGCAAAGCAGAGTTCCAGTGCCAAAGATGTTCTTACCTTTTGGATTACACCAGTTTCAGGACTGGTAACATCAATTGTTACCTGTCAAATAAAGACCATTCAAATATAAGCGCCATTAATCTCCAGAGAGACCTGGGATAAGGTGATCAAAATCAACTAACATTAGAGGCTAGATACCTTATCTGTTTCAATCAGAGCAATTGGTTCATCAGCTTCTACTCTGTCACCAACATCTGTCCATATAGAAGGAAAGATGAAAGAGAGTAAGTACAGAGACTCAATGTATACTAATGCATATAAGATAGATCAGAGACTATATCAATAAAGACATACTCTTAAGGAACGTGGCCAGTGTCCCATCACTTATGGATTCACCCATATATGGAACAACAGCGTCAACGGTATCACCTTCATTACAATTATTGACAGGCAAATAAAAGAAAAAAATGTGAGTAACTGTAGCAATACAGAATAAGGGAAAAGGAATGGCAGAGAAAAGGAGAAAGCAAATGAAAAACATTTAAAATATAAATGGAAGCTGTCAATAAATTATTGCATGATGCATTAAGAAATCCAAAGTTGTTTAAACTGCAACAAGTGCCAATTTCCAACTAACTCTTAATTTCTTCTACTCCACCAGATTCTAAGCTATAAGATAGGGTCATCAAACTAATTGAACTAGCATCTTATCATATAATCTTTTAACAATAATGATTTGCACTTATTGAATAGAGACATATTGACATTGTGACCCTTGAATGAGAAGGCAACATGGAGTGATCACGTAGTTCCTATGAGGCGAAGATGATGGGATAGGTCCTTCTTGATGTCATCGATGTTGATGATAATGGCAGTCTTGATCCTAGAGATGATACTGAACTTTATACGGAGTTGGAACTAGCTATATTTTTTTGAAATTGAGTTAACTAGCTATATCCTCTGGGTAGAAAATGCATATAATTCTTCCACTTCCAAACAGAAATTTGCAAATGACTACAACTAACAGCCAATCATTTGGCACAATAATAGGAAATCATAAGATACCTGTCACACTTTTTTGTATCTATAATATAATTCTATATAAGACTGCAATCCCAAAAAAGAGGAAAGGGAAGGGCAACTTCAATAAACTATGTGAAGATGATAACAATTTAGAAGAGAAGGTACAAGTGATTTAGGAATATCTAACTGATAATTTATAAGTTCAAAGTGCTACAGAATACAGGTGATGGGACCATGATCAACTGCAGGAACAATACCAAGAGACCAAGAAACATTTTTGAACAATATTATATTCAGTGTAAGCATGTCCATGACTAATTTCATTTGCATCGACGTTCCAGCCAAGCTTAATAAATTATTACAAAAATATACCACTATTTGCGCAGAAAGGCCTGCTCCGATTTGGTAGTATTGGACTTGAGCAAAGATTGGTCACAGCCCTGCAAGCAATGCACTAATTCATATAACCAATTGCTCTGTGTGTGTGTGATTGAGAGAGAGAAAGAGAGAGAGAGAGAGAGAGAGAGAGAGGGAGAATGAATATATCACCAAGTCTCGTATTTTTTCTAATAAACATGCAACAACAAATATGCCTCAATGCCAAACAAGTTAGGTCAGCTATATGAATCCAAGCATCACAACAAGGTAAAAATTGACGTATCTGAACATTCCCGAGCGCTTAAACACTTTAAATTGGGTAAATACATATTATAAATTAGGACAACCAAAAATGAAGTATCTAGGCTTGATTAGTAGAGAACAACTAAAATTGCTAACATATACTAATTATCTTTGATTGCTATTCCATCTCAAATTTGCATGGAGATTCAATATAATCTTCTTCATGTCAAGACTTCTTCAAGTGTTTTATCAGTTAGCCAATCAAATTGCATTAGCCTATTGTTGCTAGGAATCTTTTTAATTGGTTATAGGGGAAAACGTGACATTCATCAAAAGAAATAGCAGAATTTTTAAGGCAAAAGAAGAAACATACAGTGCCTTAAATTTAGATGCTTTTTGTTGATGCTTTTTGGTGCAATCTAGATTTTGATCAAGATGTAGATGATATTTTAGACACAATACCTGATTTGCACAACTTGTAATTACGTCAATTACACTGGCTTAGAGCAAATATTTTATACGATATATTATTTACACATCAAAATAAAATAAAATGAGTGGCACTATTGATATCACCGTAGGACATCCCAAATGCTTCAAGAAAATTTCAAAATATATGAAGTTTTGCACAACAAACTAACTAATCAAACAAAATTCAACAATTACTATCATAGTGCAAGTATTTCACTTGTTTTCTCTTTTGAAAATCAAGCTATTCATTATATCACAGGTACATTCATTAACAGAGGTCTACTATCTCCTTCTCCTCTGAGGACATGCACCTACTGGCACTCTTAACACAGAGTAATTAATTGGAGCATCTCAACTTTTAGTTACTCATTCAACGAAATGAAAATACAAAGCAGATCCAACAGCCCCGATTAGGTCCCTGAGAAATGCAGATATAAAAACTACAAAGCAATGGAAAATTCTGCCGATTTTATCCTCGCCAGAGAAAAATAGAATGGCTTATTCAATAAAGGACATTGTGCAATATTCATGCTCTAAGATTCAAATAAAATATGAAAGGTGTTTAGCAATAATATATACCAACCTTTCTGGCCGCAAATTTGATGAGCACCCTGTATTAAGAAGTAGAAGCTCATTATAACAGCTGACACCAGCATAAATGCACTGACTCATCATAGATTAATTACACATACCAGGCAGCACAAGCTGATTGAAATTTCGCACGTGACCACATTGTCTAGTAAGCAATGATATCTGTTCTCATTTTCAAAATATGTCACGACAACATTTTAAATGGGATTAGAAATAAAAACAGCAGCAAGACAAATAGCATGAAGGTTCATGTTCGATATGATGAGGCAGAGGACAAAAACAAGAGTCTTACTGGTCAAGTATCAAAAGGGTTGCCATAGACAGTATGTCATGGAATCTGAATAGCTTACTAAGTGCTTGTTTGGATAAGCTTATAAAAAGTAGCTTATATTCTATCCTTGGGACAGAGTTACATGATACTTGTTACTGGTGGGAAGTGGCAGGTATCTCGTGGAATTAGTCGAGCACAAAAATAATGTACTTATCCAAAAAATGACCGAATCTTAACAACTTACCATGAAGTTAACTTCAGCTAAAAGGGAAAAATTTCTTTTTCTTTTTGCCAAAAGATATTACAAAATCAATTTAACGAAAAATTCACCACCATAAAATAGCAATTTAGCTGTGTAATACTAATAAACTCCAAATACAGAAAAAAGAGGATAAATCATAAATAGGCATTACCTCTTCTGCTGCGGCAGATGGAATTCTAGATTTAGATACTGCAGGTCGAACCGTATGCAGAGATTTCCTTACACACTGGTCCAGCAAAAGCAATAATTCCAGTAACTCATTAAATATGCAATTTATATATAAAAACAAACGCAATAAAACTAAATCAGGATTCATACCGAAGTAGAAGAGGCGCTAGAAATGACTTTGCGCCTTAAAACACCTAACATCGCAGCTCTCGATCACTTAGAACTGTGAAATCAATACAACAAAAAATCAAAAAACACGACTACGAATACTGTAAACAGATCTTGCGTAACATGCAAAAGGCAGAAAAAAATGAAGAGTGAGAAGGAAGATTTTTGACCTGAAGAAAATTGAAATTTGAAGAGATGGTAGGGTTGGAGAAGAAGGCGCCGATTGAAAATTCGCCCAAGAAGTTGTTCTAACAGCTGCTTTTTGCTTCCTTTATTACTACTCGGCGAAAGATGGAAAATGCAATTCGAACCTGTCAATTTGTCCCCCAAAAGAGCCAAATTATTTAAATTGACTCGTGTTTTTATTATTGGGATTTTTTACGTTATACCTTGACTATTTATTAGTGCTTCCTGTGCTAAATGTTTCCACTTATTTATCTATTTTAATTAATTATGAGGCTTTATATTACTTTAATAATTAGTCTCAATCTTTTTTAGTAGTAATATAAAAAACTAATAGTAAATAATTAAATTTAAAGTTTTAAAATAAAATTAATTTAATAAAATATATCTCTATTTATAATTTCTTTAAGAAATATGTCAAGTCAATAATGACCATGTAGATGAAACAGATGGAGTATTTGCTTTGGGCTACATTAGTAAAAAATTTCACTTTATAGATAAAATGTTACTTGCATAGTTTAGAATATCAAGAGATAATTTATTACTTGTTATTAATTATAGTCATTTTTCAATATTTTTTAAGATATTATATTTAAAAATTGATATAGTAAATTTTTCATTCTATTCCGTATTTATTATTAGATGTGTCAAGTTGATACTACTGGACATATATATAAAAAAATCGGATGGAAATATTTATTTAAGGCTATCATTCCCTAAAATTGTTAAAAAAATATATTAATTAAAGATGGAGGAATAATTGTCATCTTTTTATAGTTTTTTAATAGTAAGTGACTTGTCATCTCATAGAAGTCGTGCGTACCTTCAAATAGAAATAACGATTTCCCTTCCATTTTATGCAATAATAATATGCTGATTACTACGCATAACTCACATTAGAGAATTTTCTTTTTATGTTCGTTCAAATTTTTCATATATATTTAAAAAATGGAAATATAAAATAAATAATAACGCCTCAATCACAGTTAAGTTGGGTCCCCATACCATATGAATTCTCACACACCATTATTGTTTTAATTAACTTCATCTTATATCTGTACTATATAATATTATACTGTTTTAATTTGTTTGTCTGATTTTAATTTGACACATAAATTAATAAAGTAAATAAGACTTTTAAATCTTATGAGAATGCACCAAATTGCACTTTAATCTAGTAATATTAAACATGTTACGTGAAAAGTTTGAATAAAAAAAAAAGACATTCTATTTGAAAATAATCAAAAAAGACAATAAGATAAATAAATTGAAATAATTTTTTTTTGACTAGAATAACAATGACGATAATAACGAGAATATAGTATACACCATGTTTATTATGAACTAATAAGTGTTAGCCTATTACAATTTATTTTTTTAATTTGAATTTAAGTTCGATAATATAATCAAGCTTAATATAACAATGATTCTTTAATTAGGATTTAGAGTGATTGGATCATTGCTTTTAATGGTTGTTTGTTCACTACTATGATCAGTCCTAATTATTCTTCTTCAATCATATGCCACATTAATGATGTGTTTGTAAAGAGAGCCTATTCTTCACAGGCGGCTCAAGCTAACAAGTGGCTTAAAGCCAAAAAAAATTCTATTCTTTTAATTTTTTTCTATGCAAAGTTATTTCTTTTTTCTTTAATGAAAATTTTACTTTTTTAAATAGTACTACATTCATTTTAATATTTTATCAGATTTTGATTTGATATAAAAATAAAAAAGTAAAAGATTTTTGAATCTTATAATTTTAAACTAAAGATATATATATAAAGATATTTTTAATCTTATGATTTTAAATATGACAATGGAAAGTTAAATTTAAAAATTGACATTAAATAAATAAATTTTTTTTAATGTTTCAAAACAAACTTAAAAAAAATAACACAAACAATTTAAAAGACACAATATAATTTTTTTCTTTAAAAGAAACTAATATAAATTTTATTATTACTAAAAATTGAGATCCCTAAAATTTGGAGGCGTAAGACGAATGCCTTAAAAGCATTGAGTTGCCCTTGCTTTTATCAAATGAAATAGAATCAAAGAATTAAAAAACAGGTGAGGTAAATTATTGTTTTTTCCTGTTTCAATTTATATGTCTCATTTTGAATTTTGAGATTTAAATAATATTTTCTCATATATATATATATATATATATAATATTTTTATATTATTAATTATTGTAATTTATACTAGTATACATATTTTTTAAATATATAAAAAAAATTAATTCATAAAAGAATTTTTGTGCACAAATTCACGATTAAAATTAAACTGTTTGATAATTAAATCTGAATTATACCATATAAATTGAAATTGAAAAAATATTTTAAACAATTTCCTATACTATATTTTAAGTTAATTTTTTTTGTTGGTATAATCTTCTCATTTTAGAGCTTTATTGACTTTAACTATTTCAAGTTCACGCTTTATAAAAATTCATTAAAGGAGGTAAATAATCATATTAAGGATATTTTTTCATTCTCAAAAACTCAACTTACAATTTCGTAGAAACATAATCTTGTATTATTATGATATCTTTTTCTTGAATCGAGTTTCTATCAAAACAATTTCTCTATTTTTATAAGGTAGTCAAATTTGCTCACACGTTATTTTTCTTAGACTCAATTTATGATTGATATTACTCTCATTTATTATTGTATAATAATTGTGAGTTTAAATTTTCCCTCTTTGATTCCTTAATAATTTTGTAGTGGAATTTTTTTTAAATGGTGATTTGCTAGAGGCTCGAATAACTTCATACATGATTTTTTCCCCTAATTTATTAACCAACATTACATTACACCGTACTCACACGTTTCACAAAACATAACATGAAATTAAAATGCCAAGGAGCAATATTAATACAATAGCTTTAACGCCACTGCTAGTTACGTTACTTTCACGGCCATCCGCCGCCATATCCACCTCCATATCCTCCGCCGGCTCCACTTCCAGGTCCGCCATACCCTCCGCCGGTTCCACTACCAGGTCCGCCAAATCCGCCTCCAACGTTGCCGCCTACACCACCGCCAATTCTGCCGCTGCCACTTACTCCACCGCTAACCCCGCCGCTGCCACCTATTCCAATGCCAGGTGGACTGCCGCCAGTGCCACCGCCCATGCCTCCAGCACCAGCACCAACACCTGCACCAGCTCCAGCACCAATCCCAACTCCAACCCTACCTTCAGCTCCTCCACTAACGGGCCCAGCTCCCATACCCAATCTTCCTCCGATTCCGGCGCTAACGCCACCACTAATGGATCCTCCCACACCCGGCCCAGTTGGCACACCTGTTTGATAAACACAACAATACTAGTGAGTAATCATGACGAGAGGCTATGAATTTTATCGTTAGATCGTCCATATCTAATATATTTAATAAAATTATTATCCCCTTTCTTTAACCAAGCTAACTTTGCAGATGTTGTACATTAACGTAGCTCGATCAGTTGCTATCTTTTAGATGCAACTCGAAAAATTTATTTTTTATATAATATCTTGTAAATCACATCAGAAATGTAAATTATACCAGACAAGTTTGATACAGTAAACTTAATTAAAAAAAATATGGACAGAAAAAATCAATCACTGACCTTCCGTATGAATACTAGATACCTGCTGCACTAACTCAACAAAATATAAATTATAGGCAAATTCGAAACAAACTCAACTGAACAAATATTGAGGAATTAATCTCTGACCTTTTTTATGATACTCTCTGTTGCATCAACTCAAAGACCCTTAACAGGAATAATATATAGAGTTGGAAGGGGCTACTTGTAAGTTGGAACCATCAGTTCTCTTAATTTATTTAAAACTTAAATTTATTTTCAATTTAAGTAAAATATTGAAAATGTCAAGTACTTTTTTATGTAAAGCCTTAAAACTTATTTCTATTTTTTTTTAAAATATTACCTTTTTCGATTAAAAAATAATGATCTAGTTTGACTTAATACAGAGTTCAAGAAAATAAAGAATATTTTTCAATCAGGTGATTTTAAATTAAAGTTATATCAAATATATCAAAATATCTTTTAACTGAAATTAAAATGTTGCCCAAAAAAAATGATCATTTCTATTAAACAAACCAAAAAGAAAAATATGTCATTTTTTTTAAAACGGAGTAAGTAGTAAAAACCACCTGGGGTTGCATCATCAGCAGCAAATCCACCACCACCAATATTGTTATCTACCCCTCCTTGATAATCAGTAACTCCATACTTTGATGCAACAAGAGAATCATTTTCATTTGGTAAATTTCTAGCACAAACAAGAAAAGCTCCAAGTGAAAGCACCAAAACAAGTGGTAAAAGTTTAGCAAACATTTTAGAAATTTAATATTATCCAAAAGGGTTATAATATAGTAAAAGTTTTGTGTGAGAATTTTGAAGGATTGTAAAGGGGATTTTATAGGCTGAAAAATCCAAAATCCCAACGGTACACTGTATTTTCATTCATTGTACGTAAATGAGTGCATGAATTTTATTTTGACATTTGTAAGCCATGCACGTAAAGAATTTAATTCAGTGTCATCATCACAACTTGAAGAAGTTGACTCTTGCAAATATTAAATTGATGAATATTTAATTTTGATTTTGACTTATTATAAAAATGCTACAGACAAAAGGTAATTTATATGATCTGCATGCGTTACTGCATATGCTATTAACCTACACCTAGAATCCAACTGTTTTCACAAGGGTTGTGTAAATTTAGAGTTAAATTAATAACTCGAATCGATAATATGGTATTAGGCTAATGATTTGAGTTATTGGTTTGTCGTTTTTATAACTCCTACATGACGTTTTATGTGACAATTCGCATTCAAAATGGCATCTTACGTGTAATAGGTTACGTAGGACTCGTGAGTCTACTTGTTCAATTTTATACAAGTTTAAGTATCTACATGTGTACACTCAAAGTTAGAGGACATACATACCAACTGAAGTCAAATTAAAAGACAAATTTATGTATTATGCATATTTTTCTAATAGCAATTCTAAGGCCACAAGATGAAGTTGGAAGGTTATCTTGATACATTTGACATAACTTTAGTTTAGGATCATAAAATCAAAAAAAAATTCTTTATTTTCTTAAACTTCGTGTCAAATTAAACTAGGTCACCACTCTTTTTGAAACGGAGGGAGTATTAGAATTCTTGTTTAGTCCAAATTCAATTTTTGAATGTTTAGGTTTTACGTTCCTCTCCGTTATTTTTATAAAGTAGGATCCAGTCCAAATTCCATATCATCTCAAGGCGAATTAAATAATACTTAAAAAATCATATTGATTATTTATGTAAAGACAGATTAAATCTTATCAAAAAAAAATCTAAAATAAACTCATTCATATATCCAACACAATTTCAATAATCTCTTCTAGAACAATAGTTGATGATGACAAGATTTCTATAAAATCGATTACAAAATTTGACATGAATCACAAATTATCAACTCACATTTCAATCAAAAGATGCTTAAATATTTACTAGTTATTTAGAGAGATGTTAAAACGTTTGCAAATTGTTCAGAAAGATGTTTAAATATAAAAACCTGTGATTCTTAAATGTGTCATTATCACTATTTAAAAAAATATCACATTTACCTAACTTTTAAGACTTGAGTCCTTAATTTGAGTTTTATATTTCAACTATTAGGAGTGCAAATTTACTATATGAACTATCATGATATCACCTTAGACTAATATTTGATAGTGTGTATTATGCTTTCTCTTTTCACTACAACATTTTATGCTTACAGTCATCCTAGAAAAATGTGGCCTAAACTATCAAAAATTGTGGCCTTTGATCAAAGGCCACACTTTTCGGGAGTGGCCTAAAGAAGTGTAACCTTAGACTTTAGGCTAGGCTTTGCAAGTGTTGCCTTATCAGCTACACTTCAGAAGCGTGGCCTATAAGATAAAAAGGCCACGCTTTGTAGTACTAGCAATACTTCGATCTCATACAACTACACCTTTAAGCGTGGCCATCACTTTCTTTTTGGCCACACTTCTAAAGCGTAGCATTTTCTTGCTTATCTACGGCAACACTTCAAAGTGTAGTCTTTGCCAATATACATACCACAATTTACAATTAATAAGCTACACAATTGATGTTCCTATGGCTACAATTTTTAAGTGTTGCAATGTTATTTTGGCTATAAAAATATTTATATAGCATACTTTCTAATGGAAAATTACAATATTGTTTTTGCAATAAATAATCTCAAGCACTAAATTAGCTAATAAATAATTCAAATGCATAACAATAAACTTCAAAAAATAATTTGTCTTGTACTACACATACTTATAAAGCAATATTTTAAAGATGTGTACTAGCAATGAATTTCACAAAATCAAATATTGTGTCCATTTTTACACTAGTTCAAAAATTCTTCATCATCCACTTCAATAGATCGAAGTGACTCATGGCCACCATTCAAATTTGATCACCTCCATTTTCATACACATTCAAAAAATAAATTTAAAATGAAAAAGAAATCATGTTCAACAAATCGAGCATTAGATAGATACCATGTTCATGTTTTCATCTCTTCTGATTCCTAATCACAAAAATCACTTCTTACAAATCAATCCTTATACATCATATGGAACAGAACTTAGTACAAACCAAACATTAAAATTAAGACTCCTCAAAGCTAAGAATGTATTTAACACTACCAAAAGCTAAACTTTACCTTTTTTGATCAGACATTTAGCTAGAAGATGATGAGAAGGGTCAGTATATTCAATTTATAGAAGTTTGTAAATGAAACTACTTTTACACCAAAATTTCTGGAAATAGAAGTCCTTACATATTTACAAAAAAGTCCCTATATTCTAGAGAACTTCATACAAGTCCTTCTATATTTACAAAGAAGTCTCTACTCTAGAATTCTCTACACGAAAATTCTAGAGAACTCCATGTCTTTTAAGACTTCTCTACAATATTCTACGAGAATTTAGTGTCTTCTACAAATCTAAGACTCTAGGTTCTTCCTCCTTCTTTAAAATCAAGTGGCGGGTCACCAAAATATTATAGTGTTTGTTTAAAAGTTCTCCCACATGAAATTCCACGTGGACACATTATCAAATATTAATTTAATTGTGTTTTGCTAATAATTTGATAATGATTTTATTAGCAAATCTACACTCCGAATAATTTAGATATAAGAACTCAAAAAAAAGAGATATAGTGGAGAATAGATAATTTGAGATATTATATTAGTTTAGCAGTGCCGTTTTGTGTGAATTGGATGAGGTGAAATGTCGTAAATCCAAAAAATGAAATAAAAATTATGAGTAGAATTGTTTTTTGTAGAATATTTTATGAAACTTCAAAATATTTTAAAGTTTATCATTACTTTAGTGTCAAGAAACCAAACAATGAAGTGAAGACCTTAAGATGCGTGTTTTTTTTATATAAAAATATATAGTGTAATACAAAATATTACAGCAAAAAATTATATTATACAAAAAATATATTTTTTATATCTTTTGTACATATATTAATTTTGAACCACCTTAATCAAAGAGAAGAAATAGCCTAGTGATATTAGACTGTGCAACTTACACTGTGAATGTTATCCTCAGTTTGCAAGTTTGATTTTTATTAGGTGCACAGATTGCCTAATATTTTAAAATTTAATTCTTTTACTGGTGTACATCTATTACTTTAAAAAAATGTTGAAATAACTTAAAATCTTTTCTCTTTGATGTTTATTATATCCATAAAAGGCTCTTCAATTTGAATGAACTTTGCAATCTTTTAAAAAGATTAGTTCATGCAAAAAAAAACATTCGTGTTACCCTATTGTATTTTATTTGGTGAAATTTTCTTTGCTTCTGCGAGTTGCAATTGCATCTGTTGAAAAAAAAATTGGGTAATAAAATGAGTTGCGGAGTCGAATGAATAATGACTTCTTGGGTGATTGCATGGTTTCTTTTATTGAAAAAGATGTGTTTAATGATGTTTCAATTGATGATATTATTTTATCTTTTTAACTAATGAAATTTCTTCGAGTGATATTCTAAACGTGCTTGAAAAATATTGACAGTATTCTGTGATTATTGAATAATTGATTTTGGACGTCTCAGTTTTGATCATTTTTTTGAATGAATTAATCGATAATTTGATAAAAGAAAAATACTTTTTTATTCTTGAGTATCTTTTTCTCGAAACACTTGTGAAATATATATCATATAAATAATTATATATTATTATAGTTGGTCACTCTTATAATAATTCTTCTCAATCATGAATTTTATGAGATGAACACGACTTTTTATTGTCAAAATAATCTTATATAAAACAATAATATTGTTGATGTTTATGAAAGTCATCTTGTTTATCCAGATCAACTCGTTACGAGAGGTTGAGTGATAGTGTTTGTTCGTAAATTTTTAAGTATTTTTGGAAAATTATTTTTGGGTGAAGTTTTATCATGTGTTTGGTAACAGATTTTGAGAGAAATATTTGGCTTTTAAGAAAAAATATAATTTATACTTATAAATTATAAAAAATATTAAAATTACCCATATATAAGTTTGCATTATCATTTTATAATGAACATGTTTCGTTAAAAAATAACTTTATAACATAATTGATAACAATCAACAACAACAAAAACAACAATATGAGCAAGAGCAGTACAATAATCACACACTCAAACTTGTCACTGATTCAGGTAAACTATAACCCATTAAAAATAAGTTGTGCTTTTTAATGGTGTTGGTTGTACGTAGCTGGATACTAATTGAGATTAATAAATGATGGTGTTTTATAAAATATAAAAGTTTGAGGTAATTTTTAAATTTTAAAAGTTCTGAAATATTAGAATTTGACACAAATTCTAGTTTTTTCTAGAACTTGGGATGTTTGCCAAATATTTTTGTCAATTAATAGCAAGTTATATGGCCAAACACTAATTTTCAAGTTTTTTTTTTTCAATTTTTTTACCAAATATATTTGTGGCCAAACGACACCTTAAAACCTATTTGAACTGACTTAAAAGTTGATCAAATCAATTTATAAGATATTTTTAAAAACTTTTTTGAAAATGTTTGCCAAATAAAAAATGCTTAAAATAAATTAAAATTTAAAAAAAAAAGTCAAAAGTTAACAGTTGGTCTCCCATTACTTTTTCTTTTTGACTTAAAAGTCATTTTTAACTTAAAATCATTTTTTTCAAAGGCAATTCAAATGGGTTCTTAATAGTGTCTACGTACGACTATACAAAGTTGTTAATTAAAAGACTTTTTTTTGATTTGATTTTTGATATTCAAACTATATTATATGCATATGAAAATAGCGATCAATTAAACAAGCAAGTCATGAATATTAGCATAAACATGCCTATAATAGTATAACAGCGATCAATTAAACAAGCAAGTCATGAATATCATCATAAACATGCCTATAATAGTATTTGCCGTGGCGAAGCTAAAAATTTTGTTAAAAAGTGTTCAAATATAAAATAAAAAAATAAATATTAATAATAGGTGTAAAATATACAATCTCAAATAATTTTTGCAATTTTAGTCACTATAATAAATCTTTAACTTGTGTTAAGAAGTGTCAATACTTATATATATATTTATTAAATTAAATTTCAACATATACATATTGTAATTTTTTGACGAAAGTCCCTCCATGATTATTCACTAATCATTTATTCAAATGGAACAATTGCTAACCTTAGATAGTGAAATTAAATATTGTCATATATACTAAGCTTATTAAACATAACATAAAATTGAATTGCCGTAAATTTATTTAATCAGATTCCACCACCGGCGAAACCTTCGCCGATCCCAAATCCATAGCCACTACCACCTTTCTCTCCGCCCCCTCCGCCGCCACCACCACCACCTCCGCCGCCACCGCCTCTACCGCCTAAGCCGGACCCCTGGCCGCTACCGAACCCAAATCCGAATCCGGCACCGTTTCCGCCACTAAAACCACCACCTCCTCCACCGCCGCCACCACCGCCGCCGCCAGCTCCTCCTATAATCTCACCAAATCCTAAGCCATTTACACCAGCGGGGATCTCAAAAACTGTAGCTACAGCATCTCCTAAGAGTTTTCTAGCTGAAGTGTCACGTGCAAGTACTCCCAAAAGAACAAGAAAAATAAATGCCTTCAAATACTGTGTTGACACTGCATGAAAATAAAATACATAAGTTTTTATTTCGATGAGATTATTAAATAACGTGAATTATCTCTTACAACACGTTAAAATAAATAAATAGTTTATAATATTTATATTATTAATTTAAATATAAAATATGAAGAATTCTTACTTTTCATTTTTGACGTTTATATTTGGATGGAAGATATAAAAGTGATTTTTGCAATATATAATTATACACAATGCCAAGAGTTTATTTAGTAGAGCTATATTATATAACTGAAGATAATTAAAATTTCGATAATTAATGTGAGAACCAAAACTGAATATAAGTATTATATTTGTAACAGTAATATTTAATGGGTGGAAAATTATCCACTTAAAAACCTTCATAAAATTTGAATTATATAACGCACATTCTCTTCCTATTGACTAATTCATTTTCTAAAGGTTGACCAAATCTAAAACTTTATGATAAATCTTTTCTTACGTTAACAACAACAAAAATACACAAATATTATTCTTATCTTATAGAGATAGAGAGACGTTTTCGAAAAATCCTCAATACAAGTAACGATATTAGAACAGTTGAAAAAAATAAAAAAAATATCGAAATAAAAAGAGAGCATAGCTGTACACGTTCTTACGTTAAACTTCATGAAATAACATAAATACTAGAGAATTAGAGTAAACTGTATTTTTATTTTGATGTTTAATGAATACATAATCTGAAGAATGACTGGAAAAACAAATTATTGGAGTAATTCTTTTTTAAAAAAGAAAATTAACTACTACATGAAAATAATGACCTGAATTTCAAAATTACTTTATGGGTTCGGCTTAGAATATTAATTAATAGGACAAAACATTTGTTTTTATGAATTATATCGAATTGTTGACTTTTCTAAACTGAATTCAGAAAGAATAGTAGAAATAGACGTAATAAAAAGGTTTAATATACATGTACATTATTTACATATTATAATAAAACGCATTATTTACCTTGGCTAATAATATTCGAGAAGAAAGAGGATTTTTCTTTCTTATTTTAATTACTTTAGTCTAGTCCAAGATGCACTAATTACGCAACTTTGGGATATAAGGTGCAATTAGTTGGTTAGCTATGAATTTAACTAGAAAGTTCATATCCTTTTGCCACGTGGAAAGCTAAGCAAAGTGACGAAGTTGAACGACTACGCCCAACAGAGTACCGTATGAAGTGTATGAATTGGTGATCGTTATTTTTTATGATCTAAATAGAAAAAATATAATTAGATATTGCACTCATAATTCCCACATTTGAAGTATTATCAAGAATTTTTCTTTACAAATTTATGATTTTAACCAGTCAATTTCGAATTATCCTTTAATTTATAAGTCAATTCATCCTTTAACTGATTTAGCTTATTTTTCATTTGAAAAAGATAAAGCAATTTGTCATTCATTTTTTTTTCTCTCTATTTTTCCTTCCTATCACATGACGAAGGAATTAATTCATGACCATATAAATATTTGGTGCTCATAAATTTTTAATGTATATGATTGAAAGTCAATTTGATCGAATATGACTAATGGGCACTATCGTAGACACACATATATACATACTAAGTCTTTACTGAATTTTAAGAGAAAAAGTATAGTCATTAATTAAATAACATATGTTATGTACTTATTGATTTACTCTACCAAGTTACATATACTTCATCTTGATTCTTTTATCCTTTTCTTGACGATTACATTTTCTCGTACTAATTTGACCTAAATTAAAAATATTGATAAATACATTATCAAGCTTGAAATGTTTCTTTATTTATAATTTTGCATTCTTTCTTTATTAGAATAAATCTGAAGAACAAATATTTATATGTTTTTTTTTAACATGATAAAATATTTATTTATTATAATTGGGGGAAAATCGTATCAAACCATATAGAAATTGGAAACAGGATCAAATTGGTTGTAATTTGTGGGGGAGACATTTTTCCTTTAATAGATTTTGCATGATGCAGGAATTTAAATTAATCAAGAAAAATATCAAATATTAAATAGTTATAAGAAAGTAATATGTTTGCTTTTCAAAACGAATATATAAAAAGAAAAAAAAATAAACTACTCTACGACCAACATTTTAAAGTAAAATTCATTATTTTCAATAATAAAATCAGATAAGCAAATTAATTAAGAATTCCCTTAAAACTTTGGCCACCACCAAAACTTGCCCTCCCCCAAAGCCTACATTACCTAATCCTCTGAGCTACAGGCCCTACCCCGTCTCCACTGGATCTGTTCCGGGAGTACCCTCAAAAAAAGAAATATTTGACCACCAATGCCTCCCCCTCCACCACCTCCCATAGATATCGAACCATCTCGACCAATGCTTCCACCTATTCCGCCACCTTCACCACCGCCAATTGACCCAACACCACGTACACTTACTTCACCTCCAACACCAACACCGAGTCCAAAATCTATGCCACCAGGACCAACGTGTCCTCCATCACCACCACCGCATCCAGATTTCGAGCAGAATTTGTGTATATTAAAGTTCCCAAAATTCATAATCATGAAATTCGAAGTCATATTTTTATGCAATACTTCTCTAAATTGCTAATTAAAAACCTATTTTGTGAGTTAGCAATTGTTAGGGAGGAATTTATATCAATATATAATTTATGGTTGTAACTTGTATGTAATTTATATAAATGCAACTCTAGATTAATAGAGAAAGACGAAACGGAATTATTATTTTTACCATTAACTGCTTTGTAATTACCTATTAAATAGAGATTTTTTTTAATTAATTTGGAAATTTACGATGTAACAGGGTAACTTTATTAAGTATGAACTAATGAACAATATTGTTTGCTACAAGTTCAATGAATATAAAAATCAAATTGTAGGAAAATAATGTTTTGTAAACTTTTGTTCCCCTCATGTCGAGAAGTAAAAAATATAGTACTTTGAATATATAACATAAAAAAAAAAAATAGTACTCCTTTCCACTTAATTAATGTGTGCCATGCACTCGGATAAATTTTTCTGATAATAATTTTTTAAAACATTTTGATTATTTTTTTGATTTAGGTACTTTTTATGTAGTTTTTTAAATTTTCATGTCCCAATTTATCATCAAAACTAAAATATTTGACTCTCAAAATTCAAAATAATAACATATAAAATGAGTCCGCTTGTTTGAGTCTTGAGTCTTAAGTCTTGAATTGAAAAATTGTTTGATATGGTGCGCTTTATCCTTTTTAGGAGGATTATTCATAATAAATTAGAATTAATTGAACCAATAATTATCAAACACCATTTAATTAAGTTTAAAGTATTTGTCCAAAAATAGCAAAATTTTATTTTCATGTCCACTTAAGAAGAGGAATTTTATTATATATATCGGCAATTAGAGAAATAAATTACACCACATCTGGACTCTTAATAAAACTTCATAAGTTTATTAAAGAGAGGGAACCGAAAAGAAACACATAATTAAATTAAGATAGAAAAGAAAAATTGCAAACAGAAAAAAAACAGAAGCATGCATGCATGAGTAGTACATTATGCATGCATGGCTTGTACTCCAATCATTGGCTCGTGTTCACGGTATTCCACCCCCTCCATAACCTTTGCCTTCGGTTTCTCCATATCCACTGCCATTATCCTCATCCATGCCCCTACCACCACTACCGCCGCCTCCTCCTCCTCCTGTACCAGATCCAGTTCCATTACCGTAACCATAACCACTACCATAACCACTACCATAACCAGAGCCACCATCTCCTGTTCCTTCGCCACTACCTCCACCACCTCCATATCCTCCATCACTACCGCCTTCACCATACCCTTCCCCAGAACCATAACCGGAACCATCTCCAGTTCCTTCACCACTCCCTCCTCCACCTCCGCTTCCATATCCACCGCCACCACTGCCTTCACCATACCCTTCCCCAGAACCATAACCGGAACCTTCTCCTGAGGCTTCACCCCAACCCCTACCAGGGCGTTCACCATAGGCAACATGATGATAAAATGACTTCTCTTCCCCAAGCCTGTAGTTCCTCGAATTCATCAGGGACGACATCCCAGTAGACTTTACAACCTATATAAAGTCAAATTATAGTAAGAGACCTTGAACTTATTTCATAATATCGAAATAAGATAAATATTAGTACAAGTAATTAATTCTGAAAATTTAAATCGAGTTGAAATTAAAAGTGATATGATCATCCGAAATAGAAACATGAATGAATTAATGTACGCACACAAAAGAGAAAAAAATTCAAAATTGAAGAACGAGGCCGGTAATGTAAGTTTACACCATATCCAAAAAGGAAAAAGAACATTTATAAATATGTATTTAATTTGAACTCTTATAGTCAATATTTATGTATAATAACAGTAGATTTCATGAGACTTAAAATATTTGTACTTAAAGCGATAGTTTTAGTGGTCTTACCTTCGAGTCGACATCAGAAGACACAAGTTGCATGGCACCATGACAGCAAAAAAGAGTAGATAGAACCATGGGAAGCAAAAACTTAGAATTAATCATCTCTTGATTAGGAGATATTCCTAATTAAAACGAGGAGAAAAAATTGTAATTTTGGAGGCAATGAGGATTGAAGCCTAGTGATACATGTATATATAGAGGTAGAAAACATAAAGTGTTCTCAAGAAAATTTAATTGCCAAGGCGTTTGACAGTTGAAAAAGGTTAAATATTATCAAATGAATTTAGTTGTGGTGCAGGTTGCAATATATTTTATTAGTATTTTTTTCAATAAATGCATGCAGTTTTGCGTTGAATGAAATGATGATGAATCTCATATTTCTACAGGCTTAGATTTTTGGGCTTTTTAACTGTCTTTTCTTCTTTCTATGTTAATCTTAATTTTGATGACTTTAAGGGTGTGTTCATTAGGAAGAATAATTATTATTAAACCTCAATCATACATATTGAGTGTAATTTCATAAAGTAAAATCTAAAGAAGGCATAATGCACGCAAATCATATTCATAACTAGGAGTTAGAGAAGTTATTTCTGATAGACCTCCGATTCAAGAAAAAACAAATAGGCTAAAGCAATATGAAAAAAGAATTAACAAAAATAAAGAAATCATGTTAAAATATTATAGAAAGCATGACAAATCATTTTGAATATTAATTACAATAAATAATACGATAATCGAAATATAAGAAATAACAAATAATAATCAAAACCAAAATACAAAAAACGATAAAAATAATGCTACAACTACTAATATGAAAGAACTTTATCATAATTTATATCTTTCACAATCTTCTATCTTCAAATGTGTCTTCGAGAGTAAGGTAAGACTGCGTCATGCCGATGGTTACATACCCTTAATTAGCTCGCTGAGTGGTGCAGCAGCCACAAGTCCTGTCGCTATTCTACAGCTTATGAGTCATGAGCACTGTGCTACCTACCGGCCCGTATAATGAACTATGCGACAAAAACTTATTTTGATTGTGTTGGGTTAATAGTTTGTTGTTTTGGGATTATTGTGTTTGGTTTAAGGGCTCGTTTGGCGATGCAATATGAAATTATGATTTGAAATCATCAAATCATAATATGAAATTGTGATATGAAATCGTGAGATAAAGTTGAAATTTTATTTGGATATGCAATTTAGATTTTTTATGTTTGTATGTTTTTTCGTAAAGATAAAAATCCCATAAGTTGTAAAACTATTAAAATTATCTCAATTCTTCATACAATCTTACCAAATAAGTAAAAATTTATAAAATTGCATAATACACTATCACAAAGCTATTCTAAAAAAATACAACATTTATTGATAAAATTTTAATTTAATAAAAAAAATTGAACATAAATTATAGTGTACTAGTTTTTTATATAATACTCCCACATAGTATGGACAATCTCCCCACGTTGAACTTGTATTTCTCGATCATATGACCGAGAAGTCCTTAATATATCTCATTTCTCGATCATTTGAATGAAGTAGTAGTAAATTTGTTTGGTAAATAACTTTGATAAAAATAATAAATTTGGTGAATATAAATGGTAAAGTAGGAATTGATTTGAAGTAACAATAAATTTTATGTTGGTGAGGATAATCGAGATATAAATGATTTAAAAAGTAATGACATGAATTATAAATTTTATTTACATATGAAAGAAATGGTTAGTAGATATAAATGTGAGTCATTTTTTACAAAATATAAACTTCTGAGTCAATTTTTGTATTTGAAAATTTTTAAGTTGTGATTTAAAATTTTCAAATCATGCATTTTGGAGAATTTGGGATTTCATCTCAGGGACAGGGACGGTGACAGGAACGAGGGTAAGAAGGGGTAAGTGGGTTAAAGGAGCGTCTAGACTGAGAGTAAGTTCAACATTGGACTTTAATAGGAAAATCAATAGAGCTAGTTAAGATTCTAAAGAATAGGAAGATTAACATAGCTTGTGTCCAAGAGATCAAATGGGTAGGTTCTAAAGCTAAGGAGGTAGACGGGTATAAGCTTTGGTTCTCTGGTAGATCCAAGTATAAAAATGGGATAGGCATTTTAGTAGACAGTGATTTAAGGGATCAAGTGGTGGAGGTTAGGAGAGTCACTGATAGAATGATGTCGATTAATGGGCACATCGGGTCTATTTCAGGAGGGTATGATGATGTGCATGAAGCCTTTGGCTTCGGGGATAAAAATGGAGGAGGAGTTTTACTTTTGGATTTCGCAAGAGCTTTTGGATTGGTGATAGTCAATTTGAGTTTCCCAAAGAAGGAGGACCACTTGGTAACCTTCCGTAGTTCGGTGGCTAAGACTCAGATAGATTTTTACTCCGTAGGAAGGATGATAAAAGTTTGTGCAAAGACTGTAAGGTCATTCCGATCGACAATCTTATAACCCGACATAAGCTCTTGGTGATGGATTTAGGGATCAAGATTATGAGGAAGAAGAGGGCCGGGGATGACCGACCTAGGATCAGATGGGGGAGTTTGACCACGGCTAGTGCCTTGGAGATGGGAGAGAAATTGAAGGATATGGGGGCCTGGGATAATAGTGGGGATGCGAACAGTATGTGAAATAGGACGACTAGTTGTATTAGGGTTGTAGCAAGGGAAGTAAACAAAATATAATATGAAATTTCTGATGTTAATCAAATTACATACGTTTACGAACTTGCAAAAGCTACAATTACGAAGTAAAACTAAAATTAAAACCAAACAGTCCAACAAGACAATTTTGAACAATTCTTAGTTCTAACTTTAATCTTTAGTTTTTGAGGAAAGACTAAAACGTCCTTGTGTGATGTAGAAGTACTATGAAAGACTGTAGCGTACTTATATAATGTCTAGTATATTAAATTATTACTAATATTTAATATTTATGAAGGGTAAAATAATAAATTACTACGTCTTAATGGGTTATCGGTCTACCCAATACTAAAAACCGATACTGAACCGATAATTCGATAATTTTTTTTTATAAAATTATTAAAAACCCGTTAACAATTTATATAGTTTAAATATGGAAGAATTTAATACATAAAACTTAATTTATTTTGAAGTCATATTCCTCCCATATATTTTAGGAGTCTAGTAAAAGAAAACTACTTAATTTTGCTTTCCATATATTTTAGGAGTCTATTTAATATAATAAAAATAATAAAAAATGATTTTATCTAAAGCAAAGTTCTTTAATAAAGAATAAAAAGTTCAAACAACATTATTAAGTACTTTCATGCTTTTAATATTAAATATTAAATTCATTTCGGTGTCTCTGAGCCATTGTGATGGATCCTATTGGAGTTTCGGGTTCACCCCAGAAGCTCTATGATTTGATAATAAACGGGCAGCACCATTGAATGCTCCCATCATCAATATTTTTCTATAAACCTAACAACAAAACACAGTGACAATTCAAGCTTTCCATATGCTTAACATGTATGAATGTACCCTAAATAAAATAGAGGAATTTTCACAAATAACAACTGATAAGTATCTTAATTATGCTCATTAGCTATAGTTTGCTTAATTATACTCCATATTTATAGTTTATTTCGTTTGCTACTGACATATTCATTTGTATAATTTGCTGCTCCATTTGTATAATTCACTGTCAATACGCAAATAAGGGTAAATAGTTCGCTGTCAATATACAAATCCGTTTGTATAATTCGCTGTTAATATACAAATTTGTCTATATAATTCGCTGTCAATATACAAACAAGTAAATAGTTCACTGCCAACTGACAAATTTATTTGTATAATTCGCTGCCAATATACAAATTCTGGTAGCCATTCTCATTAAACTGTAGTGGCGAATTGGAATTGAGTGAAACTATAGCTATGTTAATTAATTCACTAGTAAATAATTGCTTAATTGTGTTATTTTATCATAAATAAGGGATCAGCCAATTTGGAAGAAGTTGAAAGCTAAATGGGCCATTGGGTATCACGATAAGTCCTCTATCCTTCTATAAGTGTTACGACAATCTTTATCAAATTGAAACAATTATCGACCATGACAGACTCAATGAAGACCATGGATCCATACTAAACAGGCCTTGACCCAAAATAAAGCCCACAGTACTATCCATTACCAGAATTTTGCTCTCCCCTTCCTTAAAAACCTTATCTATATCATAAAAAATTATAACTTGTTTAAAAGTACACTCACTATAATATAATAAGAAAAAACTTGAATTTCCACCAATATGAAGTGCATTAGCCTACACTCTCCAATCTTACTAAAATTTTCAACCAACAAATTCAAATGTCAATACCATAAATCAAAGCCAATTTGCCTACTGGATCAGCATTATAATGCTAAATTTGCTACTGGTTTTGTAAAAGGAAAAAGGAATCTGTTAATTGCTCCACTTAAGGCTGTTAATTCACCTGCTGCTTCTGGAGATTTGTCAGTTTTGTTGCAGACAGGGTTGGTACTTTTCTTTATTTTATTTTATTTTAACTCGTTAGATTCGGTAATATATTACTATATTATCATACTATCTTGAACAATTTGAGAAAATAATATATTTGCACATAAATTTCCACTCTCTCATTTTAGTTTGTTTGCATAAATGATTGGCTACAAAGGGATTTTTTTTAGTGAACGTGTCACAAGCTTGCTCCTATTTTTTTTGCAAAGTTTTTGTAAAAACAAAGAATTAAATTCGATTTTTGCCATACTTTCTTTTTTCGTCTGTTTTTAAAAAAATGCCTAGTACTAACAAATATAGAGGTCGTTTGGATTGACTTATAAGCTGTTTTCAGCTTTTTTGAGTGTTTGACTGGTCAACTTAAAGTCATTTTGTGCTTAAAATAAGCCCCAATAAATAGTTGAGTTTATTTGGATAAACTTATTTTGAGCAGTTTATAAATTGAAAACAGCTTATAAGTCAAAAAAAAATTGGTCTGCACTCACTTTTTTTAAAAAAACTTATAAACAGTTTTCAACTTATAAGCTGCTTAAAAATAAGTTAATCCAAACAAGCTAATAATGTGTTTGCTTATGTTTTCTTTTCTGGTAAATTGTTTTGACAGTGCATTAATGCTATTTATGTACTGGATTACAAATTTTGTGGTGCCAAAGTTCATCTTAAAGGATCTTCAAGATGACAGTACCAACAACAATAACAAGACTGATGAAAAAGATGTTCTATGAACATTAGCTACAAAGCACAAGATTGTTAGAACCAAATTAACAATCTTTATTTTATTGACTGATTCTTCTGTTTTATATATTAGAAATGTTAGGTCTCTTGTTGAAAATAACACCTCTTTTTAATCATTGACATTAACACCTCTTTTTAATCATTGACAATCTCAACTCGTTCCAACTATAGTGAATCCATCATAATACAATGAACTTAACAATACGATCGACAATATGTAATAAAATTAAAGTAACAATCAAAACAAGTATTGTATCTAAAGTAACAACACGAAGGGTAACAAATAAAACAAAAAAAAATACTACTACTGAAACGATGCAACGATATCTTTGAAGTGACCAAGGAGTTCATCAACTGTCATGAGTTGATGATCACGTTTGTCTCTCATTCGAACGCTAACCTGACCATTATTAGCTTCCTCTTCTCCAACAACTAGAATATAGTTATACTGTACAAGTTGAGCTTCTCGTACCTTTTTCCCAACTGTCTTGTCACTTATATCAACATCGACATAATAACGAGCATCGTGTAATCGTTTCCAAACATTCGTTCAACTGATCCAAGTATAGCTCTATGCATCATAACTGGTATTTGATCATTTTCTGCTACGTATTAAAGGTTGAATCGTTCAGGAAATTTGAAATCAAGTTGCAATGTTGCACATTGTAGTTTTCTTTTCATTGCATCAGAAACACTGATATTGATTTTCGGACCATAAAAAGCGCCGTCTCCCTTGGGTAGCTCCCTGTAGGAACGAACTCTGACTGAATACTCTACAATGTCCAGGGCAGTTAACTGCTGCTTTATCATCAATCTCGAACACAAACATGTTCTCCTTGTACTTTGCAGCATGGCCAGAAGTTTCCCACAACTGCATCTTGTATATATCTGGACTTCAAATCTCGTCATAGCCTCTTTTCCAGAACTCATCCTTCATGAACTCGAACAATTTGTTGCAAATTCGAGCACCATGTGGAAGAAAGAAACAGCTTCCAGGACTTATTGGATCAAAATAGAAAAGCTCCTGCTTCTTGTTCAGCTCTCTGTGATCGTATTCGCTTGATTCCTCCAGCATCTCTACGTTTTCCTGACCCATAATGTTGCAAACAAGAAAAAGGAGGAAGGAGGCACCCACAATTAACAAAAATACCTAATTTATAATCCTATACAAATTAGATTTCCTTGCATCCAAAAAGAATATCACGTTGGAAATACCATATATATTTGTAATTACCGGTATTAAACTTTATGCAAGCATCCTTGAGGAATATTTTTTCATGAAAAACATGTTTCGGAAAAATGTTTTTCATGAAAAATAACTTCCATCATATTAAATACACTAAGATTCTTCTATTAACCGTTTCGTCACAAGCATCAGCGGAAACTCACAATGCTGGAATATTCATCGGGTCTCTGTGCCTAAACTAGTAACATCCATTTACAGTTGCATAATGAACAACAACAAATAAAACAGTTGTTATACAATTGTCCAGTCATTTTCGACGGAAGTAACAGGTTTATCTGGAGATGAACTGTCGGGCTTAGGAGGTTTCTTTGAAAATATGGATGAGAATGGTTGGCGTAATGGACTCTCCTCCTCGTTCTTCTGGTCTCGCGGTGATAGTTTGTCCTTGTTTCTGAATATGAGGCTAAGCCTTTTGAATCGACTTTTTAGTTCATTCGCAGGCGCAGCTGAAGGTTCTTCAGGTTGAAATGTGATCCTTATGACTTCATCTGGACTGAGTACCATTGTCTCTACAGTCTCGTAGACCTAGTAAAAGCAGTTTGATTTAATTCATCACGGCACAACAACTTATTAAAGTAATAATCTGACATTCACAAATGCTAATTGGCAAATTTTGGGTCCAAACCAGTGATTCTATCTAGCATCAACCTGCACTATAAAGCTAATAAAATTGCTGAAGAAAACGTATGACAAGCACCAGAACGCTACTTCCATTTCTCCTTCTCAATCCCCACCCCAACCCGTCACGAACTCCGATGGAATAGGAGTAGGGGGTGCTGACTGGAAACAGGGCTATATAGGAATCAATAGGTTTCAGTGGATTTCGTATGAATTCTTTTCTTTAATTTTATAATTGAGAAATTCTCCAATGGCCCGCTAGGGCACCATTCAAAATTCAGTGGATAATGAGCCAGCTTGGGTAATGTTCACCACTTCAACATCAGTTTTTTTGTTGATGTGCCTAACCTACACATCATGCGTTGTTCTCTTACTAGAGAACCAAAAGTCAAATGCACAAACACGTCGCAGGAGCAAGACTTGTGCTTGTATCCAGCACGAGTCAGCAAGCTTATTAACCTTCACAAAGTTAGATAAGACAAACCTGGCACAATTCATCAACTTTGTCAACCCAGTTGCTTCTTTGACAGGTGACAATGACATATTCTTTACAATCACTGAACAGCTTCGACAAATTTGAATTGTTGGAGAGGGTGGCCTCAGCAGTTACAAACCCTGATCCCAACTGAAATTTAAATACCAAATATCATATGTTATAGTCTTTATGATTTGGAAGCTAAATGAAGGTCACCCAAGCTTCATGGGTGATTTGATCAAAAAAATAAAAAAATAAAATTAGAAGCTGAAAAATGTCACAACCAAGCCAGAATGATGCTTTATTTACTATGTAATGGAACCGTGAGAAGGAGGGATATGATGAATTCCTAAACACCACCAAATAAACTGTGATTTATTACTATATAATTGGTCTGGCTACCAAAAGTAGATGGCATATAGAAAAGAAAATCATGTCTTGCACAAATTTCATCAACTTTTTCCTCTTGACAAAAAAAGATGCATAAAAATAGCATATTCTCAACTGTATATTTGAGTTTATAAGATGAAATTTCCACATAAGACAGGCTGATAAAAATTCAAAATCTATGTTCATAATGAAAAATACCAAACCTTGAAACTACAGAAAAAAATCCTTAAGTTACCAGTTCCAAAAAAAAAGGGGAAAAAATCCTTGTTCAACATGGAACTGCAATACTACTACAAGAGAGTTTCTGCTAGTCCACAAGCTTATATATCAGTGTATATTCATTTTTTTATTTCTTTTACCATGACAGGCTGCATTCTTTACTTATGGGAGTCTGAGGAATGAGAGTAGCAGAAGAGACAGACGAAAATTAAGACCAGACACATTTTAAACATGCATAAGAGGACTTACAAGAGATATAAACAGCTGCTTGAAAAGCTCAGGGGGCGATATATCCTCTAAATTATCCAGAATACTTTCCCTACAGAAGGCACATAGAGTTCCTTTCAGAAAAACAAAACACTTTGTTTAGATCTTCAGAGCCGGCCTGGAGCTTAGAAACTTACACTGCCAAATCCTCATCAAAGAGAGGAGTTTGTCTAACAGCCGGCACTGGCTTTGAGGTTTCCCATAGTTCGCGCCACAAGTTGCCTAAAAACATCAATCCGCAGAATTTGTCAGATAAAGTTTTGAACACTTCTTCCACCTCTTCTGCTTGAAATGCGTTAAAGATGGTTTGAACTTATCACATTATCAACAATCATAATGCAAGCGTGAGAAGTCTTAAGAGGACAGGGCAAACTTAGTGCAAGTTAGTATTTTGTTCTACCCACCCCAAAACCAATTCCACCAACTAGTTTAAAAATATTCTTCTACAACCGCCTTAGCACGTACTCAAAAGAATCTTTCTTCTACTAAGACCCACTGGAGTTACTAGACTACTTGAATGAAAAAGTGGAAAAGGCTACCATTTTGGAAGGTTCTGTCTCATATGTGCTAAATGACCTGTAGTTGTTCCTTATGTACACAAGTATTTTAGCAGCTTCATTTTTTAATATGTAGCCTATTGTATGGTCGCCTAGTCTGTGTGATTATAAGAATAGAATACAATGGACATCTAACATGTTAACACATACATAAATTCACAAGATAAATTACCTCATAAACATAAAAATGTTTTGTTTGTTCATGGTTGCTGCAATTTAACATTAACTGCTTTCATTGATGAAACCAATAACAGTTGTTCTAGGTCTGCACACTTTATAAGTGACCAATAGACAAATCAAACCAACTTGTGGTACAGTCCAATTTGAGCAGATGAAGCCTGAAGAGTGATTAACAATGGCTGCTAAAATATAGAAACATGTGACCACTTTTTCTGATTCAGCAGCTCAAATTGAAGGTCGATTTACACCCTATTGGCTAAAGAAGACCCTAAAACCAGAAAGACTCATGCATAACAAAGAAAAAGCAACTGAAGTACAACAATTGAAATGTTATTTTGAGAAAACAAGAGGTGAGAATTGTGACATGAAATTTGAGTTAATTAGAATAGAACCTTCTTTCTGCATTCGAGTACTGAGTTGGCCTCTTCCAGACAATGAGTCATTAGCATCAAGCGTTTCACATTCCATCCAATCAGGAGGAGAATGCCATCTAACGAAATCTTCTAATATACACCCAGGGTTTGCTGCCTAGTAGAGTTCAGGAAATTTGCATGTTAGTTTCAGTCAGATACTGCCAAATTGCCAACTTGAGAAGGTACTTCAGAAAACTCTAAATTACAGATTCTGTTACTGAAACTTCACCTTGAAAGCCTGCATGTCAGAAAGGAGTTGAGAGCACCCAGCTCCAAGACTGATGATAGGAAAGACAAGCATTTCAGATGAAAAGGCCAAGATTATCCTACTTGTGTCTATAAGTTGGAATATTTGAGGCATTAGGGGCAGCATTGAGCAGTAAAGTATGAAACAAATAAAAGGACAAGGAACAAAAGAAATCAGATGATTGTATTCTTTAATACCAAAAAAAAACTGGAAGCTCCTTGATGTATTTGTAATAACTAGAAAATAAGAATTAAAAAAAATAGTTTGAACAACGTTGATAATTAATGCCAGCACTTTTTTGATAAAATGATGATTAGTGACCACTTATCCAAGAAAAAGAAGACCCACAACTATCATTCCTGAGCAAATTTTAGTGTAACAAAGGTATAGGTAAAGTAAATGTTTTTTGCAGAATAAGTGTTGAACTGCTAATACTAATGATTGATTGGCCTCCATTTATGGCATGATCTTGAAAACAAACAGCCTAAATGCATTACCTCCCTGTTCGGAGCACCAGCTCCTCTGTTTCTTTGATTAGATCTTCTGTTAGCAAAGGTTCTTCCTACATATATATATTCATGGTCATAAACAATCAATAGTTAACGGTGGAAGGTATCCAATTCGTATCATAACATCTGCTCCTGTCCACAAACCTGCATTACTGGAGTATATATAGGTTCACCCGTTTCCAGCATTGTTAGATCAGATCGGCTGTCCACTCCTAGCCGAAGAATTAATTCTCCTGTGCTAACTTTAGCGTACAAGATGGGAGTTGCAGGAAGAGTGCTCTCATCAACAAGAACATCAGTATTTGAACTTGCTAGTCTAACAACCAAATCCAACGATTCAGTGGCTGCAATGCGTCGTTTTTTTCTGGAAATGCAACGGTTAATAACCTGGAGTTGCTGATACAAAAGACATGAATTTAGGTCCGGAATTTGATCTGGAGGAATGCCAGGGATATATTGTCCTTCAGACCACAGCCTCCTCAACTGCATGCAAAGAAGATTGAAGTGAAGTACTCAGTTAGAGCATTTACAGAACTATGTTCACAGCACATCAACTAAATTAGGAAAATGATCTAACTAGAAGATGATATACCATTAAAAGGATCCACTATCTACAAGTGACTACAACAAATTGCATACGGGGTTAATATCTACTCATGAAGCTATAATATGTCACTGCAGCTTAAATGAATGAGACCAGTGAATTAATGCACTAGTGGACACTACAAAATCTGGAAAAGGGTCCATAAGCTCCATAAAATAGTAATGAAAGCGAGTTTACCCTTCACACCAAAAAAAGGAAAAGAAAGAGAGAAATCAGAAGAGGAGAAGAGTATGAAGTGGTTCAATTTGCAAAACTTTCAAACAAGGATATAGACATGTCATATTATATCACTATGATTGAAAAATGAAATTCAACTTGATTGGTAGCCTTAACTATCAAGCTATATCAACTTTGGTGTTTTTTTTTGTGTGTGTGTTGGTGGGGGATCTGCAATTTTTCTTGCAATCAAGTCAAAGATCATGAAATAAGGATAAATGCAGCATTTAACAGTCCTTTTTTGATTGTTCTACAGCAATTATGCTTCAAGAGTATGACTCCTAATTTTGTGTCTGCTCGCAAGTCTTGTCTTATCCAAATGCATGTAAATGGAGAAAAGTATTTGAAAAAAGGTTGAAAGCCTTCCTGGTTGGTTTGGATTCTATCATTCCAAAGACTGCCTTCTTTCATTATTTTTATAACCATGGTGAAGGGAAGCCTTGGAGTAATTGGTAAAGTTGCTGCCATGTGACCAGGAGGTCACGGGTTCAAGCCTTGGAAACAGCCTCTAGAAGAAATTCAAGGTAAGGCTGCGTACAATAGACCCTTGTGGTCGGGCCCTTCCCCGGACCCTGCACATGGCGGGAGCTTAGTGCATCGGGCTGCCCCCTTATAACCATGATGTCTGGGCGAACTTGTTGCACCTCGACTAATTCCACGGGCACCTGCTACCTCCAAGAGGCACAAGTTACCGGGTAACTCTATCCAACAAGACTTGGAAAGATGGGATAATTCTAAGGACTATCTTTTAACATTATAAACCTGGACTTTACCAGAGAAGTCAATCGTTTGCGTTCTTTAAAGAAGTCGTGCGCACTGCTAGTCATAAGTAGTTGACTCCAGGTCAAAAAATGGTCATCAATTACTAATAAAAATCAACTTCCAGCACTATCATCACCACTAAGAAAATAAAAATAAGCTTAAAATGAAAAAATCAACGACGTACTAACCATGGTAACTATCAAGTTGTTATGCATAAATATACTATATATTTTTGCATTACCATAGCCAACTTAACCATCAGAACATGAACATCTAATCCCTACTAGCCTTCCTGGTCAAGGATCATTACAACAATAAGATACCCAGTGAAATCCCACTAAGTGGGGTATGGGAAGGGTAGAGTGTATGCAAACCTTACCACTACCTCGTGGAGGTAGAGAGGCTATTTCCGACAGAACCTCGGCTGGTCAAGGACTCAAGGATCATTGCAGATGAATAAAATTTGCTTTTAGGCAAGTTCACTACCCTCAAGAGAGCCACTTGTTTAGGAGTAAGATATAGTTGCAACATTCTATCAGGGGTGAAAAGTGATGCTGCTTTATTATTCTTCAGAAACCACCCCTTTAACAGCAGGACAGATAGTTCAATGCATATTCATGTTAGAGTAAGTGATAGAGAGATCTACTAGGACAACAGGAACCCTCTGTGTTTAGAAAACTGAATGTGAACTAGTTTTGGAAAGTATACTTACTTCAACAACAATTTTGCACCATAATAATGCCATTTTACGCAGTGATTTCATACGTCCAGTTACATCAGCAAGATTAACAATAAAACTTTCAGGAGGAGCACCATGAAGATCCTTAGGCAAAGATGAAGCATTTGCAGAATCTACCTTGCTTCCAGGAATATGTCCTTCTACAAGTATCTTGCAGATATTGCAGTGGAAGTGAAAATCACACAGGGTAATCCATATGGCTAAAGGTAGATATTACTATTATAATTAATACAGGAACGTATTCCATCACATAATTGAAGAAACTAGCATCTACCTGCATCTAGCAGTAAATTGATAAGAGACAAGACTTTGTCATCCGCACCAAATTCACCGGCAAATTTGTCATCTTTTTCACGTAGCACTAGTGACTTTACTGCTGACAAGCTTAAGCTAGCCCTCTCCATGATGGGTGAGGAACCTCTGGATGAAGCTAGGAAGTCTTTCATTGTAATATACCTCTTTCCAGCCCTAGGAAGGAGGCAATAGGGGGGAAGGGAAAAGGGAATTAGAACCGCATCATCAATTTTAAAGAAAAAGAAACCCATGTATATAAGTGATTAAACATTCTTTTTTAGTTCACAGTAACAATGCAAAAATCAAACACTTCATGTGAACACCAATGAGATGCGAAAACTGACAGAGAACCCCAACTAAAATTGAGGTGGTTAAAATTTCCAAATTTAAAGATAAACAAATATCTTACTCAACAACTACAGCTAATTGCTTCATGACAGAGGCTGGAGGAATGATATCTCTGTCCCGAAGTTTTGAATCTTCCATCGTCGAACCTGATTCAGATTCCTTGAGAAAATAAAGAAACTCATATCATTAGAAAAACAAAATTAAGGACATATTTCAGTTAAAGGAGTCGTATATTAGATATCCCCTATTTGATAGATCTTCAAAGTTACAGAACAAGAAGTGCTCTCCAACTAAGCATTTCTTATAAGAGAAAAATATGTGCCCATTTACATAATTTTCTTGACTCTAAGAATGAAAAAAAGTTGATTCGAACATACAAAAGAACTATTTATTGTAAGTTTAAAGCCTTAAAATGCTCACTAAGTAGATGATACTCGATAATAGGCTACGTTTGACAACAACATTAACTCTTGATTTACAGAAAGATAACTAATCTTTAGCGTCAACCAAGTATCAATAATGGTTTCTGCAAAGGTCAGCTATATATAAGACCTTTTTTGAAACAATATGAAATGGGGACAGGACGCTAACAAACAGCTATCATTGCATGTCAAAAGGTAGAATTATGTGAGAAATAACCGGGGGGGAGGGGGGGAGCAGCTAAAGGAATACCAAGGAAAGAATGCTTTGTATATTAAGAACCTCGTGTTGTAGAACAAGTGAGACGACTCACCTTTGAATTAGGTATTTCCCTCTCACTCATGAAGCAAATATTTTCATCAAAAATTGCATATGCCATTCCTGGACTTTCAGCTTTGTCAGTGCACTCAGTTCCTCTTTTGCCTATTCTTATGTTCTTAAACCTCTCCTGCCAGTCCTGCTTTGCCTTTATTGGTGGAGGCCTCCGCCTTGAATTCTTTTCGTCCTGGCAACAAGGTATCCTTAAGAATACTTAACAACAGCTCAATATACTCTCAGATGTATACAACAAAACAAACAGCTAAAATCAAGTTAAAGATATCTAAAACATAACAGTGTGAGATAAATTAAGAAATTAAAAACAACTATGTTGACATCAAGTTACGCCTACTATGCTCCTTGTGGAAAAGAAAAAACAAAAGAAAATTGAAGCATTGAAATTAGCCAGTTAAATCTTCCTATATTAGCTTAACAACTCATAGTACCCCGAGGTACGAGCCGGGTAAAAATAGTTTAACTATGATAAATCCTCAATCTGCCTATAGTAGCTTAACAAAGCATAGTAACCCAATCTACGAGCAGAATAAAATAGTTTAACTATGATAAGTCCTCAATCTGTCTAGATTAGCTTAACCAAGTATAGTACCCCGATTTACAGACAGGGTAAAAATAGTTTAACTATGATAAATCCTCAATCTGCCTATATTAACTTAACAAAGCATAGTAACCCGATCTACGGGCAGAATAATAATAGTTTAACTATGATTAATCCTCAATCTGTCTATATTAGCTTAACCAAGCATAGAACCCCGATCTACAGGCAGGATAAAAATGGTTCAACTATGATAAATCCCCTGAATATGGAGCTGAATAGAGCAACACGATGGATTCATATAGCTAACTCCAACTAATTGCCGATAGAGGCATAGTTCATTAGTAATATATATTGAAATAAGCTAGTTGACTTTGAACTTCTAATCATAAATCCAATCGAAATTTGAACATTCTCTGTATTCTCTCGTTATCATCTTCTTCATCAATCAAAACATTAATCACCAAAAAAAAATAATCCCGATCATATGCATTCTAACAGAAAATGTCGAAAAACAGAATGATAATAATTACTAAAAGAAAAATAAAAACGAAGATAAAATTTACCTTAGACTCGTCCTTATCGTCTGAAATCTCGCTTGTTGACGTCGCCAGCGATTGCTTATCCGAATCTGTTCCAATTTTGAATGTCGAATAGAGCAAAAAATGAAAAAAAAAAATGTATACAAGTAATAGAAATTAATTTTCACAGTAATTGGAAGAAAAGAAGGAGAAATGAGATGGAGGAACCTGTATCGTTGATGAGATCAGATTTTTTGATATCAGTGAAAACTTTCTCCGCTTTAGCTGCCGCAGAATGGAAGGCCGTCTTTGCTCTAGATACGAATGACGCCTCCATTTCCTAAGCCGAGTTCGTCGGAAAATTGATGGATTTATGGAGGGAACAAATAAAATCAATGGGAGTCTATCACGCTAATCCGTAGACGGTGTTTGACAAATTTTTCAGCATTTTAATAATGCTTATCATTTTGTGCTAATAATAAAATAATACAAACTTAATTAAATTATGTTGCTATCATGTTTCCTACTTTACTACTAATCTAATAAATTATATTCGATAAGGTTATATAACTTTTAATTCATGAAATTCAATGAACCTCCTTCATTCCAACTATAGAAAGTAGTAATTTTTTTGATGATTTATTATTTTCATCATATAAAAAAAATTAATTTTTGGACTATTGATTAGTGGATAAATTTTATTTTAGAGGAATTAAAGAAATATAATTTGACGTGACAAAAATAGTTTAGGATAAAAAACGAACATGAGGATGAACATCTAGTTTGAACTTCAAGTTAAAATTTGAAAGTTAGGTATGTCATATTAAGTTATTAACAACCTTTCCATTAGGCCACCTAGCAACGATTCCGACTCCGAAATTGTCGGTTCTTTTCATTAGCATATTAACCGCTTTGAATAAGAAAAGAACGTATGTTTTAAATATTTTGAGACGGATGAACATTCTGACAAGTGTTTAGTTCAAACTTTAAATGTGTTAGTATTAACTACTTTCGAGGGAGGTCACCTAGCAAAAACTCCAAATCCAAAATCATTACCTTTCTCCATTAACATACTAGTAGTCTGAATTTTTTTTAAAAAGACAGTATATATTTAATATTTTAAATGACGAACAAATATTAAGACGAGCGTCTAGTTCAAATTTTAAATCAAGAATCAAAATTTAAAGCAATTTTAATTTAGTGTGTTATATTAGTAATTAATAACCTGTGAGGGAAGGTGCCTAGTAAGTCCTCCCAAGTCCAAAATTATCACCCCTTTTCATTAACATATTAATACTTTGTACTACTAAGTCTTTAATTTTCCACAATTTAGTGATCAAGGATTTGACTTTGTACGACAATCTATAGTATAGTAAGCTTATTGTCCCAATTGAGATTGCATCACTCCCTTTCCTCATACTTCTAGCTTATTTAGACGCCGTTTGGATTGGCTTATAAACTGTTTATATGATGTTTTCGGCTTTTTTTAATGTTTGACTGGCAAATTTAAAGTCATTTTGTGCTTAAAATAAACCTCAATAAATAGTTGGGTTTATTTGGATGAATTTATTTTAAGCAATTTATAAGTTGAAAACAGTTTATAAGTCAAAAAAAAAAGTTGATCTGCACCTATTTATTTTTTTTAACTTATAAGCAGTTTTTAACTTATAAGCTGCTTAAAAATAAGTCAATCCAAACAGGCTATTAGTCGAGTTTTTGGGAAGTTAAAAATATTTATTTAAAATTAAAGTGTTTCGTTAATTTTTTAAAAGAGAAAAAAAAAAGTTATTTTAAAATATAATTTTAGAAGCCGCAAAAAATGATTTCTCGATAAACACTTTCTGAAAGTTTGGCCAGGGACAAATTGTTGCTTTTATATTGACAAAATATTTTTCAGATTAGCCAAATACAAACAACTACTCTTCAAAGAATTTTGACAAAAATATCATCTTTCAAAATAAGCGGAATTCTGAAGAATTCTTATTTATATTATTTTAAATATTTTTTTCTGGATAAGCTACTACATGATGGTCAAATTCATTGAGGTTACATATTTTTTTGTATTGTTGAAGAGAGTATTAACAAGAATTTTTGCTGTTGCCTCTGTAGGATGAACTTCATCCCAGAAAATGTGATCACTCCTGTTGGGACAATATTTTGAAAGAGGGATACAAGGACCTTCAGCATATAATTTCCCTATCCCACAACAAGCAGATTTAACCTCAAGAAAACCTGAAAAATAAACCATATTTATTGGACAGTTGCAATATGGTAAGGCAGAAGTTATAATGTGTGCGTATATTTTATCTTCTCAAACGCTACTTGTAAGATCATACTAGCTATGTTATTGTTTTTTGTATTTTGGTTAGAATAACAACAAAAAGGTTATGGTAGAATGGATAAGATCACTCCACCATTAAGTCTTAACCAAAGGTGTTAAGCATCGAGAAAAAACCATAGTAAAGAGCACTTCTTAATTAAATATGTCTTATGCAGCACGTATTTGATCGAATTAGGCATGACAAGACCCAATGCAAGTATCAAACAATTGGTCGGAAACCAAAATATTGAAAAAAAATGAACTTATTGTGATCATACCATGTTTTGTAGGATTTTGGATGAGATTAACAAAGAAATCATAGAAGGTTGTGTTAGAATGCATAATAGCAAAAACTAAATCACTAAAGGTTGCAGTAGGATGAATAAGATCAATTTACCCTTAAATCTTAATTAGAAATCTCATATTCAAGTCTTAAGTATCAAGAACAATTCTAGTAAAGAGTATTTTTCCTCAAATGTATCTTATACGATGCATATCTAATCTGAATTAGTCAAGACATGCCCATTGATCGAAAATCCAAAAAAAATAATAAAGTTTTTATAATCATACCATATTTTGTAGGATTTTGGATGAGATCAACCAAGAAATCATAGATGTTGAAATAGGAGTAGCTGAAATCTTGCTTGAGCTTTGACTTCAATTTTAGCAACATGGATTGTAAAGATTTATTGTAAATTATGGCCCAATGATTAGCCTCATCGTTACAATTATATGAAGAATTCAGAAGCCTTTGCGCTGGAGTGCACCCTATTGGTCCAATCCCAACAATCACATATTTACGTCCACCCAAACCATGTATTTGCTAAAATCAAATCAAACTAATTAATAATATAAAAGTAAACATAAAAGCAAAATTAGTAAGGTACATTAAGCTCTCACTTGTTTGGAGGTCTGAAAAGTTCGGGCCACAAGGGTGTACACAAATTGATATTCAATGATTAAACATATACAATAATTATTTTAAATGATTATGTCAAATAATTAAAATAAGTAATAGAAAAAGAAGAAAAAAATACGATAAAGTGTATTTGATACGATGAAAGTCATTTTTGAAGTAAAATATTTTATCAAATAATTTTCTTTATGAAAACTATCTATTCAAATTTTTGAAAAATATTTTATGGTGTTTGATTGATGAATGAAGTAATTTTCTGCGAGAAAAGATTAGTAATGATATTAGCAAATTGGTGAAAATTTTGAATAATAAAGAATAATAATAATGTCCAAGTGTTAAAGTAAGTAATACTATGAAATTAGAAATCATTATAGTTATAAGGAAAATGACTTCCGCCCATAAGTTAGTAGAGGTCATTTTCCTCCTTTGGATGTCAAACTTTGGTGGAAAACATTGTTCTGAAAAATTATTTTCGTTATATCAAACATATTTTATATTTTCTTTCTTGTTGTTCATGGTGGCAGATATTAGGCATAAGATATGGGTCTAGACTTCATATATCTATAAATATTTGATTATAAATTTAATTATTATATATATTAATTTGCAATCATTATAAAAAATTATAAATTTTAAATTTTGAATAATTTAATGTTAATCGAAGCTAGAAGTACTTACCATTAGGTGGTTCGAAAAGGTAGATAACATTAAATCAATGTACTCTTGTGGTGATTTGATGGTAGGGAATCTGGATTTTGAAGTGAAATAGTTGAAAAGGTCATTGCTTCCAATAACAAAGGTAAATAGAGAATTTGACAAGTGTTTTTTTGTTGCACTTTCTCCTATATTTTTAATCAACCTTTGTTGCACTTCAGAGAAATACCCAACTTGTTTTGAGAGGTAAATTGTTCCATTCTATAGCAAAGAAAAAAACTCATTAGAAAAGTTAAACACGGCGCTAGTACATATAATACAGCTCTCTATAACGATGTTATTTGTCCGACTATTTTTTAAATAGTTATATATAGAGAAATATAATTATAAAGAACGTTACGTAATATAATATAATATGAAAAATCAGTTCTAGAATAAAATTGACTTGAAAATACGAGAAAACATAGATACTATAAAAGGAGAAATTGCAAACCCCTACTCTTAATGTTTCAAAATATATAGGTACACTTAGCTTTCTTTGTTTCAAAAAAATGCCTAAATTCGAAATACAAGTCATCAAGCATACCATTTTCTGTATAAAATCAGACCTAGATATTCTTTTTTAAAATAAAATTCACATATTTATGAACTACAAAAAGAAAAAATGTAAGTAGGGGTTTTAAGAAGACCTTTGAAAAAATCATAATGTAAAGGAGAAAATCGAATTCTTTCAATAATAATAACATTATGTAAAATAAAACGGAATAAATATGATCTTACATAAGGATGATCATTGGTGCTATTTAAAATTCCAGCTCCTCCCGAGGCAAAGCTTACACCTTTCAGAAAGAGGTCATTCTTGTTGGAAAGATACGGTGGAGGTGTAGATAAACCAACATTTTCGGCTGTTACATAAAAAACAAGTTCCCAAATGTCACATTTTAAAGAAGAGGTGAAGTAATTAAATTAATGATTAGCAAATTACATACAAGACCATTGAAATTACAGTATAATTGCAGTTAATAAATTATCAATTTTATTTTTCTAATCATAAAATCACTCAATTTTCACATAATTTCCTAGGATATCATTACCGGTGAAGCTAGCCAAAACTGGCTAATTAGTTACTATTAGAATATCACTTCATATTATCTGCTTTTAAAGTTTTTGTGTATCATTTAAATGCCACTTTGTTAATTAAAGCAATCAAAAGTAAATTAGGGAAACAGGGTAATAATATATGCTTTTTACTTAAAATGTCAAATTTTTTAAAACAAATTTAATTTTACCAAAACGATTAATGCTTGGACTGAAGGTACTCCCTCCGCCCACTTTGACTTGTCTAATTGAATTAAAAAATAAATGTATATTTTCGCTTGTTCAACTTTAAAATCAAGAGATAATTTATAATTTCGTTTCTAATTTATTCTTATTAATTATTATCTAGTCATCTCCCAAAACATTTGATTTGAATTACATTCAAAGAGTGATGTAGTAAAATTATTGTTCTATTTATTACTTCTTAAGGGATTATTTGGTATGCGGAATGGGATAGACAAAGTTATCCCATGGGATACATTTATTTTTGTTATAAAAAAAATCTCATGAGATTAGTTATCCCACCATATAAATGAGATAACTTATAAATATTGGATAAATAATTCTAAAACTAATTAATATGTACCCCTAACTAAACACAGGATAAAACAATCATGCATTTTATCCCGTGATTACTATAGCTTATTCCTCATATCAAACAACTTTTAAGAGGCTTGACAAGTCAATATTGAACAAGTAAAAATGGACGGATCGAGGAAGTAAGATTTACCAATAAAGTCAGCAGCATTTTTCCCATTACTGAATCTTCCAGTTGGTTTGCCACCAGGGAAATCAATTCCATTGAAAAGAAAATTTGCTCTGAATACTGTATCCAAATAATTATTATTCCCAACATCAACTAGAGAATCACCAAACACATACATGGCTGTCACCTTTTGTGCTCTTGACATATTCAATTGCAAAAGACATAAAATTGCAATTATTAAACCACATGAATTTAGCAATTTAGTTTTGTTAGAACCCATTGATCTTGTTCAATTCCAAATATATTATGTTAGACAAAAAGACAATTTATATTGAAGGTGTGTTTAATTTAATGCCATTAGCAACAAGGCAAAATATTCACAAATAAGATCCTAGAAAGAGTCAAAAAAATAATTAAATTACCATTAAAGGCAATGCGATCCAGTCATGTGTCAAAACATAAAGAGAAAAAAAAAAGTCAAAATAAAATAATGAGAATCTCAAAATATTCTGCATGTTTTCTTTCATGACTTTAAGTTGTTTGCACTGTTAGTGTAAAAAAAAAATCACTATTAATCTTATTTTGTGTTGAGAATTGTCTTTAAATGTTCTTTAGGTTACGTGATATTTATAATGACGATATATATAACTTAAACTCTTTATAATTATTGAATTCACTAGAATATAACTAAATTGCTTAGGAACAAGAAATTAGCGACTTTAACGGATATTCTTAAGTAGTCCTTTTCTTAACTTATGTGTTTGTCAAATTTAACTAAATATCTTTTATATAATTTTTTTACGTCCAAGACATAAAGTCTATTCATAGTACTAGTATTTATTTGCTATATTTTGACATAAAGTCAAACAAGAGAAGCAAAGATAAAAGACTTGTTATGGGTAATAAAAAAACCAAAATTTAGTTGTTGGATGTTTATGAAGTAGATATATAAAATAGTTCACTGAATGTGAAAAACAAGCGGGGATAGCTTAGTTGGGAGAGTGACAGACTGAATCTACCACGTTCACCGCATTCAATTTTTGTGTTTTTTTTTTTCATTTAGTTTTGTTTTATAGTTTGTGATTCATCGATTTTTAATATGACGTTTTCTCTATTGTATTCCTTTTTCATATCTGATTTGATATGCCTATACTTCACCTTCTTCAGATTTCATTTGTAAGATTATATTGATATGTGTTTGTTGATTCATCGTGTGGTTAAACGTCAAAACTTGTTCAACTTAATATTTTTCTATGGGCAAGCTAAATCAAAAGTTCAAGACCATCCATCTTTAAGATTGAAAATTATGTCAAATAATCTTGAAAATGGATGATTTTAAATTTTTGACCCCGTATCAAGCGCGAAGGACAAAATTTGTTAAATTTGAAGTTATCTCACAAACAAGCGAGGCCAAAAGTTACCTATTTTAATTTTAACATTGCTTTTTGAAAATCACCTAATACAGTCTTAACTCTTATATAATGTGTTCGATCCATGCTCATCATGTAGGGCACATGATTAACGCAGAAAGCATTTCACATTAAGAATTTCTATATTCTTTATATTTGAATCCGAGAACTTTGATTATGAACATAAACATTCATCTATCCCATTATATTCCTTGATGCTCGATCCTAACTAAAATTTATTGAACTCCATACTCCAATGCAGAAATTGATTACTACAAAAAGTATAATTCAATGGTTGTACGTATATCATATAGAGACAAAAACCTGTCTACAAACTTAACTTGGTGTGTTTTCTTTTTTTTGTGTGTGTGTTTTGCGTGCTCAATATGCAAAATTACAAGGCAATAAGTTGCTTAACATTTAGTGGAAAAACATATTTGTTGATTCCATCAAAAGCAGTGTTGACAATTAAACGATCAGCAGCTTCAGTTGGGTGATATCTGTCCCAAAAAACATAGCTATTTCTATTGGAACAGAAAAGGGCAACTGGGGTACAAGGTAATTTTGCTCTTAGTCTTCCAAGTCCACAACAAGCAGATTTCACTTCACTAAAACCTGAAAAAAAATGTATAAAATAACGGTTAATTACAATTTGAACAGAAGAAAAAAAAATTGTAAGAAAATTCGAACATTTAAATTTAATTAACGATCCGTTGTGAAATAAATGTATAACCAAAAGAGCGACACTTGATGATATAGACTATATGATACTATATTAATACATGGAGAAGTTTAATTTTGCGATTTTAGTCTCTGAAATATTGAGAAATTATGAATTTGTGTCCTTGTAATATTTGATTAAGCAACACATTGTGTATTTCTTATTCTTCTGCTTGTGAATCTTCACAAATTATTAGCTATTAATTAACTGTTTAATTACTTATGTATTACTGTGATTAATTTATAAAGTTACTCCATGTTTGATTGTAATATAGTTATATAAAAAAATTGAATATAGTATACTTTCCGTGCAAAGGGCCGAAAAAAACACACATATTTATTCATTTAAGGTTAAATATGTTTAAATGAAATGCCACAAGGATCAAAATCGGAATTTTACGATATCTAAGGGATAAATTGTACAAATATCTATTATACTAAAATCATTACATGTGACAATATTTTAAATTTGCCTTTTTTGTAAGTTTATATTTGTGTATATACTTGAAATTTTTAGAAAAACATATACTTGTACAAAATATAATGGATAATACTTCACGATCCGCTAAATTTAAAATTTTGAATTCGTCTCTGTGGCAGATAAGAAAAAAAAGTTATTGAAGTCGGGAATTTACCGTAAGTAGCTGGACTCTGGATGATATCAAGCAACAAACTGTATGTGTCGATGAATGAGTAATTGATATCTATGAGCTCAGCCTTCAATCCTTGTAGCATAGATTGAACTTGTTGGTTATATTTGTTTGCCCAAAAATTAGCTTGTTGGAAACATTCATTTGAATTATTTGCACTTTGAAATCTTAGTAATGGAATGCATCCAACTGATCCTACTCCTGTCATCACAAATTTTCTTGCACCTAGACCATACAGTTGCTGAAATTCAAAAAAAAAAAAAGGAAAGATTTTCAATCAGTTAGATTAAATAAAATATAAAGAGGACTATTGGGAGTGTCTTTAGTCTCTGATAAGATCAAGAAGATTGATCAGCCAGGTGATCGATTATTGATTATTCTTTTTTAGTATAATAATCTAATAGTTATATGTTAGAACACATCTAATGTATTATATAACCACATGTTTCACACCTTCAAAATGTAATTATAATCAGATTTCATTATCATCATACAAAAATCAATTTCAACACTCATAACGATCTTTATATTTAAGAACGAAAGGAAAATATTTTATCAAATTTCAGACAAACATAATAAAAACACGTAATAGAATAATAGAGGAAGAAAAAGCAGGAAGGAATAATCAGATTGACTCTCTCTATAGATCTGATTCATTCATTCCGCATGTCAGAAATTTCTTAAGATAAACACAAATTTTATACTAAAGTTACTTGATTCGGCCGAAGCCGTAAACTAGGATGTAGAAAATGTACCTTTAGTTGGACTTGTAGAGTAGAGACCATTTCATCGACATATTGTTGGGGTGATTTTGTCTTTGGGAGTTTGGAATCAGATTTAAAATAATTAATTATATCATTACTTCCAATGACAACAGCAAATAGAGACTTTGATAATTGCTTCATTCCAGCATCAGCTTCTAATTGCTTCACCAATCTTTGTTGCACCACTGAGAAAAACTGCACTTGTCGAGACAAATGAAGTGCAAAGCTCTGCAAATAAACAAAATAAATTATTGTTAATTACATGAATGTTTATCATCAAGCTATAGGATTTTCAGTCGTAAGAAGTATAGTTCGACAAAATTCAGTAACTTAATTTAGTCTAAATTTTATATATTGTGGAAAAGCTCATTAAACTGTATCTCATAACCTTCAGAATCCATAATTATAAATTTTGAATCCGCTTTTAAAGATTCTAGCGATTTCTTACATTAATTTCTTCATCCAATGAAAAATAAAATTCATTTATTCCTATCGTGTGTTGTTGTAGCAGTATATATTCCTATTGTACTTGTAAGTATTTATGAATTGCTTTCCCAAAACAAAAACAAAAAATGGGGCACAATATGTTAAGATAATTTAATAAAATACTAGCTCTTATCTGCGAAGGAATTTCCTTCCTATTTTTAGCTGACGCAGGCGCAAATAGACATCAAGCGGGGATAGCTCAGTTGGGAGAGCGTCAGACTGAAGATCTGAAGGTCACGTGTTCGATCCACGTTCACCGCATTTTTAACTTTTTTAAATTCAGTTTTGGTGGGCTAATATGCAAATTAAGCTTCATGCAACTTTTTGTTTTCATTTAACAAAAATTTTATGAAAAAAGAGGTTTCTTTAAATAAATAGTCCGTTGGATTCATTGTCTAATTTTTCTAATTCCCAAATTCCACTTTTATGTGAGTTTACGCTCTTTCTCGACCCTATCAAGCTCTTCCCAAACCTTTGTTTTGTTATACATGATTATAATATGAATTATATCTCCATCGTCTATATATTTTTAATTAAGCGATTTGATGGACGGTTACGTAGGCTTATTCTTGATTCAACGTGTCCCCAAAAATTTACTTTAATTTCATGTACTTATCTGGAATGTAAAAAACAAATGCAAGAGATATTCAAGAATCAGTAAAGATTGTGATGAGACAAATAAAATTTATTAATTTTTAATCAAATATCACAATCCGTCATGAATACAGATTAGATAAAAAACCCAAAACAAATACCAAAAGTAAGATGGATATATATATATGTCTTACGATTAAGTTACCATTGGTGGTCCTGAGGATTCCAGCTCCACCAGAAGCAAAGCTTACACCTTTTGGAAACTGATTGTTCTTGTCAGACAAGTATGGGGGAGGTGTTGGTATTCCTAATTTCTCAGCTGCCAAACAATTAAAAATGCAAGCAAATTTAATTAGTTACATTACAAAAATAATAAACAAACAAATAATGAAGTTTGTATCCATAATTCCACATGAATAAAGCATTAAAATAGTGGATGCAACAACAACAACAATTCAGCAAATTATGTGTAATTCAACATGTGAAGTCTTGGAAGGATATATAAAGAAAATACGGTAATAATTTTTTGTATACATAGCCTTATATTCTAATTTTGTGATGGTAGAAATGTTATTTTTGGTAGACTCTCAGTTCAAGTAAAACATATATATAGAAAATACAAATAAAAAAATTATAAATAAAAGAGAAGAAGAGTAGTAAAACGACAAATAAGACGTAACTGAAAGTTTTAAACAACGAAAACCGCAGTTAATAAAAAGTAAACTAATGAAGAGATATTATTTTATTATACAAATAAAGAGGGAAAAAAAGGTTAAAAGTTTGCTCCATCACTCAAAATAGAATCAATCCTCCACCATCAAGTTGATAGTGGCCTCAATTGTGCTTGTATACAAGAAGCAATTAATCCCCCATTTCTAAAAAAAGAATAATCCATGTGTCATGTTTCATTTTAATGATACTATATATTATTTAATTAAAGAATTATTATAAGTATATCCTTAAAATATATAATTTGCTTGATCTTAATCATGTCATGCTATTACTAATTACTAATTATGAGTATAAAAGCATGTTGTTAAAGATAATTTAAAATTTAAAATCTTTTATATATAAAAATATATCATTTTTTTAACCACAAAAAAAATAATAGGAAACTTACATAGATATGCTATATTAAGAAAATATTTATAATTTATAGCAATAATATTTTTTCACTAGACACTTATAATAAATTTATAATACAGTTTTAATACATATTACCGAGAATAATTTATAAAACATGTATAATACAAGTTTTATTCATGAATAATGCATTTATCACACATTTTAATACACTTATAATACATTATGTCAATTTCTTACCAAACAAACATAATATATTTAGTGATATATATTTACCCTTTCTTCTTTTCTTTTCTTTCTTTGTTTTTAGTGGCGGAACCAAATTTTTTATTAAATAATTCAAAATATGAAGTGGTATATATACATAAAAAAGTCAAAGGGTCAAGATTTAACATTACTATATATATATATATATAAAACGTAATTTTAATTATGTATAAACAATATATTTTTTTACTTAATTTAAACCTCCTCGACTCTCCATGACTCCGCCCCTGTTTAGTTTTATGTAGGCTTTTCATGCACAATTTATAGAGTACGTACCCCACTAGGAGTGATACATAGTGCCATTTTACAATTAAGATGATTTCGACATTGTAGTCGAATACGCGGTACCACAAAAATGTATGCATATAAAATGCTAGCTTATACAATAAGGATGTATTTGGTTGGGGAGGAAAATATTTTTTTTTCTTTTTTTCTTACTTATTTTCTTATGTTAATTTGTTAAGTAAATAGAAAATATTATTCCATAAATTTGTACATATGATTTAGGTAAACATGTGAAGATGGAGGTGGGATGTATGGGTCAAAGATGAAGCAGAAACAATCAATATGAAATGTCATTTTGAAATATATTTTTTCCTACTTTTATTAGAAAAAATATTTTTTTTAACTTTTATTAAACTTATTTTTCTAGAAAAAATATTTGCTCAAAATTTTGGATAGCAACAATCATGCATGGAAATGGAAATAGACTAAATACCGGCCAAATCAAGTTCAATTAATTTAATGTGATAAAAAAAATATTTTATAGATTTTTCTGTTATAGCTCTTTATTTAGTGAGCATACATGAAATTAATTAAGAAGATTGAGGTATTGCGCTTACCTAGAAAATCAGCAGTGTTTTTTCCATTGCAAAATCTTCCAGTAGGTTTTCCACCAGGATAATCACGACCATTATAAGGAAAATTAGCTTTAATAATGGAAGGTAAATAATTATTATTACCAACATCAATTAAAGAATCACCAAACATGTAAGCTGCTGGTACTAATTGTGCTTGACATAGTTTAAAATAACATATGAGCAAAAAAAAGAAACTCAAAAAAGAAGAAATAGCCATTGATGAATAAATTTGTCAAAAAAAGATTTATGGCTATTTCTTCTATTATACTGAAAAAAATTAGATGAAAATGGGCACTATTTATAAAGATGAATTTGGTGATAGGAGAAGAAAGACGCAAAACCAGTCTACAAGTTATTGTGTGAACGAGTTGAATTTTTTTAAAATTACTTTTTTGAGTGATAAGAAATTATATGCTTTTTTTATGGCCACATATCTTTAATATTGCCCTTTTAAAACCGAGCTGCCTTTTTTGTTTCTGTGTGATTTGAGTCATGGAAGCAGTTAGTCAACCACTAATGCTTATATTAAGATAGACTGTCTCTATTCTTTATATTACACTTCTTGTTGATGCGGCTCTTTTTTGGATTCTACATGAATATAGGATGCTTCGTATACACTAGAATATTCATCAACATATGTAAAATGAACTTTTTTAAAACTTTACTTGAATAATTAATTTGTATATTTTTATTTTTAATTAGAAATTTTATGTTCGAGCCTCAAAAATGAAAATTTTTATAGCGGCGAGACTTTAACTTGTCCATATAAATATATCTTGTCCATGTTTTGTCAATGCCACTATTTATTGTAATATAATTTGTCTGCTTTAAAAGTACAAGACTTTAAGTCCAACTAATTGTTTCTTCTAAATACTTATGATAATTAAAGAAGAAAATAACCAAAAGACAATAATACTAATCGAAAAGACTCCAATATTACTAGTGGACCCAATATTTGGTTGTTCATAAAATACTAAAATTTAGAAAACGAGTACATATATAGTTCTTTACTATTTAAATATGATTTTGTAAATATTTTTTGCGTATTATTTTTATTTTTTAAAATATAAAATTAAAAAATTGTAAAATAAAAAATTTAATTTTTTAAAGATTACAAAATCAATTCACCCAACTGATAAAACACTTCTATAAAAAAAATGAAACTAATCTTAATCTAATCTTCCAAAAGGGTAATTGTCAGATGAAGTGATCGGTTCATAGCTTTTAAATTGATAATAATTTTGAGATAATGTTTAAAATTAAATTTGTTTCATAATTGATTTAATGTATTAGATAATTTTTAGATTATTTTAAGAGAAAACTACACAACAATTGTAAAATTATTTATCCAAATTGGACTCAATCCAAACTATTTATCCTTAATAAACTCATGGCTTAAACTATTTACCTTCTTACCCCCACTTTCTCCCTTTTAATTTCGCGCACGATGTCATGCTGGCGTCAGTATCACTGTTTCTCTTTGATACGATTAGAGTATAATAATGGTATCAAGTAGTTTCGCTGAAGCACTGTTTCTTCCTTCTTGATAGTATCAGAATATATATATACTCTCATGGTATCAAACATGTACTTACATCAGTGCCCCTTCCTTTGTTCCTCTTTGATATCATTATACTTTGATGGTATCAAACAATTTATCAAGAAGAAAGAGACAATGGTTCAGCGAAACTGTTTGATACCATTAGAGTATATTATATACTCTCATGGTATCAAATGCGCGAGATAGTAAAAAATAAGGGGCATGAAAGTAATAGGATATCCAATGATAAATAATTTCCTTTTTGGGATATAACAATAATTATCCCTTATTTTAATTCATCATTTGTATTAGAATAATAAAATTACTATCACTTATAAAAATTAAATAAAGTAATCTTATTTATCTCATCCAACATACCGAACGGCGAAAATAATCTTTTCATTGAATTTTGTAAAGCTGATTATTCTTGAATCAGATTCACACGTTTTGGATCCAAATCAAAAGTTTGAAATACACCGACATGTTCTTGAAAGATCAAAGTGGAATAATACTTTGCCCTTTTTATGGATCCATAACATTACCAACCAATTAATTATTATTGTATTAATTAAGTATAAGAGTTCAAAGATACCACCCACACGTATCCCACTTCCTCATAGTCTTTTTAATCTAAAATATAATATATGGTTTTGGTATCCTTCCATACTATGTGACATTATTTTTTTAATTATTATTTACTCGAAACATCTCACTTTTGTTTGTTATCTTTAATCACATCTTTAAGAGATCAATAGAATCCATTAACTATATGTTTTGATAACACTTAGGTGGAGTTTGAATTGGCTTTCGTATTACCTTTTTTTTGGAAAAAATACTAATTATGTGCTTAACATAGATTTGGCAAATGTTGTTTTCAATGTATTGGAAAAACTTACTTTGTGTTGTCCTTTTTTTCCCACTAACCCAAGTCTTCAAAATTATTTTATGTACATATTCAATGATATTTTCTCTCTCAAAGAAAACAAGAAGAAAAGAGGACTAGAAAAATTGGAACAATGGAATGTAAGCTGTGGACTTGTGGTCCATCATATAGCTGGCTGTATTATATAGTTGAAGTTGAAATAATATGTCTAATTTCTACTCTAAGTCGATCGATGGAGCGTTTTCAACCTGACTTCTTCAATACTATATTTATTTTACATACTTAATTTTAATATATTTTATTTGAACTGGGGATCTATCGAAAATAATTTTATTTTTAAGATGGAATAAGATTACATTTACACTGCCGACCTTTATAAATTAACTTTATCTTTCGTTGTTGCTATTGTCAGGTCAATGGAACTGTAGATATGTTGGTACTCCACTGCCTCTCTTTTAATATTTTTTTCACATTTCAGTTTCATCAAAATGGGCTATTATATTCCCACTGCACATGGTGGGAAAATTGAAATGTCTTACTATTTGGCAAATTTGGAGCCTTATAATTATAGTAATCCATAAAAACTATCAATTTCCAGATCAATTTGTTGAAAATTATGCTATCTCTAGATAGGTCTTCAACTCAGACACTCAATTAGTTGAGACCCTACTCTAGCATCGACATACATTTATAATTAAATTTGTATAATTGGTTTAAGGATACGTACATTGAGAGGATCGAATAATGATATTTTAGATGCTAAATTGCTAGTTAAAGTAGCCAAAGTGATAAATGTCATGTTCAGCTTATTAGCTTCTCCTCATTTATTATTTTTGTTAAATTAGTTCAATGCAACAGTATATTAAAAAAATAGTAGCTTATTTTTTATTTTAACTTTTATATTTGAGACTTATATTAAAGTTGTTGCAATAATTTAGGTTTTATCTTTTTAACTGTTTGTAAATTATGCCACACTTGTTACTTTATTTAAGTTTAATGCTTGTGTAATTTATGTAATTTTTTGAGTATGGAGAAAATCCTGTTGAAAGCGTCACCCTACAATACGTGATCCCTACAATACGTGATCCGAACTTAGTCGCGAGCTCCGTAGGAAACCAAAAAAAATATTATGAAGCTGTATTCTTCTTCTTCTTTGGTATACATGACGGTTAGGTTAGAGAATATTCAAGATGAATTACACTACAATGAGAAGATGAATTCTAACAGAGAAAAGAAAAAAGGAAATTTCATAATCAGAAAGCACTACTATTTTTTCTTAAATATCAGTAGAAATAACTATTGAAATTCTTCAGTTGAAATTTTCAATAGAAAAATAGTAATTTTTTAGTAATTAATAAAATAAAATATACTCTTACAAAACTTGCTTGTACTCCTACACAGTTGTTACATTTCAATATCATACTCAACTCCATCCCTGACTGGGTCTTCCCTTTTCTGTTCAGTTGCAAGGATCAAGACCCTCACCCTCCACAAAGGGAGAGGAAGTCGACTCTACATCTCAACAATTGGCGGGAATTTTGCCTACGTCCAATCCCCATTTCTAGCTCACCCAGGAAGATTGTGTTAGGTGAAAGGTGACCTCGTACGATCATGTCACCTCAATCACAGTTTTTCAAGATCACCACTCAGAGCAGCAAGGATTGAAGTTTATATGACTTTCAAAAGAAGTTTTATACCATATTTTACACCTTGTTGCTAACTTCCAAATGCTGCCACAGACACTTCTTAAAGCTATCTTCTGTGTTTCCATTATGAGGTAGAATTTGCAAGCTGGAGCAAAGAACCAACACTTCATATGGATCTAAATACTTAAGAACCTCAGGAGCTCTATCATAGTCCTAGAAAATCAAGAACAGTGATTATGAGAAAATTATAATAATTTGTTTGTTACTTAGTACGCGAATCGTACTAGACATATATGAGGGTTTAATTTGAGTCTTTAAATTAAAATTGACTACCAACTCCAACAATTGTTTCTCAATAGGAAGAGGGAAGGTCATGACGGACAAATATAATGGTCTATGTTTTTTGTCGGATATAAATTAAGAAAGCCATCAAGTTGAGAGATAGTTAACATCTTTTTAACAAAAAGCACCAGGAGGAATGTTTCAAAATCAATAAGAGGAATGGTAACTGACCTTCTAACATGAGATGGAATAAATGCAGTCATTGTCAAAACGGTAGAATCCAGGCAGGTGGGTTCATAGCATTGTTCCACCAAGATAAAGGGAAATAATGGGACTAGAAAACATGGAATAAGGTTAGCAAGACCTAGAAAAGCAGGCGGTGAATGGTTACTGAAGGACAAGGAAGAGTGAGGGGTTTTCGTGCCTTCCATTTTAGGCTACCTCGGCAATAAACAAGGGTGACATCTACCACATGAGCAATTCTCAGAAGGATTGAGTAATTTCTCTGTACAGATTGCTAAAAGCTATAGATGTAAGTACAAACAATGAGGTAAAATGTAGTTGTCGTAGTATCCGAATTATAGTATTTGCATTTTCTTATCCTGTAAAAATTTAAGTAAAATATGTTGGCTATATTAAACTCTTCCAGCTTGTTATGTCAGCGTGTATAAACTCCAGGTTACTTGGTTCTGTCAAATGTATTTTGCTAATCACCAGGTTCTCAACATGCGTTATCTCTTTACAGATAAAAAAACAAAAAAAAAAGAATCACCTTTTCTGAGTTTTGATCATTTATTAATCTCCCTCTAAGAAACAACTAAACGGAAAGAGATGATACTTTTTGCAAGAACTACTCACCTTTTCTGTTACAACAACAACAGGCTTCCTAGCAAACTCTGATTGAAGATTCCGAAGTCTCATTCTGATCAAGTCAATATCCTAACATAATTGATGGACCAAAGTGAAAACTCAAGTTCTTAAAAAAGAAAAAGATAAGAGAACGAATGTCCAGCACCAACATCAATTCAAAGAATACAGGTGGAGCAGGGAACACAGGTGGATGACAGATCTATGGGTGTCATACGATCAAACGGGCGAGTAAAGGATAAGACAAACAAGAATAGATAATGGCATCTACCTTAGCTTGAAATAAATGATGATCACTGAAGTCCAGGCGATCAACATACGCAGGTCCCAGCTGCAGAGTGTTAACAACTTTTTAAACAAAAGAGAGAATAATAACTTGGCATAATAAAACCAACGAAAGAAGTTGAATAAAAACTCAACCACCTCCAAACCTTAACAAAAAGGTAGAAAATAGAAGGTTGTATGAGTATCAAACAAGAGAACTCAAAACCGGTACCTTCTTTATCCTCTCAACAAAAGAATCAGTAGGTCCAATTGCTGAGACACATAAGACAAGTGTATTGCGGATGTCCATCAAAGCCAATTTGCAAGACATGTTGCCAGCTTTAAGAAAGTACAAAGGCGCCAATCTGCTCAAGAATATAGGAAGAGATTTTTTTACTTTTCGGATTTCTAATGCTATGGCCTCAACATCCTTTTCTGAGACCTGCGTGACTCAAACAAATTAAATGGATGTCAGTGGTTCTATTTGATTTTCTAATTTTACCAATCAAATGTTATGCTTCACAAGTATCAATAAGGCATAAGCTGTCTCAGATATACAGAAAAAAGAGGGTGTTTATACCAAGTCTGCATGATGTATTACAACTGTATCTGCACGTGTGAGTGCGGCCAAGGGTTCCCTTAATGGTCCAAGTGGAATTAACTGATGGTTCCCCCATGGAATCATTGCATTCACCATCACAATCTCGACGTCACGCCACAAACTGATATGCTGCTTTTGGATTTCCACAGTTGACAAAAGTCAAAGCTTGAGCAAAAGTTCTAGGTTACAAGTATCATAAAGGAGCCCACAATCAAACTCCTAACGGTGAAATCTAATCAGAAGCTAGACCACTTTTAGGACTGGATATAAAGTCTGAGGATTGAAATAAGAAGAATATCCAATATTGAATTGCTTGGAAGATCAAATAATTATAATCCAAAAGGAAGATTGTGATTAAGCACAGCAACAGTAACTGGGGAGGTATTACTTACTCCTATTCCACAAAAAGATGGACACAATCTTAACCCAAGAAGAATGAATTAGTTTTACTAATATAAACAACAAAGTTCCTGTTCGGTCAGTAGGTGATAACACTTGACATGCAGTTTTGGTGCAGACCTGCATACCATCATCTAGGATTGCAATCCCGATTTGGTCAGAATAAGAACAATTTCCTTGTTTGTTATCAGAGCAAAGTCTTTCCACACCAGTGTCACCGTGCTTGCAAGGGCTGATGTGGCCATATCTTTTCAGAAAACAGGCAGCTGTATTGGCCCTGTTTGCACCTATTCCTATCTTCACAGGTGTTCCATACAGATGCCTTTGGAGCATTTTTGCTTCATCTGCACCACCATAACCCTACAGAAGAAAATGTTTTCCGTAACACTATCCTTGTGTTCATAAACAATTGAATTTGAATCGAAAATGGTCCAAAGTACATCAGAAAAGAGGGGAAAAAACAACTGAATACCACAAACAAACACAAAAAAAAAACCAAAAACAAATAAGAGACTCAAACTATTTCTTCCAATCTTGGAAGATTTATGTAACTTATGTTGGACCACATTGCCACTAGGTTAGACACAAGATTAATACAACGAGACAATAAAAGACAAACAACAGTAGATCATACTTGAAGCTTATGAAAACTCAGAATTTCCAAAGACTTAACTTTTCCTAGAATTTTCTAAAAATCAACACCCGGTGCTAATCAAAAATGACTTGGGGAATCTAAAGGGAGGGGTAAAATGGTTATTTTACAAAAAATCCAAAAATGACCTTTAGGGTCATTACAACATCCACTACTAAAAGAAATTTCGTCCGCAAAAGTAAAAGTACAGTCACTCCCTGGAAGCACGAAAGGATGAGGGTTCCGGACGTAAATATTTGATACCCTTTCATTAATAGGATTACTTCATATGTTTTCCACAATTTTCATAATTCAAATTCATTTAACTATACAAATTTCACTTCATGGTGCTGTTTTTTTATCATACTAACTTCTTCACCATTTCACTATTACTAACATATTTCTTCTACTAACACTAATATAATACACCAAGTAAAGTTAACATTTTGTAATAATTGTGGCATCCAGGCTAGTTTGCACACACCTCAACTAATTCCACGAGTACCTTCTTACTCCCACCAGCATAGGTACAGGATAACTATGTCCACCAAGACTTGATAAGATGAAAAGAAATCACCCGGGATTTGAACCCAAGACCTCATGATTCTTATCCCACTTCATTGACAACTAGATCATACCCCTCGGGTTGCTTAACATCTCAAATTCCATATTCAATCAAGCACCATCAAACATAATGAATCGACTGGGCTATTAAGAAGAATGTGGAAAAAAGCAGAGTACCCTTGTTAGAATAAGAGGTGAACTTCCAACAGCAGCCAACCAAACTGCAAGAAACTCAACCATTGGGGTCTTCCCATTACCTCCCCAAGTTAAATTCCCAACGCTAATCACTGGCACCGGCAACCTTACAGTTCAAAGCATTACACAGATATGGTAAGGAAACAAAATCCCACATGTAATACATCAACAAAATCATTAAAAAAGCCAAATACAGCTATCAAACCAAGAAAAAACAAATCTCCACTTAGAAAAAATCATAATAAAACCAAATACAGCTATCAAAGCAAAAAAATACAAATTCCCACTTAGAAAAAATCATTAAAAAAAACAAAATACAGCTATCAAAGCAAGAAAAAACAAAATACCCACTTAGAAAAAAGTCATAATAAACCCAATTACAGCTAGAAATTAGAGTTCTTGTTTACCTGTCTTTGTGAAGCAGACCAAGATGGTAAAGGCGATGGCGGAGAGGAAGTGCGAAGCTATAGAGAGTGGAAGCTAGTGAAAGAAGAGGGATGAGAGAGAATTGGAGTATGGAAAGTGCACGGAGCCTGTCTTGCGGTGGTGTATAGGCAATTTGGTTCACCATTTTCCTCAATTTCTCCATTGATAAGTGACTCTAGAGAGTTAATACTGTAAGACTGTAGTAATCAATTTGATTATTCGAAGGGAAAAAAAGAAGGAAGGATTACAACTTAGGCCAACGTAGACATGTGTGCATGAAGCCCAACCCATTTATCGGCCCAACAAAATCTTTGGATGTTCTTTTCGATCTCTACGCATTTTACAAATTTCCTTACAAGAAAAGTGATTATAAATTTATAACGATAGAAAGTAGATAAATAAAATAAAAAAAGAAGGATTTATTCGTCCTAACCCTGCAAGTCCACACCTATATAGATTAAATTGTTCAACATCTATTGCACATAAGGCAAATATATAAGTTCGGGTACGGTTCGATTGAATTTAGTAACTTTTGCTCAAATATTGTATTGCATTAAGCAGTTTACTAAATATGTATAAATATTAAATTTAAAACTTAGTTATTAACACATAAAATCATCGTAATAATATTTAAAACTTATAAAGTTAAAAATTAGTGCATGCACGTATTTTGTGTAAAACAAATGAAACAAAAAAATAGCCTGATGTACCAACTTCTGTTATAGGCGGAGTTCGAAAAAAGATAGTATTTTGTGAAAATAAATAATAAAATACACTAATTTTTATTATATGCGGAGTTCAAAAAAAAAATCATATTCGGTGTATGTTACATTAATTAATTTTCATCAGTGTCCCCGTAAACTTGTTCTTTTTTTAAACTTAGTCCCATCAATAAAAATGAGCCAAAAGTAATTAAACATCAACACACAAATTAACATGGTCGTGGTGTAGTGATGAGATTGTTTCATCCTTAACCAGAGGTTTCAAGTTCGAGCCGTGGATATGAAAAAAAATTATGCTAGGAGCACCACCTTTGAATGAGCTCTGCAGTGCGCGATTCGAATTTAGTTGGAACTCCAAATATTAGGTGGGAAACTAAAAAAAGAAAAAAAAACTATATACAAAGTATAAGATGTTTTTGTAGAATTATAAAATGACATATATAAAATAAAATTAAATAAATATACTAATTTATTAATCCATGTGATTCCCACATGAATAACCTAAATTATTTAAGTTAATCTAAAATAATTAGAGATCACTTGCGTTCAACAAAATGACGACATCCGGACAAAAATCCTAATGTTCCAATCAATAAACTTCAAAATAAAACACATTAAGAATTATAACTAGTCTATATAATAATGAGAGTTTAGCAAATTAAACTCGATGATTATAATTCAAATTTCTAGTTAATTTTTTTATAAAAAATAATATTTTAAAATAAAATAAAACATATCAATCAATAACTATGGAGTAATTTGATAGTCGCTTTCGTTAGTCTACTAAGCTAACTAACTACTTATAGCACTTACCCCTAATTAATGTGATTCAATACTGATCAATCACTAATTAACTTCAAACATAAATACTCCATGATAGTTCGACTTGTGTCACGTGACATAAAAAAGGACCAGTTTAATGTGGTATTAATTAAGACACTTAAATATGTTCTCTGACTTGTTTAGTCGGTGTTTCCTATACTATTTTAATGTTTAATATCTTTCATTTCTCTTATGCAGAGAAAATATGCCTAAATTCCATTTTCAAGACTCGTACAAAACATATAAATATGCTCTTTAATTTGGTTTCAGTTGATATCTATATCTTTCAATTTTAGATGTGTAAAAATAGATATTTAAATTTGTATAAAATTGAACAAACAGACACATATGTCTTACGTAACATAATACATATAGAACTCCACGCATGACACAAATTGTCATGTAGAACGTCACATAGGACGCATATGTCTATCTGTTCAATCTTATATAAGTTAAAGTGTCTATTTGTGCACACCCAAAATTGGAGGGCATAATTGTCAGATAAAACCAAATTAAAAAGCACATTTATGTATTATACCTTAAATATATTATTATTGTACAAATAATCACATTAACATTCCTTGATCATATATAATCAGTTCTTTTCTCTACATTGAATGATATCAAATTATAATATTCTCTAATCTCTTACTATTATTAATTAATCTTATGTGTAAAACAAGATAAATTTAATTCCAAGTTAACAACATAACGAAGTGCAATGAATTTAATTCTGCAATTTGGAATCAGACAACTGGACATTGAACACAAAAAAGAAAAAAGTAAGTATATAAAATAACATTTATTCACTTTAAATATAGTAAATTCCTCCGATAGTCATCATGTTTAAAAATTTATCTCATAATATTAATTTTAATTTTTTTAAGACCACAATATCACCAACTATTCTTATTTTCTTTAAATATACTTCTGTCTCTTAATTGAATGTCATGTGACATGACATTTTATTAGGAGAAATATTATAAAATAATTAAGTGATATTATAATCCTAAAAAAATAAAAATAATATTATTAAGTAAATTTTCAAACATACGTGACTATCAAAGGAGTTTACTCCAGAGAATCATGGCAGCTAAAGAAATGACAAGATTGACATATCACTTCAAAATCTATTTTCGATTTTCATATTAAACTAATATCATATTTGAATAAATAGCATTTGTGTATTCTTTCATAACCTCAAGTTATTATGTATTGGAGATAAAATAAATAAATTATTTCACTGATTAGAATATGATACGAAATTATTTATTTCATCATTACTAATAATCTTAATTAGGGGTGTACAAGTCCAATTGAATCGATAAATTAAGTTAATCGGATAAAAAAATTGATTTGTGGGTTGGTTTAATTAGTTTGGCATTGAAAAAAATAAATCGATTATTGTTGATTTGATTTGGTATTAATAAAAAAAAAGCCAAATCGAATTCACACCAAACCGATATAATACATATATAATTTTATTTTTTTATACATAAAAAAATATAATATGTACTGTAAGTATTTTTTAAATTGGTTTATAACTTTCAATGTTTACACATATTATTTCATATTTGGGCTTGTAATATGACTAAAATAATTGACACGTGTTATGTCATTTCGTAATTTTTTTATATGTTTTTCAAGTATAATATTTTGAAGATGCCATTGTATATCTTTTTTTTTTTTGATTTTATTGGTTTAAGTGTTAATGAAATGTCGTTAAGCAATATAATCATACGATCAAAAGAACAACTTTCATCTAAGAACTTTAAGTGCAACATTAAAACATACAATCAAGGGAACAACCTCTTCAATTTGATCTCTTTTTCAATCACAGTATAATTATAAAAATAAATTTAAAAAAATCAAGAAAATTGACTAAAATTAAAACCGAAAAAATCGACGTTGATTTGATTTGATTTATAAATTTAATAAACTGACATAATTAATTTAGTTGTTTTTTAATGAAAAATCAAACCAAACCAACCTATGTACACCATTACTCCTAACTAAACGCAATATAAAATAATTCTATATTTTATTTTAAAATTATTATCCATCATACCAAACGATCCCTAATAATAATAATAAGGATTGTGGGAACCGGAGAAGTATTGAGTACTCTTTCAACGTTAAGTACTTTTTTGTTAGAGAATACTATATATGTACTATAAATTTAGTTGCACTTCAATAATTTACGTATCGAATATTAGGTGCAAAAAGTAATTATTTTTTTTTAATTTCAATTTGTGTGACATTTGTTGCTTTTTGATAGTTAATTTAACAACCTTTTAAGTTAAATTAAACTATATCAATTTAATATTTTCAATAAAATATTTGGTGTGTTTATAAATAGGTGTGGAGAGCATGAGATGGCATCTTTACGTGAGATAAAACTTTTTTTTCCGATCAACTCTCGACTAAAAGATATTTTTTTTCAGAATAGATTCAATTAATGAAAAAACAAAAAAGCTATGGCAGTATATATTTTAATATTGATCAACATTTAATTTGACCTAAAAAATACAAAATGTATCATATAAATCAAGGCAATCTCTTAGTTCCTATTTGTTTGAGTATTGAGTTATTAAAAATGTGGTCTTTGAAATTTGTAATTGTGTTTGAAAACAATTATGATTGGACATAAAATATTAAAAATTAAATTATGAAATTAAATTAAATTTTTTGGTAATTTGGTATTTGATAATTCAGTATGATATTTGAAAATAAAATTTTAGAATTAAGATATTCGAATTTTGGTTTGGTACGAGACTAACCATTTGATATTCAATATTTTTTCAAATATCATATTTATTTAATGAAGGTCATATATCAACATGTCTATTACTCATTAATACATGCCCATAGAGAAAGTTAAAGACTAAATATAAACAACCTAAATACATGTTTTTTTTGTTGTGTTATTCACTTTTCTTGATATTTTTTTATTTGTGGATCTTTTATTATATCGTGAATCCAGATAGAAAAATAGAAAGAATTGGAAAAATAATAATAACTTTGTAATACAATTGGCTACAACTTCAATACGATGATATTATCGAATATCCTATCGAATTAAATTTTGATTTACCAATTATCGAATTATCAAACTGAAATTTAAAAATTCGGTATTTGATATCCACTTATAACTATCAATAACCAAATTATCAAATCTAAAATTTAAAAATATTGAACTAAATACCGAACGTCCACCCCTAGATACGATATTTTACTTGAAAAAAATTTAAATTTTTTTATGATAGAAATCTCAAAAAATCTAAAATTGGTGAACCCTTAATGAAACTTGAAATATCTTTGATTAGAGATTTTCATAATCTAATTCAAAAATTTTAACCAAACAAATATATGAATATTAATATTTAAAATTTATAATCAAATATTAGTTTAGCGGAACTAACAAGTCTATTAAAAAATTGAATTAATAACTTTTACACGAATTTTCAAATCGATGAAATCGGTCTGCTCTCAGTTGGAGATGGTGCTCCGAGCTGGCCGAAGGTGAAGTTCACGCTCTTACGTATAAAGTATGCATGATTTGACGAAACTAATACGGGCAACACATTTGGACACGTAAAATCCGCGGGCAACGGGCAGTATTAACGCCGTTATTCCTAGCCACTAACGGCGTTTTATACAGAGGGAGAAAAGGACAATTCAACGTTAATTTTAAAAGTTTTGAAAAGCCTCTGTAAAGTGACCCCACCAAACCTCAGGTTTGGACTCAGGTTCGGACCACAAAATTGACTCAAAAAACGCCAAAGCACTGCCTTAGAGAAAATAATGTAATGGAGTAAAAGAAGAGAGAGAAAGAGTGAGAGAGGGGAAATTATAGAGAGAGAAAGAGGAAAGAGATGGGGCAGATCGTGAAGACGAAGAAGAAAGGACGTCCATCTAAGGCAGATCTAGCTCGCCGGAACGCCGCCGTTGAGCAGTCGGAATCGGCGTCGGCGAAGCAGGAGAGAGAGCTTCGGCGAAGTGGACGGCGTCGGAATGTTAGGTACGCTTTCGATATCGACGATTACCTGGACGACGATGAGTACTTCGTTGAAGACGATGAGGATGAGAGAGGGAGAGAGAAGAAGCTGAAACACTTGCTTAAGCTGCAGAGCGATGAAATCGGTGCTGAGTCAACTCCGAGTCGGACTCGGAGAGTACCTGCCACGTCGGCATCGTCTTCCGACGACGGCGAAGGGAGAAAGTCCTCTAAAAAGAGAAAAATTAACGACAACAACAACGACGAAGACGAAGAAGAAAATGATGATGAAATTGAAAATGACAATGAAATTGAAATTGAAAATGAAAATGATGATGAGGTACGTTTGAATCTCAGTTAAGAATCTACCATGGATGTGTAAACTCTATGAAATTGAAATTTGAGAGGCAAATGGGGAAGAAAGTCCAGCTAAGCTGAGTTCACTGAGATTTTTTCTAATTGGACCAGAGACTTCTAAATCACTCACATCTTCTTTCTCTCTCTTTCCATATAGGCACTCAATATGTATAAATCTCTGTCGGGGGATTGAATATATATATATAACACTGTCGGGTCAACTGTCAAAAACTAACCCCCACAGAATCTGCTCACGCTCCCACCTTTCTCTCTCTCTCTCTCCTCTGTCTCTCTCTACTACACACCATAAACAGCCAGTCTCTCTCTCTCTCTCTCTCTCTCTCTCTCTCTCATTGTCTCCCTTGTTTCTGTCTCTGTCTAGCAAACGCCATTTTTCCTCCTTTGTGTGTTTTTAATTTGCTTCGAGGTTTTTGCAGTCTAATATTTTGAGGGGTTGTTTAGTATTAAGAAAAATTAAATTATCTTTGAAAGATAATTTTTTTATGAAATATTGACACTTATGGAGCTGAATCATTTAGTTGAGCTTAATTTAGGATTGATGGGTATTTTCTTGATTGTAGTTTAATTCTGTGCTTTTGTATTTTGGAGATTGTGTTTATGGAGGTTTAAGGCTATTGATGGATTTTGACAGGCTAGAGGAAGGAATGTAGAAGCAAAAGATGTGGATTCTGCTCCAGGTATAGTTTCTGATTTTTCAGAAATGGAGATATTTCTTGTGTGTTCCTTGCCCACTTTATTGAAGGTATGATGTGGTTAAGCAGGGACACCGTCTGAACCACATTCTGGAATCCCGTTGCCAGATAAGAAGACAATGGAATTGATTCTCGACAAGCTACAGAAGTAAGTGTGGGATTGTTAGAGAAAAATGGAGTTTTTTTTGGTTGTTCAGCTGAAGGCCCTTGTAATGTCTAGTTTCTTTAATTTCCTTGTGACAGGAAAGACATATATGGTGTTTATGCGGACCCTGTTGATCCTGAAGAGGTATGTTTTGGGAGGGGTAATTGTTTTGTTTCAGAATTCTGTCTTTGGGAGAATGACAGTAAAATTAAAGAAAATCTGCTTAGTTGTTTCTTGATTTCTGGGCAGCTTCCTGATTACCATGAGGTGATTGAGAATCCCATGGACTTTGCCACTGTCAGGAACAAGTTGGGAACTGGATCATATGCCACTTTGGAGCAATTTGAGGTGAATCTATTCAACTAACCCTCTTCATTCTGCTTGTTTTAGTGCGTGGAGTGAGGGAAAATGCATCAGTTTTTCTGTATTTAGTTGTGCGTTTTGGAATTCCAGCAGCAGTGAACAAAGACATTGGCACTCCAAAATAGCTGATTTAACTTCCATTCCAATTTTGAAGCTTTCCTTTCTTCTTTTCTTATCTTAATATGTTTTTGGCCTCTGACCAGCCATGATTAGTAGAATCACATTTGCCCAGTAGGCCCTCTTTCTCACAATTGTTTTCTTCTACAACCTGAACTCTGAACTGGCCATTTTAACTTTGTGTTTTGGATATATTGTTATGCTTCAGTCCTTGCATCTAGATCACAAAAATAAGTTTCCTTCTGTTTTAAGAAGTCACGACTCCTCACACACTTCTCCTGGTTCTTTTCTGTTTCCAGTCCTGGCTTACGCAGTTTGCAAGTAGTTTTTTTCTTAGTTTTTTGTGTGAGGAGAAAGATGTTGATTATGCTCTATTTATTCTGCTTGCAACTCATTTTATTATGGCTTGCACAGATTCATCACTAGTAGTTTTAGAATATATGTAGCTTTGGCTGTTAATGATGCTTCGATTAATTGAAATTTGAACTGTTTTTAGCTTGGTCACGACATTTCTGTCTCCTTGTTTAATCACAAAGCACATACTATTTGTTGCTGGTGATTTACTGAATGCAAGGAAATGGAAGAGGAGTGTAGTTGCTTAACTCAAGATGGATCTGATACTGTGGTGGGAGGAGAAGTCCATCCTTGTACCTCTATTGTGAAAACTATTCAATTGGGAAAACGGAACCGGAGAGGAAAACTAAGCAACATTGAAGACTATTAATGACAAGCTAAATTAGATTGTTTATCTTGCAAGTTGTTGCATAACTTGCATACTGAGAACTCGTTTTAACTACAGCTTCTAGGCTTCTATTCTATAAATTGAGGAGGCGTATTGGATTTTACTGATATATAACATCTAATTCTCTTACGGGTTTTGCGTAATGGAAGTCTCTGGTTTTCTGATTTCCGTGGTGGAGAAAATCAGGAAATGTAGCTAGTGTGCCTGTTTTGAGTTGATCTGATGTCTAATTCAGTTTTATCTCTTTTTTCCATTTCCAAAAAAGATGATAAAAAGGCAGCCGGTATTCTCAGCAAGTTGAGGAAAATTTCTTATATTTGAGTACTTCAACTGTGGTGACCTGATAAATAAATTCATTCTATTGCAAACCAAGTGCTAGGGAGGCAAGAATTGCTGACATCATCAAAGTGTCCTCTATATAATCTGAAGCCTTTTTCTGCTTTATGTCCTTTTGTTTTCCATCGCATTCACGTGCGTGCTCGACTTAGTCACTCTTTATTTATCGTTTCGGATGCTTAAAGCAATATTTTGACGGTGTAGTAACTAGCCCATCTTAAGGTGTTTGGTTTTATATTTAAGACTTTTTAATTTCTTAAGATGAATTTAGAATGTCTCTTTCTACTATGCATCACTTTGAGAGACATGACTTCATGGGACTTCAATTGGCAGGGGCGGACCCACCCTATGTCATGGGGTGTCATTCGACACTGCTTCGTTTAAAATTTTTAGTTTTATATATATTTTAATATCTGGAAAAACCATAATATCCCTAAAAATAATATAAATGATACTCCTTGAAGAAATGAGTTTCCTTGGCTTGTTGGTTTGGTGTGCGGCAGGTGCAGTCATTTTCCCAAGTGGCCAAGTTCGACCCTCAACAAGCGCAACTTTGTGTTTGATTTTTGCCTTTTCCAGTAAATTTTTGTCCTTGTGATAAAAGTAAATCTTGTTGAGATTCGAACCTCCAACTTCCAATTCCTAATCAAATTAGGATAAAATAGACCAGTTAAACTAGAATACAATTTGTGTAGTATTGTAGGAATTTAATTACTTGTCCAAATCGGAGCTGGGTACAGTAATAAGTTATAAAGTTAAACCTAAGTTGTCGAGGAGAGTTGTAGTAGTTTACTTGATTTATGTTTTATTAGTACGCTTTAAATAGTTTTATTATTATAATGGTGTTATATTAATTATTCATTTGTTTATTTCTTTTTAAATATCGATACCACTTACAAGAAATCCTGCATACGCCACTGTCAATTGGTGTTCACTCTTCTTTTTGATTAAATGAGAAGTCATAAAACTACTCTGTGTGATTGTACTCATGAGGCTGTTGACGTCCAACTGCCATTTTTTTTTTGATAAGTGCAATTGTCACCATTTTTTAGAAATGGGTTTTAAGCTATGTTACTAGTACAAAATATCCAGTATGTACTGATCTTAGCTTGATGTCCCTGAATAATCCAACTTTAATTATTTCCATTTCAGAGCGATATCTTCCTCATTTGTTCAAATGCAATGCAGTACAATTCATCAGATACTATCTACCATAAACAGGTAGTTCTTTCAATCTCATCTTAGTCACCCTTTCTTTTTGAACCTATAAAGCTTATCTTGCAATGATTTTGACAAGGCACGTTCCATCCAAGAGTTGGCTACAAAGAAATTTGAGAAGCTAAGAATCAAGTATGACCGCTCTGAAAAGGATGTCAAGGTAGAACAGAAGACGAAATACAGCTCTGTTGTCAGGAAGCAAATAAAGAAGCCGATGGTCCAGATGTTCCAGGAAACTGTTGGCTCTGATTTCTCATCGGGTGCCACTCTTGCCGCAGCTGGAGATAACCACTATCTTAACAACACTTCTCTTGCTGGAGTGTCAGAGAAACCTTATGGTGTTGATGGGCTTGCTGATGGAAATTCTTCACTGATCGATCAAAATGTAGACAAGGCAGAAGAATCACTATCAGGTACCATAAATTATTATTGGTCTTCAGCAATAACCAAGATGCTATGTTTGTGTAGTAACATGATTGCTCCTGTTTTATGTCCTGCATTTCTCTTTTGGCTGTTGACATTTTGAGCTTGAATTAATCAAGTGTTACTAGCTTATATTCCTCTTTCATCGTTCTCTTCCTTGTTCTTTTTTGCATATGTTTGTTGCTTTTTAAGTTTCTCTGCTTAACTTATTGCAGGGAAGGGTCCTCTATCCAGATTTGGAAGGAAATCAACTGTGCCTGATGAGAACCGTCGTGCAAGTTACAGCATATCCACACAACCAGTTGGCAGCACCGAGTCCATATTTTCAACGTTTGAAGATGAAAGCAAGCACCTGGTCACTGTGCGTACCACATAACTAGTTTTATTTCCATTTGGTTATTGTCTTCCTCTTTTGTAATTTTCCTCTTGTGTGTTTAGGTTGGGCTTTATTCTGATCATGCATATGCCAGGAGCCTAGCCCGGTTTGCTGCAACTCTCGGTCCTGTTGCATGGCGAGTTGCATCCCATAAAATTGAACAGGCATTACCTCCTGGATTCAAGTTTGACCGTGGGTGGGTTGGGGAATATGAGCCACTTCCAACCCCAGTATTGGTGCTTGAGAGCTATACCTTGAAGGAACCTCCATTCTTCTCCCAGTCTCTGCAGAAGTTGGGAGCTCAAAAGAATGAGAAAACATCTGAGGACACAATTGCTCCAAAAGATAAACCTCTTTCTAGGTCTATGTTAGAAGGAAAATCACCATATCTTGGTTCAACTAAGGGTAAGCCCATGGAAAGCGGTTTGAATATCTTGACTACCACGAAGGAGCAATCACCTAGGGAGGTCAATCTAGAAGGAAGGTCATCTTTTCTTTCTTCTGGAAAGAAACCTCCTGTTTGTGCTAACCCCAGATACCAGCATCTAGATTTGCAATCCAGAAATTTCAATGAACCTGATAAAAAGATCCATGAACGTGAGAAAAAGATCAATTTCAAAACTGAAACTGATAAAAAGCTGCAGAAGCAGGTTGAGTTAAATTGCCCACCCTCAGTCAATCAAAGGAATCCTGAAATTACCCGAAAGAGTAAAGTTACCAGTACTTCTGAAATACCTGGATCGAGGTCTGCTGGGGCAAGTCCGAGGAACCCATTCTCGTCTGGGTCATTTAAGCAACCAGCCAAGAATGGAACTGCTGTTGGAGGACTGCCCAATGGGAGAGCAGTGAATAACAACCCAGACACTACACCAGCGGCACATTTAACTGCTGAGAGTGTCTCAACCGTGAGAAAAGATGCAGGTTTCTTTCACCAAGAACAGGAGCAGGGCCTCAGTGACCCTGTTCAGTTGATGAGAAAGTTGTCTGAAAAGGCTCAAAATCAACAGAACTCTTTGAGTCAGTCCTTAACTGATGTTTCTCCAATTTCCCCTGCGACTCCATCTGTGAGGAAAGATGATTCAGGAAATGCCGCCGCTGCTGCTGCCCGAGCATGGATGTCAGTTGGGGCAGGAGGATTTAGACAAGGCATGGAAACAGCAAGCTTGCAGAATATTCATATTTCTGCTGATTCATTGTATAATCCTTCTCGCAATGTCCAGCAACAATCTTCACAAGTTCGGGGTGAACATCCTGCATCAGCAATGCCCTTTCAGGCTGAGAGAAACAGTAGTCCACTTCATGCTTTTGTGCCTCATCCTGGGAGAGGGGGCAGTGAAGCTCAGTTCCAGAATCCGCCAATGATTTTCCGCCAATCAATACCTGCTGACTTGTCTAGGTTCCAGGTACAATCTGCTTGGCAGAGTTTTAATCAACCAGCACAACCAAGGCAGAAGCAGGACTCCCTCCCCCCTGACTTAAACATTAGTTTCCAGTCATCTGGGTCTCCTGGTCGGCCATCTTCGACTGTTTTGGTTGATTCTCAGCAGCCAGACCTGGCCTTGCAATTATGAGACCAGGCAATTTCTGATAAAATATTTGAAGAGGTCTGAACCTACAAGACCCTTTGGATCTTTCGGCTGGCATGTCTGAATCATGTTTTTGGGTATCACTGCTTCAGCAAACTACTAGCATCTGCCTGTAATTGCTGAAGGCTTTGATATCGGGTCTCATTTCATTGGATGTTTAGTTAGCAACTCAACAATTGGAGTCAGCTGCTTCAAATTTTTTTTTTTGGATGTTCTGAGATATTATTCTTCACGGGGTATGTTGTTGTAGTGATGGAAAAGGTAATAGATCTAGTTCAGGTTTAGGATAGACAGTGGGCACAACAGGAAGGAGGATCACTGTCTAGGTCACAACTCGTGGATCATTTCATGTCAATCGCTGACTTGGAAGTGCGGTTTATATAGCTGAAGAAGGAAGCATGTTACGTTAATAATAGTTCGTTCGTTCCAGTGTTTTCTATATGGTGATTTACTGAGAGAATTGCTTTAATTCATTGTACATTGGAGCAAGGTGGGACTAGTCTTTGGAGTTTTTGTCATTTTTCCTTCAATCATTGTAGTTCTACCTCATTTATCTCCTTTACATATGCAGGTTCTCGTCTACATTTAGTGGCATAATATTCAGAGAAATGCAAACGAATTGGTACTCTTTTTTGTGCGTCATGTCTATGTTTTGGTTAGTTACATCAATTTAGTTGTTTTCACCTATATTCAACGTTGAAAATATCGAGTTAATTTCATGGAGTTATATCAAATAAAGTTTAGGATCTCTATTTTGTACTATATGTGACTTGCACCTGCTCCCATTTGTACAGATTTGATGGCAGCTAGTCAATCTCTCATGCTGAGGTAGGTGCAGCTTATACGCTATGGTCCGATTAAACTCCAGTGCAAATAACTAAAATTGCAACAAATATTATATCAATACTAAGAACTTTAAAGTTTGAAGTTTGCTTATTTCTGCATGTATGTTATGGTTCTATATCAACTGGAGCGGATGGGTCTTGCTCCGGATTTAGTCGGGACTCTACGACCTTCGGACACCAAGTAAAAAATCAAAGAAACTGGGCCGAATCTAGTGAAGGAGCTAAGGATTCATTCGAATTAAATAGTTTTATGAAGGAACTAGTTTTGCGTAGGCCTTGTACGTGTGTTAAAAGATCCACTAGACTTAATAGATTTCGAATCCAAAAAATTTATGCGAGACCCGGTAGAATTCCAACTTTGAACTCATAAATTCAAAATTTGAGGAGATTACAGAAACAGAGTGGAGAATCGAACTCTTACCAATAAGGTGAAAGTTCAGATAACCAATTAATTGAACTATTAAGATTTTTCTGTCGGTTTTGCATAGCTATATAAATTTTCACTGGCCAATGTAATTTCATTCAAGCTCCGTCAATATTATATAAAATAAAAATACTGATTTACTACAAGTTCTCTATACAACAAAAAGTCTAGTATCAGAAATAGAGACAGATGCAGCAGCTGCGATTCAACTGAATCCACTAACGGAACATAAATTTACACATAAACATTCACTACGATTGCAATAATAAATAATAGGTCCGAAACTATAATATATTTTTTTTAAAATACAGCGATTTCAATGCTAAATAACTTACGGACAGAACTCATTGAGTTTGAATCCGGAATCCGTCTCTGAGATTCAGAAATTCATAATCCTTCTGATCTGCTATTCAAAATCCACCTTCCGCCCAGGAATCTTGTCGTACAAGATCAGAAATAGAATCACTAGTTCTTTTTTCACTATTTGCGGGGAGAAAAGGGGATCCTCAAGCTTATCTTCTTCTTCTTCTTCTGATCAATGACTTTGTTGTGATCACGAAGAACACAAACGTCGCCATTGCAGACGAATCGGCTTGATTCTGAGGATTCAGAGAAACAGCCCCAGAAATTGAACAAAGCCATAAATGGAGATCGAAATTGTGATTCCTCTCCTCTTCAATTTATCTATTTGTTTTGTTTATTTGAAATGATGTGATTCTCTTTTTATATATATGGAGAGCGACAAAAAATGTGAACACATCATGCCAATTAAGTCCATTTTAACCAACCCATCACAATTCCCTATTTTTTCCCCTGTCAATTGCACTTTTTTTTATTATTAAATTGGATTCAGAAATAATATAATTTTTTTTTACTTTTAATAAAATAAATTTATAATCGTACAAATATATTTTAGATCATAAATTTCAATCGTTTTCTTTTAAAATTTTGTACTAAGTTAAATGTATCACGAGTTGGGACGACTATTTGTTTTATGTTTGAATATTGAAAAAATATTATTTTCAATAATATTAATACAAAAATATTTTTATACCTCGCAAAAAAATTAATTATTGCGAAGGACAAAAACTCCAATAACCCTCCTCTCAATTTATAATATTGTTTTCAACTTTCTTTATTGGGATCACCACTAGCAATTAAACACGTCTTAATTAATGTGTTCTTCCTTCTAAGAGCACATCCATACTTTTCTCAAAGATTATAGGGAACAATACAAAATATATTTATATAATGAAATTACTTAAAAGATGATTATATTAATCGATATTTGATTTTAAAAAATATAATTAATAATCTGCTAACTATATTGCTATTTTTAAATTTTTTTTTTATAAAAAACCTTACACTATCGATGCATATAATTTAATTCTTTTTATTAGAACTAAATTAAAAAAAATTGTATACAAGAAATATCTAAGTAGATGCAAAAAGAAGCACTAGAATAACTAGTGGGAAGGTGTTCTAATGTGTGTACGAGATTTAGGTCAACAATTTTGACATTTGACCCATCACTATTTTTGTACTTACAATACATGTGCTTTTGACAATGGAACCAAACCTTATTATGCTATTGAATAGCTTTCGTTGTTTCAAAGTTTCAAACTTATAAAAGTATTGTGATTCAACCCGGCGGATAATTAGTCAATTACGATTAAGCCAAAAAATTTCTATTCTATTGCATTAAAAGTTGATTCAGCTACAACACTTATTGTGACAAGAAGAGTGTGAACTCATTCAAGCATAAGAAAAATAAGTGTTTTCTATTTATTACGTGCAACTAATGAAAATTCAATAATAAAAGTCTGATCTTTTTCGCTTAAGAATATGTGATACCTTCGGAGTGAAGTTGTTGGGAAAAACTTTTACCCTGAATGATTCTACTGGCCATCAAGAGTGTGCTATCAATATTAGCATTGGTTAAATTAAAATAAAAGCACTAATTATTAACATGGTGTGCTCATGAATCAACATGGATTGTTTTTTTGTTTTTTTACTTCACTCTTTAGAATATATAAGTAGAAGTTTACATATTAGATTTAATCGTTTAATTTAAAACTCACAACATTTAAATTCTAGATGTATATTATTACATTGCGTGGACGGAGGAGACGGGGATTTGGAACTTGCTATCCTCTTGCCTAGCAGGCAAAGATTTACCTCCGTGGAAAGGATGATTCATTCGGATCGACGTGAGAGTCTAACTCGCTTTGCATTTAAGAAAACTTACAATTTGATTGTTGAATCCATGCAACAATTAGGTATTTAAAACGAATCAAAATTTGAAGATTAATTATTGATTCATGAATCTTGTTCTTTAATGTTACTGCTTACTAAATTTATAATTTATATGTATAAATATATGATTTGAATTTAAATTACGAGGATAGGTCCGTACCTCAAATATGATATTTGTTGAACGTCGATTCATGTTGTTATATGTCGTTAAGTAATTTTGGGTAACGTGATTTAACCAATCTCTCACATAGTCCCCAAATATTCAATTATTCATTACCATTCAATTTTTTATTGTATAGAAAGATTGGACCCAAAATAAAACCTTGTTGTATTTGTCATATAGACCCTATTTTAGTGCTAGTTGCTTAGATAAAAAGGAATAACAAATAATGTCATATTCTTGAAGTACACGGCTCAAATTCTCTTTTGATAGCCTTTAATATCAAGTTATCGTATACAATCGAATATCTATAACAAAATATTAAATACTATAAGTGCTAAATAGATACACGAGTTAATTGAGGTGTCTAAATAAAAATTATATTAATTTTAGATGTGTTTGTATGTGTTCAGCCAAAATAGTTTAATAAAGTAGCTGATATTGCTTATAGCACATTGTTTAATTTAAACTATATATGAAAGGACAATTTATAAAGGTCACAACAAACTAGTAAAAAATTTGATTAAGATTGTATAGAACATTTGACTTCAATTTTAGCACATCTTCAGTGGTAGATAATTTATTTTAAAAGCAAATTAATTAAAACTCCTTTAAAATTAAAATAGCAATGACGGACTAATCTTATGTTTTGTGAAACTATTATATATTTCCTCTTTTATTAGGAGGTACTAGGAAAGCATGGCGGCAATATAAGCTCCCTAAGTCAAATAACGCCCAAATGAAAATAATTTCAAAACTCAAACTCGAAAATTTGCTATTTGTAGGTTGAGAATTTATCAGAAATATCTTACCTTCTTTTAGTAGGGTGTTTATCGATCGGTTTGGTTCAATTTTAAGTATTATTAATTCGATTTATCGATTTTCGATAATCAAACCAAGATATTTGTTATTGATTTTTTATCCTTAACGGTTCGATTATCGGTTTAACCAATAAGAAAATATTTTCAAAATAAATATAGGACTTCTCCAACAATTTGACACGATACAAGCATACATCGAAACAAGCAAATCAGACGTTCTTGTTGTGAATACTCACAATTTACAATCCTAACTCTTGCCGTTGTCGTTGCAAACTGTAGTCACCGCCGTTCTTAGTTCTTTAGATTTTGATATTGTGAACCTAAAGTAATATTAAAGCCTAAAGGGTAAATACAGTGTGAACTGTAAATTATGTACGGTACTGATAATTTATAATATCTTTTGTTTAATACTTTGATATTTATGTATGGATAAAAATCAAAATAGTAAATTACTATAGTCTTAATGAGTTATCGATTTACCCAATAAACTCGATATTAAAAAATCAATACCGAACCGATAACCCAATAATTTTTTTATAAAACCATTAAATAATAGTCAACCCAATAACATTTTTTTCAATTCGATTTATCGATCGATTCGAATTTTGCACACCACTGCTCTCTAGATCTTCACTTGTGAGATTATTGTCCTTATAACTTTGAAACTTCAAGTTCAAAGTTTGAATAATTTATCTATTTTGTGGTTAGCACTCAAATATTGATGTAAATCTTATTTTCCAAATACGAGCAATTGCAAAATATAGATTTTCATATTCATGCTTCGAAACAAAAAATTTCAATTTCAATTAGAACCAATGGTGTTAAATTTAGATTTTTCCATCTCACTAACTCAGAAACAAACTGAGACTTCAAATGGTACATAAACGTGAAAATTTGAATTCGAATTAACAATACGTAAATCAAGCGATAGATTGATTGGTTTAAATTGCAATAAAAATGTAAACTATTGTTACGTTTCATAATTCGTCCCAAGCTAAAGACTTACGAATTTATCCAAAACGATTCGATTTGGACGAAATCACCATTCGAATGATTGACCTATTTTCCAAATAAATCGAAACTCGAAGATGGATCTCATCAATAACCAACATAAACAGCAGCATTCACAATGTAACAATCATCATTTTTATCTCCCATTTCTTCCACTTCAACACCACTGGAGCATATCAATCCGCCATCAACCACCTCAACATTCGAGATTCTACCATAAGGAAACACCGATTTCACTTTATCCAGATCTAAAGTGTGTTGTAGAGGCCGAGGAACTCCTAATTTGATCTGCAATTTCATCTGCTCAAATGAAACTCCAGGTATAGATCCTCTTCTGAAAGCCGGTATTGAATTTGATGAAATTGCATTTTTACAGGCTCGCATAGCAGCTGAGGTTACGTCTTGACCGTGTTGATCGTAGCCGACGCCCATTTCGACGAAGAGAAGAGTCATCGATGAATTAGGCACACACGCCATAGCTGCCGACAAAGAGGAGGAGGAAGCTGTGATTTGACGGCGATGGATTCGAGGTGCGAAAGGATAATGAGTTGAGCTAGGCTAGGGCAAAATCGAGAAGGAAAGGCGGCTAATAGTGAAAACGTGATTTTCTCTGAAAACTAAGAACAACCAACTTAAACCCCTTTTTAACTTTTGGACGTGTTTGCCTAATACAAACTTTAAGCCATAAAGTTCTTAAAGTGAGTCAAAAATAAAAAATTAGAATTTTTAACTTTTTTTTTCAAAGTGCTTAAAGTTATTTTGTTTGACCATGGAAATTACTTTTATATCCCTTATATTTTAACTAAATTTCCAAACTATCCTTTTTATTCTTTTAACCCTAAAATTCAAACACTTATTTTCAACATAAGCATTTTTATCCAAACACTCAACTGCTTATTTATAAAAATAACTTTCAGCACTTCAAAGTTCTAAAAGCACTTCATACATAAAAGTTACTTTTTTAAGCTCATCCAAACAGACTCTAAATATTTTTCTAATCATTTTTAGCCTTGTGATAAGTAGGCAACCAATATTATCCCAAATGTATTCGCGTCATATATATTAATTTTATTTATACTTTTCAATAATTACGTATCGTATTACTAATAAAGAATTTTTCATTATATATTAAGAAAGATATATTCAAATATATGTATTTTTTTGCTACCAAATACACTAAAATATGAAGAGAGGCGAACGAGAAAGTCATATATTCTAGATACATGCAAATCACACATATCAGATACAAAGGAGAGTAGCAAGCGAGATTAGAGTAAGGCGAGTAAGATTTATCTATGAATTTCAAATACATGTGAATCTACTTAGATACAAGATATCTATAACAAATTACACCTAATTTTGATCTCATGTATTTCGAGATACATATATCTAGATGTATCTGGACGCACCAAAATCTGGTAAGATTTGTAATATTGCAAATTAGAATGTATCTAAGTAATAATATCCTAAACTAGTGAAATTTCTGTAATTTTTTCATAAATAATTATGAAACTTATTTTTCTTATTTTATTAATAAAGTATGTAACAAATAAATTATTTTACGTTGATTGTCAATCTTTTATAACTCTCCTCGTCATTATGGCATCAAAGAGGTAACCAATGAGGGAGCGTGGATCTGGATATTGGGCTGATTAAGAGAGTCAAGGATGGGCCGGACTCAAAGAACTACCGGCTTCGCTGACCCAAACAATTCTGGCCCAATCTGAAATGGACTTTTTCAACTTAGGCAGACAGGCAGTATATCTTATTGACTCCAAGATATGTCACGAACATGCATCATGAATATTTGAGTATCCCTTCTCTTTTCCTACTTTCACATCGGAAACAGTTTCATTATCTCCAAAAGCTAGGATAAATTTGCATACATACTACGCTCCCAAACCGTAATTACATTAAGTATGTTGTTGGCTTCCGCATATACGTTTTCCAAATAAGCACGCCGCTTCTCTTGGGTGCTATTTATGTTATTTTTTATAGATTAAATACATAAACAACCCCTTACACTTGCCCTGTTTGCCCAATTTTCATTATCAAACCAAAGTGTGCCTATTGTCTAAACTTCAGTGGAAGTTTCTTCCAATTCTAAGAAAGAAAAATCCCGAAAAAATCCATAAATAAATGACAAACTCAAATGAGGCAGGGTGAAGGCAGTAATCTCGATAGAGATTAGGATGAACTTTTGATGAATAAAATGACAATAATGGAGTAAATAATGATAACAAGCGTCCAAAGCATCAGAAAATACATGGAGAGAGATTCAACAAGATAAAACCTCAAATAAAGGGAAGTAACAATTCTGAAGAAGACAATGTGCATGATAAACTTGATGTACTATGCATCCAAAAGCACACTAATTCCTTATTAAAATAGTGATCCCCGGGGTAGAAAACTTAAGTCTTGTTCAAGAGAAGTAGACCATCAAACTATTTTTGTAACCAAGGAAAAGGAAACACGAATGTACGCAAAATGAGCATCTTCATAAAGGTAGATATATAAACCAGTCAATGTCATCCCAAGACAGCATCTTGGTAGAAAGATAATTCGAAAGAGTAGCTAACGTAAGTATTTACATGGTTTCTTAGACTTATTTACACAGTACGGTCTACGCCAGCAACTTCAAAAGGATCCAAAGGTATTCTCGCCACTGTAGGTCATGTACAGGAAGCCATCCTCATCTTTGTGTTCCTCATAAATGGCGGACATCATGGCAGCTGTAACAATGTGCAAGAACAATTAAAAAAGGAACTGTTCAAAGCATAGTAACAACAGATGCTATACAAGTGTTCTTCTCACCTGTAGGGGGGAGGATATTCTTCACAAAGATAAAAATGGCTTTCTCAGCGCTGAGCTTAATCCTCTTTCGAACAACATACACAAATTGTCCAACGGTCAGATCCGCCGGAACCAAATACCTGCAGGTATTTCAATCAACAAACAATTTGCAGTTAAACCTCAGCAAAACTTAGAAAGAGCATGAAAAGATTAGCTAAGTCAACTTTGTTCAACCTCACTCTCGATAGAAATCATTGTTTGAGTTGCTTAACACCACTTGACTATAAAAAAAGAAGTAAAAAAGGCCCTGGAATTTCATTTCAACATTCTACAACAAACTTTCACACTAGTCTTGCATTTCTATATATCCCTCCCTAGAGCAAATTAAAGATCTTTCAGCCTGATTAATCGCAATACTACTACTACTGACTCAAAAAAATGATCCGACAACAATAGAAAACACTTGAATATGTTCAAAGGGAAATTATACACCATAGTAACCAACTACTCGACTGCAACAACTAGAAAGATACAACCTATACATTATCAGAACGATACATTATTATGGCATCATCACAGGGAAACAAAAGCTCATTTATGAAAAAATGGTGAAGTACTCTAAAAGTAAGGACATTGTCAAATGAAACCCCAAGTAAACATTGCAAAGCTCAAGGTGATAAAAGACTAACTTTTTCTTGTCAATATCAGGGATGTCACTTCTTTCAGCCTTCTCCACAATCACCTAATAGCAAGAAGAAACAAGGAATTAGGTTGGAGAAAAAGCATATAAAATTTGTAGCACATCCAGAAGAGCATTGCAAGAAAATATATAAAATTTGTACCGGTATTCTATCAGGGTACTTCTCCCTGATACGAGCAGCTTCAGCTTGTCGCCTCTCTAGATGAATGCAAGACCAAATTAACAAAACAAGAACAGGGCATCCAATGGTTGCAGACAAACAAAGTTACAAGGAGAAAAAAATCAAAATATAAATCTAAAAGTATTTGAAGCAGAGGAAAGAAAAATATAATAGGTATCCACAAGAAGCCCATGATCAACCATCAAATGACAGACAATACCTCTCCAAAAGTTATTGCGAGAACATCAAAAATGATTGACATTAAGAACAAACAACTTCTACCAAGTAGAGATTTCTTTACCTGACTACATGTATGATGTTGTTATACTTAGAGCCTGTTTGGATGGAGTTATTTCAACCATCTTATAAGTTGAAAACTGCTTGTAAGTTTAAAAAAATAAGTTGGTGACCAATTATTTATTGGGGCTTATTTTAGGCACAAAATGACTTTAAGTTAGCCAGCCAAACACTCAAAAAACACTGAAAACGCGAATTTCTCAAAAAAGCCTTGAAATTGCAGCAAGGGATCATGCTCCCAAAGGGTAGATACAAAAAGAATCTACTTGTACTTGGCTACTAGTAATATAGAACAAATAGGTACACACAATTGTAACCTATGTTGCTGCATCATGATCCTTCGCAACGATTGACATTTTTGAAGAGTTCAAACAACATAATATTTTAACTGAAAAAAAAGGTATTCCAAAACCTCCAATTGTATCAAATAGACAGTCAAATCCACAAACTAAAAAATTCCTATAGAGTTATAAACAGAAGAATCAAGAATCAAGCATATGCACAAAAAGGGTTTTATGGTATAATCCCTACCCAACTCACAACCCCAACCTTGTCTCCATCCCAACCCCACCCCACCCCCCAAAAAAATAATTCCTCAATTGTCAGTCTGATTAAATAAATTCCAGAATTGAACAAGTCAAAGATCAGATCTTGAAACCAAAACACAATTAAAAAAAAAAACAGGAAAAATTACCAAGTGGGTGTTCCAATTTGAAGGAGCTCTTGGCCATGGTGATCTGAGAATGATTAACAAAAAAATGGGGTATCTGCAAAATTAGGGTTTTTTCATAGAAAGGCAAAAAGATCCAAGTAGGGAGAAAAATCCGTTTTTTTTTTTAAAGGGAAGAAGACCTTACACAAAGAGAGTGAAAGACGCACCCAAATTTTCTCTATGTTTATAAATGCACTATATAATTGGATAATATTTTATCCCTTTTTTCGCGCGAGAAAATGACAAAAATAGTCCCTTCTATTTAAAAGGCGGGTTTAAAGTAGTCCCTCAAGTGTTGCTTTGATCAATTGGAATCCTTTAAATTTATCAAACACGAATTTTGTCCATCGTTTCCATTCCTCGAAGCGAAATCAATGATTGCTTGCTTATAATCTGTTTAAGGTTGCATCAAACTCTAAAAAGAAATCAAAGATAGTGCAAACAACAACAACGATACCTCTAAAGTATAAGTATCGCTAAATCCTTCTTAGTCATAATTTCCGTCAAATTTAACAAACAAAGCTCCTTAAGTATTTGTCAGAAATTACAAAAAAAAAAAAAAAAAAAAAAATGATCAAAATTAGTCGATCATATTTAAATCTCTCACTCAAGGGGGATCATATTTGTCATTCTCTATTTTTAACAGTCCTTTTTCATAATTTTGCCCCAACACCACTGGCCATGGCTTTTTACACTGCTTTAAGATGAGGCAGACCAGCTTTCCCATTTTCTGACTCGAAAATTAGGGTAGAAAGTTAGTAAATAATTAAATGTTATCGTATTTTATGTATGAGCTAGCCTCCTCTGCGCTTCTCCTTATTAGTAGTATTATTTGGTTATCACATGATCTTTCTCTTTAGTATGTTAGTGTTGGTGTTTGTTCTGACTTTTCTACTATAATTGAATTTTTCTTTTCTTAAAAAAAAAATACAAAGTCTTCATATTTTGCTAGTTCTTTTTCTTGTAGAAAATATTTATGACTCTATAAATAGAGGTTAATTCCTTCTAACAAGGTATCATTCACAATGTAATTCTAAGGGTTTTAAAAGTTTTGTGTTGGGGGAATTTGTGAGACACAAGTGATAACATATCACTTGTGTGGACCTCTTTGTATTCCCAGTGAATTGTGTGAGATTATTTCTCTCGATATTTTTACTCTCATATTTATATAGTGAATTGCTCATCTCCTCTTGTAGACGTAGGTCAGTTGACCGAACCACGTTAAATGTTTGTGTCTCTTTTGATATATTTCTCGCTTGTTTTCTTACTTATGGTCTTTCGAAGTTTGTTTTGTTATCTTCCGCATGACACCTGATTATTTCAACCATAACAATTGGTAGGTTTTTTGGTTCATTTGTTTTCTATTATGTTATTTTGGTGTCTAATTCAAATTTTTCTTCTTTTTTTTAAGTCGAGAATCTATCAAAAACTATCTCTCTATGCTTTCGCTTGCTTCTTTTTATATATATTTTTGTGCATTTTGTGTTAGATATTCTTTTGCACTATTCTTGAAAAAAAGATTCATCTTCTGATTTTTGTTTAGGGTGCTAAAAAGAGAGAAAAATAATTCAATATAATTGGTTAAGAGTTCGTTTTGTTTGAATACAAGTTATGATGGATTAGTTATGATGGAATAACTTATGTTGGAATTAGTTATGATGCGATAAGTTATGTTGAGATTATTTCTTATTGAGTGTTTGGTTTGTTGTATTCAAAATAATATGCATTACATAAATTTTAAGAATATGTTGTTTGTTTACAAAAATACCCTTCACTTTATTTAGTTTTTTATATTTTCTTTGCAAGCTTTAGTTATTCGATATTCATTCTTAAAATAAAACTTTCATCTGCTTTACCTTAAATAATTTTTATGTGTGCATTTTCATGATGTTCGCATGTATTTTCTTCTTATTTAATTTTAAAATAGAATTTTCATTTTAAGTTTGTTAAAGTAAAAAAGAATTTATGAGAAATCAAAATATAAATAAACATAATAATTAGTCAAATAAATTAATAAATAAAAATTATATAATATAGTGTAATTTTTTAATGAAAAAATATGAAGAATTATCATAAAAATAAGGAGTGAATGTTGTTATATATAGTATTAAAAATAATGTAAATATATAAAAATGTGAAAAGTGAGGTATAAAAAATATTTAAAGGGATATATTTGTCATTTATCTATTTTATCTCTAGATAAGTTTTCTCGGGATTAGTATACCACCCAAGAGGAGGGATAACTTATCCAGATACTATTTATTAATTTCGGGATAAGTTATCTCGGACTTGCCAACCAACCACCAACTTGAGTGTCATTATAATTTAATCCCGAAATTATTTAGTGTTATCCTTCACACCGAACTACCCCTAAAAGTTGAGTAGAAACAAATAGTCCTATAATTTTTTTTGACATTATAGTTATCAAAAGATATATTTTTATACATATTTTTTAGACGATCAATATATTTTATTTATTGTTACATGCAACTTTTGTTTTCCAAATTACCAAAGACAATAATCTTTTACTCTTAAGAGTGACTTGACCGCATAAAATTCTTTTACACGGTCAATGTAGAAGTTAAACTCAAAAATAGAAATATCGAGTGCAAATAAGTATTTCCCTCGCTATCGAATCCCTTTCTTCCATAGTCAACTTCATATATATTTTGCAAATATTGGCACTATGACTCCTATAGCTATATGAATATGAATAAGAGTGAAACAAAGTAACAAAAGGGAAATTTCATTTCAATACTTCATATAAAAGCAACAAACAATTGCTGAAGTATACACTTATTAGCTTCCTCTCACAAGACTTAACAAATTATTATATTCTAAGCATCTAAAAAGAATGGCTCTTTACAATTTTTGCTTCACATTCTGGTTGCTACAATACTATCCATCCCTCTCCTTAGCTAATAATATTTGGAGCAGATACCGTGCAACCTCTCTCCCCTCTCCCACTGACAGAGTCCGAGAATTCGCGGAAACATCAGATTTGATAAATTCATCTTCTTTTTTCAAGTGTTCGTGTAATCATTTTTGGAGACTCCAGAGATTGGAGAAATGATAAATTTTGTTAAAAGGATGCATTCCACAAAGCATTCTCGCCTTCCCCACAACGTCGATGAACCTCCTTAATCCTATCTACGGACCTGCATATCCCGCTGCAGCTCCAATCAAAGGAAGCAACACAAATGTTGCCTGCTTGAGCTTTCCACTCACAATCTGGTGAAATTAAGATAAACAAAATCAAATTTAATCATCGCGGAATATTTATAGATCAATCAAATCAAACTTCTTCCAGTGTCAAAATTCCTGGTTTGAATATATATAGTTGTTCTTTATCCAATTTCCTACATGCAAGGATCTAATGTATGGAGAGGAAAAGAATTTCTCAGAACCAAGAGGATACTGAAGTGCGTAAAAAAGGGAAATGGAAAGGCAATTCAAGAACTTTTCTCAATCAAACGAGCCATGAAAATAGTATGGATGCAAGAAAATTCGTCTCATGAGCAATAATGACGAAGAAAGAACAAACTAACAGATTGGTGCCAGGGGCGGAGCCACCTTACCGTCAGGGGGTTCATCCGAACACCCTTCGGCGAAAAATTATACTATTTATACATGGTTAAAATAATTTTTTATGTATATATAGTAGATGTCGAACCCCCTTCGACTAGTTCATTAGTCTACTTTTTCAAATTTTGAACCCCCTTGCTAAAAATTCTAGCTCCGCCGCTGATTGGTGCCATGTGCATAAAACGACAAGGCAGCCATGTGGAAAGAAAAAAAGCAACACTGCCTGAATGGCACCATGTGAAGAAGTACAGAACGGTCATGAGGAAAAAAGGGAAGGAATCATGTACTTGTTTCTTGATAGTGTATAAACTGCCACAGGGTAAACCACCACCTCTTGGTTCCCGTGGTTGTTCTAATATCATGTAAACAGAAGGGTAAACCAAATAACGAGGCCAACAAAAAAAAAGTCTAAGCCTTTTGAATAACCAAAATTGGAAAGATCATAGAGTACTTGGAGATTTTCTAAAATCAATAGCTTGATCTAATAGGTAGATCTCAATCACCTTTCCAAATTAGCAAATGATCATTAACACTATAATTCCTGCCTTATTTGGCTGGAAAAACATTAAAAGATGGAAAATGGAAAACGATACTGCCAAGTTTGAAAATACTCAATGAAGATACAAAGATCAAAACTACAGGGAAGCGTAAGACTGACAGTTCTAGAAAATGCTCTATTTCCAAGGAATAGTTTGATGAATTGTTACCAGGTGGAGTTCCACAACACAATCTTCTATCATCTATATGTTCCACATCCAATCCAATAAGCCATGACCCCAGCGAGACATCTTCATTAACATACTTGTGTAGAACGTTCCTGCAACAATTAGAAATCACGATCAGCAAATGAAATCCACGCAAAACAACACAATACAGTCCAAGTATATCTGGAAAAAAAACTTACTGATTTAAAGATATGTAAGTGGCTAAATCTTTTGAAATGGCATATAGTTGCCCTGTTGCATGTCGAAAATATCTGTTTCCGTCTTCACCAAATTTCCAATGCTCAGGCTCATGATATCTTACTCCCCTGCAAAGAGAAGAGGGGTAAAGTAGAGGTGAGTCTAGGAAATATATCTAGGACTTGTTTACAGTCAAAAGTAAAACTCCTCTGCTTACTTCTGAGCAAGGACGGGACCAGATTTCATGCAACCAATATATACCCGAGGTTTCGAACGATGCCTAGCCAGTGTTGCCCCCAGAGCACCTGAAGTTTTCAACATGCATGTTCTCAAATGAGTGATAGCATAAGTATATACAGCAGTGCACTTGTTGTAGTAATACAAACATGGTATTTGTGAACCATCTATGAAGGTCCTACGGTCCTACCTATATTTACATGTACATCATCGTCAACTTTAATATAGAAATCAGCATCCCACAGAGTAACAGCAGTAGTAAAATATGTCTTTGTCTTGGCAGATAATTCAAGATATCCCTCAACATGTTCCTACAGAAGTCACAGTACCATATCCAATAGTAAGATTAGTTTTAGGGGGGTGGGATCTGATATAAGACTAGACCAAAAGGCTTTAATGTTACCAGCCTCAAGAAATCTCCGTGCTTCCTGTCTTCTGCTTCAATTGCTCTATCAAGAATGCCACCTGATGTTGCACTGATTATTGGAAATTTAAATGAGTAAGACTACAAGACATCAAATTGTAAGTAAATAAATATGCAAACTAACACCTCCCAATTAATAGAAGAAATATGAAATATCAGTTGCCTCCACTTTGAAATATCTTTTTTAAAGTACCGAGTTTCAATTATAGTAGACAAAATTGCGAAAATGCAAACTAATTTTTTTTTATTAACCGTGGTGTTTGGGCTAGCTTGAGTGCACCTCAACTAATTACACGTGATACCTTTCACCTCCCAACAACACAACAACATGTACCAAGTAACTCTGCCCACCAAAACTAGGAAATATGAGAAGATATCACCTAGTGATTTTGTCTATGTTGGGTTCCTACAAATTGAGATGTAATATTTGCTTATGTCATCCCTAATATATGCTCTAAGAAACTCTTGACGGAAATTTCCAAATAAATCCCTCCCTTTACAAACTACACCAAGAAGTTATGAATGGGTGACGATGGGTCACTACCGGAAAGTAATGAGCTAACAACGATATCAAGAAGACTGGAAACACAACACCTTGAGAATATCAACCATCAGTTGTAGTACACACCTGTGACCTATTACAAAACGAATTACAATGCCCTTTTCTTCCTCTAGCTTCTTTCGCTTATCACCTGTTTTCCACAAGTCATTATTCAAAATGCTTAGTATGCATCCAACATTGGAAAATATCCATGAGTAACTCAGAAAAACACACAGTGAAGCTCAAAAACCTTGTGGCATCCAGGTAGCACGAACTGAGTCTCTTCTCTTTCGGCTGTTGAAGGCAGTGTTTATCCCTATGACCATTCGATATTTTCTCTTCTTGGCCAATTCGGGGATCTTTATATCTTCAGTTATTGGAGAGCCACTCAGTATAGAATCTTGCAACGCCCTTGCAGCAGCTAGTTCCATCTCTAGGTTTGAAATTGTTTTATCCAAGGTTCTGTATTTTGTTACAAAGGACAACAACCTATGAATTCATTGTTTCGGAGGAAAATGAAGTATGACAGCAAATATACAAGTTAAAAGCATGAAAAACATACTGTATAGCATGATGCGTTTTTGTAACTTCACCGAAAATATCCTTGGATTCACTTTTCACATCCTTCTGTATAAAGCAAGAACACCAAAAGTCATTATTTCGACGACAACAACTACACCTCAATCCCAAACAAGTTGGGGATTGTATATGAATCCCCATTTCTCTATTTAATTAGAATGACTTAAAATCATTTCTCAAATACTCTATACTCACATTGGTAGGATCACAGTCCTCAGAAACTAACCCTGGCTTTTGATCATCAATCTGTGTTGTCCTTGTTATGCCTTTAGCTTCTGGCACTTTCCACATCCTACAACCAAATATCCTCATTGATGAGAAAATAGAACAAAGTTGCAAAAGGCTCAATAGTTGGGCAAGTGAGAAGATAACAGAAAAAGTAGCATTTTAAGCTACACTCTCTGTACCAAAATACTTGTCACGTTAAGTCAATTTGACTAATCTTACGAGCTAAATTGGATTAAGATACTCAAAAACTATATGAAAAATAGTATAAGAAATGTAAGTCAAATTTCATGTAATTTGAATCTCGAGAATTGGAAAATGGCAAGTATTTAGGGAGGAGGGAGTTACATTAATATGTTCAGAAATGCAACTACAGATCTTTTTCACAACTAATAACCAGGCCTATTTCAACACCACCACCATCCTAATTTAGAAATATTGCTAATAACATCATTAGATTGCAGAAACAAAAGTCAGATAATCCATCATTAGATTGCAGAAACAAAAGTCACAAGATCAAAAATTCCCTATAAAAACATACAAAATTAACAATCTATATAAAGCTTAGATGGTAGCACAAATCCAAACTTTTTTTCAAGTTCAAGTAACCAATAATCAACCAACTGAGTACTAAGATTTCGCATAAAGATCCAAACTTTCATAATCCAATTCAAAAATAGAAAGATCAAATGAATGAACCTGTCAGTGAACAGCATCCCAACACAGAAACATCCAATACATAGAAGAACAGTCAATTTCCTAGAAAAGCCACCTTTTCCAGCTGATTCACCTCCTCTACTTTTCATTGTGTTCTTCATTGCTTAAACCAATTAATGACTAATTCAAACAATACCCATTTCAGTTCCCAAGTCAAAACAGTAGGAATCTCAAGATTACTAAAAAAAGATTCCTTTTTTCTTCTTTTTTTGCAAAAGGGGTTTCTATTTTCACATGGGAGAAGCTCCCCAGGTCGGTGAAATAGAAGCAGAAAGTGTTGGGATTATGTGGAATTGAAGAAAACAAGATCCACAATGCAGCACTTTGTTCAAGAATCCATCTAAGCAGTACTAATTTCTTATTATTCTTTTAATGGAGGACACCTGTTTCTCTTTTTTGTCCAGAGAGAGATGACATTGTCGGTGATATAGCTGGTAAATTTTTGTAACCGTAAAAAAATTAATCTTTGGGAAATTGTCTCACTCAAGTGTTTTTCTCTGTTGGTTCAGAAAAAATAAAAGACCATGGACAGTGCACTTGTATTACTGTTAAAACTTGGCAGCTGCAAACTTGTTGGAAATGGGGTCACCTCAAATGTGTTTTGATCTTTGTTTTTACCATATTGTGTTGTGTGGTCACACTGTTTAATTAATTTGTCTAATTTTTACTTGATACGAAAATAGTTTTTTCTATTTTTATTAGGTAGTGATAATGTGTGAGTACACTTCATTTTCCTCAGACCACACTTATAGAATTTTACTAGATGATTTTGTTGTTGTTGTTGACTTGGTCCAGCATTTAAAAAAATAAAAAGTTTTTTTTAAAATTTTTTGTGATCTTAAATTATCTCATAATATATATATATATATATATATATATATATATATATATATATATATATATTAGTTAAACAAATTTAAATTGTAAATCAAATACTATCATATAAGATGTGTTAAATTTTATACATAAAAAAAAAATAGCACAACGCATAGTATTATTGATCAATGCTTAACCTTCTAGGTACTATTGTCATAACTCATAAGAGTTAAAATTTCATCTTTTCAATGAAATATATGAAGGTTTTTTTTTTATTTGATATTTTCCCTAATGTTATCTAACTTTTTTGAGATATCAATATTTTATAAGGTTTTGGAGTTCTCATTTAGTTCTTTTTGATCATTTTCTCCCCAAAATAAAAAGGTGTATTCTAATGAGTTAGATATCAATAATTGCAGTAGAGAAAATAGAAATTCAAATAGAATACTTGGGATTAGATATCATGGCATTATGGCAATATGATTAGTACACCATTCAACAATATTAATATCATGCAAGTAGAATCAAAATTAGAAATTTTAATTTAGGAATTTCGAGTCATATATTTTTTTGATTTACTAACTTTTGAATAATTATTATACATATCAAATGAATTCTTCAATATAAATACAAGACTTGAGTCTAAACTATTAAATTTTATCAACCTCGAAATTACAATACTGATTTCGCCCCCGCATGAGAGAGAGAAAGTGATGTGTTACCTTAACATCATCTAAATACACAGCTTGAAAACTTTTATAAGTATTGTATTAATATATAATATTTTAGTACCATCAAAAATTATGTAATATATATTTCTTTATTCTTAATTAGAGAGTTCAAATTTGAGCTCTAGGTATAAAATCAATTTTAATAGAAAATGTTTTACCCCAAAAATGAGACTTCCTCACACAAATTCAAATTATTCTAATTTCAAAACAGAAATCAAACATCTAACAATATTTTTATATAAAATATTGGTATTCTAGCAAGAGTTTCAAGTGGGTTGGGGCCACCCTGTCCTAGTGGTTAGGATATCACCATCTTCCAGCCATTTTATGGTTTGGTAAAACCTGATTGCCCACCAAATATGAAGCTCAAAGCAAAGAAAATCTCTACCCAAAAAAAACAGAAAATGAGAGAGAAAAGATCATAACTTTGAGGTACATAAATTTTATTTCTTGATTAATCATTTGCTATTCGAAATTTAATGATTCAATAAATTCAGATATACAATATGTAATGTTCATAATATTTGGCATAATGGAACTTACTAGATATGTTATTCTAGAAAACATATGCTATTTTATTATAACAGGAAAGATCCATTTAAAAAACAACTTGATCATTATAGTAGAATATTACCATAGAAAATGTTTGTTACAGAAAAGTGTGAATTTGCCATCATCAAAAGTTATGATGAGATGAAGAAGCTCTTCTCACTCTTAATCAGAACAATTTTTAGATTTGAATTTGAGATATAAAAAAATCATGTTAGAAAATAGTAGCCACTCTAATGTGCTTTACGTGAATGCGAATTCAACTTAATTGAAAGTTCAAATATAAATAAAAGGGCAGTCCGGTGCACTAAAGCTCCCGCTATGCGCAGAGTCCGGGGAAGGGCCCGACCACAAGGGTCTATTGTACGCAGCCTTACCTTGCATTTCTGCCAGAGGCTGTTTCCAGGCTTGAACCCGTGACCTCCTAATCACATGGCAGCAACTATAAATATTGATTTTAAAAAAATAATACTAATAATCTTTCATGTAAGGTTAAGGCATGAAAAGACCCTCTAAATAAGGAATTATTGATTCGTAGAAGTAATTAACAGCTAAAAATTAAAGTTCATGTTTCAATATTATCTATATTATATTAAAAGCATGAAGACTCTTAAAATATTGATTGAATTTTTTATCCTTTATTAAAAGACTTCACTTTAGAAAAATCATATTTTCACCTTTTTACTAAAATTATAATTATTCATAAATATTAATAATATATTTTTTTTGGAAAATCTAAAACAGTCGTTATTTTTGGCATAAGAGTCTGACAAAAAAAATATTTTTTGGAAAATAAAAACTGCCATTATTTTCGGAAAACTAAACATGTAGTAGGAGTCCTAAGAAAAGTCAAAAAGTATTTTATTTTGGCTAAAAGAAAACGTAGGGGTATAGTTTTGGCAAAATAAAAAAATTTCATCATTTTTGGGAAAATAAACAAATAGATAAACTTTTTAACCTCTCTACAATAGACAAATATACATATATATATACAATTATATTTAAGTAGTATTTAATCAAACTTTTTCAGAAACACGTGGTCGTTATTCTACTTCTATGTTTATTTTTTATTTTGGTTATGATTTAAATCATCTTCTTGCATTCATTATCATATCATTTATGTCTTTATTTATTCCTTCAACAATTGACAATAGATTCACCTTTATTGATAAATTCTCATGTTTTTCTTACAATTAAAAATTATGATAAAAAAATTGGACTAAACAAGCATGTTGCTACCGAATGAAGTAGTCGAAGAACTCTAAGATTTATCTCTTTCCTTTTTCAATTATTTTCTATCGGAATGGTGGTTCTTTTTTTGGTTGTATAATATGACACTATTATCATAGTGGTTTCCGTCAATTCAAACACTTGTGGGTGCTGATTTATTTTTTGCAGGTAGTCAATATTTAAATTTTTTATTCTGTATGTGTATTATAACCATAGACATTGATGTTGTATTGTCAACAGGCTAAAGGGGATCTTAGGGACTCTTTTGGAATTCCAAATCCATGGTCAGCCTAATTTTAAGCTTTTGAATCTAGATGTTATTGGTTGTTCAACTTATTATTTATATCTAAATCAGATCTATATATGTGTCATGTCTAATTAAATTATTGAATAATTTGTCCTAAACTTCGTTATGCTTATGTCCAGCAAATCGGCTTCTCAAGTCATTATATGCTTTGCTGCTAGGGCTTCATCCCAGGAGGTATTAGGAAAATTAATAAAAAATATATGATAAAAGGAAAAATATATTTTACAAATTAAAGATTATATAACTTAAATTATACTAACAATTGTATTATATTATTATGCATATATATAATGTACCGCAGTTCATTTTGCCTTTATCTATTGTTTAGAGCGTGTTTTTCTGTATCAATATCAACATAATTTTGACTTTTGGTATCAATGACGAAATTTTATTCACTATATTTAATTTTGCTCCTTAATTGTAATTTGATAGTGAGTCATCATGTGAAAAAGAGAGATACAGATGCCCAATGCGGAGGTGTGAGAGGTTGGTCATGAATGATTTCAGAGAGGTAGGGGTAGGCCGAAGAAATATTGGGGAGAGGCGATTAGACAGGACATGACGCAGTTACAGCTTAACGAGAACATGATCTTAGATAAAAGGGGGTGGAGGGCCCACATTAGGTTAGAAAGCTAGTACATAGTCGCGCTATTCTTCCTTATTAGTAGGCGCATTAGCGCACTATAATTTCTTGTGCTCTGATTCCTGTTATTATCTATTATTTGTGTCGTTTTCGTTATTTTCTTTCTCATATCGCTTAGAACTTCTTAGCCTTATCTGACCTATTTTTATGCTTTCATTGAGCAAAGGGTCTTTCGAGAACAGACGTCCTACCTTAGTAGGAGTAAGGTCTGCGTAAACTTTACCCTCCCCAGACCCCACATTGTGGGATTTCACTGGGTTGTTGTTGTTGTAGTCATCATGTTCCTCCTTAAGTACATTTTTATCTTAAAGAATTTTACGCTATTTTTTAAAAAATTGTACTTAATAATATACATACACACAATAATTTATGTTTTTATATACATCTATTATTAATTCACGCAATATACACGTGCAAAACACGTACACTAAACTAGTACTCCTAAATATTGGAAAAGATCCACTCCAGTTAAATTTTAATACGTATTATAGAGAACATTTTATACTCTTGGCACCTTAGTCCTAAGTGGACAATTTCTAATTCACACGTAATCAAGATTTCTTATTTAAATAAGAGCTAATTTGCCATTTAAAATTCAGATTTCAACAATTTTAAGCTTATGGCAAGAATATTTTTCCCCTCCATAAATGGTTCAACAAGCCTATCCACTCCAGTTATGTGTTCATCATCATCATTTTACAGACCAATGGTAGCTAAAATGGGCCAAAATCAATCTTATTGGGCCTCTATTGAATCTGACATTGAAGCCCATCTTAAGAAAGTCATCTCCATTGAACCTCCGGAATCTGTGTTCGAGCCCATGCATTACTTGACTTTTACAACACCTAAATCCACAGCACCAGCCTTGTGCGTCGCGGCGTGTGAGCTTGTGGGTGGTGACAGAGGCCAAGCCATGGCTGCAGCATCGGCAATACATCTCATGCATGTTGCTACTTACACCCACCAGCACATGCAGATGACGACCGAGCCTGGGCCCGAGTTAGGGCAAGATGGGATCATAGCTGAATTGCAAGCTAAAGCTTTGGGCCCGGCCCATATTGAGCCCAAGTTAAAGCCCGACATCAAACACAAGTTCGGTCCTAATATCGAGCTCCTCACGGGTGATGCAATCATGCCCTTAGCTATTGAGCTGCTAGTTAAGGCCATGAACCCGGCCCGAATAAACTCAGACAAGATTCTACGGGTCATTATTGAGGTGACACGTGCTTTTGGGTCGCAAGGGGTGGTAGAAGGCCAATATCGGGAGATAGAATGGACTCAGTCAGGCGATAAAAACGAGGAACTGTTGGTACATGTGTGCAAGAAGAAAGAAGGAGAAATTCATGCATGTGGAGCTACTTGTGGTGCAATTTTAGGAGATGGAAGTGATGAAGAAGTAGAAAGCTTGAGGAAGTATGGGCTTTATGTTGGAATAATACAAGGAATAATAAATGGAATAGGAACAAATTACAACAAAAGAAGGGAGAAAAGGGTGAATGAACTTAGAGTACTGGCCATGAAGGAATTGAATACAAGTTTCAAAGGGAAGAAATTAATGAGGCAAATTGCTAGTCTTGTTGAAGAGTCTCTATCATAATATGATCTTGTTTAGATTTTGAATTACATAGTTAATTTGATTTATAAAAGAAAGTGTAATAACTTAATCTTAGTTCAATTTTCAACATGTTGAGTGAGTGATATGATGATTTAAATGTTAACTTGGACAATTCAAGCACTTTCGAAGATGTATAAGGATAAAGAAATGTCTTGCTAAAAGTTTGAGTTTGAGTTATTGTACTATCAATTTTCCTAGCACTTTTATTACGTAAAGTGAAACAAGTAAACACATAATCAACAAATGAAAAGTGTTATTTGAGTCTGATAAATTGAATTATAATTGACGACTTAAATTATATTTGACAACTCACTTTTTCTTCAAATATATTATATCATCGTTATCAAAAATAAAATAATATATATATATATATATATATATATATTCAAGGGCATATCCAGGAGGGGGTCATCTGGTTCACGTGAACCCATGCTCCCCTCCCGTAATCATATATAGTAGTGTTATATTTTTTAAAAAATATTTAAATATAGATGTGTGAACCCACATTCGAAGTATCATATAATGTTGTGCGATGATGATTGGGTGTAAATGAGGTTAGAAATTTGAATCTTTTATCTATCTCGTTTTATTTTTCTTTCTAAATTTGAGTAAAACTTCACTATGTGGTTTGGATAGATAAAAAATAAGTTTAAACCTACAATTTGAAAATTTAATGATTTTCAGTGATAAGAACTTAAATTTCAAACCGATCAAATTTATAACTTAGATTCATCTTTTCGTAATAGTGCACCCACCATTTTAAAATCCCGAATACGCTTCTCTCTCTATATATAGATATATATTATATCGTGACTCATTTATTGATTCAACCTTTTCTAATACGTGTGACTTTAATTCAGTTCGTTTATTCAATACTCTACTTTTATACTAAAAATTCCAAAAATTAAAATGGGGGGGTTCTAATGTCATGATCATATTTAATTATGAAGGGAGTAATAAAACATAAAAATAGACATTGGTTGATTAATAGCCTAACATTGATTTTGAGAGCTTCCTAAACTTAATCAAGTATGCAATTGTCGGGCACCCACCAAGTGAATAAATTTAGCACGTAATTCTTTTAAATTATGATCAATTTTATTATAATTTATTAATAGATTATATTTGTTTTATGTGATTTTTTTTGTTGAATATTCTATTCTCATCTTTTAGTACATACACTGTTTTAATTATTTAAGAAATATCTAAATAGTTATATCTTGTTATGATTAAAGAAATATTTAAAGTATAAGTTAATTATATATTTATCGAAAACATCCTTTCTACCTTGAGATAATATAAGGTCGGTGTACATTCTCTTTTCAAACCTCACTTTATGGAATTACACTAAATATATTATTGTTGTTACTTAAATAGTATCAAATTCACAATTTAGACATCATTAATTCTAAATTGAAAATATTAATACTATTATAAAGTAAATTAACTTCGCAAAGTAAAATGAGAATAATAGGAAAAACACAAGACGGAGAAAGTTGAGAAAATTGAGAAAGCAGTATGTAAGTGTTTTCTTCTTTTTGTGTATCCTTTCCGTTCAAGAATTGGCTACATGTATAGCCACAAAAGGTGGCAATTGAAATGCAGCCTAGTGGGACATCCACTAATTAGTGCCAACTTTTAAAACACTCCCCCTTGGATGTCCATATGTAATGTGCTTCATTAAAAACTTTACAAAAAACAATATATACATAGCAGTTATTCTGAACCCCCATAGATGTTGTACCTCGTTAAAAACCTTATTAGGGAAAACCCTGTAGGAAAAACTTTAATGAAGGAAAAATAGTACACACATCTTGTAATACGCCTTGAGTGCTGCCTCATTAAAAACCTTACCAGGAAAACCCGATGGGATAAAACCTTGGCTAAGGAAAAAAGAGTACAGCGCGTATTTTGCTCCCCCTGATGAAAACATCACTTAACATCTCGAAAACGACGTATTCCAATTTTGTATCTCATTTTCTCAAAGGTTGAAGTTGGCAATGCTTTGATGAACATATCTGTTAAATTGTCACTTGAACGAATTTGTTGGACATCTATTTCACCCTTCTTTTGAAGATCATGAGTGAAAAAGAATTTTGGTGAAATATGTTTTGTTCTGTCTCCTTTGATGTATCCTCCCTTCAGTTGAGCTATATATGCAGCATTGTCTTCATACAATATTGTTGGAGCGTCTTTTGTCAAAGAAAGACCACACGTTTCTTGAATGTGTTGAGTTATTGATCTTAACCAAACACATTCTTGACTTGCTTCATGAATGACTATTATCTCTGCATGATTTGAGAAAGTGGCAACCATAGTTTGCTTTGTTGAACGCCATGATATAGCTGTACCACCACATGTAAATAAATAGCCTGTCTGCGATCGACCTTTATGGGAATTAGATAAATATCCCGCATCTGCATAACCGATCAATTGTGACGTGGAATCATTTGAGTAAAACAATCTCATATCAATGGTACCTCGAAGGTATCTGAATATATGCTTAATTCCATTTCAGTGTCTTCGGGTTGGTGAAGAACTAAATCTTGCTAATAAGTTTACTGGAAAAGCTATATCTGATCTAGAATTGTTGGCAAGATACATTAATGCATCAATTGCACTAAGGTATGGTATTTCAGCACCAATATAGTTCTTCATCATTTTCATGAGGTCGAAACGGATCTGTATTAATATCAAGAGATCTCACAACCATTTGGGTACTCAATTGATGTGTTTTATCCATATAAAACCTCTTTAAAATATTTTCAGTATATGTTGACTGATGGACAAATATCTCATTTGAAAAAAGTTTAATTTGTAGACTAAGACAAAATTTTGTCTTTCCAAGGTCTTTCATTTCAAACACCTTTTTCAGACATTTTACTGCCTTTGAAAGTTATTCCGGAGTTCTAATAATATTCAAATCATCAACATATACTGCTATTATGACAAATTCAGATCAAAACCTTCTCATAAAGACATAAGGGCAAATTGGATCATTTTTATATCCCTCTTTAAGCAAATATTCGCTAAGACGATTGTACCACATTCGACCTGATTGTTTCAACCCGTACAAGGATTTCTGAAGCTTTATTGAGCAATTTTCTCGAGAATCCTTATATTCTTCAGGCACTTTGAACCCTTCAGGAATTTTCATAAAAATATCGTGGTCCAATGAGCCATATAAATAAGTAGTGACAACGTTCATTAAGTGCATTTCAAGCTTTTTATGAACTGCCAAATTCATTAGATACCTGAAAGTAATTGCATCCACCACAGGGGAATATGTTTCCATATAGTCAATATCAGGTCTTTGCGAAATACCTTGGGCTATAAGTCGTGCTTTATATCTTACGACTTCACCCTTTTTATTTTGTTTACGCACAAAAATCCATTTGTGCCCTACTGGCTTGACACCTTCAGGTGTTCGGACTATTGATCCGAAAACTTCATGTTTTTCAAGTGAAGTTAACTCTGCTTGAATTGCATTCTTCCATCTTGGTCAATCATTTCTCTGTCTACATTCATCGACAGATTTTGGTTCAAGATCCTTATCTTGTTGCATTATTTCAGTGGCAATATTATAAGCAAAAATATTATCGATCACAATATCATTTCGATTTCACCATTTTCCTATTGAGACATAACTTATTGAGATTTCTTCATTCTCATTATTTCTAGGTACTTGGACCTCCTTAGTGGTATCATCATTTGTTGTGTCTTTGGGCTCTTCTTGAGCACTCGCCTCCAAATTATGATCATCTTGATCATTTATTCCTTTTATTTTTCGAGGATTTTTATCTTTGGAATCAAATGGTCTTCCACGTTTTAAGCGTGGCCTAGACTCATTTTCCTGAACATGTTGTCCTACCAGGACATCAACTCGAACTTGAGCATTAGTAGCTGGGATATACGATTTAGTAAACCGTGGAAGGTTAGTAAATACATCCGACAGTTGATTTGCAATATTTTGCAAATAAATCATCTTTTGAATTTCTTGATCACATTGATTTGTTCGAGGATCCAAATGAGATAGTGACATTGAATTCCAATCTATCTCATTTTTCAACTGCTTATGTTCTCCCCTTAATGTTGGGTATACTGATTCATCAAAATGACAATTAGTGAATCTTGCCGTAAATAAATCTCCAGTCATAGGTTCCAGATATTTTATAATAGAAGGAGATTCATACCCAACATATATTCCCAACCTTTTTTGGGGACCCATCTTTGTGCGGTGCGGTGGAGCAATTGGAACATATACCGCACAACCAAATATTCTAAGATGAGATATATTTGACTCCCTTCCAAAAGCCAACTGTAATGGAGAAAATTCATGATAATTTGTTGGCCTTATGCGCACAAGTGTTGCTGCATGCAAAATAGCATGCCTCCATATTGAAATAGGAAGTTTTGTCCTCATTAGCAATGGTCTAACTATCAATTGAAGACGTTTAATCAATGATTCTACTAGACCATTTTGAGTATGGACATGAGCGATCGGATGCTCAACTTTTATTCCAACCGATATATAATAATCATTAAATGATTGAGATGTAAATTCACCAGCATTATCAAGACGAATTGTCTTTATTGCATAATCTGGAAATTGTGCTCTTAACCTTATAATTTGAGCTAACAATCTCGCAAAAGCCATGTTGCGAGTTGATAATAAGCACACATGTGACCATCTTGTAGATGCATCTATCAAGACCATATAATATTTAAATGGTCTACATGAAGGGTGAATTGGCCCATATATATCACCTTGTATACGTTCCAGAAACGCAGGGGATTCAATCTCAACCTTAGTTGCCGATGGTTTGATAATCAGTTTTCCTTGGGAACAAGCAACACAAGAGAATTTCTTAAATTGAAGAATTTTTTGATTCTTCAAAGTGTGTCCATGTGAATTCTCAAGCATCATATTGTAACCGGGATGGCCCAACCGGTCATGCCAAATGATAAAATCATTAGAATTAGTAAACCCTTTTATTTACAATGGCATGTGATTCAACAGTACCAATATTTATATGGTACAACCCAAAAGAAAGTGCAGGTAATTTTTCATGCACAATTTTCTTCTCCATATTTATTGTAGTAATATAAAGGTATTCAACTTTCCCTTCATTTGCAGTCTCAATATGATAGTCATTTTGACGAATAACCTTGAAACTTAACAAGTTTCTTTGAGAGTTACTACAATACAATGCATTATCAATTATCAATATCGTTCCTCCAGATAGTAATAAGGCCGCTTTTCCAGAATCTTCAATCAATTTTGTACTACCAGATATTGTATTGACAAAGACCTTTTTCATAATTAAATGACAGAAATATTTCTTTTTTTTTAATATTGTATGAGTTGTGACACTATCTAAAAGGCACATATCTCCATTACTCATCTTGGATCCAATTGAAGACTGAAGAATTTATTTATCTTCATAAAATAAAAATACATTATAAGAAATAAGTTATAAGATAAAAATACATTATAAGAAATAAGTTATAAAAGCAATATGCATATTAATTTAAAAGGTATGATATATTAACATGTAGTAACATAATAAAATAGTGAAGTATGTGGTAATCTGTTTCAATGTTGCTTTTATCTAATTGTTTAGTATAGCACCCTATCTGACATTTGAAGTGTAATTGCAATTAAATTTATATATAGTTCACTGCTAGTAACGCAAGCATATACCACATTTGAAGATTTTCAACAAAATCGTTATGTTAATTGCTTATGATATAATAGTGTAAACTAATGGTACTATTGGAAGCACATCAAATTAACAACAACGAAAACGCTAACAAGTCTTCAAAGAGGAAATAATATTATATTGAGAAAGGAATTGGAAATTGATGATGACACTGGGCTTCATTTATGAACATTAACTTTTCTTGATTTTTCATTTTAGTGATGTTTATGAATAAGAGAATATTGATTAACAAGGGTGTTAATAATGACAATATAAAAGAGAATTCCTTATTAAAAGATGTTTCACGAACTGTGATTGACAACATATTGAAAATCATACAACGAAATTAAACATTAATTATAATCCTTAAAAAATCTTCAACATCCAAATGAGTAATGTCATTGAGGTCATTAAAACCGTCATCCTTCAAAGCCAGATTTACTTCAATATTATCATTATGCGAAGGTCCAGTCTCAATATTATTTTTAAACGCCAAGTGTGACTCTATCCGAGCATTTGAAGAAGAGGTACCACCTCTATTTGTCTTTCTTTTGAATGAATTTTGGTAAAGCCTTACAAAATGCTCAGACGTTCGATATTCATTTTTTCAGTGGCCTTTCATGCCACAACGATGCCAGTTACTTCTTAAAGGGCCATTTTGAGAACTGATATTGTTCTCCCTTTTATGTTGACCACCACCATGACGATTATCAAATCGTCTTCTGTCATTGCCACGCCCACGCACATTATTGTGGCCATGATTTTTATTTTGTCTTCTTTCAGACTAGCCATGTGCTTTTACCATATTTGCTTCCGGTAATGGAGCAGTTCCAGTGGGACGGGCTTCATGATTTTTCATTAAAAGGGCATTATGTTGCTCAACCACTAAAAGGCATGAGATCAATTCAGAATATTTTTGAAAATCCTTTTCACGGTATTGCTGCTGTAATATCACATTAGAGGCATGAAAAGTAGTTAGTGTCTTTTCTAACATGTCCTCATCATTTATAGTTTTCCCACATAATTTTAATTGAGAAGTTATTCTAAATACAGCATAATTATATTTAATTACAGTTTTAAAGTCTTGAAACCGTAAGTGCATCCACTCATAACGAGCCCTTGGCAATACCATTGCCCTGAGGTGGTCATACCTCCCTTTTAAGTCTTTCCACAATTCAAGTGGATCTTTCACTGTCAAGTATTCCATTTTTAGGCTTTCATCTAAATGATGACGAAGGAAAATCATAGCCTTTACTTTATCCTGATTTGATGCTGTATTTCCTTCAATTATAGCATCACCAAGACTCTTAGCGGTAAGGTGAATTTCAGCATCAAGTACCCATGACAAATAATTTTTGCCAGAAATATCAAGTGCCACAAATTCTAATTTTGACAAGTTTGACATGATGAAAATTAATTTGAAAGTAACAAAGACAACTTAAAAATTAAATTTCTTTAGTAGATATACCTGATATAGAAGTTAATTTTCTGAAAAATTAGAGCTTCGTGCTGATAACGTATTATAAAGTAAATTAACTTCGCAAAGTAAAATGAGAATAATAGGAAAAACACAAGACGGAGAAAGTTGAGAGAATTGAGAAAGCAGTGTGTAAGTGTTTTCTTCTTTTTGTGTATCCTTTCCGTTCAAGAATTGGCTACATTTATAGCCATAAAAGATGGCAATTGAAATGCAGCCTAGTGGAACATCCACTAATTAGTGCCAACTTTTAAAACAAATTCAATTACTAATTCAAATTCTATTGTTGACGTCTTACAATAATCAACCATCACCACATCATCTACACAATTATAATACAACAATAACAACAATTACATCTCATAAATAAATCAGAATTCACTATCGATTCGTTCCATTTAATACTATTCAAGGAACCCTGTTTTACTTAAGATTGCATTTCTCATCCTGCTCAAATCTCTCCCTTTGAGAGTTCTTCCAACACCTTCATACACTGAGAAAGAAGATATTTTACTTCTTTTAAGTTTTTTAGCAATCCATTCATGTGGAGGCATCATTTCCCCTTCATCGTCGTCGTCGTCATCATCATCGTCTTCTTCATCAAATTCCGTACTATTTCTTACCGAATAATGTCCTCCACCATTTTCATCATCACGCGACGAGGTTTTTTTGAAATTTGTCCCATAAATTTTTGACCAATCTGGTATGTTTACAGGAGCTGAATGTTGAGTTATTTTAGGTTCGTGAATTGAACTCTTATTTGATCTTGGAATCATTTGTGATGCAGTGGGCAGCCTTCTAGGACTAAAATTTGGTGTTGACTCTTTATTTCTACTGAAATATGAACCAAATTCGCGTCTTTCGTTGATGAAATTACCCCAAATTTCTTCTTCTTGAAATTCTTCATTCCTCATTGATGTCCATCCACTACTACCTTGACTATACATATTGTACCTCCCTTCAGATGACGATGACATTTCCTGCGAAATAAAAAATTTAATCGAAACTTTATAAGTTGGCGATTTTATATAAAGGGTTATGTTCACTCATTTTCTCCGATTTTTATCAGAATTTCGCCCCTTAGTAGAGCCATAAATATAAACAGAGATTTTAGAAACAATAAATTGAGCCCATAAAATTCATTATTTGTTATGAGGAACTTAATCGAGTCATATTGGAACGACAAGCAACTCTAGATTTGGGGGCTCTTGCTATGGACTATTGCGAGGAAAGGGTCATTTATATCAATATTGAACAAGATTCTTCTAGCAGGTAATGGAGATATTTAATCATTTTACTAATAATATATCAAAGTTCTGATAAAAATACTTGTATGCATCAAAAACTCCAGCTTTCTAAGTGCATTAAAAAGGATAAATTTTAGCGGATGATGCTATCTAAAGTATTAAAATTATTTCTTCCAAAAATAGAACGGAATACTTTTACTTGAATAGCATTACTTCAAACCTCAGCAATAGTCAGACACTAAGACCAAAGCAAATAATTTTATGAAACAATCTTAGATAAGGCGCTGTATTTATAGACAACGAATAATTATAAAAGATGAATTTGCAGAATGTACCTCTCTTTATAATTGGAACTTGCAATAGATAACTTTCTCCAAGATCTTGAAAATCTTATCTGCAAAACACAAAGAAAAATCATTAAAACAAAATAAGAACAATAATAATATCAATATCAGAAAACTCTGTATTTTTGTACCTTATAAATCCTATGAATTTGGTCTTTATTGAAGAGTGAAATTTTCTCAGAAGAAAAAAGAGTCACAGAGGAGAGGGAAAATAGTGAGCAATCAAAGCGGAGAGATAAAGAACTTATAAACTTTGGACTTAAAAAGAGATTTCCTAAATAATTAATCTGTGTGTATTTTATTTTATTTGTCCTTAATGAAATGCTTGACTTTATTATTAAGGGAAAGTTAGTGAGACCGTATGAAATCTGTAAATTAATTCACTCAAACTGATAATTGGATGAATGTTAGTAATATTCATTTTAGCTAGTATTTGGCCAAAAATTTAAGGAGTAGATTTTGAAAATTTATTTATTTATTTGGTCATAAAATTCGATTAGATTTTGAAAATTTGATCTTCAAATATTTTCAAGTTCTGAGTTAGTTTTTGAGATTTCTAGTTCTAGTTATGACATATGAATTTGACAGAATTCAATAATTTTAAGCTTTTAGCTACAAAATCTTATTTGCATACTGAAATCAACTGAATATATATATATATATAATCTAATAATTTGTCTTTTCTAAAATTCTGAAACATAAAATCAAAATTTTGAATTTGCAAATAAAAGTGATTTTTAGTTTTTTTTTACAATATAGTATTGACAAGTAAATTGTGCTAGTACCTGTTTGCTTTATAATAAGACTCAAATCACATGAAAATTAGCTGTTTAATTATTTTCCTCTTTCCTGTCTGTTTCCTTAAATTGGCTACTTCTGCAAGAATTTTTCTACCCAATAATATTTTTTTAATAGAAAAAAAATTAAAAGAAGAAGAAGAAGCCTATAAGCACCTATATTAGTGCTCTTCTTAATTAGTGCATTGCACGTGTAAATTTTTAACATAATTTAAATTATCATATTTAAGTTAAACCTTGTTTTTTTCACACATAACCCCCTTGTTAACAAAAAGTTAATGACATAGGATTACTAATTAAGTTAATTAAAGTGACTTCCATGAAAGCTCAAGTGATAATGATGTCGCCTAGTTAGATTAATCAAATTAACTTTATTAATTATGTCTATGTGTCGACCACCTTAAATTTTTAGATTACAAGGAAAAGTGGCACATTGATTGATGTTTTTATAAATGAAGCTCCAACCATAAATTTTAAAGTTTAAACTTAAAAAATTAAAATTTTTAAACTTGTGATTTTTGAAATTTTATGTTGTGTTTGGAATATATTTTTATTTGATTTTTTCTTTTGAAGTTTTGCAATTTAGAGCAATTTTTGGAAATTACAAAGATTTGAAGATCATATTTTAAAAATTTGATCAATTTCATGACCAGACAAATATTTAAAGATAAATTTTCAAAATATACTCCTAAGTTAAATTTAATGACTTTTGCAAATCAATATAAGTAAATATTTTCTCCATCCCTTTAACAATATTTTAGCTCAAAAAATTATATTCGTTTAATTAGAAAATTTAATTTCTATGTACTGAAATGTATATCATTTTTTTCTACACTATCAATCAAAAGATGACCCAACATCTTTTTTCGATCCAGTTCCTCCACCAACGCGAAACCCCCCCCCCCTCCTGACCCAGTGACACACCAACCAGAAGGTTGGCAGGAAAGGTGACTTTCTTTTTCAAACTGATCTGATTCAGTTTTCACATCCCGTTTACATGCGATTTGGCGGATCATGTGTGTAAGTTATTATTGCAATTAATCTAATTTGATAATAATATAGAAAATAAGTAAATGACATGTTATAACAAATTAAAATTCCCCGGTACAGTATCAAGCTAGACAAGTAAGTTTCTTTAATGAACTAATCTTAGAATGCTTAATAATTACTTCCTCCATCCCATATTAAATGGACATCTTACTAAAACTGTTTGTCCGACCCATATTACTCGATCACTTATTAAATCAAGATAGAATTAATTAACCTTTTTCTGTTTTACCCCTACAATTAACATGATATTTTAAATGTAAACAATTCTTAATGCTAAGCTATTTTTATACTCTATGTATATTGCATTGATATAAACAAAGGGCAAAATGATAAAGTCTTCTAATGTATTAATGATTTTTTAATCACCGTGTTAAGTTAAAAATATCCATTTAATATAAGACAAAGATAATAATAATTGGCATCAAAGAAAAAACAGGACAATCCAATGCATTAAACTTTTGTTACTTGAGTTTGTTGTACCCTTAAAAATTGTAACCTGTATTTTTTTATAAGAAGATATTTTCATATTTAAATTTGTGATCTTAGTTACGAAAAGACTTCCCTTAATAGTTGGTTAAAATAGTCAAACAAAAGAGAAAAGAGACGTGCAACTTTTGCATAGTAAAAAAAGACCAAATTAAAGTGTAAAAGCATGTGTTCAACATGATGACAGAGACATCTTAATTTGTAAAACAGAGAAAACAAATAAATGAAAAAGACATATATATATATATTTACATTAACTTACCATTTGAGAGAAAAGAAGAGTAGCCGTCATTCAATGTATCTGTCTGATTATGAAGACAAATACATATTTTGCACTTTTCACGTTTAATTAGTTAAGTTTTTTGAAAAAAATAATTTCTTCAAAATGAAGAAAATAATTGTTCTAATGAAATAGGGAAACAAATTTGCAAAAATAATTTCTTCAAAATGAAGAAAATAATTGTTCTAATGAAATAGGGAAACAAATTTGCATTAATAGTGTTCTCTCCACAATTTTTTTTTTACTCCATCACTCTCCTTTTCAGTGACAAAGTCATAATTCTTATTAAGGAGATTGAAAAATATAAAGAAGTAAAAAATACATAAAAAACATTAGATAATATAATTTTTTATCGAAGACGATTCATCCCTTTGTCCATACCTTCATATCTCCTATCTTTCATAGTATTATCTAGATTTAAGTATCAAACACACAAAAAAAAGTACGAAACACCCTTATTTTTTTAAATAAAAATTTTCCATAAAAATATTTGTCTTTAAGTTTGGTGATCTTACATCAAAATTTTCTTTAATTTATAATTTTAAATATGCAAAGTAAAAAGTTAAAATTTAAAAATTATTAAAAATATTAACTTTTAAAACAAAATATTTAAAAATATAAGATAAATAAATTGAAACGTATTTAGTTACGTAAATTGGGAGTACATTAAAGATTGACGTAACTAGATTCCTTTCCTCCACTCTCTTTTTTTTCCCACTAATACGTACTAGTATTAATTAGTATAATATTTATTTACTTTTTTAAATTCTTTATTGGCAAAATTTATTTATTTTTCCATTCTTTTCAGAGAATTAAAAAAATAAAATAAGTTGGCGGCTGTCAAACAGATCTGCGGCCGCCACTCTGGCCAACATGTCTACTTTCACGCATATCCATGAATTATTTAAGAAAAAACATATTGCATGAATACATTCACTTGTCTTTTTGAAAAAAATAGGAAAAAAATTTAAATATATCATTCGAAAAGATTTATTTATATTGTTCACCAGAAGTTGGATTTTTCCAAGCTACTGTTATTATAAAAGGAATTCATTCATAGTATTATTTTATAACAATCTAATTTAATGGTTTTACAAAATCATTTTATGCACATGGCCAACGTTGATTTGGCCATGCCATTTATTAAATCATAACAAACCCCAACCAAAATTCTTCTACAACCA